>NC_041409.2:98310356-98982856 GCF_900747795.2 Erpetoichthys calabaricus | reverse complement strand
GTATGTGTGTGTATATATATATATATATATATATATATATATATATAACAGTGTCTACTGCCTAGGAAGTCTTCACACAGTGGATTTAATTAAATTTTTTTTTGACACCGATCAACAGAAAAATGCCAGTTGAGAATTTGTAGCTGGACGTCACTCATGAAGAGTTCGAGTTGTTGGGCAAATGAGAATGGAGAAAAATGGCAAAGCTGATAGAGATCTGTGTACACAGACTGAAGGCTGTCATGGCTGCGTCTGGTAAATACTGGCTTGAAGGGGATGAACACTTAAGAGATGAAATAGTTTGTGTTGTATACTTGTGATTAATTTAGACTACTTTGCATTGATCAAGAAAAAAAGAGTCTTTAATGTAAGTGTCATAAAAGCCAAATGAAGTCCACTGTGAATCAATGTTAATAAAATGTGAAACCCAAAGGATTTTTTATAGGCCCTGCATATAAAAGTCCATTAACCTTCCATTTTAATTTTCCTACTATTCTATTAATTGTCCCACCATTTTACCCTAACATTAAATCCAGATTTATATGTTTCAGATATTTCCTCTTCTACCCAAGAATTTACCATTGATGTAAAAAAAATATGGAGGCCCATTATCAAAACAATAATGTACATAAATCACATTTATTTTAATTTATCATACTTATAACACCAATAAGGTACAGAACTTTAGCACCATTGTACAACACTCACTCTCCAATAATTACTAGTAACATTTCCCAGTTACCTTATTTGATTGTTCGATTCGAGTTAAACATAACATGCAAAATGTAAGTCAGTTTATAGTACCACTTTTGGAAATAATTATTAAAATTAGAAAGCACTGTGTTTCTGAAATAATAATTACAACTTTAACATACTCATAATGGGATTTCAGTTCACAATGACTGAGTGTCCTTTCACAATGACATTCAGCGTGATGTTGAATATTCAACATTTAAAGTCAAACAACTTCAGTGTGAAGCCTCTGTAATGAACGCAGTTAGATTTTTGATTCACAACAATTTTTGTTTTGGCTTTTTGCATCCACCTTGTGTCTGGATTTTGGTGACTCCTCGCCCTCAGGTTTTCAACTTCTGTCAATTCTCATTTCAGCATTGCTCTCCTTTTTACAGTATGGTTTTGGCTATTTTGGTTTGAGGATTCAGCACTTGAACAATTTCATGGCCATTCCCCTTTCAGCTTTTTTAACCATTCTACACCTAGTTTTCGTGACTGTATAGTCTTTTGGTTTTTGAGTCTTGCTGGTTCATTTTTCAACTTAGTCATCAGTTTCGCTTTCAAGGTTTTGAGGCAGTAATTGACTTCTGGCTGCTCACCATTCGGCTACATCCATCCATCCATTATCCAACCCGCTATATCCTAACTACAGGGTCACAGGGGTCTGCTGAAGCCAATCCCAGCCAACACAGGGCGCAAGGCAGGAAACAAATCCCGGGCAGGGTGCCAGCCCACCGCAGGGCACACACACCCACACCCAAGCACACACTTGGGACAGTTTAGGATCACCGGTGCACGCAACCTGCATGTCTTTGGACTGTGGGAGGAAACCAGAGCACCCAGAGGAAACCTACGCAGACATGGGGAGAACATGCAAACTCCACACAGGGAGGACCCGTGAAGCAAACCCAGGTCTCCTAACTGTGAGGCAGCAGCGCTACCACTGCGCCACCGTGCCGCCCAGTCCTCAATTCACCTTGACATAATCAAACAGGATTGAATTTTTAGTGTCTCCTCTGATTCCATTTTGTTGTGGTCACGTCAGAGCATGATGCATGATTTAACTGGTGCGACAGTATAAAGACTGACCCTGCGTTTCCAGTCTGTTCAAGATTTGCAAGGCAGCAGCACTACCGCTGCGCCACCATGCCACCCACATTCATGGTTTATCTGAATGAAATTTCTCGAATAAACACTTAGCTCCCAGTTCAGCTATCCCTCTTCTGCTTCTTGCCAGTGGGCAATTTAGGGCTTGAGCTGGAACTAAAAAAGCAGATGGGCATTGCCTATGCTGTAGTCCAAGAAACTACCCCACCTTAAACGACTGGCACAACACTCCAGGTATGTTTGCTGGCATAAATGAGCTAAAGTGGTCACTTGCCCCACATCAGTCCCACACCTTCACATGGATTGGTAGTGTGTTGCAGCAATAATAAGAAAACACCAAGCTATTAGAGATGTGTGAAAAGTAAGTATGGTATTGAGGTATTTATCACCAGTACACTGGAGATGCACATCATGGGTTGTTTTGTCATTTCCGCTTTGCCTTTTATGCACCAATAATGTAAGTGCTGAAACAGTGCACAGTAGTGATACTTGCATGACAAAATGTGCTGCTTCAGCATTCCTACAGATGGTTCCTCAGTTAATGTTAGCAGCTCTGCAGTGTCCGCTATAGCCTGCTCTGTCCACGTTAATGTGTCGTACAAGTGCCTGGCGATTATTTTTTTGTCACTGGTGTGGATCAATCAAGACTCATTCCCTGGCTTTAGTTTCTTTTCATTTTATATATTATTTTTTTTATGAAACTCTTCTTGAATATATTTTCTTTTTCCTTCTTTTTGCTTTGCATGATTCCGTTTTAGTATTGTCTTAATTATTAACCTTTTCACATTTTAAACTCATTCTGTTAGTCATTATGTTTGTGATATTCCTTGTCTTTTATGTGTTGAGCACATGTTGCTGCCCTCATCCTGTAGGAAGCCTGATGAGGTCTCAGTTCAGCGTTGAGACACTAGCTCACCTGCTTGTATTCTTTGGTTCATCTTCTCTGTTTCTCTTTGCACTTTTTAAATTCTCATTTTGATTTTCTGATTTTGGACTTTCTACTTTGGGATTTCATTTTTTGAATTTTTTTGTTTTAAGGATTTAGTTCTTGGGGTAAAACTGTTTTTGAGTTTCGTGGAGCCTAACACCCACCATCTGTGAGAGTTTAGAAGCAGAATATTTGGTGATGCTTGCAAAACAAGAAGCCCTGCTTCTCAATTTCCCCAGATGGTGTGTTTTTAATGTTAGCTGTAGAGATCCTGATACTGTTGTGAATGTCACTACTATTAAAATTTTGTCATATATTTCTCTGAGTCTTGTTTGTATTTTTGCTTTTGGGAATGTTACCTTTCTCAATGAAGTACATTAGGGCTGAGGTTCTCTTATTTTCTATCTCTAAGAAATGATGTTTCTTTTTCTGTTGTTTTTCTGGGTTTGTCTTTGTGTTTTGGTTTTGACATCTTGTTTTCGGTTCATTATGATTTTTACTCTTGCAAGGTCTTTTCACAGCATTTCATCCATAATCTTAAAAATCACATCTAGTTTTAGGTAGCTGTGACTCACAGCTGTTATCATCGGTTGTATAGTTAGGCATAGTGATGGCCGAATCACAAAAGAATGAACCTCTCCCTTCTCCATGTCATACTAATCAGTTTGCATGGTTTCAGTGAATTCCTTCAGTGGAACACATCAGCAGACTGCTGGGGTGCGTTTGTGATGTCGCCGTCATGTTTTGTATTTTAGATGTTTAAAGCGCATATGCAAGTTTGGTCCATCGCATCTCTCCGAGCATCTTTTTAATGAATGTATTGTAGTAACTGGGGTTTTATAACCTTAATTTCAATGAGGCTTCTGTATTTAAGCAGCAGAGTAAATGCAAATGGGTTTCAGGTTCTTTTGTTCATTTAACAAATTAAACTACAGGCACACAACTGAAACTTAACAAAAATTCATTCTTATTTCTAGCAGTTACTTGTTGCTCTTAACTTTAGTTCAATTTATTTCAGTTTGTGTATGGGACCCTTTGAGTGCAGACTAGGAAGGCAGTAACAAGTTTATGGGCAAAATGCAGTTACAAATTACTATTTACATAAAGATAGGGATTTATTTAAACACACAATAACACGACACAGATCCTAACTAATTAACAAAAATGTAACCTTCATTCAATAATGAAGTCTGCGCTGAGTCACCTAATCCGTCCCTGTGATTCTAACAGACTCCTTCTGGTAAGCAGCATGGACTCCACCTGCCCTGGTATGTAAAACTACATCACCGATGAAGTCTGCCAGGAACCCACAACCAGCCCTGTGGTCCTGACTTCACTGACATCAAACACAAACACCTCACTTGGCACCTGCATGGATTCCAGTGCCCTCAACATCTTTACTACCTAACATCTGGCTTAAAGTCCTTCCAGGCTACTTCTACCCATTTCATCCTGACTGACTGATTTAAAACGTGCCAGTTAGAACCACATTTGGCACCCACTGCCTAGCAGCATTGACTGCACTTGCCCCTGGATTTCTCACCACTTGACATCAACCATGAAGTCCTGCCTGCTATTGTTATCGTGATGGAGAACCCAGTGGGTATGCAGTCCACCTGCCTTGGAATACAAAACTCTTGACATCACTAATGAAGTCGTGCTAGGCTATCACAGCCAGAACCTGTGATTCTGACTGGCATCAAACACGAGGACCTCCCTTGGCTTTCCTCCCTAGGATCTGTAACATCAACCATAAAGTCCTTCCAGGCACCTGCTTCCATCCTTCTGGGGGGGAAAAACACAACCACATTTTGCACCTGTAGCTTAGCAGCATTGAGTCCACCTGCCCATGTGATCTTCACCACCTGACATCAACCCTGACGTCCTGCTGCTGACTGGATGACATAAAACAGAAGAATTTCCTCCGAAATTGTCACCTGCTGCTGGGCACCATTAACTACGCTAATCCGTGGAGAGTCCCACCACCCAACATCCCAGTTCTGACCTTGTAATTCTAACAGACATTTATAATGTCTGTCTATTAAGCGGTATTGATTTCACATGTCAGGTGGTGAGGAAACCAGGGATATCATTTCCAGCCATTCTCATCAAGGTATAGAACCCAAGAATGACATCTAGCATCTGCTACTTAGCAGCATGGACTCCACTAACCTACCAGACCCCTATACTACCTAAGATCAGCCATAAAGTCCTTCCTGATACCTGCTCCTACCCATGTGATCCTGACTGACTGGCATAAACCATGTGTTGTGCTTAAACGAGGTAAAAGGCACAAGAGAAGGGGTAACAGACCCAAACACAAGACATCGTGAGAAGGAAAGTAAAGATCAAAACCAGGAGAAGCAGTGACATTGTCATCAAAACCAATCTGAAACTACAGTTCAAGGATCAGAAAATCGTAGCCTGGACTTCTTAAACCAGAGAATCAGTAAAACGAAGGAAATGCGAGCCAAGTCTTTAGCAGATCCACAGTCTTGGAATCAAAGGGTGACATCACACACTAGCACAGCTGGATCATTACCAACACAACTAATTTAAAATATATATGGCGTTAAAAACGGTACAAATTAATTTATTATAAGCTATAAGAAAAAATGTCCCCACTATTCAAAACACCAGTTAGATGCAAAAAATTGTAGTAAATATGGCAACATTTCCATACTAATTAAGAAGTCAAGCACAATGACACCGTAACCCTAACCCTAATCCTTGAAAGCTTGCATATTGTAAACTTTGTAGTTAGCCAATAAAAGGTGTCATTTTGCTTGACTTCTCACTACTTCCATAATGGCTAACAGGGTACAACACCCTAATACTACATAGTAATTAATGAAGACAAATACAATTTACAACACCATGTCAACCACAGCAGGCACCTACTACTAAGCAGCATACACTCTACCCATCCCTACAATCCTCCACCATCAGACACCTGCTGCTGCCGCCACTGTGATCCCGACTTCGTGTACTGGTACAGAACTCAACAGCCATACTTGTCACCTCATCATTGACTTCACCTGACATCAGCCATGAAGTCCCACCCAGTTGCAGCTGCTGACTGACTGTCGTTTCACAATAGAACTGCACTTGCCACCTTTGCCATCCAGTGACCTTCACCACCTGATTTCACCCACAATGCTTTCTCATGATCCTTAGCGACCCACATGAGCTGTGAGTGTCTGCCTATCTGCAACTGGCATAAACTTGTCGGCTCGATTTAAAAAGTGATGTTTTTTTTTTTCCTTTAACTTTTCCTTGGTTATTTTTTTTAATAAACAATTGGTTAAAAAAACAAATGTATTGATGTCAGCCCTCCGAAGATTCCAGATTGATGGTAAACAAGCTTTAATTTCTGCAAGAGCTACTTTAAGGAAAATCCATCACACAGGTGCTTTGCATCTTGAAACATTTGAAAGTTGTATTCTGTCTAAATTAGCTGTCACCTTTTTCAGTCTTATAATGCAACGATGAGGCGTCATTTGCATAATCCTCTTAAGAAGTCAAATTATACTGTCATGTCGCAGATTTAACACGCTAGCTTGGATTTCCTTGCTTTGCGGCTAATTAGTATGTACATTACAGGACAGTTAAATTGAACTGTTTTACCTTTCTTTCATACAGCTCAGCGCTTCTATATCCATTTTATTCCTGAAATAGATTTGTCGACATAAAGGGCTGTGCATGCGTAGAAATAACTTCCATCGCCGGGGAATTGTTTTTGATGCTGAGTGACGGCATTTGGGCTCAGTGAGGATTCGAATGCACAGCCACTGCATGCTTCCACAGGTCAAAGTGGCTGAGGTGGATGCCATTGAGGATGATGTTGCGCCCAACAGGTGACTTCAGGGTCCCACCATGCGCATTGAGTGTAACATGCCATCCAAAAAGAGTGTGATCAGAGTGTGCCTTCCTTGTGTAATTCAACGGAGGGTTACACTTAAGAATTTGAGACCAGTGGAAGGGAAGCAGTCAGGTGCGGGAAGAAATGATGACAGCATGACTACCGCAGCACGCAAAAGCGACATGAATAATGCACAGTATTTCATGTAGTTAAATCAGGCCCATGCTGTATCACATTCAGACCTCATTCATCCCACTCCCGAGTTCACTTGGTACTGCACTGAGACCACCCTTTGCATAGGGTCCCCTCATGGTAATTTTGGTCTGTGATTGGCATGTTCACATCTACCTAAACGAGATGTGAAAACATCTTAAAAGGTCAGAGCATATTTTAAGACAACTTTATGCACAAAAGTGGTTATTTACAAAGGGATAATGTGCTTTTTTCTGGCCACTGTAGATATATTCTTGTGTGGCATGTTTGACCTTTGCCATAAGATATTTTAACTTACTCAAGCTATTCATTTAGATGTTGTAGATGGTAGGGTTCATCACCAAGCCCCAAACCCTGGACCTAAGTGACACGAACACAGTCAAGGATTCAACTACAGTGGTTTATGTTTTCCCAAGTACCTTTACAGGACCTTTTAGAAATGTTACCCACAGCACAATAAAGCTAGGCAAAGTGAATCCATCCTCTTTCTCTTCTTCCTCCCTGCTCCCCCTCCACCCAAGTGTTGTCATCTGCCTTATGACTCCGACTCCCTGGAGGAAGCATAGCAGCTTTCTTTATACTGGATCTGGAAGTGCTTCTGTGTGCTATCACATTTCATCCAGGAAACACTTCCGGGTCAGGCAGAACCTCCCTGTGACAAGAGAGTTTGCCTCCAGCAACCCCCTCTAGCGGCCCCCAAGGACCCCAACAGGGCTGCCCACCAAAACTTCAACTCCCATGCTGCCTTGTGGGTATCCAAATGGGAAGCAAGCCAAAGGGATGTCACCACCCAGTGTACTGAAGAAGCATATGGTCCTCTGAAGCCGTCTGCCCTTTTCTATCCATTAAAATGACTTCCTGAACGGGAAGGGCACCGCTAACCAACCCGGTCAGGATGCCCTTCTACCCCCACCCTTCCATTGAAAAGGCCTCCCGGCTAGATAAGGAATCATCCATTCCTGGCAAGGATGTCAACCAACCCTTGTCATCTTTTACAACATGTAGTCAGAACTTGGTTGGCACGCTGCCTTATATGTGGTTCTGCTGGGCTGGTGTTGGAGATGTTGGGCACATTTGATTACATAAATCTGCATCTCCTGTGGCGCTTTGTGATCACCTCCTTTATAGCACTCGAATGCTCACCATAGAGTCCATCTTTTTGCTGATCAATCTTTTATCAATTCTTTGACCCTCACATCGACTGCCGTTGTATGGTGACTGAGAGCACACACAGCCAGCAGCAGTGCATTGTTCACTTGTACCAATGCCAAAACTGTTATGATTTGACATTTGTCTCTCACCAAGACAACATTTTGAGGGTTTGGGAGTCCGAGATTGTATACTAACTCTAGTAATGTTTTTGAAATGTTAAGAATTGAGTACTTTCTTCCACAGTGCCATTTTGTGCTTTTCGTTTGGCTTGGTTACCAAGGTTTTGCTAGGTAGGGTCAAGAGCAAGTGTGTCATGTGTGACATCACCACCTCCACGGTATACATAAATGCCAGTTTCATTCCCTTAATGATTGTCCATATAATGCCAACGATCTGAGGAAATGCTTTTTTAAAAGGGTTGGGGAATAAAGAACTAGTCTTTCCTGTCTATCTTTCATATAGTGCCTTGACCCTGCTGCTCATTGCACACTCCAAAGCTTCATGTTCATATGTTACAAAGGTGTGTTTGTGTATTCATATACTGAGTTGGAAGAAACAGAAGCATGGGCTTCTTTGGAACTGGTGAAAGCAAGATCAAAGCTATAGAAAGGACTTGGCAGACCCCTGAGGATTTGGATCCTCCGTGAAGGACCACCGTTGATCCACAGCAGATGGAATCCCATATACTGTACATTGGATCTATTTGTCCTGACTCGTATAGTGATAGCCTGCTGTATTATCTTTTAAATACCAGTGCCACCCGAGAGTAGTGTATCAAGTCTTTCAGTTTAAGATTATTTTCCTTACATTACTTATTTAATTGTATTTGGCGATTCAGCTGAGAAAGTCAAGTTAAGGTTGTGTGGAGTGAAAAGGTGCCAGTGTTCATGATGCAAAGACAATTAAAGCTGGCAGAGGAGGACTGTTAGTCTGCCATGACTGCCTGTCTGTTTGGCTCCCAGGTTGGAAGGAATCTTTGCATCCTGATTGGTTGGTCCTTCAGGATACGCCCGCTCTCTCGAGTCACACCTTTGGCATCTAGACTTGCAGGTCACCTTCATCGGAGTGGTCTTCTCTGCTTTATTTGCCATTGGATGATTTTTTTTTAATTTTGGTCCTACTTATTTAGTGGTAAGGTGATGCAGTTGGTTTGTGCTGGCATTTCATGGATCTAGCGTCCTGGATTTAGATCCCAGTCCCAGTTGGTGTCTGTGAGGATTTGCATGTTTTCCCCTATATTTTCAGGGGTGTTCCTCAAAAAATTGTAAATTAGGTTAATTGCCATCCCCAAAATGTCTGTGTGTGGCTCTTTCCTACCTTATTCACAATTCTGCTGCCCTGAGCTCCAGCTCCTGGAGCTCTGAACTGGGTTAAGGTTCTTTGAGAATTGTACATGTAATCCAATAAGTCCAGGCTTGAGGCACAGTGCAAGTTGTAGGGGGTGCCATTTGACAGGTGAGCCACGAGCTAGCCTGCACTGTGCCCTAAGCTGACCTCGAAGCATTCACTTTCATGTAGCACCCGGGTGCCTTGTTGTCAAGCTCCGGTGTGTTCGTTCCTCCCGCTGCTTGTTCGTTCGTTGGCTTGCTGTCTCTTGTTATCTGCCTCCATCTCTCTTTCTCCAGGCAGCAGTAGCTAACTTCATTAAAAGAAAGAGTCTCTCAAGAATTTCCTGCTGCCAGATTAAATAGCACATGTTAGGGATGGCGCTCACTGGTACCTTCTAGAACTTGCCGGCTTTCCACTTTGAAGATCTCAGATAATGAAGCTTTATGATTTTAGTGCACAGCATAATGCCGGATTCATTTGCTCTTTTACGTCTGTAGGCCTTAAACAACACTTCATGGGAGAGGCTGATCAGAGTGAGGCGGCTGGCGTCAAGTGCGAGAGACACCCTGAGGGCTTTACATTAGGAGCAAAAATACGTAGTGACACAAGTGGGCGCACGTCAATATACGTGGCATGGACCTGCAAACTGGAGAATACCAGTGCGGGTTTGTGGGGAAAGAGTGGAGGTAGATGGATTCTGACCTGTTAATCATGTACAATAAGCCAGGGGGCCAGTGGACTGTGAGCTCTTGGTTAGCAATGGGATATTGTAGGGGACCCCTCAAGATGTGTGACCTCATGAGGCTGGCAGGTGTACGTGTGTGTGTATGTGTGCCAGTCAAAGCCATGGTTTGTTGTCCATCCATCCGATTTATAAGCCACTTAACCACTTCTGGATACTGGGGGGTGGATATGGCCTATCAGGAAAGAGTATCTATCTATCTTATCTATCCTATCTATCTTATCCTATCTAAACAGAGGTCAAATACTGTAGAATAACTCTGGGCTTTGTCTGTCTTCTGTGCTACTTTATAGTGTCACTGAATGCTGCGTGTTGGCTAAATGTGACAGCATACATTTGTGCTAATCACCTAATGAGGCCAACCACAAGATGGCATTGCCAAAGTAGGACTGTTCCCTCAGTGAAAACACAATAAGACTTTGGAGGCCTTTTAAAGAACTGTGGCCCCAGAGATCAACAGTTGGCTGTTTCCGTTTCCCTACTGACATTAGTAATGCCACTGAACACCAGCAGGTGTCCTCTCGCGACCTTACAAGGCATTGGCAAAAGTAGAACTTTGGCAGTAGTATAAACTAAATGAAAATCACTTTAGAGCATAAACATGAGGATTTTTTTTGCTCTCTGTAGTTAGTAATAGTAACATGCCATAAGACTGCAGCTTGAAAAGGGATCACCTCTTCGGCATAGCTCTCCGTCTCTTTTCATGCTGTGAGGGCAGCGAGCAGGTGGTACCCCATGAAGCTCAGCAGACAAGATATTCCATTTAAAGAGGGCAGATCAGAGTCTGTAATTCAATAGAATAGTTGAGAAAAACAGGCAGGCCAAAGGGTACAAGTACAAGCAAAGCCCATCCAAGAGGCATAAAACAAAACACGAATCCAAAAGCGGGCAACGGCTCAAACATTTTGAATCCAGTATAAGAGCCAAACACTACACATGTCATCATTTTACAATGCAGAAGGCACTGAAATCCATGAGTGCCTCTAGCAGCAGCTTTTGCAAAGGCACAAATGCCACAGAGCTAGAGTTACACCACAGTCTGAGTCCCCTTTTCTTTCCACTGTCCTTCATAATTAGAGTAGCACAGCAGTAGGTCAAGGAGTGAGGGGCCAAGAGCATAAAACAAACAAAAGAAATAGCTATGGGAGGAGTCTCATACTGGTAGGAGGGGCAAGGCAAATATTAGGGAATAAAAACTAGGGGTGGAGCCACAGATACAGTTAGGAGGCATGGGGCAAATGTCTAGTGAGAATTAAGGCTGGGACAGAGCTTCAGAAACTGCTAGGAAGGACTGGGGCAAATATCAGGATAGAGTTAAAGCTGAAGTTTGGCTTCAAATACAGTTAGGATGGGCCAGTGCAAATAGCAGAAGAGCATAAAACCTAGGGGTGGTGCTTGTGATACAAGTGGGAGGGGTCAAGGCAAATAGAGAATAAATGCTATAGGCTGAGCCTCAGGTACAGTTAGGAGGGGTGGGACCGGTAGCAGGTGAGAATTAAGGCTGGGGTAGAGCTTCAGAAACTGCTAGGAAGGGCAAATAGCAAGAGAGAATGAAACCTGGGACAGAGCCTCAGATTTCATTCTGGGAAACAAATCATTGGAGAGAATAGACGCTAGTTGCAAAGTTCAGTTAGCTCCTGCCAATCAGGCGCTCATTTTGGGCACAGCTCAGGCATTAGTTCATGCAGCATCGTTGGGTTTGTGAATCCGAGGGTTTACCTGGCAAGTAGTCTGTTATTATGGTGCCCTCTGCCGTTTCTTTTTCACTATGCCCCTTGAGTATGACTTACTGTAAAGCAAATTGATAGATAAATAGAAATAGACAAATTTCACTTGTCTTTGAGGTGTGTATCTGCATATAAGCAAATATTCAAACAACCCTGTAACCCAGCTGAGGGTTTCAGAGGGCCAGGTCTTACTCTGATGGCATCTGGTGCAAGGCAGGGAGCAGTACAAGATGAGTTGCCTGTTTATCATGCACACTGGGATCAGTATAGGGTTGCCAGTTAACCTATCCTTGATCTCTTTAGTGATGTGGAAGGAAAACTCCCACAGAAATGAAGATGTATGAATAATGACCTGGATTCAAGCCCAGCACTAATCACTGGGCCACATAAACCTTTTTTCTAAATGCCTTATACACAATAAAAGTATAAAAGGCAACTTTCAGACTCAAACTTGTGCCCAGTCTAGGTTGCAGAGATGCCCACTATCCGCTTTAGAAGAGGAGAAGCAGCATGGTGAACCAATATCATCCAGCTGGATGCCGGCACTCACCATACTGAGACACAGCTTTGCTTCTGCTTTACGTATGCCAGCGTCTCCTCAAGCCAAGCCGTCATTAGTTTACAAGCTGTGCCAGAGTTTTAAATGGCAGAAAATTGCACCGTTTACCACATAGAGAGTGCACTTTTGTGAAAATAACACATTGTGCCTTATTGTGATTGCCAGCACTGAGACTTTATTTGACTCTTGAGTAGGGAGCCTCTGAATCGCATTATTATGTGACTTACTGTGAAACAAAAGAGGAAAAGAAAAGGCAAAATGATCAGAATGTGGTACAAGAAGAGCAAAAAATGTACCACACCATACTTTTGACCAGGAGTGGCTCCTGCCTGGTGTCCAATGTTACCGGGATTGATTCTGAGGTGCTCCATGGTCAGAACTACTTTAAGCAGATTCAGCAGGGAGCAAGGAAATGACTGGGTACAGATGTGAAGAAATTGGGAATGACTTGACTTTATTGATAAATCGACTGAAGGTGTTGAGTTTGGAAATGAAATAAAATCACTTTGCAATACTGAGTAAAATAAGCCCACAGCCAGAAAATTGTCATCATCTGATGAAGGACTTCTGTCCAAATGGAGCGCATAGCATTGAAGTGCTGACATTTACTGGGTCAATGTGGGTCCTGTGGTGTAGAGCATGGAATTCTGTGTGTGTTGTACCAATCAGAGTTTTCAAATGTGCTCATTTATGGGTATATTGGAGCTGTGGCGTGAAAATAGAAGATGCCACTGCACTTAACCAGTTAAGCATGAAGGCTGGCCTACTTTTGGGCACTTGCCTGGTTTGTCTGGAGGCCGGAGCACAGAGAGGGGTGCAGAATAGTCTGAGTGGCTGGCTGTCATGAACAACTGCCTGACACCCTGTTGTCCCAGCATAGCTCCTGCACAATGCATGATCTTCTATGGAGCTGTAGGAGCTGCCATTCATGACAGCTTCTATTAAATAGAACAACAGCTTGGTGAAGTAAAAGAAATGTGGAGATCATTTCTTCACTGCCTTTAGAAGGTCCTTAATGAACACTCGACTCCAGTGGTTTCAAGGTTTTTATAGGGCCAACCCAGAAGAGCTGTGTGTGGGTGGCAGAAACAGAGGTTGAGTCATTCATCATCTGGCTGGAGAGAATATGATCTGTGAATGAAAAGCAAGGCAGAATTAGTGATAGCAGCCCCTCTGTACTCGGCATGGTGTTGCTTGCCTTTACAGAGCCTTAAAATTGTTCCCTATGCGCTCATGCTTGACAGTCTACTATATAGTGCCTTTCCTATCTATCTGTCTCTCTATCATATAGCGCATTTCTCACCTATCCATCAATCAATCAATTATATAATGGTTTTCCTATCTATCAGGCTCTCATTTAGCACTTTTCATTTCTATATATCATGTAGCCCCTTCTGTTTATCTATTATATTGGACCTTTTCTATTGTATACTTTCTTTCGTATATAACATCTATCAATTAAGTGCTGCTATCACTTTATCTATTATATAGCACCTTTTCTATTGGTCTCTCTGTTATATAGTGCCTTTCATATCCTACGTAGGTATCATATAGTCCATTTCTTTTTCAAACTTTTATATATGGTGTTTTTAATACTATCAATTATAGTTCCTTTCATATCTATCTATCTATCTATCTATCTATCTATCTATCTATCTATCTATCTATCTATCTATCTATCTATCTATCTATCTATCTATCTATCTATCTATCTATCATATAGTGACTTTCATGTCTGTCTAAAAGCACTATATAAATACAGTATAAAGAATTATTGTTATGGGGCGACACGGTGGCGCAGTGGTAGCGCTGCTGCCTTGCAGTTAGGAGACCTGGGTTCACTTCCCGTGTCCTCCCTGCGTGGAGTTTGCTTGTTCTCCCCATGTCTGCGTAGGTTTCCTCCCACAGTCCAAAGACATGCAGGTTAGGTGCATTGGCGCTTCTAAATTGTCCCTAGTGTGTGTGTTTGGTGTGTGTGTGTGCACGCCCTGCGGTGGGCTGGGACCCTGCCCAGGGTTTGTTTCCTGCCTTGTGCCCTGTGTTGGCTGGGATTGGCTCCAGCAGACCCCCGTGACCCTGTAGTTAGGATATAGTGGGTTGGGTAATGGATGGATGAATTATTGTTATTATTACTGTATCTGATTTTAGTTGCCTTATCCAGGGAGTTTGACATCTCTAGTAAAAAATTAAGCCCTGAATGGGGCACCAGTCATTCACCTGGCTCAGCTCATCCCCTGTCACATCTGAGCTGTTGTGTAAGCTGACACGAGCCCAGGGAGATCAGGACAGCTGCACTCAGATGTAGACGGATACATTCCAGCTCGTCTTCAGCTGATTTGTTTCCAGTCATGAGGCATCAGAATTTGACAAATCTCAACCCCCCCCCCCCCCCCCCCCTTCGCATTAGGCCTCGTCTTTTAACCAAGCATAATGTAACGTGATGGGAAATCAAAGGAATTGCGATATCATTAATTAATAGGGCTTGCAGTAAATGAGGCCGGCTTCACTCCTGCCTACAACGCGATCACAATGAAGCCCCAGAGTCTTGCTGTAATTTTCTTGCAAAATTCTTTTTTTTTCCCTTCTCCAATTGTTCGTGTCCATGGGCTATAATCAGGCACAGTTTGTTGAGCGCACTGTAATGGAGGTTCGAACAAGTGTGTGCGCGTGTGTGCGTGTGCGTTTACAACATAAAATGCATGGAAAGTGTGAGTCTCCACTGAATATGTGTTAACATGTTTTATTAAAAGGTTGTCAACAAAATGAGCGGGGAGACTTGTTCCGGACCTCTAGGCGAGTTGTATTCTGCTGAGCCAGATACAGTAGAGTTAAAAAAATAAATAAAAAACAAAGTATTGCAGTTGCCTATAAAACAGGCTTGCTGTCAGCGTTTTCAGGGAATCTGCCGTCCTGATCCTGCATGATGTCGGATCTGCCCATCTGACATGCTAGAATTATTAGTGATGTGTTAAGAACAAGTTATTTTATGGATTTTTAATTTTTTTTTTTTTTTATAACCCCCCCACCGGATTTTGGTGACCTTCAATCAAGTCATCCACTCCTCTAGTTGCATTGCATAACCTGACAAGTAGCGTGGATTGCAAACTTTTTTGTGAATAAGAGCGGTTCATGCGTGCCGCTAATTATTGCCTTCCCTTTGCTTGAAACTGATAAAAACAGTCTTCTGGTTTCAGGTTGAAATGTCAGGATTCTGTTCTGTAATTGAAGACATCATTAGGTGTTTAAAGATAAATTCAGTTCACTTTTTATTGCTCTGCGGCTACGTGATCAAAGTTTCTTCTTCATTTGCCTCAGCGGTGCTGTGATCATCGGAATACTTGTAACTTAATCATGGAGTAGAGCGTTGGTTAGAAGAAAAGAAAAAGCTTTTGGATTTAACGTGGCTCCCTGGAGTTAGCAGCTTTGATTTGGAGAAGTAAGTGAAGGCCACCGCTAGGAGGTGCTGTTTAGGACCTAAATAATTTCTTAACAAGAATTATGCTGAAGGTGTCCTCCGGTATTGTGACACATGTGTGCAGTAAGCATTCATGGCCGTGTCCATGTTACAATACCTTGTAGTCATTAAACAAGTTTTAAACTCAAGTCTGCAATGATTTGTCCAGCCATGCAGAGCACAAGGCCAAGTCCTAGTATACAGTGCACGTATATTTGTATATGAGCCCATTCACACGTGAGCGCTGGAAATGTCTAGCTTTTGTTTGGTGTTGTGTACGCTAATGTGTATGCATTTGAGTAATCACAGGAACCGCCACTTAAAATATTTGGAAATGAGAAAGATACTAAAGAGAGAGACTAGGAGCTCAATACTAAATTGTAAAAACAAACATCAAAAAATTACATTAACAATTATATAAACCAACAAATAAAACAGACCGTCATATTAGAGAACAGTTCAGTAGACTTCTATGGCAAACCATTCCATGTCTTTGTTTTAATTTCCAGGAAGAGACCTGAAGGTAATTCATATATTCCAAAACGTCAGACACTGCTGAGGCATTTCATGGTGTTTTGAGTGGCCATCCCTGCTTGCTCAGTCAGGATCAAGCAGCTCTGGACAAACTACCGTAATGAGGTGGACTTCTCCAGTTCACCTCCTCTGTTAAAACAAAGACATGGGACTGTTTGTAATTTAAGTCCATCAAGCTGCTCTCTCCTATGACTGCTTGTTTATTTGTTGGTTTATATAATTATAAAACAATTTTTTACAGTCTTCAGACTTTTTTGTGTTTTGATTTTATAATTTAGTATGAAGCTCATTGTTTGTCTTTGGTATTTTCCAGTGTGTTTTGAGTATTCAAGGGATGAAACAAACGGTATACAGTACACTGCATGCATCACATCACATGGGAAGTGCTTTTTGGTGTACAGCGTTAGAGTTTCACAGCATACTGGGTCGAAGTACACTGGTCACTGAGGAAATGTTGGGGTACCAATTGGGTTGCCCCTTTTAATATTTACAAAAACTGGCACTCTGGCGCGTTCAATAAAGCAAAATGAAAATGCAGGTTAACTAAAAATCAAACAGACCTTCATTCTTCTCACCGGTTGTCTCAATTTCAGGTAGGAGCTCCAGTCATTGGTCTGCTCTCTCCTGAATGAGACGTGCCATGCCCGGACTGTCTCACTTTTGTAGTGGTGGGAATGCAGAGGGCAGAGACAGTTTTCCTCTATGTGAGGAAAGGGAGATGTTACCATCAGCAACCGGACCCCCTCGTGTCTCAGAGTGGTAGTGCTAACCTCGGAGTGCCCGGAAGGCTCAGACGTGCATGCGTGACAGCTGTTACAGAACTTTGATGACATTTAACAGCAACTTCCTCAATATCATGTTTGTGTAATTTAATTATGTACTGCTTATATTGTGAGGTATGTACAGTACATCTCGATATGCACGCTTGCATTGTATTGTGAAGTCGAGATGTTTAAGTGTAGTGTACTGTATATGCTTTTCAATACAGCATGGATTTGTTTGTGTATTGTGTAAGTTTCAATATACAATTCAGAAGAAAAAATTCTTAGATTGCATGCTGTAGCTTCTTCAGCCTGTAGTGTTTCAGTTTATAATCGTATGAGACCGCAATCTCAGTTTACAGTATTTTCATTTCAGTATACGTTAGAGAAAATTTCAGTAGATAATGCATACATTTTGATAGATAGTGTACAGTGTTCTAAAGACAGATACCGTATATACTCGTGTATAAGTCAGGGAAAAATGAATCATAAAATCAGATCCCAACTTATATGTCTGTTCAAAAATACAACATTTATTTTTTTATATTAATGATGATCTCACATTAGTTTCTCAGATGCATTGAATTTTGTTGCAGCAGTGCAGTTACCATTTCTTTCACCAAATCAATGACTTTTAATTTAAAACCAGCTTCATATTTTCCTCTGATCAAATGCTCCATTGTAGATAAGGGATGCTCTTACAATAAAGGTGTATGAGGGTGTGAGATATACAAAAAAAACAAGTTTGGTATTACTGTGTGGTCACATAGGCACAATACATAGAAAAAAATAAAAAAGGCTGTGTGCTCCGTGGGTCCTCTCTCAGGTGGGCGTCAGCATATCATAATCTCTTGGATTTATACAACTGACATTATAAAATACTGGAAATTATACTGTAAAATCAAGCCCCGACTTGTCTGCGGGACAGATTAAACGCGAGTATATACAGCAATTAAATTCATTTATTGCTTATCTAGACACTCTAAGCGCCTTACGTAGACAGTGGGGAAAAACTTTAGCCACCACCAATGTGCAGCTTCCACCTGGATGATATGACAGCAGCCAATATGCACAACACACATTGGCTATTAGGTGGTGAAGAGGTGCGAGGAATAGTAGTTAATGAGGGACAAGGGATGATTAGGGGACCAGAATGACCGAGCCATAGTGGGCAGTTTAGCCAGGACATTGGGGTAGGCCCTGCTCTTTTCTATATATGTTCACAGATCTTTTATAACCACAGAGAGTCAGGACCTCGGTTTTATGTCTCTCACAATTTTTACAGCATGGACAGAGATTGTTAACATTAACAGAAAGTGTAGTTGTTTTACAAAAAATATTTATTTATTCCTTTTCTAAGACATGTTCAGTGCAATACAACTTTTGACAAGCACTTCTGGATATTTTCCTAAGTCTAAATACCTCTTTGGATGGTTGAAAATATGTTGTCAAAATTATAATTTAAGTTTTTGCAAAATTTGTTAAATAAAAAGGTTCTATATTTTGACTGCATCTGTCATGCAATGTGATTTCCTTCTCTTCATTAGTGCCACCCCCTTGAAAAGTATCACTTTATGGGGCAATGCAAACCTGTATTAATACTTGTGTGCACATTAAAATGTTTTTTTTGTACAATGTACAATGCTCTTGACAGTGGAATAGGTTATTCTTAGCCAGTAATTGCAGTGGAAAATGTGTTTAACATCCACTCATGCATGGGAAAAAAATACCGTCAAATACCGTGAAACCGGGATAATTTAGAAAAATACCGTGATATAGAATTTTGGTCATACCGCCCACCCCTAAGCAGTCATGATGTGTTCATTCGTTTCGTAACATGCCAAAATCTGGGAGAAAAAATTAAGGGCAGCCAACAATTTGGTGCTGCATACAACTTGCTCCTGTGAGACTTGGTTTCCAAATAGTATATTTTTGAGAGCTATCCGTTACTATGGAATCACATTGTGTAAGAGTTTCACTTTATAGTGTGTGTTTCTTATACATTGTAAGAGTTTCAGTATTACAACTCATGAGGCAAAATCTCTGTGTAGAGTGCTTGCCTTTTAGTTGATATGTGTGGGGATACAGTGCACCTGTTAAAGTATAAGGTGTACACATTTCACTTTAAAGTGCACATATTTCAGTATACACCACAACTGCTTTAGTATCAGGTGTACACATTTCTCTCTATAGTGTATGTTTATAGTGTACACCATAAGAGTTTGAGTACATACTCTATATTTTTAATTTTAGAATGTGAGAGAAAATATTAATGCAGTGTGTCTGTTTCAGTATACAATATCAGAGTTTGAGCATCTAGTGAAGGCATTTTTAGTATACAGTGAATGAGACAAAGTCACAGTGAGCTGCTTTTAATCCCGAGTGTATTGCAGTTGTATGAGTTTTGCTGTGTAGTATATGTGGACATTTTGCACTGTCTAGTGTGTATTTCTGGATACCCAGGGAGAGTTTGTGTATATAGTGTATGCAAGACTAGATTATGTCTTGGTGAGCAGCATGTGATGTTGAATGTGTTGTAGTACCCAGTGTGTTTAAGAGTTTCATTATATAGTGTCTGTGTTTTAGTGTACAATATAAGAGCTTTGGTGTATAGTTTTTATTTTGGTATACAATTCTTGAGACAAAATCTTAGTGTACAGTGTATGCCTTTTAGTGGATAGTGTGTGTGTGTGTGTGTGTTTTGGTGTACAGTGTACTTGTTTCAGTATGACTAGTATACATTTCACTGTATACAGTAGTGTATGTGTCTTGGTACACTGTATAGTGTTAAGTGTTTGACTATATAGTTTATATTTTCTATGACATATGAGACAGAATATTCATACACATGTATGTTTCAGTATACAGTCTGAGAGTTGGAGCATTTAGAGAATGCATTTTAGTGTAACATTTATGAGACAAAACCTCACTGAGCAGCTTGAGATCGGGAATGTGTTGCAGTGTACAGTGTAAGAGATTCACTGTGTAGTGCGGACATATTGCACTGTATAGTGTGTGTTTCGGGGTACCATGGAAGAGTTTGAGCATATTCTTTAACATTCATAGTCCACAGCATACAAGGCAAACTACTCTACAGTGTATGTGTTTCAATATACAGTGCAGTACAAGAGTCTGAGTATGTAATGTATGCCTTCTAGTGTACAATGCGTGAGATGAAATGTCAGTGCCCAGTGTATGCATTTCATTATACAGTGAATGTGTTACAGTGTATACATTTGACTCTATAGTATGTGAATCAGTATAGTGAACATTGAAGCTGCTACGGTATACCGTGTAAGAGTGTATGGTTTGTTTTGTCAGTATATAATGTGGGAGTCAAAATATGAGCGTGTATGCAATGCAGCGCATGTTCAGCTAAGAATGATTGATGTCAGAAATCGCACCTCGTAATACTTGTCTTGAAATTGTGCTTCCATTACTTACACTGAAGACGAGCAACATTAAGGCTAAATGAATATGCGCGGACGGCACTTCACTGCGCACATGTATGTCTTTCAGAATAGACAATGAATTGTGACTTAAACTGTACCCCAAACACCACAGTGTCTCCCTGGCTTCTCCATCAGCATATTCAGTGCCACATTATGTGTTCATCATGATCCTGGTGGTCCGCTCTGTTTTTTTCTTCTCCTTGATGTACTGTTTGTTGCTTCCAACAGGTGTTGTTCTTAACAGATTCTGTTGGCCCTCCTCTTCCTCTTCTTCCTTTCCCTTCTCTTGTTCACCACCTCGATCAGACTGAAGTTCAGCTTGCTGCCTACAGCAGATCGATGAGAGTGAGCTTCAATAGAGTAGAGTAGAGGCCTCTGTGGCCTGATGATGAATGCTCAGTAGATGCTTGTTTGACTACAGTAGTCATCCAGTCCAGCTTTGCAGTGTCCAAACACAATTTTTTCAATCTTTTTTTTGATCATTTCAATCTTTTTTCTATTATTTCAACCCTTTTTATTAATATATATATTTTTATCTTTTCATTTTATTTTTTTTCAGTCGTTTCAATATATTTTTTTATAATAATTTAAGATTTTTTTCCTTTTTTTTCTCTTGTTAGTTACTAGATGTTTGGCATACATTGTGGGGTTATGTAGGTTAGGATGGTTATGATCCATTTCTATCATTTAATTTTAGTTTTGATTTTATTTTTTAAACCTTCAATTTATGTCACACCTTTGTCTTGATTTGATTTGCTATTGCCATTTTGTGGCTTGTTTATTGTGGTCACCACCACCTAACGGTGTGCCGATGGCTGGAACTATGCAGAGTGTGACATTACTGTAGTAAAGGCCTGTGCTTTGTGCTTGTCTGAGACTGCTGATTCTGCTCAAAATGTCAAGCTTGCTTTGCTAAAATGTAGTGTTCCTGACTCTCGACTTTTTCCAATTGAACTCGGACTGCAGTTTAGTTTTGTGCTTTGGCTCAGTCAACTCGATTTTTAGGTTTCTGGTTACAAACTTTGGCTCTGTTTTGATTCCTGATCCCTTCTTCATTTAACTTCCCATATTTCAACCCCCGTGAATCAGTCAGTAGAGGAAAATCATGGCATGTGTACCATGAATAAACCACCAGGTGGTGCCATAAATTTAGCAGAGTGGGGTACTGAAAGAATTAAAACAACCAAACAACTCTCTTAATTCAATCTGTGGTCAAAGGGAGTGAGGACATGTAAACTCCGCACAATCGATGGCTGGCATGGTATTCAAACCCAGGAAACAGGAGTAGGAAGGACTGCAAGCAGTGATGACTCAATTCACAAGTTTGACCCTTCGTTCCAGTCATTGGAAGTGTGAGTTAAGGTGGTTTCCTTTGAGCACAATGTGACACCCAAGGTTTAAGACTTCCCTTGGGATTGGACATCTAAGGCACAAGTGAGTGTGCAGGTCTTCCCTTCTGCAGTTTGGCTTACATGTCATCTGTGGGCCACTTGTCACTACCATTTGGTCATTCAGAGCCTTCACTCTTTTGAATAACAGGACTGACACAGGATTTGAGATTTTATGGACTCTACGCCTTTTTTTTTTAAATCGGTTCATAAGAAAGCAACTTCAGACTGACCTGGCGTGCTGAGTCATTTTGTCACCGGGGGACAGTCACACTCACGCCCAGGTGCCTGCAGACTGCTGAATGAACACCTGGGATAAGCTGTGGGCCAGTGGTTGATGTCCTCGAGCTGTAGATTACAGAGGGATCTAATGTTGTGAAGGTGTAACATGGAGGGACCATTGACCAGAGGTGAGAATAACTGACAGAAACTATGTATTATACACAATCATTAAGTGTTGTAAATGTGTAAATCGTGGTAAGCTGGTGCACACAATGGACTATTACTAAGTGATCTAGACGTATATGAAACATGGATGTTAAGGCACTCTTGAGTGACATCGGATACACACTATGGAGCATTGACAAGTGTCCTGAAGGTGCAGGTTGTGAAAAGATCTGGAATTCGAGGCGTGCTGCCCTAACACTGGTTATGCAGTGCAGACTATCGTGAAGTTGTATGTCATGGAGAAGCCAGGAACGTATGTGCAATCAGCTGACATGAAGAATACATTATGGACCACTTAAGTGTTCTGAATGAAAGTACCATAGGAAGGAGTTGTGTTCTATGACTGGTGAATGTACAGTAAGAGCTGTACAGTAAATGGAAGGATCTGGAGACCACGGTGTGTCCTACTCTGGGATTACACTGAAATACCATCAAAAAGTATAGTTCATATGGCACCCGGAAATCAAGGTGCACCAGACTGATAACAGGTATACGCTAAATAATGTTCCATTGTTAAGCATCTTGAAGGTACAAACTGTGGGAAGGATCCATGCTACATGACACTTGGTATACAATATGAACAACTCCAGAGTGTCCTGAAGGAGTACATAGTGGAAGGATATTGAAACTAAAGGACCAATGTTGTGTGTACATTATGACCAGTCAAAGTGCCCTGAAGGTGTACGTCTTAGAAAGAAGACACAACATGGACCATTATATCGTAGGAAAGACCTGAACACCAAGGAACACCGGATTATCACCTCGTACACAGCGTTGCTTGCCAAAACACATCCTGAAGATGTACATTGTGTCAGGGCTAGTAAACTGAGGTGTGCCGGGATGACCCCTGATATTCACTAAAGGCCATCAGAAAGTGCTCATGGGAAGGAGACGCACAGAAATGAGTGTACAGTGTGAACTGTTGGAAAGTGTCCTGATGCAGTCCTGACCTGGAAGCTAGTATGTGTTGAACTGGCATGATGTACGCATTGTGGACGGCTGAAAGGTGTGCTGAAGGTTGTACAACCAGGAAGGGCCTGCAGAAGAAGTTGTATTACACCAACACCATGGATTGTTCTTAAGTGGAAGGAGATGTGCTGGAGCAACACGGGAGATATATATACTATAACCCATATGTGTGCCCATCAGTAGAATATCAGTAGTATATATATAGTTCTTACGAGGGGGGACCCAAAAATAACCGGAATTTTGTTGTCGTTAGGTTGGTACTTGTAGTACGTGGTTGGGCCGCTAGGGCGATCTAGTTGCACTCCTCACAAGTCAGTCTGCCAAGTGCCATCAGTCTGGAAGGTTGTGCTTGTGTTCAGTGAATTTTTTTGTAAAAGTAGGTTGCGCAACAGTGTGAGAAGGAAACGCCCTGATTTGTGGGAGTCGGGCAATTGGTTATTTCATCATGACAATGCTCCATCTCACACTGCTCTCAGCATTCGCCAATTTTTGGCAAGAAACGGTATGACAACCCTGAACCACCCACCCTACTCACCGGATTTAGCTCCGTGTGATTTCTTTTTGTTCCCTCGGATGAAAAAAGACTTGAAAGGAAGGCGTTTTGCTGACGTCAAAGAGGTAAAACAAGAAATGACCAGAGCAATGGAACAAACGGTTAGATAAGTGTATTTCCGCCAATGGAGAGTACTTTGAAGGAGACTAATTGTAGTTTGTACAGAAAAGTAAATTAAATACGTTTTAAAAATATTTCCGGTTATTTTTGGGTCCCCCCTCGTATATTGTACATCGCGGGATTGTGAGAAAACACTGGCAACTGCTGTAAGCTGCAGGTACAGATTGGGCCATTGAAGAAATGTACATCATGGAAGGGCCTGGAAAAGCAGGTGTGTTGGACCAACATCAGTTGTCTACCAAATCTGTAGGTGTGCATCCTGAGGATGCATGTCACAGTACAACATCTGGAAACTGAGGTGCACTGGATGGACACTAGGTGTTCTCTTCGGACCATCAGGCTGGCATGTGCTGAAATCTCAGAGAAGATGGTAGGCCTCCTCTCCAAATCTAAGCGTGGCTTGAGGAACAAACAGGGTGCTATGTGTAAGCCCTTCACTCACTCCAGGGTTGTACCTGTCTCCATTCTGTGTTGTATTTATTGTTTCTTAACACCTGAGTGGAGTGGCCATTGCCCTCTGCTGTCAGCAAGGTGTGGGTGCTGTTCTCTCATGCTGAGTGGTCATGTAAAGCATGCTTTAAAGATACAGTCCCATTAATGCAGTGTGGAGCGCACCGATGGTCTGTCCTCTCTGTCACAGGAATGCCACAGGAAATGCCTAAATGTCAAAGAACAATCCTTACGTTAAAAAAATGGAGGACTCTGCAAACAAAGTAGACAGTCCTCATCCGACATTATCGATTGGCAATCTTTAGGTTCTGACCTTTTCAATAAAACCGCCAAGCAGCTGACTTTTAAGAAGTGTGCATTTCTTCCCAGTTCTCCCCTTTATTTTTAATATAAGCACCCTTTGCTGTTGAATGCCATTCTATGACACTCTGTTGCTGTGTTGTGACAGTCTTGTGCTTTACAATCTTAACCACAAGAAGGCGCCACTGCCTGACCACTTGAAAGATGTGTTGCGGGTTGGAGTCTCGGTGCCTCGGGTAGCCAGCCAGTCCCTTTACCTGCAGGGCACTCGGGCTGTCTTCTGAGTAGTCGGACTCTGGGACACATTGCACATGGCAGGACACAGAGTTCTTCAAAGGAAAGCAAGAGATGGGCAAAGGCGGGTAAACGGGATTCCAGTAGAGAGCCGCGTGTGGTCTGTGTTTTTGCGTACGTGAGGCGCATGTAATTGCCGGAAATGAATTCCCTCAGCTGCTGGCAGGCGGCATGTACTTGTTAATTATTCAGGTGGATGACAAATGCAGAGCAGAGGTTCTCGCAAAGACAAAGTTTGCCTGATGCGTGTTTAGTAACTGATAGGCTTGACATTCGCCGGTGTCTTATTCACAGCTAATCCTCAGACTCTGCCGGATGAGACAAGCGTGCCGAGCGTCAGCTTTTGTGCGAGAAGGAGAGGAAAAATAAAGAAATCTCTCAAATTGGAACAGGGCTGCTGAAGGTTTATGCTGGCACATGCAACTTTGTCTTAACTCGTGTGTGAGTCTGCACAGGGGGAGCATGGCACCTGCACCTGGGTACCTGGCACTCACAATTTGGTCATTTAAATGGATAAAGGAAAACGGGTGACACTGACAGGTCAAAGTAAAAGCCTCATTGTACCTGCATAGTGTTGTGTCTAACCTGATGAGTCAGCCATGCAAATCTGGGCAGCACCGGGCACAAGGCAGGGGATGGGTTTGAGATTGGATAGAGGATATTGTAGACGGCACTGTGTGATAGGCATGTACATAGATGTGAGAGGCACTACATGATAGGTATATGGACATGAAGAGCACTTTATCATAGCTGTTTACATAGACATGAAAGACACTATATGATAGGTAGGTTTTTTTTGTTCTTTATTTCACCTTGTACAATTTCTTATATTAGGAATTTGTTAGTTTTCGCATACCCCTTGAGGTCAGAGCATAGGGTCATCCATTGCACAGCGCCCCTGGAGCAATTGCAGGTTAAGGGCCTTGCTCAAGGGCCCAGAAGAGTAGCATCTATTTTGGCAGAAAAGAGGATTCAAACCGGCAACCTTCCAGATACCAGCGCAGATCCTTAGCCTCAGAGCCACCACTCCGCCCTTAATACTATATAATAGACAGGTAGACATGAAAGGCACCATCTGATAGTTAGTTACATGGACATAAAAGACACTGATAGATAAGCTGATAAACATGAAAGGAATTTTATTATTGGTAAACAGATGACAGCCTTTGAAGGCACTATGTGATTGGCAGACATGGGTTTGAGAGACACCTTATGATACGTATTTATATAGGCATGAAAGGCACTATATGATTGGCAGGTACATAGGTAGATAAACATAAAAGACATTGTGCAATAGATACCTGGATAAGCATTAAAGGCACTATATGACAGACAGCTAGATTGACATAAAAGTCATTATAAGGTAGGTAGATAGACATGAATGGCACTACATAACTAAAAGTTAGATAATCCTGTAGGGAACTATACAATAGCTAGCCAGACATCAAAGCCAGTATATGATAGCTAGATATAAATGAAAGGCGCTAGAAAGATGTAAAATGCACTATATGATACCTAGATATATCTCATAGACACTATATGATACTGTAGGTAGCTAGAAAGGTATGAAAGGCACTACATAAATGATAACTAGAGTGACATAAAAGGCACTATATGATAGCTAGACATGATAGGTAGGTAGGTATGTATACATGATAGGCACTTTGTAGTAGATGTCTAGATAGACAGACAGAAAGGCACCAAACAGTTAGACAAGGCACTATATGATAGGTGGGTAGAGAGGTAGACATGAAAATGACATACAGAATAGATAAAAAGTAGGTACAAAAGACAAAGGTAACAAATAGTTATATAGATAGACATGAAAGGTACTATATAATGAATTGACTTGAAAGGCACTGCATCATAGACAGACTAACATGAGCAGCACTATATCACAGATATATAGTGCATTTTGCATCTATTTAATAACCTAGAAATAGACACAAAAGACTCAGTATAACAGATAGGCAGACATGCAAGTGGCTATATAATTAACAGATAGACGTGAAAGGCACTGCGTTATAGACTGACCTAAACATCTCTATATATGTATTAGATAGCTACATAGATAAATAAACAGGCACTATATAGCAGAAGGATAGAAATCAAACACAGTATATTTGAAACAGACTCGAAAGACACTATATAAGATAGATTGATAGACATGTAAGGCACTGTATAATTGATATTGATTCCCTGTTAATATAGGGCCTTTTGTATCTATTACATAATGCCTTTCATGTCTATGCAGCTATCTAAGATTCCGTATAACTAAATAGCCTTGAAAGGCACTGTATGAGTGATAGACAGAAGTGACACAGTGTACTCCCTTCTTTTTTTTTTTTTCAAATATTAATTTGGTGCCATAAATGCATTTGGTCATTCTTGCACCAGTAAATAAAGTAGCTGACAATGAGAAAATGGTAATCTGAAAAATTGTGTTAGACAGATAGATATGAAAGACACTGTACTGTATAATAGATGGAGGTGCACTATATCATAGATAAGGCACTTTGTAGTTGATAGGTAGATGAACATGAAAGTCACTATATGGATTAAGAGAGGTGAAAGTTGCTGCACTGAATACAGTAGATACTTTGTTGATCTCAAGTGGTAATTGCTATGTTGAAGTGGCCGACTCACCAAGCTACACACAGTAAGCTCAACACTATAAGACAGACTGGAAATACGTTACTGCACACAATTACCAATAAAGTCTAGATGTTAAAGCTACAGAAAAGCTCAGTCCAGCCAGAGCTTCTGCTGGTAGTAGAATTGGCATTGATCCTACAGGATGACCAGGGTGTCGCACAGAGGATGTCTCACGTTCCCAACACCAACTGAGACACCTGATTGATCAGTTTTCTGTTTAATCATTCAATTAGTCCATCCATTTTCTTGTCCACAATTTATCCTTTTTTCCTGACAGTTGGTCAGTCCGTCATTCTATTCGTTGATCAGCCACACAGTTCATTGAGTTGTCCAGTCAATCAGTTGGTCAGTCAGTGAAGTACTCGGACCATCTGCCTACATAAATGGACAGGTAGTAAAACAGACTGTTTAGTCATCTGTCCATCCATCATTCACTTAACCTGTCAGCCACTGGTCACATGTCAGGCAGTCATCATTTAGTTTGTCCAGTATTCATGTGGTTAGTTTGTTTCCTTCATCTGTACAATATATACACCACTTAGTCAATCCCATTTATTTAACCATTTGTCATTCAGTTAGTCAATCAAAGAATTGGTCACTCAAGTGTATTCAGTCCATTGGTCATTCAGATAGTTAGTCCATTGTATGGGTGGTTCATTATAGGGCCTTTTCTGTCAAAAATCATGATGTTGCAGTGTGTTAGGATATCATTATGGTGGTGGTGGGATTCTGGGCTGAACTGTTAAGTTGTGTTTTTGATGTGGAAACCTTAAGTCTTTACAAAATTCTGAGATGAAACATTGGAGCAACTTAGCTATCCACTATTACTGGGGAGACAGACTGTTCTTTTCATGGCTGACAGATTTCTTATGTTTCTGATTAAGAGACTGTCGCATTCTTGAGGACATCCAATGGCAACTAAAGATAATTCATTTAAGACAAAATTCCAGAAGTGCTTCTTCAGATGAAGGGTCGTTGAACTGAGTTGTCAGCTTCAGAGTTGTGTTGTTAAAACAGAAAATCTGATCTTTAAAAAGTACTAGGAGGAAAGAGTGGGACAAGTTAGCTTGTGGCTAACCAGAAGAGCTGGAAGAACTGCACTGTCTCCTCTCATTTGTCAACCTTCTAATGTTATTTTAAATAGTGTGGCCACCAGGGGGGCACTCCAGCTCCCCTAATGCCCGACTTCAGACAGGCTCGTACACAAGTGTAAAGCATGAAGAGTTTTTATTTATGGGAAACTCTTCTCTGCAAGTTTTTCCCATGCTGCAACCACCATACAACACAGGACACAGTAACAATAAAGCACTTCATATCTTCTTCTCTCTGTCACTGCCTTCTCTGCTTCTCCAGGAAGCTTCGTCTTCCTCCTCTCATCTCTGGCTTGCCAAGCTATGGCATTCAGCTCCTTTTATATTATCCCCAGAAGTACTTCTGGTGTTCCCAAGGCTTGCTGCCGGGAGCACTCTTGGGTACAGCTGGAGCCCCACTAAGTAGTGCTCTCCTGTCCCTGGAGCACCCCCTGGCAACACCCATAGAACTCAATGGGGCTGAGCTGAGAAACTCTTAAGTCCCATGATGCCCTGTGGAAATCTGTGGCGATGTCATCTGTTGTCTCCCACTGCCCTTCTACGCTGTTGGTGTCCCAGCCAGGTAAGGTTCCTGGGTGGTGCCCTTCACAAAGCTGAACCTTGTAGGGCGAGGTGTCCCATTTCATGAAGGCTGTCCTTCACCAAGGGGGGCTGTTGGCACTGACCAATCCATGGCTTCATCCTGGAATATTTAAACAGCATGATGACGGGGAGGCGCTGTGCCCACTCCAGCCATTTCCTGACTGGCTGCACTCACAGCACCACGTTTTAAGCACAGGGGAAAAAAATTAAATTGCACTTCTCTTGTGAAACTTTTCAAACCATCCTTTACTGGCTTTAAATTCCTCACTTTCGCCACTCGAAGAAGAATTTTTTTTTTCAGCAAATCGCCATGAATCTTCCTGGCTTTCTCGCATATGATCGCCTCGCTTACGCTATCCCCTGCAAGTTGCTTCTCGTTCAACCACACTAGCAACAGTTTTTCCACCTCTTCCAGCACTTGAGGCCTCTGCTTGGTTAACATTGTAACTCATTTTGCCACATCAGCTGCTTTGTTAGGCCCTGTATACATAAACAAAAGGAAATGGGAAACGGAGAATAGAAAATCATTGGCATGTATGAACGCATGTAGGGAAACTGGCAGCCAGTGTTTTTGTTCGCCACCAGAGTGTGTGGTCGTGAACAGATGCAAAGTTTTGGCAAACTTTTTGAGCGTAACCCAATTGTACGTGTTCAGAAAAGATTGTGACCAGAGGTTCTACTGTACTGCCGAATCTATCAGGCTGGAGAGTCCCAAGCCGAGCCTTCTCAGGTATTCTTCTGCCTTTTTCAGAGGCACCTCGGCTGTCTTCTCCAACCCTTCGATCATCTTGCTCAAACTCCCTGTGATCTCTTTCCAGGTGCCATACATCCACAACACAGTCATTTCTGCCTGTCAGGTGACACGGGCCTCTCTGGTTCATGCTGCATTGGTTGTCATGGAGGCTCACAGGAGATGGAGTTCCGGAGGCTGGCTATTTGCCAACTGGGCTCTGCCTGTGTCAGTTTGTCAGTGGACCTCTCAGTCACCCCTTGTACCTTCTTACCTTCTTCGGAGGACATGTGCTCGACACTCCTGGTTCAACCACTATGCCCGCTAATTCTGTGGGTTCCCGTCCATTAGGTTGAATTCTGTCCGTTGCGTGGGTCTCAATCTGCTCCAGCCTTCCCAGGATTTGTTGGGGTGGATCTCCGGACCTTTTTTCGTAGTGGGCTGAAGTCCTCATCGGACAACAACAACATTTATTTATATAGCACATTTTCATACAAAAAGTAGCTCAAAGTGCTTTACATAATGAAGAAAAGAAAAATAAAAGACAAAATAAGAAATTAAAATAAGACAACATTAGTTAACATAAAAAAAGGAGTACGGTCCGATGGCCAGGGTGGACAGAAAAAACAAAAAAAAACTCCAGAAAGCTGGAGAAAAAAAAAATCTGTAGGGGTCCAGGCATGTACCATCACTGTCTTTTCTGGGGACACGATATGGAGTCAGTCATCTGCAAAATAAGAGCACGGGGCACACACAAAACACTCCCATGGTGTGATTTTCACAAATTCGGTGTATAGCTCCTTCTGGGTTGTGCCACCCCTTGCTTGTCTCTCCTGGATGTCCACTTCTCTCCCTGCGTCGGTTTGATTGCCGACAGTGATGCCATGCAATGGGTGTCGTGATGCTTCCCTGCCGTACCTGACTTTCTTCCTCCCCATTGTGGAAAGGGAGTCACTTCTTAGGTGAGCTTGTTTGTTCTGCCATGCTGTTGCATCAGGGTTTTGCCACAAGAAAATTTTTAAACCAGATCCCTGCTTCTGGATGGCCAGGAATCCTGTCGACTATGATACTTGTGGCCACGAAGTAGGGCTCACCAGTCCCTGCAACAACCCCCTAGTGGCACCCAGGGAACCCAACAGGGCTGAGGAGACAAACTCCAAGTCCCATGATGCCCTGTGGGAATCTGTGGCGATGCCGCAACCCAGGGGGACTGCCATCTAGTACCCTGGAGGAAACAAAGCGGTCTGCAAGTTGTCTTCCCCTGTCCTTACATGTGGTCCGGTACGTAATGTTCATAAGCGGGTTCCCTTCACAATAGTAAATCACTTACCCAAGGACACATAGTGGAGACTGAGGGACTGCACTTAAAACAGAACTTTGGAAGCTTGTATTCACACAATGCTTCTAAAACAAGCTAGTAAGTCATGTCATTGATGTTTTAATTTAACAAAAGGATGTCTTTATTAGCATTAATACTGATCCAGACCTTTTACATTAAAATGCTGAATACCTAATTAACACAGTATACATTCTATATAGGTTGAAAATCGCCCCCTGCTCTTAGCCATGCCTTACATCAATCTCACACTGCTTAGTTCATACCAAACAAGACCTGGGTCATGGCTGGTGACATTTTGGTGACCCTCACTTAGCAAGCATATTATCAGCTTTATTGCTTACAGAGATCATAAATTGTCTTATCAGTAAGAGCTGCTCTGTAAACTCCAAGATACTTCTTTAACAGAAACAGGACATAAGTCACATCACCTTCTCATAACACTAATGACCTGGTGCGGAAATATTTTATGGGTATGATATACTTAATAAGGTTTGGGTAAAACCTAAAGAAAATAACTAGTATGAAATTCTTTAACGTACATGAAACCCAGTTTACTTATTGTTAAACAACAAAACGTATTTTCCTAGTGAGTGGATTTCATGTAAACAGAGCATAATGCAAACCCTGAACAGAGACACACATCCACATAAATACAATACATTTTGAGCATATATTCTTCCACAGTGTGGAAACCTTGAGGATTTTTGAAACTTATGGAATTATTGGGACACCTAGTTTTTAGCTTAATGGACTAAGTGGTCTGCACTCATTTGTCAGCCTTATTATACACTACGTTTTCTTCATTAGCTGGGCCAGGGTGGCCAGTCAGCTCCAGGTTGTCCCTGCTGCCTCGGCTTCCCATGTTTCAGGCATCCTTCATCATTCATTTTCAGTTTGTGTAATTGCAAGGTAGGGATGTTCCCAGGCAGCAGAATGGCAGTGAGGGACAATTTAGAACCCTTTAAATGCTACCCACTACTTTAACAGTTAGATGGTGCAAGAGCACCTTGGATCCTCCAGAGGGAGCTCTAGCTATAAGGCTTTAGGGCTTCCAACAGATGACCTTGTTAGAGGGCATTATTACTTTATCTTTTTGGACCCCTGATGGTTGTTCATTAATTATAGTACTTTGTATTTCACCTTCTGTTAATGAACTTGATGTTGTATTGGGATGGGGATCATTTTAGGGTTTGCAGTCCCTTTAAATATTAGGTGGTGCCAAGAGCACCTTGTATCCTCCAGAGGGAGCTCTAGCTATAAGACTCCATGGCTACTACATGGCAAAGTTGACACTGTTCGAGGACATTATTACATTATCTTTTTTGATTCGTGCTGGTTGTTCAGTCATTACGGTGCCTTGTTATTAACTATCTTGTGATGATCTTGATGTTGTAATGGGAAGTGAGTCATTAAATGTTAGATGGTGCAGGAGCACCTTGGAGCCTCCAGAGGGAGCCCAATCCATAAGGCCCTAAGCCTTCAGCATGGCACAGTTGGCCCAGCAGGTGGTTCCTGCGGTTGCACACCCTCTCCAAGACATCTGGTGAAGGATGGGTGCTGGCAGAAGGTTCAAGTTGTCATAGGTAGTGAGGTCTGACTGGAAAGAGAGGGCACTGAGCACCCCATGTTTAGTTAGGCTTTATCGTTCTTCATTGTTGCCTTCCCTTTTACAGTAAACTCCATTTGTTTTGTTGATACTTTTGTTCTCTTTGGTTCTTATTTGGGTTCAGGCCACACCCCTCGCTTACTTCTATATAGAGCCTTTCCACAAACACCACCATCTTGTTTATCTTTTTATTTCTTTTTTGAGACCCGGCTGTGGACGCTCTGTGGATTAGCCTTTTCATGCCGTGCCTTTTTTCTCCCCTTCTTCATTGTGCTGTAACTGCTTAACAATGCAATGGGAGCGCAAGACTAGAAAGGAGCTGAGATTTAACCTTCCTGTCAGCAAACACCTTGGTGTTAATTTGACACTGTTTGTGCGACCTTTGTTCAGTGCATTTGTGATTTTTCTGTTTTTTTTCCTCTCCTATAAATCTGCCCAAACACCAGGACTTTTATCAAGTAAAGCCCTAGTATTACCTTGTGACAGCTCTTTACTCTTATGAAAGCTTTTATTCTAAGTGGAGGCCCCCTTCGTCTCACAAATAACAGGCCGCCTCCAGCATCCAGCTCAGTGACCAATGGAATGGCATTCATTTATTCCAGCCAGTGCTTTTTTTTTTTCTCTTCTCTTTTTTGATTCGCTGCTTGTTTTACCAGTAAGCGTAGATGGAAGCACTTTGCGTTATCTAAATGGACTCGCTGCTTAGTGAAAATACCTGTAAATGCCACTCGCCTGGGAACAACTGCTGTTGACACAGATAAAAATGCCTCTAAATCAGCAGCCATTCGCCCCCTTGAAGTCGGGCCGAAACTTACAATAAACATGTCAGCTTCTGTTTCTTGTGCTTGATGTGGTTGCGTGTTAAGAGGCTCCCACACGGCGGTGGCAATTGTTGCGGCAACAGCAGCAAACTGATTAATCAGCGGCTCACGGGCCTCAAAGTGACTGCGTAGCTTGCCTTTAATTGCCAATCCACCTCAAGGAGAGCATCGTGGCACATGAAAGCTGCTAGATTTGGGCTCCGATAGATAGACAGATAGAAAAGGCACTGTATGAGAGTGGTAGTGGTAAGAAACGCACGACATAAGAGGCAGATGGATGGGCAAATGTGAAATGTGCTATATGGTAGATGGATGTTAGAGATATTGTATATTAGAAGGATAAATAAATATGGGAAATTTGCTATATGATAGACATAACAGATGGGTAGACATATACTATAAATATAAAGGCACCACATAATAGATGTGTAGATAAATGTGAAATGTGCTATATGGTAGGCATGAAAGGCACTATATAATAGATAAATGTGAAATGTGCTATATGATAGGATAGATGCTGTCCATTGCTATATAGTAAGCTTAGTCAAGCAAAGGGTCTGCCAGTGACAGCACAAATAGTATAGCAACAACCTATTGACTGTGCCGTCCTGTCCCACTTGGGCCCTCCTCTGGTGTAAATTATCGAGTTCCAGTTGTACCCAGAATTTGCTTTGCACAGTATGTAGAACTTGACGCTGAACAGTGCCCATTTGGATGCAATGTACTGTTATCCACAACAGTCTTTCCTTGTAACCCATGAGACTTCCATCAATGTTTATGTCAATTACGTGCACCTTCTGCATATTTTTCATGATCACCTGATTAACATCCCACAGTTTGTACAGTTACGGTGCTGGGTGATTAGCTTCATCATAGTCATCATTATTAGTGAAATGGAGGTGTTTAGTAAGGATTGTAGAACGACACTCACTCATAGCTTGGCTGAAAATGGGTTACTGCAACAACTGGGTTGTGGACCTGTACCATCTCTGCACTAATTTACCCACTATGCCTTGCAGTGTCAGGAGACTGATACAAGCAAATGATTTACTGTGACTTTTCTGACACAATGCCCAGCACAATAGTTTGTGTTAATAGCTATCTTCTACACCAAACTTTAATTAGCAAATTGTAAATAGTCCAGGTAATGATCAACAGACATCTTTAGACCGGAGTTACCAATGAATGGGCAATGAGGGAGTGCAGGATTGTCAGCAGTAGACCTCAAACATCAACATTTCTGAAACTTGGCAGGTTGGAATCTTTGTACAGCTGTCAATTTTGCTGTCTATGTCAACGTACGTTAACCAACTCACATTGCTCGATTCGTGTAATGGCTCAGTTTGATCTAAAACTGACTTTACAGCTTTTCTTTTGCCATTGTGTTTCTTTTTTGAAGGCTTCACCCCACTCATGAATATTGATGAGTTACAATAAAGTGGCAGAATGCATAGAAATATTAATTCTTTTTTGCAGTATGGTGTTATCCACCAAATGGCAGCAAAATATTGTCCCAAAAGTTATTTAGGCTTAACACTATAAAGCAGATTACATGTCACCCCGAGTCGGACTCGGATTAACTGTATTTAGATAGAATTTTGAGCCCAAGTCAAGCTGAGGGTTAATACCAAGAAGGTTAAAGGAGCAAACGCTGCTGGACTTTGTGTACGTCTTCTCTGGCTTGTGCTGCATGTCCTTGGCTGCTCGAACTGGAAGTGTCAATGTATCACTCCTGAATAAACCTCACTACTGTTTTCTCATCAGTAACTTTATCAGTAACAAACTGCATTAAACAACAATACATAACAAGAGAGATATTAAATCCCATTCAGAAAGCATTTTCTTTTACTTCAGCTTATTTAAATGTAAAAACAAAATAATCTCTTAACATCAAATTCAGTTATTTTTGCTCACCTGCACTCATTTGTTTCCTTTTAACATTTCAGTCCACTTATTACTTCTGTTATTATTCACACATGTTGCTTATTGATTTTAAAATGTCATCAATAAGCTAAATAATTTATAATAAATCCCAACAAATTAACCGTAAACCTTAATTTTCTTTCAAAATCAAACACTTTACAGATGTGTTGTATGCTTAAGGATGTGGACTTTACGTTCTTCTTTACACGTGTTGCTTCTGCTGGCTGTGTGGATCAGACTACACTTTTAAACTCTGATTTTATACAGACCTTCAACTTCAATAATTGTACAAAACTTCCAAAAACTTCACAACAGCATTACTGAGAACATAATGTACAAGCTATGTGAAAGTTTGAACTGTCCTCTGATTCTTTTTGCCTGAAAGGGAGACACTGAAAAACGATGTGTGCCTGTTTTCTCATTACTTTATGCTGAAGGGGGCACACAACAGTGATGGACGCAAATCGTTTCAGGGCTCGCACTGTTAGCACTGTGGCGCATGCGTTGTGTCATCAACATGTTTCGTTTTGTAGGTAGATGTTTAAAACGCATGAGCAAGTACCGCTGGTCTCAGTCTGATTCACTTATGTATGGAGTACTTGTTCCTGGCAAACGAGAATTTGTTCACTGATGGTTTTCTCATTCATCATACAATTACAATATGGTAGCAACACACCAACAGTGAGTATGTGTATAGTAAAGTGTAGCAATTTGTTTTTGTACAATTCATTAACAGAATTGTTTTAAATAGAGTATATAAACATAAAATTATCTCCCCCTATACATTTAACTAATTAAATCATTGTGACACAAAAGTGAACCTTATGAAAATATTTTAATTTCTAACAATCATTTGTCATCAACTTTACATTACTCATATGGACTCCCATCACAGATGTCTTACAAATCTTTGACTATACCCGGCTGATACTGTTCACTGGTTCTTTTATTTATATACACTAGCTGTCCCCCGTGGCTCTGCTGGTGTACTGGTGAAACAGGACATAGAGGAGGGCCCTGCCTGGCTCCTCACTCCTGACGTCACTCTTCCACATCCCCTCGGCCCACAGCCTCTCTCTTGGATTAGCGTGAATATATCACTCCTGCAAGCGAACTATGATTCTTACTGCGAAGAGAGCAATCATTAAATCAACTGGAATGTTCAAGCAAATTATTGAAAAAAACACAATTCCACTTTATTCCTCCTCTACATATCTAGACTCCTTTTATCTAAGACCCGGAAGTACTTCCAGTGCTGGGAATTACTTTTGGGTCAGGCAGAAGTAATATGAAGTAGTAATTGTAGCTCCCTTTAGCGCCCTCCAGTGGCACCTCTGAAATCCAACAGGGCTGCACCCCAGGACTCCAATTCCCAGCATGCCTTGTGGGTATCCACATAGGTACCACAGTCTAGGGATGCTGCCATCTAGCATATTGGGGAAGAAAGTATTCAAAATCTGATGTCTTCCCGAGTTCTTCCATTGTACTGGCCAGTATAAGTTCCATCTTGGCCAGGATTCCTGCCCATGCATGCCACCTATTGCTATATATGTGTGCATTTAAATTATTTTTTTATTTATAAAACATATCAAGTCTAAAGATGATTTTTTAATATGCAAAACAAAGAAAAAATGTCAGATATAATATTGAGTATCAAATATTTAAAATAAAGCTGAAAAGCGTTTAACAAAGCAATTGCCTTATTTGATGTTTTGTTAAGGTCAGACTTATTAATTGAGTTGTATAATTTAATAAACCAATACATACAAGTGACAGAAATGTTGGTGTCCCCCTCTCAATTTTTGTTGATTTGAGTCTCGAGCCGATTCAGACCCGTGCCTTTTTGCAGACTACACAGTAAATCCTAAAACCAAACCGATGTTGTCGGTCAGGGAATTTGTTCTGCATAAGAAGACTGAAAAGCCACCAAGTAGGATTGTAAAGTTGACTCATTTTATTTTAATTATGCATGTTCTGTTAGTCTCTTCCATTTCAATATATTGCAACAAAAACCAAGATGGAGAGACTGAGGTACACACTGACTAACGGTCAAACCCAAGAACAAGCGCATTTATGTAACAATAAATGATCGTACCCCATGCTTCCAGAAATCGCAACTTCCCGCTGCTGTGGTCACAGACAATGACACATAAAGTAACAAAGACCTCCTGGAAACCAGCCATGACTATTCTTACATTGCACCTTCTCCATGTTAAAATGTTTACTATCAAAATAAATAAAAGTATTGTGAAATGTGACAATAAATAAATAACAACATGAATTTTTATATATATTAATACATTTTTAATTTATTTTAAGATATATTGAATATATTTTTGTTGCTTATTTTTATGCATTTATTTTATTATTTTTTAACGGTATTTTTTGCAAAGCGTATTCAATGAAATGAATGCTGTCACTTTCAGTTGTAAAAGCTGAGAGGGCAGGTCCTGGGGAGTCTTATTTTTGGGTTGGTGAATCGTTTGTAGAATGGACGTGAACCTTTTCTCATCAAGCACCATTGTTTGTCAGACACTTTAGATGCCAACTCCGAATGGTGAATTCAGATTTTCTTGAATTAAAATAGCTGCTTCGTTCACAGTAATTCTGGACAACTTCTTCTTGTGCTTGTGTCCGACACACAGTCACAACTTTTAACAATCAAGTAAAACGCATACAGTCACCCACTCTGTGCACAATTCATCCATCAGAAAACAGCACTTGCTAGAGCCCACTGTCTCAAGTGAGATGAATGAGTTTTCATTTCAGGGTTTCATTTCCTGTTGTGTGAGGTGATATGAAGAAATAATTAAATAAAACTGCAAATGTTAGAATCAAATTAAGATAGAGTTGGGGCACCACTGGTGAATCCCATATACGTGAAAGAAGATGATTGCAAAGTTTAAAACAATATAGCGCCTTTCGCTGCAGAGTAATCTCTTCTCAGTTGCACGTCCATTTGACTGAAGGGGCTTTGTGGTGGCGGTCTATTTAAACCCCTCTGGGTGGAAGAGGTGGTTCCAAGTCAGCAGAGCTGATGTCACCGATTCCTTACACCGATGATCCTCAGTTCTGTTGGCTAAGAGACAGGAGAAGGCAGTAAGTGACGGTGCCAACCCATGGCCTGGGGTAGAATTACCAACACTGAAGTTGTCTCGCATTCATATGTGTGTGAAAGTACGTAAAGCAATATGCAAGAAAAAATATATTTTGTGACACATTTAATTATTTGTACTTACATTTTGTGTTATTATTTATTATCACATTTCACAATAGTTTTATTTGTTTGTTTATTTAAGTTTGTCTGAAATATTCCTTCATAGTTCACTATCCCTGATTGTTTCCCTCTGTAGTATGCTAAGTCTCTTTCTGCAATTCACTGAGGACCACTTATCTGTAAGGCTTCTGTTTATTCTCTGCTCTGAAACTGCATTCTTGAACCTTGTTGTGCTTCTAAGATGTTGCGTGAATATTCCAGTAGTTTATGAAATTCTCCCTTCCTTGTCCAGGTAGTAATGGAGTGCTGTCATTTAAAGTGTTCAGCCCCAACCCTCTGTTTGTCAATCTGTTCACTGCATCACTATAATATATAATTATGATATATTTGGGTATCATCCGAGGGGGACCCCAGGGAGTCAGAATCAAAGAAATGGATTCAGGTAGTGCAAAAGAATAATTCCAATCACTTAACATACAGCGTGAAATTCTCAAACCGGAAGGGTCCTGCTGCAGGGGTCTACTGAACAGCCCATCAGAACGAACATTTGTGTCACATGATTTAGAGCACAAACTACACCTGGAAGTTACAGCGTTGTGGAGGTATGCGTTTATGTCATGTAATTTGAACTTTGTAAAAGTACATGGAAGGACAGAAGAAATAATTAAGAGATGCACAGTGAAGTGTCTTTTCAAAGTATGTAAAACTCTCGATATTAGCTCACCAAAACTTCAACTACTCTACTTTTCTAGGTATTATTTTTAATGAAATGACAGCTTTTTAAATGTTTGCCATCTTACAACAATAACATTATACATAGAGTATTTAAAAAAACATGCAAGTAATACATTAAAAGCAGTACAGCACAATACGCAGAAACAAAAAGAGTACAAAAAGGAAAGTAATAATATTCTCACCTAGCACTGAAATCGTGAAGTAACAGATTGGAAGGGTTTTACCAACTTAAGGGCTTTGCAACTCTTTATTAACTCAAGATACTTAATACGAAACAGTCCGAAATGAAAAGGTTAAATAATGGACTACATCTGAACCATTTACATTTATGAAGGAAAGATTTACCAAATAATATTAAAAAGTTAATCAGGAATAAAGTAGCATAATTAACAGATGTTTTCTCAGAAAAGAAAATAATATCCTTTAATTCAAAAAAGATTAAATAACCAACTTTCTTTATAATCCATGTTATCTTTTCTTTCCATAGGGTCCTAGTAAAGGCAGCTAAACGTTATTGAAGGTGTGCATTTGATTGACTCGTCGACAGAATTGAGGGTCGGCGTGAACTTTCGATCTCCTCTCATAGATTCAGCGTAAAGATGTAAAAGCCAGTCAGAAAATGCTTTACAATACCAGGCTTCCAGCAATTTTTAAAAAAATTAAACAGATTTTTGCTTTTTTAATTAATAATGGCTGAAGTATGAAATGCATAAATTATTATGTAAACATTTCATAAATTATTCAAACATCTAAATAGATTATGACTATATTACATGAATTTCAACCCTGTAATACTAATGTGCAATTTAAAAAAAAAAAAAATAATAATAATACCAAGAATAATGGGCTCTCACCCTCAAGCCCCACCACTAAACTGGACTGTTCAGGTTGCACAAGTCCACACATAGCCAAAGGTGCAGAGGACACTGCAGGGCCAATTGGCCCACCCCATAGTTCCCAAAAAAGGGTTTGTCACGTTCAAGTCTAGTTGCTAAACTGGACTGTTCAGGTTGCACATGCAGGGCAAAAAGAGCAGGCAGCAGGCTGGCCACATCAAGACAACTTTCACGGACTACACAAAAGGATTAAGACACGACTTGTAGCATATGATGGAAAACTAGACGAAAATTGCTGAGGTAAACAAAGCTGCGGGTTCTTACAAACATTTTAATAAGAAGTGTAATGACTGAGGGAAGCTTATGACTTCACATCACATTAGGTGGGCCTTGTCATACTGGCCCTTAATTCGCTCTTCTTAATAATTGTTTCTGGTACAGCATAGTGTACGCTCTGCTTTTACAAGATGCTGTATAAAATACTAATTCACCTTTTTTTTTTTTTTTTTTTTTTTTTAAACATCACCTTCTGATATCAGACCAAGGAGGTCTTCAGTCTCTCTTCAGGACGCTCATGAAGACATCAGTTCAAGTTCACAGCCATATGCACACAGCACAGTGAGATACCTCCATTCTCCCACCTCTTCAATTCAGTACATTCAGAAAGTGTTCAGACCCTTCACTCTTGTCACATTTTGTTATTTTACAGGCTTGTGCTAAAATCATTTAAATTCTATTTTTTCCCCCCACATCAAGAATCAGTCAAAAACCCAGAATGACAAAAAAGAAAAATGTAGATTTTTTTTAAAAAAAGTTACTAAAAGTAAAAAACTGATCTTTCACATTGACACAAGTGTGCGGTCTCTTTACTCAGTACTTAGTCGATTCTAGCCGGGAGTCTTATTGGGTCTGACATGACAAGCTTTGCACTCCTGAATTTGGGGATTTTCCACAATTCTCTGCAGAGTCTCTCAAACTCTGTCAGGCTGGATGGAGACCATAGGTGGACAACTACAGTATATACAGGTCTCTCCAGAGATGTTTGTTTGAGTTCACGTCTGGGCTCTGGCTGGGCATCTCAAGAACATTCAGAGTCGTCTGTAAGCCAGTCCTGTGTTGTTGTTGCTTTGTGAACCTCTGGCCCTGTCTGAGGTGCAGAGCACTCTAAGCCAGATTTCATTAAGAATATCTCGGTACTTCATTCAGCTTTTTCCCTCAACCCTGTCTAGTCTCCCAGTCCTTGATTCAGCCACCACTATGCTTCACTGTTGGAATGATATTGCATAGGTAATGAGTGATGCCCAATTTCCACCAGACGTTACACTAATTTTGGTTTCATCAGACCAGAGAGTCTTGTTTCTCACAGTCTGAGAGTCCTTCAGGTGCCTTATTTGCAAATTCCACATGGTTTTCCATGTGTCTTTTACCAAGAAGGTGCTACTGTCTGTCATAAAGCCCAGATCGGTGGGATATTGGAGTGATTGTTGTCCTTCTAAAGGTTTCTCCCATCTCCACACAGGACTTGTGGAACTCAGCCAGAGTGACCATCAGCCTAAAGGTCACCTCTCTTACCAAGACCCTTCTCTACCGATTGCTCAGCTTTAGGAAGAGTCCTGGTTATTTCAGACTTTTTCATTTAAGTATTGTGGATGCCATGGTGCTCTTGGGAACTTTCAATACAGCAGAAATGTTTTTGTTGCCTTCCCCAGTTCTGTGCTTTGACACAACTCTGTCTTTCAGCTGTGTAGGCAATTCTTTCAACCTCATTGCTAGGTTTTTACCCCAATGTGGAATCTTCTGTAGACTGGTATATGACTTTACTAATTATGTCCAGTCAAGTAAATTCACCACAGGTGGACTCCAAACATCTCAATGATGACCAATAGAATGGGGTGCACCTGAAGGCCCATTTATACTTCACGCCACTGCATTGCAGCAAGATTTTGGTAGGAAGAACGTAAATGTCACTGTCACTCTTGGCCCATGGACCCTCGCATTGGAAACCACATGTTCCAGAATTTTGGCCCTGAATGTGTCGAATGCTTATGTGCTACATAGGGAAACATTGGAGTCATTGGAGGAACACTTGTCACTACCCACACCTACACAATCCAACATTAAAAGTTCCCAGCATTAGCCAAATGTCCACAGGTGGTTGGAGAGCAATCACCTAGACTCTGGGCAAAGATGAAAGTGTGTATGGGCAGAAATGGAAATATCTGCGAGATTGAGATGTAAAGGCAGAGAAAAAACTTGGGGGGGGCGGGGGATTCTGCAATCGCGCCGTGTCGCACACCAAATGCTTGAACTATTAACAGACCAGGGTGTGTATCCTCTGTGCATGGCTGCAGCTGCCTGCACCCAAGAATAATTGGGCCCGGAGTGTGACATACACAGATTGTGAATACTTGCGTCAATGTGATTTTACAGTTTTTCATTTTGAAAATTACTAAAATCCTGCATTCACTTTGTCATTCTGGGCTACTGGGGCTTGTTTGATGATTAAAAAAATGAATTTACATAATTTTTAATTGAGGCGGAAACATAAGTTATGAAAAAAATGAAGGGGTCTCAGTACTTTCTGAATACAGTGTATTATATCAAGCATTCCATGATCCCCCAAACTCAGGTGTCTCATGGCTTGTCATGCCACATTGTATTGCCCCCCACCAGGGACTAACCCTGACATGCGATGCCACAGTAAGGTGGCACATGAGCCCTTGCCGCTGAGTCCTGCCCGACACTCGCTTCATTCCCAACATAAAGCCCCTCCCTCACCCCCTCCATTTTATGATCTGCTTTCAGAAACACTCGTAAATCCGAGCCGAGCATTTGAAAAATTGAATACGGTATCAGTTGTGACAGAGCCCCTTTTTGAGGGTCACTAAAATTTCAATAATTCACTCCAAAGTTAAAGTCAATTTCAACCCCGCAATGTAATCTGCAGAGCCGCTCTGCCACATCCAACACGGCAGGCAAACACTGAAGGGATGTGACACCGAGGAATTGAAATGGTATTTGTTATATCAGTCAGCAAAGAGTTTGGAGAGCATTTTATCTGACAGAATCTGTTCAACGTAGCCTCCAAAGTTGTGGCATTTTGTGCTCGGGGAAGCCAGGAGAAGCACACAAGGTTGCCTGCTGCCATCGTGATGGGTGAGGAGAACAGCAGCGCATGGCAGGCGAGGAGGGAATGCAATCCTTGTATTGATATTAATCTCTGAAAGGGCAGGCATGTACAGGTGACACCAGGGCACATGCATTGGTTTATTTCTGTCTTTATTTGTGGCTCTGGGGCTGATCTCTGTCTCTCTGTGTCTGTCTGTGTGTGCGTGTGCGCACACGTCTGTCTGTTTTGTGTGACTCAGTCTCTCTTTTCTCCACTAGCCTTTAAGAGATTTTCACATTTCTCCACAGCGACCCCTACTGGGAGAGGCCAGCTAATGCCAGCTCCTGTTCAGCTACTAGGCCCAAGACACTCCACCTTGGAGGGCAGCAACATACCTCATCGCCATGGTAATTCCCTCCCTCCTTCCACCACTTTCCTTTCCTTTCCTGATTTTTCCCTTTAGCACCAGCCAATGATAATGGAATTTCATAACCTGATGCAGCAGCAACAACGGTGTATATGGCTGAGGCCAGAAGGTGATTGGTGTTGACTGGTTTGCTGTGTGTGCTTGTGGGGGTTGGGGGGCGGGAGGTCATTAGAGTTGCCAGCTGGCTTAAGAATCTCTGGGAAGGGTTGCTCCATATCCATCCACATTCTGAGAATTCACTGATTGTGAAAGATGCCCATGGTATCTGCTTGGTCACCTTTTACGGTGGGCCGCCCGCATGTAGATGACAGATCCCGTGCCTGTTGGAGTTAACTTGAGTCATTCGTTGAACCTTACCATCCACTTGGCCGGCCAGACTTGTGGGACATATTCGGTCAGTGTGCAGGACATGTCCAGTCTGTTTGTGAATGGCCACCTTTTACTATCCTGCCAGAGTGCAGATAATATGGGCAAGCAATCAGTGAATTCAGACGGGTGTGAAAGGAGCTGTATAAAGATAGATAGATGGATAGATATGAGAGGTACTGCATAAGCAATAAAGGTAATTATGACAAACCACTGTCTAATACTGATAGATATGAAAGGCACTGAAAGAGAGAGGTAATCCCTACATAACAGATAGATATGAAAGACATTGTATAAAAGGAAGATATTATGAGGAGATACATAGATACGAAAAGCAAGATAATTATGAGACAGAGAGAATCATGATATAATACATAGATGCGAAAGGTGCTATATAAGACATTGATAATTATGACAACCAACTCCTATAGATAGACAGATACTGTATAAGAAATGTACAGTAGTTAATTCTGACAAGCATCTCTCTAACAGTGATAGATGTGAAAGTCAGTGAGAGGGAAGGAGATAATTCCTTTGTAATAGATGGATATGAAAGGCACTATATAACAGGTGGATATTGTGAGAGGGAACTATATCAGATTAAAAGATAAATGTGTACGACACTGAGAGAGAGATTGAACATATTACAGATAGATGTGAAAGGTACTGAATTAAAATATAGATAATTATGACAAGCAGATAGATAGATATGAAGGGCACTATATAAATAAACAACTAATACCACTACTACTATATAGAAGGTGAATAATTTGGAATACATAGATGTTAAAGGCAGTAAATAAAACTAATCTTGACAAGGAACTGCATGTTATAGATAAATTTGCACAATATGATAGGTGTCATGAGCATTATACAATGGATATGGAAACACTAACTGAAGGATAGATACATAGAAATGTAAGACAATTAGACAGATAGATACGAAAAGCAACAGTAACAAGATTATTATGATAAGGAACTACAGTTTTTAGGTTGCATAGATAAACGTGAAAGGCACTAAGTAATATACAGTTAGACAGATGTGAAAGGCACTGCGTAAGAAATATAATTATGAGAGTCAACAATATAAAATAGATAGGAGTAAAAGGCACCACAAGATAGAATGATATTATATTATATGAAAGATATTATATCAAGGTGCTGTAAAGGGTAAATAGATGTGAAAGGCACTTTATATAGATGGATTGATAGATAGATGTGAAAAGCAAAGTATAATAGAGATCGACAATTATGTGCAACAGCTATTCTGAATTAGACAGATTTAAAAGGCACTGTGTGATACGAAAGGCACTATATAACAAAGGTGTGTGTGTATATATATATATATATATATATATATATGGTGCTATATAAGAAAATAATTATGACAAAGAACTATACAGGACATATAGATGAATGTGATCAGCATTGAGTGACAGATAGATTGATGAAAGGCACTATATAATAGATAGGAATGGCCATTTGAAGAAAGATGGATATTATGATAATGAACTATGTAAGAAATATTGTATATGAAATGCATTAAAATTAACAGATAGAGAGACGGATGTAGAGGAAAGATGCTATATAAAAGAGAGAGCTTTTATGATAAGGGCCCATATAAGACCGACGGATGGATGGATTGATTGTACTTTATTCTTCCCAGTTTAAATTTGGGTGAATCAGCATCAATATAGAATATGGAGTTGTGGTGTAAACTGTTGCATATGTGCTGATACTGAACTGTTCAGACAAGCTTCTTTCTTTTTCTTTTTTCTTTCCTTCCTTCTTTCCTTCATTACTTCTTTATTGAATGTCTGTATCTCTGAAAGACACTTGCCTGTATATTATTTTCTTCTGTTATAAAGGGATAAGTTGAAGATGGACAAGATGGTGAGAGGTATTGTACAGCTGAATGTCTGTTAGTCCAGATAGTGCCATCTTAGCACACTGTGGTGGAATGATTTGGTAACTAAAGGTCGTCCCGCTCAAAGTATTTTGGAGAGGATGTGCAACATTAGTCATGACGGCTTTTAATTTGGTCATCATCCTCTTGTTTGCCTCTACCTCCAGTGAGTCCAGGTTCAGTCTGCTAATGTGACTGGCTGTCTGGTCAGTGTGTTGAGCCCTTTTTGTTACCCACCTTAGCAAAATGAAGTGTAGAACAGTACAGTTGCCACTTTCTCAATCAGCTTATTACGCACATAAAAACACCTTAGTGTCCTCAAAAAGACCAGGCTGCTCTGCCCCTGTCCACCAGTTTGACCTACTGTTTAGATGGACCCCACAGATACTACTAGGACTGTACTATGGCTTGATTTCAGGGACTCCACAGCCAACTGCTTTGCCTTTTTAATGTATTGTTGCAGACAGTTGTCCCTATTTCGTCTTCCTCCACTCCTCCCCATGTTCATGACGTCTGCAGTGGTGGAGTCTTTGGATAATTTCTGTAGATGGTCCTAAACTGATGACTGTATGTCAACAGTCTGGGATTCTTGGAGCCCGTAGTAGCACTAGTGCCAGATCACCTGTTTTGTTCATAAGAGGCATGACTGACGTGTAGTTTAACACTTTCTATGCCATGGTTTCCTACATGTAACATACCCTTCTTTACTATAGGACATGGCTTATTTCTGTGATGCATGAGGTGTGGATTCTCAGGGTTTGTCCTGCCAGGGCCTCTTACTTTGCTTGTCATGGCTGTGCAGGCAGTACCCAAGCAGTCAGAACCTGGACAGGTCATGAAGTGAAGCAGCCCTTTCTTGGACAACTACGACTCAGCTGTGCTTGAAACACCGTCACCCTTAAGCCCTTCAAATAAACAGAATGCAAGTTGCATCCATGTTTGCAATATGCTTATTAACAAGAGCGATACGCACTGTGAAATTTACAAAGCTGCGGCTCCTCTGGGGAACGCAGCCCTTTAAAGCTCTGGAACCTGTTCTAAGTTATCAAACTCTGGAGATAAAAGGAGACGTGCAACGAGCGGCCTCTCCATTCCGCTGGGACTTTAACACACTAAAGCAGCCTGATTTAAGCTTGTCTAAAGTCTTTAAATTTTTTTTTTGCCATCCCCCTTTTCTTCTTCTCGCCTGTGCGCTAATAGAAGGCAGTGCATGTTAAGTGATGCAGACAAAGAGTTATGATAACGTTAGCATGGCATCGTGCAGGCAGGAGTTGGCGATGACTAATGAATTCCTAAGTGGTTGTTTAGCGGCCGGGCCGAGGCAGATTTGTTTGTTAGGGATTAGCAAGCTGCTCTTGGACTCCTGACATTTCCTGGTATCTTTTATGAGTTGCAGGGCTCACAAAACTTTGGGGAAGAAGATGTCAACTCACAAAAATGTGCCTTATACCTCTAATGAAGCCTAGAAACCGAAAACGAGTCTCCTCAACAGAGTGTGACTGCCAGATGGAAAGAAATCAGCTTATTTATTGTAACTATGTCCGTTCTTAAGGCAAATATCTCTGCATCCTTAGTAGCCCATCTCAAAATATTCCTTCAAAAGCACTGCCAACTGTGCCTGTGCTCTGCCGAGTCCTCTGTAATGTTGAATGGCTAACTGCTCAATGGCTCTTTACTCACATGTATTAAAAAGAAAGTCAAGACTTCACTTGGAATGGAGTCGACTCATGGGAGCCAGGCAATGATAAGGCAAAATTTTTACTGCTGCTTCCTGTCAAGCATGGTTGCTCACAGAAAAGAACTGGTGTAGTTGGCAGGATTTGAATTTAAGAGAGAATTGATTTCATGGATAAGAGAGTCCTGCTTATCCCATTTCAAATTTCCTTGATGCCACTCACCATCCTAGAGGAGCTGTAGTGGCATTTAAAATTAGTGTAGTTGGCAGGATTTGCATTTAAGGGAGAATTTATTTGTTAGGTAATGGAGTCCCACTGATCCTTGTAGAATTTCCTTGATGACGCTCGCTTTTTGGACTGTGAGTAAGTGGCAGGATTTGTGTTTAAGAAAGAATTGATTTCTTGTTAACGTACTTAAAAAACTTAAAAAGTTGCAGGGTAACCAAAATAAAGACACTCCCTCCACCAGTGGCACCCAGGAAATTTCCCAGTGAATGGTTGTGATGGGCTATTATGTCTCAATTGTTTCCATGTGGAATTTTCTTCTTGCCATTTGCCATGCTAGAGGATTTGTATTGGCTTGTAGAGCTGGTGTAGCTGGCAGAATTTATGTTATACTGTAGAAGAGCGATGTCATGGATAACAAGGTGTCACTTATCCCATGTAGAATTTCCTTGATGTCACTTGCCATCCTGGAGACATTGAAGTGCATTTAGGGTTGATTTTCCCTTCCATCTATTCAAAATCTTCCTAAAGCCCCTGAAGTCCTTGTACCCCAGGTTTATTGTTCTCATGGGCTATAAGGTCGTACTTATCTCGTGGGGAGTTTCGTCGATGCCACTTGCCATTCTGGATGAGTTGCAATGGTTGGTAGAATTGGTGTGGTTGGCTGGATTTGAGGTTAAGAGAGGATTAATTTGATGGATAAAAAGTTCCTACTTTTCTCATATATCCTCATTTACAATCTTAGTTGTTTCAGTGGCATCTATAATTGGTGTAGCTGGCAGAATTTGTTTTAAAGTGAATTGACTTCTACCTACTCTCTATGTAAGAAACTTGCTAGCTTGACCTCCAAATTAATGCGCCCCCTGTGGCCTTGGAATTCCTACACCCATGAGGCCTGAGTGTCTTTTAAGGGGCTTAGCCTCTAAGAGAGCTTGCAAGTGAATGGTTGTCATGGACTGCAAGGTCTCACGTATCCCATGGGGAACGTCTTTATAGCCACTTGCCTTTCTAGATGAGTTGTAGTGTTGGGTAGAATTAGTGTAGTTTTAACAGGATTTGAGTTTATCTCACGTGAAATTTCCTTACGGCCTCTAATCATTCTAGAGCAGTTTTAGTGGTTGATAGAATTGGTGTAGTTGGCAGGATTTGAGTTTAAGAGAGAATTGATTACATAGATAATAGCATATCTTGTGTCTTGCATGAAATTTCCTTGTTGCCTTTTACCATCTTAGAAGAGATGTAGTGGTTGGTAGAATTGGTGTAGTTGGCGGGATTTCATTGTAAGTGAAAATTGATTTCATACACAAGAGAGCCCCACTTACCCCATGTGGAATTTCCTTTATGCCACTTATCATCCTGGAGGAGCTGTAGTGGTTGGTGAAATTGATGTCGTCTGCAGGATTTGAATTGAAGAGAGAATTGATTTCATAGAAAACAGGGTCCCACTTATCCCATGTGGAATTTTGTTAATGGCACTTGCCATTCTAGAGGAGCTTCAGTGGCATTTAGTGTTGGTGTAGTTTGCAGGATTTGAGTTTAAGAGATAGAATTGTTATCACCCTACTCTCCCCCAGGTCATGAAGCTGTGAATTTGATAGCAAGGTCCTGATGAAAAGGGGCTCAATGACATCATCCAGGAGACAAAATGAAATGACCCTAACCTTCTGTTATCAGTATCAGCTTTTCTTGTGCCAGTCTGTCCATGCTGCGAGGTTCAAGTTGCTGAGAATGTCCTGAATTGTAATCACAATTTTTTGAGTCGCTTCTCGCTCTTGCGCCTGTTGCACGGCTCCATTATTTCAAGCATGGCTTATTAGCACGGAGTTCAAGAAACACCTGAACCATTAGCTGCTTTTAATTGCGAGGCACGATCGAGCCAGTTTCCTTGAATTTGTTGAATTTCTGTACTGATTGTTTTGCCTCAGTGATAGGACTTCCAGTGGTGCTTAAGTGCCACAAGGACTGATTATTGAATCTAATTTTCTGTGATTTGCAGGCCTACCAATTACCAAAAAATAAAATAAAATAAACAAACAGCAGAGTCGCAATTTGGGGATCTGTCAGCAGCTTATATCCTCAAAGTCCTTCTGGTCTAGTATGTCTTCGGTGGAATGTCTTGCTTCACTCAGGATGAAATTTAATTTTGTGGTTTGATACCTTGTTTTATGAAGAGGATGTTGAATTCCATCTGTGCCCAGTGGTGGCAGCAGGGTGTGCCCAAGCTCTTCCTCCTTGAGTTTGACCTCCCAGTGTGTGATTGTTTTATTATTAAAATCACACATTTTTAGTATTTTAATCTTAATGCTACTCATCCTAGGTTTCGGTGTGGAGTGCGAGTGCCCCCTTTTGCCCACTAAACCTGACATTGATTATGGTAATCAAAGTGAGCTAAGCTTGATTAGATAGCCCCTCTATACCCTGAGCTGCCATCTCACTTGTGTGTGTTTGTATTGATGGACTGGGCAGCACGGCACTGGGCACTTCATGGTATATATAAGACTTTAGAATTATGACAGATCATGGTGAGGTAAGCTTGGCTAGAATGCCTGTTTGCACCTGGAGCACACTTAAACTTGAACTCATTTCTCGTTTGTGTGTAGTAGAGTCTGTTGAGTTTGTATAGGGGGCCAGGCAACTAGGCACAAAATGAATTCTGAATGGGATAAATCAGAATATATCATGCTGTGTGATTATGATCAATCTCAATGTATCGTTTTTTTATGATCTTGAGAGATCACAGCAAGCTAAACTTGGTTAAATGCGCCATTGGACTCCAAACCAGCCTCTCACTTATGTGTGGTATAGACTGTATTAATGAACCAGGCAGCATGATAATTCATAAAATATTATTTATTTTATAATTATGATAGATCACAGTGAGCTAAGCTTGGTTGGAATGCCCTGTTGAACCCTGAACCCTCTTCTCACTTGTGTGTGGTACAGACTGTTCAGCTTGAATCTTTGGAACGGGCAACTCAGCACATGATGGTTTATGATTAGGATAATCCTGCGTTTTCATTCTGATAAATCACAATATGCCATGCATTACAATTTTGATAAATCATGGTGAGCTAAGTTTGGTGATAGTGCCCCACTGCATCCTGAACTGACCACTTGCTTGTGTGTGGTGTGGACCGTTCAATTTGTATTGTTGAATTATGCAACCCTGCACAGGGTGATCTGTTTATGATAAATCGTCATATATAATGCATCATGAGTATGAATGATCACAGTAGGCTATGCATTGTTAGAAGGCCACACTGCATCCTGAACCAACTTCTTACTGAACCGTCTTCTTACTTGTGTGTGGTACAGACTGCTCAGTTTCTATTGTTGACATAGGGGGCTTTATGACAATGCTAAATATGAATATGTCATCCATTTTGATTATGATAAATTACAATGTATCATACATTACAATTATAATAAGTCATGGCGAGTTAAGCCTGGAGAGAATGACCCATTGCACCAGACTTCTCACTTGTATGTGGCACTGACTGTTCAGTTTGTACAGTTGGTCCTGGAGACTCAACACAAGGTGGTTTAATTCTGACAATAAAGTCACTTGACTTTATGATTAATCACAATGTGTCATTCATTTTGATTGTGATAGGAAGTGCGATTATTATGAATCATGGAAAGCTAAGCATAGTGAGAATGCCCCAGTGCACCTTGAACCGACCACAAACTTGTGTGTGGTACAGACCTTTTAGTTTGAATCAGGCAGCTCTGCACAGGGTCATTTGTTTTTGATGTATGCTTATGTTCAATATCAGTGCGCTAAGCACAGTTAGAATACTGCACTGCACGCCAAACCGACTGACTTCTCACTTGTGTGTGGTACAGGCGGCTCACTTTGCTATGTTGGGCTGGGAAACTCAGCATAGGGTGATTTGTTTATGATAAATCATCATATGTCATGCATTATTATTATGATAGACCACAGTAAGCTTAGCTTAGTTAGAATACCCTACTGTGTCCTGAACCGACTTCTTGTTGAATCGTCATCTCACTTGTGGTACCGACTATTCACTTTGTATTCTTGGACCATGCAACTTGACATAGGGTGCTTTATTATTGTACTAAATCTGAATATGTCATGCATTTTGATTATGATACATTTCAATATATCATGTGTTATAATTATGATAAGTCACATTGACCTAACCTTGGTTAGAATGTCCCTTTGCACCCAACTCCTCACTTGTATGTGCCGCCGACTGTTCAGTTTGTGCAGTTCGACCATGGCAACTCAACATAAGGTGCTTAATGATTATGATAAATCACCATGTGTCATGCATTTGGATTATGATAAATCACAATATATCATGCATTACAGTTGTAATGAATCATGGGCGAGCTAAGCTTGGTGAGAGTGTCCCACTACACCCTGAATCAACCACTCACTTGTGTGTGGTACAGACTTTTTGGTTTGTATTGTTGAGTCAGTAAATCTGCACAGGGTGATTTGTTTATGGTAAATCATCATATATCATGTAGTATGATTATGACAGATCATAGTGAGCTAAACACGGTTAGAATGCCACACTGGATCCTGAACTGACTTCTCACTTGTGTGTGGTACAGACCATTCAGTTTGTATTGTTGCACTGGGCAGCTCAACATAAGGTGGTTTACGACTGTGATAAATATCAATATATCCTGCTTTTTGATTATGATCAGCCATGTTGACCTAAACTTACTTAAGAGTTTCCCAGTACACCAGATGTCCCACTTTTGTGTAGTACAGACTGTTAAGTGTGTTTTGTTGGACCAGACAACAAAAGTCCAAAGTGATGCAGGTTAGGTAGATTGGCGACGCTATATTGGCCTTAATGGCCGTGTGGTGTGTAAGTGAGTGTGTTCAATTGCAATAAACTGGCCATTTATTCAAGGATTGTTCCTGCCTTGTGCCCTATGCTTGCTGGGATAGGGTCCTGCTCTCTGCAACCCTGCTCAGGATTAAGTGGACTTCGAAAATGGCATGGCATCCTCACAGGTGGCGCAGTGGTAGTGCTGCTGCTTTGCAGTAAGGAGACTGTGGAAGATTGTGGGTTCGCTTCCCGGTTCCCCCCTGTGTGGATAGCGCTTTGAGTACTGAGAAAAGCGCTATATAAATGTAATAAATTGTTATTATTATTATTATTATGGTGTGATGTATGATGCATTCTGATGATGATAAATTATGACATGTATTGCATTATTACTATGACTAGTTATGGCAGGTTATTGAATATGGTGACATAGCCTTGGTTAGAATGCCCCACTGCACCCTGAACCCATTTGTAACGTGTGTGGCATAAACCATTCATTTTGTAATGATGGACTGGGCACCTTGGCACTTACATTTTATCATGCTTTTTAATTTGTGACAAATCATTACACAATATTCATTAAAATTAACATAAGTCAGGTTGAGCCAAGCCTGGTCAGAATGCCCCATCTCACCCTAAACCCACTTCACTTACATTCTCACAAGCCATTCAACTTTGTATTGAGGGTGCATTATTACAGGTTAAAGTCAGGCATCCTGGACCAGCTTCTCACTTGTATGTGGACCTTGTACTTTTGGACCTGGCAGCTCAATATAGGGTGGTTTATGATTTTTATCAATTGCCATATATGATACATATGGTGGAGTGGTGGCACTGAGGCTAAGGATCTGCGTTGGTATCTGGAAGGTTGCCGGTTCATGTCCTGTTACTGGCAGAAGGGACCCTACACTGTTAGGCCCTTGAGCAGGGCCCTTAACCTGAAAAATGCTCTGGGGACACTGTACTATGGCTGACCCTGCACACTGGCCACCAAAGGTCATGTGAAAAAACAATTTTCCCTCGGGGATTAGTATATCAAATTAAAAAAAAATTCTGATTATGACAAATTATGACATTCATCATCATGATTCATTATAATTGTGGTAAGTCAGGTTAAGCTAAGTTTGGTCCCTATGCCACATGACACCCTGAACCCACTTCTCACATGTGTGTGGCTCAGACCATTCAGTTTATATTGATGGACCGGACGCTTTGGTATTAATGGCATATCTTGATTTTTGATTATGACAAATCACTACATATCACACATTATAATTAAGACAAGCCTGGTTGAGCTAAACCTGGTCAGAATGCCCCATGGCGCCCAGAACCCACCTTATCCACATTCTCACTAGCCATTCACTTTGTATTGATGGACCGGGCACCTTGGTACAGGAAGCTTTATGGTATATCAGAAATTACAATTATAATAAGTCAGGTTGAGCATAGCCTGGTCAGAATACCCCATTGCATGCTGAACCCATTTCTGATGTGTGTGGTACAAACCATTCAGTTTGTATTTATGGATTGGGCACCTTGGTACTAATGTTATGTCATGCTATTTGATTATAGCAAATCCTGACATATCATTAACTTGGATTGTTTTAAGTCAGGCTGAGCCATGCCAAATCAGAATACACCATTGCACCCTGAACCCATTTCTGACATGTGTGTGGCACAAACCATTCAGTTTGTATTGATAGTGCGGGCACCTTACAGTATATCATGCTCTTCAGTTATGACAAATCACTACATATTGTGCATTAGAATTAAGATAAGCCAAGTTGAGCTAAACCTGGTCTGAATGCCCTGTGCCATCCTGAACCCAATTCACCCACATTCAAACAAGCCATTCACTTTGTATTGGTGGACTTGGCTCTTTGGTACTTACTGTATATCATGGTTTTTGATTATGATAAATCACTATGTCAGGCTGAGCTCTGCCTGGTCAGAATATCCCATTGCACCCTGAACCCACTTCTGACGTGTGGGACACAGATTGTTCAAATTAGCATTTCTAGACTAGGCACCATGGTAGTTAGGGGTATCATGCTTTTTGATTATGGTGAATCATGACATATCATGCATTGTGATTGTGTGTAGTAAGGGTGAGCTATGCCTGATCAGAACACCCCATTGTAACCTGAATTGACATCTGACACGGGTGAGCCGTGGATGGTTTTGTTGGCATTGACGGACCACAATATTCTGCGCACTGTATTTTGATTCCCTGAGCACTTCGTACAGGCACTTAGATACCTTATAAAAGCGAAATCAGAAGAACAAAATTTTTTGCTTAACAATTTTGACCATAGAGTTAGGGGAAAAAAATAAAATACACCCGAGGACGGAGTTGTGCAGGCTGAGTTTAATCTAACGTGTGGCAGGTGGCCTGCATTTGCCAGACAAATCTCTCCAGGGCCAAGACAGCTCAGCAAACACATAAATCCTTTTCTGTGTGTCATCGAGTCGCACATTTAGTTGCCATGGGGACTTTATGAATGCAGCCGATATTCCGCTCGTCAGATTAGTCCTAAACTTTACAGCTGTTACCTGCTCTAAATACCAAATGGCAGCGTGCAGCCGAATAACTGGCGCGTTAACTCGGTCTAATAAAGTTGAGCGCAGCACATGGCACGGCGCTGCCTTCAAATTCCGTTTATCTGTTTGTTGCTCAACTTCCATGTCTGCTGTGCATCCCAGCACTCTGATTTGATTTGCCGAGCTAAAATGCCATATAAAAAGGGAGAAAGCAACCTTTTAGATGGATAATGGTAAATACACAGCAGCTTTTCATTCGTTTCTAATGAATCCCACATCTGTACCGTGAATTACTTTTAATGTCAGAAGAAGTGGCAAAGCCGGCGGATTTAAAGGAGAGGAAGGCACCGTTAAAATTCACAGATCCTGCAATAATTAAGCAAACCCAATCTCCCTTAATTGAAAGCTCTCTGTGTGGATAATATTGCAGGTTGTTTGTTACAGTTTGGAACAGATGTTCTGATCCAGAAGCTGCTTATGGCAGAAACACACTTTTCTGTATATCATGTATTATAGCGTCTTTCATTGTGGACAATGGAAGAAAAGGTCAGTTTCACTAACCCAACTGACAATCAATGCGAGCGCTGAACCAAAAGCAACATCATCATCATCTGTCTTTTATAATGGGGCGGCACAGTGGTTAGTGCTGCTACTCGACAGCTCCAGGAGTGTGGGTTCAGATGGTTGCTGCCTGTGTGGTGTTGGCATGATTAGATACTCCAGTTTTCTTCCCACATCCTAAACGAGTGTATTTAGGATAGTAGGTTTGTGTGTGAGTGGGAACTGCTATCAAACTGGCATGTTAAGGGTTGATGCCAGGATCGGCACCATCCCCTATAACCCTGGAGTGGACAATTAGGTAAAGATAACAAATGGATGAATGAATAAACGTTTTATAAAGAGCATAAAGTGGGCACCAGTGGTTAGCACATCTGCCTCACAGGTTCAGGGTCCTATAATAAATTGTTGTCTGTGTCTGTGTGAGTTTTCATCCAGGTACACTGGTTGTCCTTCCAATGGTGTGGTTTGACCAGGCCTTTACTCTATAGGGTCATTTAGCCAGGACCAATATTATGTCGAGCCCCCATCTGTCAGCTGGGTATCTAGTGTATATGCGTTTCTGTACACGTAATTTTGTGTTCTTTTGGGTTTTATACATGTAGAAAAGCTGATGACTTTTGTTTTACGGTTTTAATTGAAATTAAAAAGGTATATTTTATTACTGGCTTGATTTTAATTATTTGCACAACCCCTTTGGTATCATGTGACTATGTTAGCATGCTTGTGACATCACGGGAAGTGATGTATAAATTATGGCCGCTTTCACAGTTTCAGTTTATCAATTGGTGGATACATCTCTCATTCTTTGCCTTATTTAAAGAAGATCCTAGCGTTAGTTTTGGTTTTCTGGTTTTGAACGCTTCAGTTTTTCTTTGCCCACTGGTTCTGGTTGCTTGGTTTTGGGTTTCCTCCTGCTCTTTTGACCTTCCCTTTCTGTTTTGACTGTGGTGCTCTGTGTTGTAATCATCTAACTGTCTTTCTTACTCCTCATAATCCCCGACACTCTGGGTGTCATAAACGGGTTCTCATCCCTGGCTCACTTGCCTTTTCTTTTTATTTATTCATTTTGTCATCTTTTGAGTTCAATTTGGTATTGTTTGTTTTCTTTCTGATTTATTTATTGAATATAGTTTTGTTTGTTAATCCTGTATTTATTTGTTCTCTGTGCATTAAATCTAAGAGGATGGGGCCACTTGACAGTGCGGCAGTAGACTCTGCCTTCAGTTCAGGTTGAGAGCCCACCAGCCCACACGATGGCTGCTATGCATTAGGATTGACTTTTGCTTATCGCCTCCCTTTTGAATTTTGATTTCTGTATTCTTCAATTCTTGTTGCGTTTCTCTTTTTAGTTTTCTTGTTTTTTGGCTTTGACTTTGTTAAAGAATAAGTTTTTTGGGATTGTGGGATACTTTTTGATTGCCTTGTAAGCATAACCTCTTCATAGATAGATAGACTGATAGGAAAGGCACTATATGATGAATAAATAGAAAGTGTATAAATTCCGTAGGAAATTGCAGGGTTACAGCAGCAGACATCAAAAGGCATAAGCACACATATAATAAGAATGATCATAATTCTATGTGTATTAAAAAGGTACAAATACACGTATAACTGGCATGGTTCAGATTCATGTCTTATGTCATCTTTGTTGATTTTTGGTTTGTTTGCATGTATTAAGTTTATTTGCCATTGCTTGTGTTTAAATTTCAATGCCTCAACTATATTCCATTTGCTTTGTGGGTGGTCCCCTAGGGAATGGGGCCAGTTAGTGACAGGAACTGCCCTGTACCCTGTAAATTAGAGGGTCTCCCGTAGTTCCTGGCGGTTCATTTTGAATGTGCCATTGGGAGTTTAGGCGAGTCTTAGTGTTTATCCTGTGCTTATACTTTTTGATATCTCTTCATTCTGTTTTTTGACTTTGCCTTGGGATTTCTGCATTGGGTCTGTGTTTGCTTTGTATTTTAGGCAACTCCATTGTGACATTGTGTTCTACTGAGCTTAACTGTGTGACAGAGCATTTTTGTGAAGAATGAAATCTTTTTATTTTCTGTGTTTGTCTGTTTTTCTAGCTGGGGTTTGGCGGTATATCCCCCTCTAGTGGGCATTATTGGAAGTGCTTTTGCAAGGTTTTTGGGACTTGCATGCCTTGGGACTCCCAAGTTCATAATAACATCCATCCATCCATCCATTTTCCAACCCGCTGAATCCGAACACAGGGTCACGGGGGTCTGCTGGAGCCAATCCCAGCCAACACAGGGCACAAGGCAGGAACCAATCCTGGGCAGGGTGCCAACCCACCGCAGGACACACACACAAACACACCCACACACCAAGCACACACTAGGGCCAATTTAGAATCGCCAATCCACCTAACCTGCATGTCTTTGGACTGTGGGAGGAAACCGGAGCGCCCGGAGGAAACCCACGCAGACACGGGGAGAACATGCAAACTCCACGCAGGGAGGACCCGGGATGCGAACCCATGAATTACCTATAAGTATATTAACAAAGTGTAGGTAATGACTAAGGGTAATGTGATTAGATTTGCACATACTTACAACAATTACAGTTTCATAGTATACTCATTATCACTCATTACCACAGTATATAAAGAAATTATATTGTAAAAAAATTATATTGCGGCTCGGTGGCACAGTGTTAGCGCTGCTGCCTCGCAGTAAGGAGACCTGGGTTCGCTTCACGGGTCCTCCTTGCATGGAGTTTGCATGTTCTCCCTGTGTCTGCGTGGGTTTCCTCCAGGTGCTCCGGTTTTCACCCACAGTCCAAAGACATGGAGGTTAGGTGCATTGGCGATCCTAAATTGTCCCTAGTGTGTGCTTGGGGTGTGTGTGTGTGTGTGTATGTATGTGCCCTGCGGTGGGTTGGCGCTCTGCCTAGGGATTTGTTCCTGCCTTGCACCCTGTGCTGTCTGGGATTGGCTCCACCGGACCCCCGTGACCCTGTGTTAGGATATAGCAGGTTGGACAATGACTGACAGAAATTATATTGTATATAATGAATTCTTGTTTTTTGTGATTTTGTGACCAAGGTTTTTATGCTTTTCCTCTTTCCCTGTTTTTGTTTTTTTTTTTTAAATCCTACCCCCTTTTTAATTTGATAATCCTACACCCTTTTTGTTGTTGGATCTGCATAGGCCTGAGTCCTGCCTCTTAAGTTGGAGGTATGGTTCCCCTTTATGGTAGGGCTTAGTGAAGCTAGAGGCTAAATTTTGGAGGCAATCCTCATTTAGAGAACTAACAGCTGGGCAGATTGTAACAGACAGGTATACTGTACTGTTATTATTGCAGTTTTGGAACGATAACCTCCACCCCAGTATATCAGATACCCTCTTACCATTTTGGTCTCAAGCTGGGTCTGGATTTGCTGGCTTACAAAGCTTAAAAAAAAGTTAGTCCTCAATATACGAGTAGGCCCGTCATGCACCAAATAAGCTTTCAATCTCAAAAAAGAAGACATTGCAGCCTCCATACCAAAAAGGAGCAAATTTTGTTCTCTCGTGGTGATGGCACAGATGGACCCCCACTCTCTCCTATAAAATTCCCAATTTAACCTCTACCCACTTATCAATAGGGGTCAGGCTGCGATATCTTTCACTGACAACAATCAACGACAGACCAAACCAGGATGGAACCCACGTGTCAGTTATCATTAACTTACTCAGCGACAGTTAACAGAGTGCACAGCAATCAAACAGGAGAGCAGGTACAACCTTTTATTCACTCATTATAATTCTTAACCGTAAATGTTCCTAAAATGTGCCTAACACTGAAGTGATTACATGTGCTTGTGGCTTTTACCACAGACACAGCCTGGATGGATAGCAGCATGTCTTGTTGACCCAATGTGCCTAGTGCTCAGGTGGAAGATGGTCTTTGTGTTGGTAGAAAAGTAATAGGGAGGGTTCTGACCTTCTAGAATCTTGGATACAGAAGACTGCCCATCCAGGCATGGCATCACCCTGTAATGCTAGTGCCTTCCACAAATGCAGGTGTACTGTTTCTTATGAGTCATCCCTTTTAAATTAATTTTTTTTTCTGTTAATTTGGCAGGCATGTAATTTTTGTGTTTTTTTTTTTTCCCACATTTTACCACCAAGGCACTCTGCCTTTTCTTAGTGCTGGAATTATTGTATGTGTTGTTATTATCTGTGATGTGCACTGTAATGTCCTGGAAAATCTGTGCATGGTTGGTAAGGTGCTGCATGTTAGGTCTTCAACGAGGTGGTTTAAAGGTTGGCACATTGCATTTCCTGATTATCTAAGATTGTGGATAGAATTAAAAATGTAACTTTTTTTTTTCCAGCTTTTTCGGGCTAAAGGTGTTATCTAGTGAACATTTTGTTTTGTGACTTGGTTTGGACAAATTGTAGGACTGGCTTCTGGTTTTGAACTTGGCTATGTTTTCAGCTTGCATCACATCTTATGGTCCCTGTAATAATACTTACTGTCTGTCGTCATCACATCAACACCATCAAATAATAACTACATGGGTAAGAAAGGCCGAACATGTAGTGACTTCTTATTGATGCAAGTAAAGCAGCTGGTCAATCTGATGAAGAATGAAACAGAAGGAAATCAGGGAATGAATGAAGAGGAACAAAACTGCATTGGCTTTGTTGGAACAAACAGGAGAAGCCTGGGCCCAAGAGGGGCAATGCCAAGCCCTAGCCAAAGACCCTCTTGAGTTGCCAGCCTGCACAGCTTAGTGAGCCGTATTGGACAAGTCAGTGGTGAGGAAGACCATGGAGGAGTATCACAGGGTGGCACTCTACATCCGCTATGAAAGAATCACTGACGAGGACTGGCATTAAAAATAAAACAAAAAACAAAACAAAGAATAAATAGGCAGCAAATCTGTTATCGACTTTTGTGCACGTCTAGCTGAATTACATTTTAATTGTAAAGCCGCTCTTCAAATTTCCACATGAAAATGCCAAATGTGGCTTTTACCAATAAATATGTTGACATGGTTTCCCGGAGCAAATTGGATTGAGGAGGAAAATGCAAACCAAAATTAAACTGGATTTTGCACTTTAGCAAGGATCCTTTTCAATTGCTTTTGTGAATAAATCATTTAAATTGGCCCTTTAATTAAGTTTTATAAGTATGTAAATTTCATCGCATCAAAATAGTGTGCGGTGCTGACAAATGACTGATTATGTATGTACAAAAGAAAAAGACGCTAAACTGCTGGCTTTGGTGAGGATTCTTGCCTCTTTTTATGTCCCGAATCAGAGTGCGCTCTTGTGTGAGCTGGGCACAGTAACAGCCTTCCTTCGTTTAAATAGTCGGAGTATTTGAAATCATCTGCAATTTCTAAGTGTAGTTGTAATGTTCTGAAGTTGGTAACAGGGCACTAGAAGATGGGCCATGGAGGTTCCTCTGTATAGGCAGTTGTCATTGTCAATGCTCAGGTGTACTGATATGGTCGTGTAAGCCAGTCATGGTCATCGCTGAGGAGAATCGATATTATCTCATACGTTTGTCGACATCATCATTCAAGGGTATTGCTATGACACTCCTGTGCTGCTGTTGAGGTGTATCGATGTCATCCTATAAGCCTGTTGTGGTCATCTCTGAGATGACTTTCATGATCATCACTTGGGTGTGTTGATTTTCTAAAGTAGGCCTGCCATTGTTATTAATGCTGCCTATCGATATCACTGTGAACGCTTGTGATAGCCATCACTGAGGTGTATTGATATTGTCTTAAAGGGCATGTTGTGGTCATCACTTGTGTAAATCACATCACTTTAATGTTGGCCTGACACTGTCTTACATCATGCGGTGTATTCATATTGCCTTGGAAGCTTGTGTTAGCCGCCACTGAGGTGATACCATCTTATAAAAGAAGAAGCGTGTTGTCATCACTGAAGTTCATCAGTGCCATCTGATAAGCCTATTGTGTTCGTCACTGAGGCACATCAGTATCATCTTATACGCCTGTTGTGGAGTATACGGATATTCTCTTATATGACTTTCATGATTATAATTTGGGTGTGTCGATATTGTAATACTGGCCTGCCACTGTTGTCAGGGCTCTGCACTAATATCATCTTTTCAGACCGAGATTGTCGTTACTGAGGTATATCAATGACATCTTTTAAGCTTTTCATGAGCATCACTTGGGTTAATTGATTCTGTAATGTAGGCTTGGCACTTTTATTAATGCTGTGGGTTGATATCACCTTGTGATAGCCGTCACTATGGTATATCGATATTGTCTTATAAGCCTCTTGTTGTCATCAATTAGGCACATCACTGTCATCCTTTAAGCCTGTTGTGGTCATCACTAAAGGGTATTGATATTGTCCTAGAGGTCTATTGTGGTCATCACTGAGGTATACTGATGTCTTATTTATAAGCCTTTCATGATTATCTCTTGGATGTGTTGAAAATGTAATGTTGGCCGGCCATTGTTATCAGTGCTGTGTATTGATATCACCGTATTAATGACATCTTTTAAGCCTTTCATGATCATCACTTGGGTTAATTAATATTGTTATGTAGGTGTGGCACTCTTATTAATGCTGTGTATTGATATCACCTTGACAGCTTGTGTTAGCAATCACTGAGGTCGGTCTATATGGTCATATAAGCCTCTTGTCATCACTGAAGTGCATCAATGCCACCTTATAAGTCTATTGTGTTCATCCCTTGGGTATGTCAATATTTTGTGATGTAGGCCTGCCATTGTTATTAAAGCTGTGTGTTGATACCACCTTGAAAGCTGGCGATAGCCATCACTGAGGTGTATTGATATCATCTTAAAGAAAGTGTTGTGGTCATCACTGATGTGTATTGATATTGCGGTGTAAGCCTGCCATCGGTATTATTAAAGTGTATCAGTATCACTTTGGGAGCTTGTGATAGCCATCAATAAAATGTATGGATAATCTCTTAAATATATTTCTCTTCTGGTTCGTCCTGCTTCCACTTCAAAACTGGTCCCGCCCACACGCAGCCGACACGGCATTTCTCGATTCCTATTCGTCCTCTTCCATGTCATGCACTATACTGGCCTGCTGAGCGTAATACATCCAACAAGTACTCAAGATGCTGCCACAACGGTAAAGTAGCTTTACCACCTTTGCGGGAGCCACCTGTGTCTTTACAACAGCTTCTTACACAGCAAACATCAGAAGCTAAAAATTATCATGAACACATTTAAGAATACAACTCTTCTCTAGCGTTTGCTTCCATGGGTGCACAGATAACTCAACCTCCTGGCCACGGACCATACTATTTTAAAATACACGGGCAAATTTATCACCAAATCTCTCCACTATACGCTAACACTTCTATCTCTCCAGGATATGAACAGTTGTATGTTTTTGACACAGCGCAAGCTACTAAAGTACACTTAAAAAATAACGCAAACTCTGCATGTGGCAAAAATGTTGTTCTCCAGCTAGATTCCATGCTCAGAACCATCAACCCCTTCGCTAAATCATACAAACACATGCACGTAATCGCTCAGTCCAATCCATCAGCATCTGTACAAATGGTTTTCAAGGAAAACCCTAGGCAGGATTTACGACGATACAATGCCCTGACATGTCACACCGATGTTGCAGCAATTTTCGTTGGAGAAGATGGCAAAATGCCTGCCGAAAGGGACATTTGCATCTATCCCATAGGCAACTCCTGTAAACAGATTTCCACGCTCAATATGAATTGCGATCCTATGGTTTACCCACCTTTACTCCCTTACGGAGACATTGGATGGCACAAAGATTTACAACATGTTCCCGATAAAAGAACTGCCAAGCGATTAAGGCTTACTCAATGCCAATTTTACGCTTTCAGATTAGCAGTGAGGAATACATTTAGTATTTTGCACTCCAGCGGCAAACTATTCCAACAGTACGTTGTAGATGCGTATGTTAAAACAGAGGGAGCGCGTCTCAACTATCTCAGATTACATCAACAAGATCTTCACGTGGAACTATCAGACGCACTACAAGCAAACGTTGAAAATAACAACGTACGTGTAGGCAAAATGATCATATTACCGTTCACATTTCCAGGAAGTCCAAGATACATGCAACAAAACTATCAAAATGCCATGGCCATAGTATGTAAATTCGGAAAGCCAGATTTATTTATCACTTTCACATGAAATTCTGCTTGGCCGGAAATTCTACACGCACATTGCGTCTTTCAAGAAGTATTTATTTCTTCTTGATTTCTGAATTCCTTTCTCACCGTTTTCCGTTCCTATTCTTACACCGCGTATGCTACGGCGGGTGTCGACTAGTTATCTTATAAGCTTTTTGTGGTCATCACTTGGGTGTATCAATATCACAATGTAGGCCTGGCACTGTTAATCAGTGTTGTGTATTGATATATTGATATCAGCTTGGAAGCTTGTGATAGCCGGCACTGAGGTGTATTGGTGTCATCTTAAAGAGTGCGTTGTGGATGTCACTGATGTGTATTGATAATATCTTGTAAGCCTGCCATCGGTACTATTGAAGTGTATCAATATCACTTTGGAAGCTTGTGATAGCCATCACTGAAGTTTATTGATGAATCGTCTTAGAAGCTTTTTGTGGTCATCGCTGAGATGTCTCAATATTGTTTTCTAAGCCTTTCATGATCATCACTTGGGTTTATCAATGTTGTAATGTAGGCCTGGCTCTGTTATGATATCACCATGGAGGCTTGTGATAGCCATCACTAAGGTGTTTTGGCATCGGCTTATAGGCCTGTTGTTGTCCTCACTGATGTGTATTGATATTGTCACGTAAACCTGCCATTGGTATTACTGAAGGGTATTGATACACTTTGGAACCTTGTGATAGGCTGATCACTGAAGTTTATTAATTATTGTCTCATAAGCTGGTTTTGTCCTTACGTTCTTATTATGTTAGTCAGCCGTTGTCTTTGCTCAAGTGTTTTAATATCATTTTGCAGGCTTGTTCATAGTTATTCCTTAGGTGTATCAATAACATCTTTAAAGACTGTTGTGGTCATTGCTCAAGTATATCGATATTGTCATCACTAGGATATATTGATATTGTCTCATGTTATCATTATGACTCAGGGATATCGATATCTACCTGTAAGTCTTTTGTGATCATCCCTGAGATGTACTGGTATTGTCATGTTAGCTTGATGCTCTTATTACTTACGGTCGTGATATTACTTTGGAATTGTGGTATAGACATCGCCAAGGTTATTGATAACCGTCTTTAAAGCCTGCTGTGGTCGTCACTCAGTTGTATCGATATTGTCATTGCCTAAGTGTATCGATACCATCTTGGATGTTTGTTGTAGTCATCCCTGAAGTGTATCGCTATCATCTCACAAGGTTGCTGTGGTTATCACTCAAAAGAATCAGGATTATCTTGTCAGCCTGTCATATTCATTTCTCAAGTACAGTATATGGATATCTTCAGATAAGCTGGTCATTGTCATATCACTGAGATGTATCCACATTGTCTTGTAAGCAAGTCATCCACATCATCGTTTTATAAGTGTGTTTTGGTCATTTCTCAAATGCTTTGATGTCGCATTGTAAACCTGCCATTGTCATTGCTCCAGTGTTTCAATATTGTTATGTTGATCTGTTGTTGTTGTCACTGAGGTCTACTGATATCAACTTATTAGCCTGTCATGGTTATCAGTCAGGTGTATTTATATCACCTTCTAAGTCAGTCATACGTCTTTTGATATCTTTGCTATTCTGTGAAGGTCTTCACTTAGGTATACCAGTACCATCTTGTAAACCTTATGTTTTTATCATTCAAGGTGTATCGGTGGTCCAGTGTATTAATATTAACTTGCAGGTTTCTCATAGTCATACTTGAAATTTATTGATATTGCCTTATAACCTGGTCATGGTCATTGGTCTTGTGTGTAGGTGTCATCTTGTAAGCCTGTTGTGATTATCACTTAGCTTCATTGATGGCATTTTATGTGCCTGTCGTAGCCACTGTTCAAGTATGCCAATGGTATCTTGTAAGGCTGCCATTGTCCTCACCTAAGAGTATCGAGATCATCTTATAAGGCTTTTGTAGCCTTCATTGAGTTGTATTGATATCTCCTAGGAAGCCCGTCATGGTTATCACTCAGATGTATCAATATCATTTTGTAAGCCTGTCATTGTCATCTGTCAAGTGTGTCAGTGTTGTCTTGTAAGCCTCTTCTGATCATCACTCCAGTATATTGATATCATCTTGTAAGGTTATTCCTGGTATATCACCTTTTAACCTTGTCATGGTTACTAGCCAGGTTATTGTATCATCTTGTAAGCCAGTCCTGGTCATTGATCAGGCGTATCAGTATCGTCTTATAAGCCTGTTGTAGTTATCACTCAGCTTTATTGATTCCCTGTTGTAGCCATCATTCAAGGATAGCAATATTGTCTTGTAAGCCTGCTATTGTCATCGCATACCTGTATTGATGTTGTTGTCTAAGCCTGTCGTAGTCGTCATTGAGGTCGTATCGATATCACCTTATAAGACGCTCGTTTTTATCGCTCAAGAATATGGATATCATTTTGTAAGTCAGCCAGGTCATTTCTCACAATATCATCATGTAAACCTGCTGTTTTTACCACTGACTTTTATCGATACCACCATGTAAACTTTTCGTAGTCATCCCGGAGGTGTATTGACATAACCTCATAACCCGGTCATGGTTATCACTCAGGTGTATCCGTAACGTTTTATAAGCCTGTTATGGTTGTTGTTCAGCTTTGCTGATTTCGTCTGGTGCACCTCTCATAGTCACACTCAAGTCTCTCAGCATTGTTCTGTAAGCCTGTCGTAGTCTCCATTGAGGTGTTTTAATATCGCCTTGTACGTCTGTCACAGTTATTACTGACAGTGTATTAATATTGTTTTGTAAGCCTGTCATTGTCATCGGTCAAGTGTATCCATGTTGTCGTGTAAGCCTCTTCTGGTCATTACTCAGATGTATTGATATGGCCTTAAAAGACTGCCATGGTTATCACTAAGGTTTATCACATGATCTTGTAAGTCAGTCATGGTCATTGCTCAGGGGTCTAATAATATTATCTTGCAAACTTACCGCTGTCATCACTTATGTGTACCAACACCGTCTTGTCAGCTTGTCGTAGTCATTATTGAGGTGTGTTGGTATAACTTTGTAAGCCTGCCATTGTCATCGGTCAAGTGTATCAATATTGTCTTGTAAGCCTCCTCTGGTCATCACTCAAATGTTTAAATAGTGCCTTTTAAACTTGTCGTGGTTATCACTCTGGTGTATCGACATCATCTTGTAAACCTGTTGTTTCCATCATTCAAGTGCATTCATGTCATCTTGTAAACTTTTCGTAGTCATCCCTGACGGTTACGGATATTGCCTTATAAATTTGTCGTGATTAGCACTCAGGTGTGTCATATTGCCCTGTAAGTCAGTCACAGTCTTCACTCAGGTACAGATGTCATCTTATAAGCCAGTCATAGTTGCTGTGCAGATGCATCAGGATTGTCCTGTAAGCCTGTTTTGGTTTGTGCTCAGCTTCATTAATTCCATCTTGTGCACTTGTCGTCGTTATCACTCAGGTATATCAGTATTATTTGGTAAGCCTACAGTGATCATTGCTTAAGTGTATCAAGATCATCATACAAGTCTGTCATAGTCGTCCTTTAAGAGTGTTGGACAATATCTGACACATTGTCATGTAGTCCTAGTGTAGTCATCAGTGTGGCGTGCCTCCATTTCCATATAAATCTGTCACGGCTATCAGTTGGGTATGTCTATATCATTTTGTAGGCCTGTCATTGTCTTTGGTCATGTGTATCATTGGTGCCTTTTAAGGCTCTCCTGCTCATCTCTTAGATGTGTTGATGTTTTCTTATATGCTGGAGCATCAGTATCATTTTGCAAACTTGTCAAGGTCTTCGTTCACTGATGTCATCTTGTAAAACTGTAGTGGTCATCCCCCAGATTTTTTTCCATGCTGTTGTTGTCTTATAAGCCTATGTGGCCTCCTGCCCTTCCTGAACATGGCCAGGTGCCACTTGGATTCAGGGCTCGATGACTATGCTGTTCCTCAAGATTATTCATGTCAAAACGACATCTGCTGGCGTAGACCCACTTTGTGTCAGGGATGAGGAGAGAATTGCCCAAAGTGTTCCTGCTGCTTTGTATCCCTGGATACACAGAAGACCCACCCACGAAATGATCATTTCTCGCTTTTGGTCCGTTTGTATGGTATTTGGGTTGATGACCTGAAAACATTCAGTGTCAAAAATTTGCAAGGATAGATGAAATTGAGAAGGGGGCAAATACTTTCTCACAGAACTGTAGGCTGTTTTTGGAATCATTTGTTGTAGCCCTTGATTTGCTTTCCATGAGCATAACAACACAGAGGTGTTCTTTTATGAAATAACTTATTGGACCGTAATAACAAGGCCAAGGACAGCAGTAATATGGGAAGAAGCTTTGAAGTCGCCAGTCGACCTGGCTGTCATTTGACAAAAGGCATCTTAGGGGTTCTTACAGTAGCTGGTATCTGTGCCCACTGTACTGTCCAATCCAGCAGGCAAATGTTTCGTGGTGGGGCAGGTCAGCTGTGATCTTAAATGTGGATTGGTGTACCATGTTACCGGAATTTGATTATAACTGTCACAGTAGTCTGTCACTGCTCTGTGGCCCGTATTTTGTGAATTACTCAGTGAAAAGACAGAGTGGCGGACAGTCACTGTGTCAGAATGGCTTGCTGCTCATCTGCTGGACCTGAACATCTGTCCTCAGACTTTGCAGATGAGTTCTCCAATGGCAAATCAAATTATACACTCTACAGTACAGTATGTAGTGAAAAGCTTAGCTGCTAAAAAACTCCCAAGACTGGGCATTAGAAGAAGACAACGGACAATCCACTTGAGCAAAAGGACAAGTGTGTGTATGCTGTGTATCAGTGGACCCATCCAGTATGCATGTCTCTGTCATTCCAACAGATGGTGCTTCATAACTATTTCTAGTAATACTAGCTGTCTTCCATGGCTCCGCCCGTGTAGTAGTGAAACAGGACAAATTTTAAAAATCAATTAAAAAAAAAAAGAAAAAAAAAAAAAAAAGTACTAATTTGTATTGAGAAGAATTTATATTGATTGCTTTCGTATCCGAGGGCCTCTTGATATGCAATATTTTTGGTTTTATTATCAGGGGCCAGAATGTAGCTGTGATCTCTTTGTCAAAATTGTAAAAAGTTGGCAAGGTATCTCTGGCCAAGCGGATGGTGGGTACGCTCTCACGTCAAACGTTCCCACTGTATCTGATCGTGTTCAGCTTTGACAGCAGAGTGTCTAGTGAAGAAGAGCATGTGGCCGTAATATCTCTGCCAGTCAGCAGGTACCCTCTGAAACACAAGTAGCTCTGATCTCTCTCTCAAAAATGTCAGACATTACACTTTTAACAATTTCTAGATGATAATGTCTGCTGAACAAACGGGTATCGCTAGCTAAGCAGAGACGAGGTGCGCTTCAACACGTGGCGAGAGGTAGAGTGACTTGAACAGAGGCTGGTGTGTGAGTGAGGAGGGTACCGCCCCCCTCCCCTTGGCCCGCAGCCTCTCTCTCAAATTTGCAATAAATCGGTGCCGGATCCGAACTATGATACTTAGTGCGATGATTCAAGTTGCCAAATCAACAAGAATGGTCAAGCAAATTATAGAATAAAACCTGCTAAATAGTTCTCTCATGAAAAGCAGACAGATAGACATTGGATTTTATATATATCTGGAAAAAATGCATTGCAGTTTTCATTCTACCAGACAGCATGTTATCACTAACATTTGTAGTAATGCATTTTATTGCTACAATTGTTTGTGATGCCCCATCCGTTGGAATGACAGATGCAATGCATTTTATTACTACGTGCATTACAAAAAACATTTCAATAGATGGTGCACTGCAAACATTAACACTGAGGTCTACGTTGATTACTTAGATTTCAGCCCATCTTAGACGGATGGTACACCTGGTAAATAAGAAATACACAAATCTATAAATATCAATAAAAATAATATACAGTATGCAATGATCGCAGTAGTGTTCATTGTATTAATATTTTAAAGATATATAAGCAATAGGTATTGTGTAGTTCCAGGTACTGTCGTAATTTAGGATGTGGATGGACTGTGGACAGAAGCTTCTCCTCAGTCTCCCTGAAACGCTCTTCAGGCAGCCGTAGCGTTTTCCTGACTGCAGCCCAGAGCAGCGACCGTTGTTGAGATGGATGGCCTCTCTAATGATATTCTTTGCCCTGATCCGACTGTCGCTTGGTATTGATGTCCTGGAGGTTGGAGAGGGCACACCCAATGATGCGTTCAGCTGACCATATCACAGTTTCCACACCAGGCTGTAATACTTCCTGCCAGCATACTTTTGATGGAGGATGTGTAAAAGATCTTTAGTGTCTGAAAGGGCAGCCTAAAATCCTTGAGGTGGTAGAGACACGGTCATGCCTTCTTCACCAAGGTGACAACACACTTGGACCAGGTCAGGCCCTCTGAGATATGGACACTGAGCTTTCTTTACCTGAGTGCTGTTATTACTGACTAGACAAAGAGCCCCTTTCGACAAGGTAAGATGAAACGGGCATGAGTTTGTGTCCGCAGTATATGAAGAACAAATGATAAGTAACGAAGAAGTTGTTTTGTAATGATTGTAGTCCGCTTTACTCATTACTGTACAGGCTTGTACTGTTAGTTGATGAATTTTCCAGGCCTATAGTATAATATTGAATGATGAATGTTCCAGTACAATATAGAATAGTAATAAGTATAAGCACCACAAACCTGATATAGGTGTATTGAATGAATGCGTAATTGAATCAGAATGCGTAATTAGGCCTCGAGCTGTAGTCAAAATCGCCTTTCAGGCCTCTTGAGCTTTAATCAAAGTCGCCTTTCTCTTTGAATTTTTGCGGCCGTTAATCCGCCGCCTGCCACGATGTTGGGGTTGGATGTCGGTCTCGTAAGGTTTTTCAGGCAGCTGCGCAGAAAGCGACTGCGCATTCGGCTTCGGACGGACGTGAGTGAGTGAGGAGGCAGGCGAATTATGTATTAAGATGGGATGGTCATGCCTCTGGTGTTTTCTCCCAAATTCCACAATCAGCTCCTTTGTCAACCTGTGTGATCGAGAGAAGATCCCAGCACAACAGACTTCCCACTTTGTCCAGGTGAGGCTCCTCATTGCTGTTAGAGATCAGGCTCACCACAGCAATGTTGAGAGAGGACACTTTTATGACAGAATTTACCCTTCCTCTAGTTAAGCCTGTTCGTCCTCATTAGAGATCAGGCCCACCACAGCTGTGTTATCAGCATACTTGTCCAATGTTAGAGTTGTGTGCAATCTTGCAGTCATACAGTATGTGGATGGTAGTACAGCCGAGGCCTTAGAACACAACTCTGTGGAACCCCTGTGTTGAGAGAGAAGGATGATGAATTACGGCCATCTACTCAAACCACATCAGATCTGCCTGTTAAGAACTTAAAAATCCAGCGACACAGTGAAGTTCTGAAGTTCTCAGACGTAGCTCCTTGAACTTGGTAATGAGCTTAGAGGAGCTGATTGTTTTAAATACTGCCCTATAGTCTATAAACAGAATTTGTACATAATTCCCAGTCCTGTTGTCCAGGTGGTCCAGTACTGTATGTAGCATCAAGGTGATGGCACCCTCCATCAATATACTGGAGTGATATGCCAAGTGCAATGGACCCATCTCATTTTGGCAGAGAAGAGCATGTGTAACTCTTGACTAGCCTCTCAAAACCCTTCATCGCATTAGGTGTTAGTATAATGAGACAGTAATCATTCAGTCAGGCTGGATATGATTTCTTAGATTACATGGACAGTGGTGGACTTTTAATAGCATGTTGGTATGACAGATTGGGTTAAGGAGACGTTAAGTATTAGCATGAAAGCTGATTGGCACAAACCTGAAAAACACGTCCTATAATGTCGCCTGGACCTGCTGCTTTTATCATGTTTACTTTCCTGACAGCTCTCCTTTCTTTGTGTTCTGACAAAATAAGTGCTCTTTCCTCACTTGGCAGAGCTCCTGTCACAGATGTGTTGAACCGTTGTCTGCTGTTGGCAGCGTTTACATTGAAGCGCACATACACATTACTAAGCTCATCTGCCAGACAGGTGTGGGCGCTCGCTGTGCTCTCTTTATATTGTGTTATTGCCCATAGATCTTACCACATATGCCTGGGATCGGACTGCTCAAATTATGCCTTCACTTTTACTCCATGTCGCCATTTGGCATCTTTCACAGCTCTCCTTATGTTACAAAGGTGACTTGTTTTCATCTGTCTTCCCAGACACAAGCCCTGAGTTGTATGCAGCAGTGCGTCATGAGAGATTTTATCTACCAAGGTTTTTGATTTGGTAACGTTATGATGACGACTTTGGGCAAAATATTTGTTATTCTTAATCAGCTAGTTTGACTTACTATGTCAGAGCAGTAATCAGACTGTAAACTTTAAGACTATAGAATGGTATCCTACTGCTGCCACCACAACTCTCTCTGGTTCTGTTCTCACTTCAGAGCCTCATTCTGAAAAGTCACTATAAAACCTGATGGTGGTCGATTTTTTGGTTCGGGTGTAACATTGGGCTTTTTCACTTCCCCCCTCATTAGTGTTTTGCTCATCTTGTGCCACCCGGTATGTGCCATAGGCGGTGTGCGGAAGTGAAGATGAATAATGGGCACGATCAAAACGAGCCAATCAGTTGCGTGCCAGTGTTTGAGCAAACTGCAGCGTTGAGTAATTAGCACTGATTAACTGGACGTGTTTAGGTAATGGAGTCCCAAATTAATAAATGGTATTATTTGGATGAGTAATGAGTGTCTGCGAGGCATCCGTGTTATTAAGCTGATTAAATAAAAATATGGCGGCTTAGCTGTGCTCGGCTCGGCTCTGTGAAGTTGCTGTGTCTCGATGTTAACGGCAGTCCTTGCCCTCTTAAAGAGACTTGAGCTAGTGACTGCTTTGGGGCCCCAATAGTCAGGTTAGTGAGGAGTGGGCCCTAAAAACAGGTATACCCCAGAGGACTAAGAAAATGGGTAGAAACAGCCCTGGCCTTAACCTACTTTATCCAGTTTACCTTAAAAATTAAAGCATGAAGGTGGTCTCCAAATTTGTTATTTGGCTGAGAGCAGGGGGCAGGCTCGAGTGGCTGACTTGGGTTTCTTAGGCTGGTTCTTCTTAGACAGGCAGGGGGTGCTGTTCTTCCTGATTAGTTACAGGTGTCCAGAGTCACAGTCACAGGTGCATAGGTGGCCTGACCATGGCAATGATGTCCCCTTGAAGGCCACACATGGTGAAAGGGTGGGTACTATTGACCTGTTCCTCTGTTTCTTTCTGTTCTCCACACAAGATGTGCCTGGATGGCCCAGGTGTCTCAGACTGCCTCTACTTTTACGTTTCATGGTTCATTTGTGTGTCTGACAGGTAAGCACAGGTGCTGCGTCACTTTGCTTTCTATGGGAGCTTTGCCAAGGAAGCAGTTGGGCGCGGCTGATCAGGAGACTGTGCCAAACAGGGAACATGTTCTTGAATGTGTAGCATTCTGCTTAAAGCATATCAGGATCCCTAGGAGGCTGCGGTGTCTCAAACATTGAGCGCTACTCTTGGCTGCTTGGATAAGTATGAGGAATTTTGGTGATTTGGTCCCAATATAGTGCCTTTCTGTGTTGTGCAATTTTAGAGCAGGAAGAGACAGATGGAAGTGCAGCACTGCACAGAATATGAGATTGGCAGCAAAGCAACCTCTGAGGCTGTGCTAGTGTTTCCTGGAGCGTGTTGTGTCCCTTATTTGAAAATGGAAGTCCTGTAAGCTGGTACTGTGTGCAAGCAGAATGCATATTGTAGTAGTGATTGGAACAGGCGACCCCAGTCCTAAAGGGGACAGCTTTTACAGTGGTGTGAAAAACTATTTGCACCCTTCCTGATTTCTTATTCTTTTGCATGTTTGTCACACAAAATGTTTCTGATCATCAAACACATTTAACCATTAGTCAAATATAACACAAGTAAACACAAAATGCAGTTTGTAAATGGTGGTTTTTATTATTTAGGGAGAAAAAAAAATCCAAACCTACATGGCCCTGTGTGAAAAAGTAATTGCCCCCTGAACCTAATAACTGGTTGGGCCACCCTTAGCAGCAATAACTGCAATCAAGCGTTTGCGATAACTTGCAATGAGTCTTTTACAGCGCTCTGGAGGAATTTTGGCCCACTCATCTTTGCAAAATTGTTGTAATTCAGCTTTATTTGAGGGTTTTCTAGCATGAACCGCCTTTTTAAGGTCATGCCATAGCATCTCAATTGGATTCAGGTCAGGACTTTGACTAGGCCACTCCAAAGTCTTCATTTTGTTTTTCTTCAGCCATTCAGAGGTGGATTTGCTGGTGTGTTTTGGGTCATTGTCCTGTTGCAGCACCCAAGATCGCTTCAGCTTGAGTTGACGAACAGATGGCCGGACATTCTCCTTCAGGATTTTTTGGTAGACAGTAGAATTCATGGTTCCATCTATCACAGCAAGCCTTCCAGGTCCTGAAGCAGCAAAACAACCCCAGACCATCACACTACCACCACCATATTTTACTGTTGGTATGATGTTCTTTTTCTGAAATGCTGTGTTCCTTTTACGCCAGATGTAACGGGACATTTGCCTTCCAAAAAGTTCAACTTTTGTCTCATCAGTCCACAAGGTATTTTCCCAAAAGTCTTGGCAATCATTGAGATGTTTCTTAGCAAAATTGAGACGAGCCCTAATGTTCTTTTTGCTTAACAGTGGTTTGCGTCTTGGAAATCTGCCATGCAGGCCGTTTTTGCCCAGTCTCTTTCTTATGGTGGAGTCGTGAACACTGACCTTAATTGAGGCAAGTGAGGCCTGCAGTTCTTTAGACGTTGTCCTGGGGTCTTTTGTGACCTCTCGGATGAGTCGTCTCTGCGCTCTTGGGGTAATTTTGGTCGGCCGGCCACTCCTGGGAAGGTTCACCACTGTTCCATGTTTTTGCCATTTGTGGATAATGGCTCTCACTGTGGTTCGCTGGAGTCCCAAAGCTTTAGAAATGGCTTTATAACCTTTACCAGACTGATAGATCTCAATTACTTCTGTTCTCATTTGTTCCTGAAATTCTTTGGATCTTGGCATGATGTCTAGCTTTTGAGGTGCTTTTGGTCTACTTCTCTGTGTCAGGCAGCTCCTATTTAAGTGATTTCTTGATTGAAACAGGTGTGGCAGTAATCAGGCCTGGGGGTGGCTACGGAAATTGAACTCAGGTGTGATACACCACAGTTAGGTTATTTTTTAACAAGGGGGCAATTACTTTTTCACACAGGGCCATGTAGGTTTGGATTTTTTTTTCTCCCTAAATAATAAAAACCATCATTTAAAAACTGCATTTTGTGTTTACTTGTGTTATATTTGACTAATGGTTAAATGTGTTTGATGATCAGAAACATTTTGTGTGACAAACATGCAAAAGAATAAGAAATCAGGAAGGGGGCAAATAGTTTTTCACACCACTGTATATGCGAGTTTGGGCTGAAGAAACCCCTGGAGACACCTCCCTAGAAATTGCCCTACCGGACACAGGTGTCTCAGCAATACAGCTGAGGGCTACCATTCTCTTTTAAAGGGGTCACACTGCCTCCAGATGAACAGATAGATAGATAAATAAGAAGGACCCTGTAATTGGATGGATAGATAGGAAAGAAAGGCACTATATAGTAAGGAAGGAGATCGATCGGTAGATACATAGATAAGAAAGTCACTTTATAATAAGTTAGGTAGGTAGATAGATAGATAGGAAAGAAACTATATAATAAGCAGATAGATAGGAAAGGCACAATAATTGGAAAGATAGATGGATGTGAAAGGTTCTTTATAATAAATAAATGCATGATATGATAGGCAGTATACATCAGAGAGAAAGAGAGGTAAATATGTAAGGCACTATATAATAAATCCATAGATATGGAGGGCACTGTGCAATAGACAGATACAGTAAATGTGGACGGCACTGTATGCTAAATAGATAGATGTTGCCAGTGATGACTCAGACACGAGATCAGGGATTAGAGTACCAGTCCTACAATCTCCTTTTAATGGATAACTGGGAATAATAATCATATAAACAAAAAAAAAGATTACAATTGCCTCCATCTTTCCTTTTTTTTTGTTTAGCATTTGAGGTTGAACTGTACTTCTCCTGGCAATGCGGCAATGGGCCCTTCTGAATGAATGGCCTCTTCAATTGTTGGGGCTGAATATATAGCAGCAGGTGAGGATGGGACAGGGCTTCTGGCATCTGGGGCGTGGTCAGGAATCTTCCAGGTTTTTGCGCGTCAGAGCTATAAGGAAAAGAAGAAGTGGTTAGCGATAGCACCGCCTCTCGTCCCAGATGGAACCTCGCACCTTGACAGAGCCTGAAGATGCTCCCCAGACGCACGTGTCTGACAATATTGTAGATACATAGATATGGAAGGCATTACATAATTCATAGAAAGACAAAAAAGGCACTTTGTGGTAGATACTGTGGGTATGATATTAGTAATAACACATTGTATTTGTATAGCACCTTTCCCATGACACTCTACAATAGACAAATGAATATGTTAAAGATCCACTTTTAGGAAGATAAGAAATTCTCAGTATAATAAAATGATACATATATAGGTATGAAATGCACTATATGATAGATAGATAGAGAGATGGATAGATAGGAAAGGCAAAGAAGGTATTGTCCATTCTAACTGACCATGGACCCCCCTAGAGGTTTATTTTCTCAGAAGATGCTGCTGACTGAAGTTTTTTGTTTTCCTCTCCTCTGCCAGTATCTCAATAATAATGTTAATGAACAGGTATTGTTAGGTTTCATTTATGTTAATTAGTTTGGAGCTGCTTTTGTGTACTGTCTGTTTAAACAAATTGGTGTCTGTGTGTGCACTCATTATGCAAATACTAATTTGCAAACTTTGTAATTGCATTTACCTGTGAACTTGTCAAAGTGTGCTGAGCCTGCAGTCAGTGAAGGGCATGATACAAAAATTAAACTGAATTTGAACGGAAATGCCCTATATAATAGATGGATATGAAAGACACTGTTTATAATAGATGGGTCCTGTGTGATAGATGTGACAGGCACTATATAATCTAGAGATATGTTTGAAAGGTAACTATTTGAAAGATATACAGTAGAGGAAAGACCCTATATAATCAACAGCTAGACATAAAAGGCACAGTATGATAGATAGATAGATAGATAGATAGAGTGAAATGGGCAGTGCAGTTATGTAATGATGGTGCTGCTGCCTCATAACACAGAGATCCAGGGTTCACGTCCCATCTCCTCCTTGCATGGAGTTTGCATGTTCTCTCCTTATGCTAATGTGGGTTTCCTCCAACATTCCCAAGACAATGCAGGTTATGTGAATAAGTGTTGCTAAATTGGCCTGTTTGTGTTTACTCTGTGATGGACTGGCTCCCTGTCCAGGTGTTGTTCCTGCCTTATGCCTAATGATTGCTGGGATAGGCTCTACCTGCCCCTCGACCCTGTATTGGATAATTGAATAAATGAAATGGATGGATGGATAAAGTGATATATGCTCTGTTAGATATGAAAGGCACTGTATAACAGATGTATAGATAGAAATGCAGGGTACAGAGGACAGGCAGAAAAGTTGACAACAAGTTTCTTACCCCATCTCCACAGCACAAGATTCTACCTCTCATGTCTCCCACAGCTTGTTGACAGTAGTAAAACTCCTACAGCCATTACCCACTACCTCCATACATTAAACACATTTGTAGATGATATTTACCTGTGTATTTTATATATAATATATATATAATATAGTGCCACTCCAGGTTCCCTCATGCCGCTCGCTTTAACAGCCATTAATTTCTAGGATTTTACCAGGTGGTTTCCGGCACTGAGGTAATCCTCCAAACCGCCAACTACACCGTCTTGAATGCATGAAAAGTGCATTTACTTCCAACAATAGGCTTCAAAATGAAGTTATTCCAAACAAAGGAGGGATCTTCAGAGGGCCCCAGTATTCAGTGTCAACGCACGTGCGCACGCGCACACACCTCGGCAGGATTAGGACTCTTTTAAATAACGAATAGAGCTTTGTTGCACATTATTAGAATTTGCTTTGATGTTCTTAATTGGATTCTAAACAAATCCAGCGATCAAAACTCTTGAATTAGGTGCGACAGGAGTGAGTGCACACCAAGGAAAATTGCAATTAAGAATTCAAAGTGGAAAACTTGTTTCAAATGACACTAAATATACAATAAGATTTATATATTAAAAAAAAAAAAAAGAAAATTAATTAAAGTCCGAGAGTCAAATTGAATTGAATTGTAGTCCTCTAAGTTTAAATGACTGCTCTGTGTGTGTGTGTGTGTGTGTGTGTGTGTGTGTGTGCGCGCGCATCGAGGTGCAGGGGACGGACTGAGGGACAGGCGGACAGCGACTTTGTCCTTTGATGTTCCTGCTGACCCAGTTTCTAGAGCTTGTACAAACTACTGAAGTTCAGGTTTTTTCGAGACACCTGCCTTTCAATTATTCAAGCTGAAGTGTTTTATTTTATTTATTTATTTTATTTTATCGCTACCTGTACCTTCAAGTCAGGAGGAATTTTAAAAATTTATTGTATAGATTTACTATAGAACAGTCATTTCATGTCGAAAGAAGAAGGAGGACTTTGGGAAGACTTTCTCTGGAAGTAATTCCAGCCAGTGCTGTCTTTGTCTGCATGTTGAGTGGGTAATTCACGAGGAGGGGGGGCTCACTAACCCCAAAAGGGGCATGTGCCCCCCGCCCAGTGCTCTCATGTTGTCTACACTGTAACACTAAGAGCTGCTAATGTTCAGAACAGTCTGTTGGACTGTTTATTTTGCCCAATGATGAAGCTTGTCGTGGAAGGTGCTACAGTAGATAAAATGAATACAGGGACACTTTTGTATGTTTCTTCTCAGTAAAGCATTAAACCTTGAAGGTGTGAATTTTCAAATTCTGTGCATAAAAAGAATTGAAAACATTTTCAGACCCCCCTCACCTTCTGCACACTTTATGTTGTAGATTTGCTTTTAACTGAGGACCTTGCCATTGTTGCCCGCCAAAGTATAATAAATAACCCATAATGACAAAGTGAAAACATGTTTTCAGAAAAACTAACAAATTCATTAAAAATCAAAAACTGAAGTCTCTCATTCATAGAAGTATTACAAGCGTTAATTGAGTACTTTGTAGGAGCCCCTTTGGCAGCAGTTCCAGTATTGAGTATTCCTGGGTTAGTCTCTATAAATTGGCACACCTGGGTTTGGGCATTTTATCCCATTCTTCATCTCAAGCCCTGTTAGATTGGATGTAAAGTGTCTGTAAACTGCCATCTTCAGATCTCTCCACACATGTTCTATGGGTTTTATGTCTGAGCCACTCAAGGGCACTCAGAGACTTGTCCCAAAGCCACTCCAGAGTTGTCTTGGCTACATGCCTCAGGTCATTGTCATGCTGAAAGGTGTTGCCCCAGTCGTCTGAGGCGGTGTGCACACTGGAGCAGAATTTCTTCAAGGTCCTCCCTGGTGTGGGGTGGTGCTGAGGTGTCACCTGTTGTACGGCTGCACTGGAGTCCCAATCCGGGTGGTTTGTCATGTGGTGGATACGGCAATACTCTGTAATCAACTGCCAACGTCCTCCTCCCTGTCCGTGCATCTCATAACATGATGCTGCCATCTCCGTGCTTCACCATAGGGATGGTATCGGTCAGGTGATGAGCTGTGCCTTGTCTTCTTCGGACATAGTGCTTGGAGTTCTGTCTAAAGAGTTCAGTTCTTGTCTCATCAAGCCCCAGAGTATCTTTCCCCTCCTGCTCTCATAGTCCTTTAAATGCCTTTTACTCCACAGAGGCTTCTGTCTAGCCACACTCCCATAAACACCTAATTGATGGAGTGCTGCTGAGATGTTTGTCCTTCTTTCAGGTTCCCCCATCTCAGCAGAGGACTTCTGAAGCTGTGTAAGAGTGATCATTGGGTCCTTGATCACCTCCTTGACGAAGGTGGTTCATGCCCACAGGAAGGCCAACTCTAGGAAGAAACGCCTTTCACAATTACTGAGGCCACCGTGCCCCTGAAAACACTCAAAGCTTCACAAATGGTTTGTTCCTCTTGCCCTGATCTGTGCCTCACCATAATTTGATCATGGAGGTCTACAGTGAATTCCTTTGACTTCCTGGCTTGGACTTTGTCCAGACATGCAGTATGAAGTGTGAGACCACCACAGGTAGACGGACACCCGTCAAGTTCTAGAAACATCTCGAGGGAAATTAAAGCAAATAGGATGCCCCCATGCGCAATTTCAAGTGCCACAGCAAAGGGCCCGAATGCTTCTATGAATGAGAGATTTTAGTTTTTGATTTGTAATAAATCTGCTGACCTTTCCGACAACATGGTTTTACTTTGCCATTATGAGATATTGAGTGAAGCATGAAAATGACAAATTTATCCATTTAAAAATGAAATCTACAGCACAATAAAGTGTGCAGATAGTGATGGGGTCTGAATACTTTCTGAATCCACTGTATAGTCAAGTGGGTTCACTCCGGGGTTGGCCTTCACTGGCAGATTCCAACATGACTCTATCTGGTTCTCTGACTCCCTTTCCTCAACATCACTCTATATTATCCCTTCTGTTCAGCAGGGGTTTTTATGATTGAGCATCATTGCTGCCCCCTTGGATGCTGGCATCTCCTCATAAATACCCCGATTCCCTTTCTTCTAACTTGTGGATGTTCTTGCCGTATAACCTGATTTCCTTGAACTCTCGTCATTAAGGGTTAATGGTTCGTGTAGTCCCAACATTGGCTGGTTAAGGACTGGCTGCTGGCCACTTGTCATTATGATGGCAGCACAGAAGATGTCTTTATAAGATTTATAATTGAGGATCAAGAGACGCAAAGACTGGAAAAACAAGCTGGGGCATTGTCAGTAAATCAGAAATCAGGGGAAATAAAACCCAAGTCAGGCAGGGGCCAAAGTCCGAGACATAATATTGCATTCTGTATAAATAAATACACAGAAAGTGACCGCCGAAAGTGACCAAAGTCTTTCAAAGCAAAGATGTTATGGCCTGCAGTTCTTTTTAATTTGTCTTAACTTTATTTTGTATTATTTCTGATTTATGTATTTTCCTTTCAAGACTTTAAGACATGCAGGTATCATTTCTGCCATTTTAAAATTCTTGTAGAAAATGTATTTAAAAGCGTTAAAATACTTGTGATGCTGTGGTAGTTTCGGTATGAGCTCCTCCATTTCAGTCCCATAGCTGCAACGTATGGATGACCAGAAGTGTCCATCACCGTGACCGTGTAAATGTCGGCCCTGTGCATGTCCTGGTTATCCAGGATTGTAGAATAAAACTCTGTGTGTGTTTTCATGCTTGATTTAACGTTATTAGAACTCCAAGGTACAACTTTTTGACTGCAGTTTAGTGTTTTTGGGACTTTGTGAAAGATATTACTAATTTTTTGTAGTGAATTTTAGCCTTTTTTAATGTCTGTGTCTCCTCTTCTAGTCCCATCATTTGTTTTTTTGCCTCCACCTCTTACAGGCAGAGCAAAACAATCATAGAGGGAACACTCGCGGAACTCAGATGCAATTCTCCTTGTGGCTCTGGGTTATATACCATCCTTTTGCTGATGCCACACATCTCGACTTCTGGGAAGTTGTGTGTTGAACGTAAGCATTTGAGCAACAGACCCCTGAAATGTTTAAAAAAAAAAAAAAAAAAAAAAAGTGACAAAATTGACAGCAAAACAAACTTATAAACAAAAGCTGGGAAACAAAACAAAAGTGAACTGAAATCGGTATAATCTGAACAAATACATCCAAGGTTTTATTTAAAGAAAAAAACAAGAACATGCATTAAAACTCTGAGAAAAATGAAAAGGTTGCAAAGTAACAGAGGACATAAGCCTTGGGGTGGGGTATCAGTCCATCATAGGCCACATTCGCCCACCATGGCGTACTTTAGACATACATGTGCATGTCCTGGGGATGTGATAGATTTTTTTCAGTGTAAAGCGCACTGCAGATCTTTCTTATTCTGTCACAGAACTGAAAAGAGACAATCAGGCTAAAAACAGAATGACTGTAGAGGAGTCTAAATAGATAGATGGATAGAACTTTATTAATCCTGAGGTAGAAATTTGGGATTTTTACAGAAGCTTAATAAATAAAAAAATATTGTTATATTATGATGATCAACTTCAAAAATACACACCAGAATGAATAAAAAGAAAGAAAACTTCTGACCTGGCAGTCACGGTCCCAGTCAGGCACTATACAGGCATATTGCCATTGGTATAAAGGAGCCCCCGTAGCGTTTCTTGACACACTTCTGCTGAATATTTTGTTGGGTGGGTGTCAGAGAGAGGATGTGTATCGTTGTTGATAATGGCACTCAGTTTTGTTTTCATTCTGTCCTCCACTATGATCTCTCGGTTGTCCAGAATGCACCCCATTACTGAGCCTGCCCTTTTAATTAGCTTGCTGATTTGGTGGGCCTCTCTTGAAGTGATGTTACAGACGCAGCACTGGCCATCACAGAGTTAAAGAAGATGTGAAGGATGTCACTGTCACAATAAAGAAGTACAGTCTCATAAGAGAAAAAGAGCCTGCTCTGCCCTTTCTTCTCTAGTTCCTCTGTGTTACGAGACAATACAATACAATTTATTTGTGTATAGCCCAAAATCACACAATGGGCTTTAACAGGCCCTGTCTTTTGACAGCCCCCCAGCCTTGACGCTCTAAGAAGACAATGGAAAAACCCTAGTAGGGAAAAAAACGGAAGAAACCTTGGGAATGGCAGTTCAGAGAGAGACCCCTTACCAGGTAGGTTGGGCGTGCAGTGGGTGTCAATACAACACAAAACACAATACACAGAACAGAACACAAGCCATCCTCAATACAATATTACAAGTACAGAGCAGAATTGAACAGTAGATGATATCCAATAATAGGATTTGGATTTGTTCAGAGTCCTACAGACCTCGGCCATCAAGCTGCCTCCCCCTATTGACCATTCCACAGCTTACTCAGACCCCTCTACACAACGATTCCTGAGAATCAGAGATGACTTTACCTTAGGCAGGCAAAACAGCTTGACAATAGGGCAGTGGCACCAAGTGCCACATTTGGCACAGTCGAGCCTGTCCCCAAGTACCTGTAGGAATGCACCACCTCTCCATTCATCCCTGAGCAATGACTGGGCGTGTATAGCAGCTCTTTGGTGCAGTGAATATCAGTAAGCAGTTCCTTGCTTTGCTGATATGAAGTTGCTGATAATTCTCAAAGTTCACCCCCTGACTCCTCTCCTCCATCTTATCCCCATTATCAATACACCCAGTAAGTGCAGAATCATCTGAGAATTTCTGCAAGTGACATGACCTGCTGTTGTGTTTATAGTCCGACGTGTACAGAGAAAAGGAGTCAGGAGTGTTCCTTGTTGTGCTCCAGCTTTCCTTCACACAGTCCTTGAGCATCAAAAACTGTGGCCTGCCCAACAGATAGTCCATTATCCAGGACACCGTAGGCTTATCCACCTGCATATCTCTGAGATTCCCCCATAACAGCGATGGCAGGATGATGAAGGCACTGGACAAACCATTATTATTATTAATCCTCATATCACTTCCAGCTTTGTCCAGCCTTGTTGAGCTGTTTGTTCAATAGGCAAACAGCAAAGGGTCCAGATGGTCTTTCACAACAGGACTCTTATATTCCAGTCCCAGCCTCTCAAAAGTCTTCATGATATAGGACATAAGGGCCACTGGTCATTAGGTAAAGAGGCACCCATCTTACAATGCAGGATGCTTTCCTCAGCTACTGTTTTTGCAGCCTTAGTGATAGTCTGACCAGTTAGGTAGCAGAGGACACTGCAATGCTGATCAGCATCGGCCTGAAGAACTTGAAGACCGGCTTCATCTGTTCCTACAGCTTTTCCTGTGGGAAGCCACCTCAATTATCTCCCATGGGACCACCCATACTGATAGTCAGAGGTGGACCCTACCAATTGAAGTGATAGGAATAGTTGATGTGGTAAGGATGGCGAGGTGGGACTGGTGAGTGGAAGAAGACGGTGGTGGTGGACAATGGAAAATGTATTAAAAAAATTGGTTGAGGTTGTTAGTGTTGTCCACATCCCCTTCTAGGCACCGAGCCTTGGATTGCTTGAGTCAGATAATTCTGCTCGGACCATTTCAGACAAACTTCACGTTATTCTGAGCTGCTTTGTTTTCTATTGTAACTCTGTAAACTTCCTTTTCTTCACTCACTTTTGGACACGGCCTGCTGAAACTCGGGTGTGGTGTAAGACTATCTGGTGTAAAAGGCACTATATAGAAGCACTCACAATAGAAAGCACATTATAGCATCTGCACTTTGGGTGAAGTGCATCGCTCCCCGATGTGAAAGGCACTATATATACAGTAGTTAAAGGAATGTTACCCCTCGTTTTGGATCAAGACAAATCAGAAACTTGACACGCGTGTTTTGTTTTAACGGCCTCCACTATTTCGTAATAAACCAATTACGCCAAACCAAAGTTCAGAAGAATATTTCAACCGCCAGTGTAAATTACTACTTTTGAAAAATTAAGATCAAAGTCAAATAAAGTTCATGCAGGTCTGTGTAATATCTAATTTGGCAGCCTCAAGCGAGGCTAATTCTTTGAATTTCGTGTAGCCCGAGTCTTTAGATGTGCAATGGAGTAATTATACAGCTGTTGCAGCGGTGAGATTGACACGAATATTTGGCAGAGAGCTTGTGAGTGCAGTTTGGTCGCGTTTCAGGTGTAATTAATTGATTCACATGCCTGTGAGGCTTTTTGAAATATTAACAAGATGAGATGAAAAAGTCACGGAGTGAAAGTAACAAAGCTGGAGGACGTGGAGCATGATGGAGCAGTGAGGCTGGCAGGGGAACTGGCTGGCATGTAGCGCCTCACTGAGATGGCCAGCCCTGGCTGTACATTACATTTGATTAGAAGGCCTCTTTGATCTTTGGGTTAGGCAGCAGATAAGACAGGGACCACTGCCATTGATCGTTACAAAGTGAATTCCAGGGCTCATCAGTTTTGAGGAGAGAACATTCCGGAATGGAGCCTGAAACTAATAGGTGTTGTGCCATTTGAGCCCTGGCATCGAATCTCAGAAGGCACTTGGTAGAGTGTGGCCCTTACAAATGGGCTGCGTAGTATAGCCCAGCCTCCGAAGCAGCAATTTAGATAAGCACCAAACTGAACATCATGGCACCAGATTCTCACCAAGTCTTAGTGAACAGTTCCAGACAGGCCTCACCAAGCTATCTTTGTATCTTTAAGTGTTATCTTTATAGGGGTGAAGATGTAAATCCAAACCATGAAGTCCAGATGTTCTAAACTGTCAACTAACACTCGGGTCCCTCAGCATTTAGCCATCCACACTCTTAAAAATTCTGCTGCTTTATGGTATTTTATGGTTCTTTATGGGGTTGTGTGGTTCCTCATAGTGCCATTGCCTGTCAAAACACCATTTTTTTTGTAATTTTTAATCCTTTATTCATCATATACCATTCCTTGTATTAGGAATTTGTCATTTTTCGCATACCCCAATTTACTCTTCAGAGAATTTTGGTGTCAGAGCACAGAGTCGACTGTTTTTAAAGCACCCCTGAAGCAATTTCAGGTTAAGGAGCCTTCCATTTAAGGGTCCAACAGAGTGAGTAGCATTCCTTCTGTCAATACCAGGATTCGAAGCGGCAACCTTTGAGTTACCATCTCTGATCCTTAAGCCAGAGAGCTGTCACTTTGCCTTTCATTCTGGGACATATGAAGTTGGTTCTTGGTGCTTTGAAAAAACTTCCTAATATGTAGAAGAGACCTGATATCTTTCATGTATGGTAGGCTACCTAGCAGGACACTAATAGATGAAGAAAACCTGAACTTAGTCCATGTTATTGTATGCCTTTTAAAATCAGGACCAACTGGTATTTCACACCATGTATTCATGTTTATTCAATATAAGGAGCCTGTGACTGAACTAAATTAATAAATAAAAGGCTCTTTCTAGAACATTCATGCAGATGGGTCTTTTTGGAATGGTTCTCGTATGGCATTGCTGGTACCTTTATTTTTAAGAATGCAGAGGATAGCTCCAGTTTGTGACTTCCAATTTGCCTACCTCTTACCTCCGATTTAAACCTGTTGAGCTTTCTTTCATCCATCCACCAAATTCTACCATCTGTAAAGCTAGCTAGTCTTTATCTTCTGGTAGTCCACCTTGTGATTTCCAACTCGCCTGCCTCCTCCACTTTCAGCCTGTCCCAATAAGCAACATCAGCACAAGAACTGCATGCTGGGAGATTTGTGAGATGGCTCTCAATAGCCATGCCAAAAATCAAAGTGCCAGATGTCGACTGGAGTTTTGCGAAGCACACTGCCTGCCTTTGGACTCTGAAGTAGTGAAAAATGTCTCCTCTGGAGTGATGAATCGCACTGCATGATCTGGCAGTCTGTTGGACAAATCTGGGTTTTGTGGATGCCAGGAGAATGTTACCTTCTGGACTGCATAGTCCCTACTGTAAAGTTTGTGTGGAGGAAGGATAATTGAAGAATTTTGACTGGGCTGCTTGATTCCAGTGAAAGGTACCGTTAAAGACATTTCAGAAAATTGTGCACTTCTAACTTTGTGTCACCCATCTGGGTAAGACCCTTTTCAGTTCTAGCATGACTGCATGCTTGTCCATAAAGGTGTGGTTTAATGAGCTGGGTGGGGAGGAACTTGAGTGACCTCCATAGAGCCCTGACCTCAACCCTACTGAACACCTTTGAGATGAATTGAAACGCTGATTGTGAGCCAGGTCTTCTCATCCAACATCAGTACCTGAGCTCACAAATGCTGTTTTGGCTGAATGGACACAAATTCACACACCCACACCACCCCAAAATCTTTGTCTTTCTGTCATAGCCATGTAGCATAACCCCATATAAATGACAATGTGCTCAAGCTCATGTAGGTGTTATGGTCAGGTGTCCACAAATGTTTGGTCCTATAGTGTTTCCTGGAGCTCAGCAATGAACTGATGTCCCATTCAGGGTGGGTTCGTAACTTGTGCCCGATGTTGCTAAGGTAGACCTCGTCCCACCTTATTTGGATTAAGAGTGTCTTTTATGTTAAGTTGGAGGGAACCCAGCAATGAACTTAAGTGGGTTAAGCTAACAAGGAATTAGTGTCCTGTCCCTGACTTGCATCTGGTGTTGCCAGGATTGGCCCTGGCACCCCTCGCATTTGTGAAATGGATTAACTACAGTTTGTAAAATTAGGTTATGTCTTCTCTTTCTTCAGTAATTGGATTCCTGTCACCTGAGGATGTTGCCTCTTTATTAAGTGACTCATTTCTCCTTGTTAGCAGTTTTCTATAGAGTGTTATTTTTGAAGCTTGAACCATCTACATATATCAATCATCAAAAATCTTCACCATCTGAAAAGCAAGTATAAAAATGAAAGCAAGAAAGGGAGGTTTTAAGTGTAGTGTTAGGAAGGTGTGGTGGTGTTGTGGTTAGTGCTGCTGCTTCACAGCTTTGAAAGTCTGGATTCAGTTGCCAGCCCCCTGCACTTGCCCTCTTTGTCCTTATGGGTATCTTTATGGGTGTCATGGTTTCCATGGACTTCCCAGTGATTTGTGTATATTTGGTTGATTGGTATGAAGGAACGTGTGTTTCTGTGGCCCTCAATTGGACTAAATAAGTACTGTAGGCACAAGAATGTATTCTAAGTGCTTTGACACATATGGATTGCAGATGGCCATAAGTTTGCTTGAGATTAGATCAGCAGGTCACTAATATAAGGACACTGCTGGCTTTTCACACTCATCATTTTACTTGTGCCAGGTCCCTGCTCAGGTAAACGTTTAGGCTTTTCTCTGAAGCCACTTGTTCAGGTTCAGCATTGTGGAGAGCATTAGTCAGTCATAGCATGAGACTACATTGTGAATCCCAATTTATCCACTCCGGGTTTCACCTGAACTTGATTAAAACCAGGGTGTAAACGTCTTGTACTTGAGCAATAAACAGTTGTTAGGCCTTTGATTTTCTTTTGTATATTTGAGCAGACGCTGCAGTTGACATCTTGCTATTTGGTTGCTAGCTCCTTTAGAATACTGTGTGATGACCTCGGCCTGTCCCCGACTACTCTTTCTGACTGTCCCAATAAACTAGAGAATTTCTTTTTCGCTGCTTTACATCATTCTAAACGAGCACTATGACATTTATGAAGACCAGCTTTCACTTGATTGAATTCTTTAAAATCAGACTCCACTGTGCTGTAACTGTCTAAACTGCTGAGATACTCTAGTGAGCCCAGAAGCTAACAGCACAGCTCAGTGGTGCAATCTCTTGGTATCTCTTCACCTGGGTCCCTTACACCTGCCACCTGTCCACAAATCACACTGCTCAAATTGTTTGTGAAGCCACTCCCCCGTCTGCCCACCATGGTTCTGTCAATCACAATGTTCTTATCACATCTAAAGCCACACCCCTAGGATTTGACTTTTGCCTATGAGGCTCCATAATCACAATGCTAAGCTTGTTTTTGAAGCTCCTCCCCTTAAGACCTGTGCTCTGTCCACCAGGTGCCATCAATCACAATATTTGTCTTATTTGTGAAGCCCCACCCCCAAGACTCACCTTCTGTCCACCACCCTCTCCATCAATCACAATGTTCTTATCACATCTAAAGCCACACCCCTAGGATTTGACTTTTGCCTATGAGGCTCCATCAATCACGATGCTAACCTTGCTTATAAACTTCCTCCCCTTAAGACCTGCTCTCCATCCACCTTGGGCCATCATTCACAATGTTCATCTTATTTGTAAAGTCCCGCCCCCAAGACTCGCCTTCTGTCCACCACACTCTCCATCAATCACAATGTTCGTATCACTTCTGAAGCCCCGCCCCTTTAAGACTTGACATTTGTGCACGGCTCTGTCAATCACGATGCTCAGATTGTTTGTGACTCTCTGACCCTCCCAACCCTGTCTGCCATCCATCACAATGTTCATATTGCTTTTGAACTTGCGCCACGTAGGTTTTGTCCACTAGGAATCATCAGTTCTGATGTTCATATCCATCATGAACGCATGACTTCCTTCCACCAGATTCCATTGATCACAATGCTAAGATCATTTATGAAGCTCCACCCCTTAAGATCTGACTTCCATTTACTGTCAGTCACGATGCTAAGATCGACCCTTAAGCCTTGCCCATAAGACCCGATGTCTGTCCACCAGACTACATCAATCATAATGCTTCAGATCTTTTCTGAAGTTCCGTCACAAATATGTGATGTCTGTTCATCAAGCTCCATCAATTATGACGTTCATGTTGCCTCTGAAGGCACTCACCTATGACCTGACTTTTGTCCATCATGCTTATTAGGATTGATGGATTACGTCTTTTCTCACATGACTGATGGCCACTGTCCACCATTCAGGGGGTCACAGAGCAGAAAGCTTTCTGCCTCCCCAAAACTGAGATTTCATCTTCTTGTTAAAGTGAATAAATAAGTAGAGAGAGACGCAACTTGGACGTTTTCAGTCAATTTTTCATCTCTTTATAAATGCAGCACTAGGAGTTATAAAGAAAAGTCAATACAGCATTCAATATTAATTTGGATTTAAGACTAAGACTGCTTGAAAATATCTAATTTTCCGTGAATAAACCCAGCAGTGAAATCTGACAGAACATTTCATGCTTTATCTATTGGTCTTTATTGACTGCAGGCTAATAAGCACACACAAAAGCTTTAGTTTTTAATTTATGTGTGGGTTTGCCGGCCATACCTTCAGTCCACGTGGCAGTCCGGAAGTGTGAAGCTGGAAGTCTGTGCAGGTCTGGATAAAGGATGTTGATCTTCCTCTTGGAGGAGAGTCTGCTTGTGCTGACGCCTGAGGATACGGCATGGAGACGTAGGATTAGAGAAAGCAGCAATGGCGATGGTGTCCACTGCAGACTCGTTAATTGGTCCAGCTGATTATGTAATTTATTGTATGTAGTGCCTTCTATGGGAAGCTTTAATTTACCTCTTTGTTACTTGCAGGAATTCGACAAGGAGCACACAGAGAGGCTGGCAGTGATCCTGAAGCCTTTGAATCCGTAGCTTGCTGCTTTTTGTGTTAGACTAAAGGAAACCCCCCGAATGAATCCAAGTCATGGCATTGTGGGTATCGAGTGCTTTCTCAGATAGCGGCAGCAGCGGCGGGTCTCAAATTTGACAGCCTTCTCTGCCAGTGTAGCAGCAGGTGGCACCATGGGGACACTTGTAGGGACTTAACGCCAGCTCTAGAAATGTCAAAGCCACCAGCAAACGAGCCATTAGGTTTACTATTATTAGGCTACCAGAGGCACAGTTACTATAAATTTGGATTTTCACACACTTTCAAGACAAAATTTGTTTTAGTCAGTTTTAATGAAATGAAATTTTGCCCGGAAACCTTTGTCCTTTACTTTTTTTTTTTTTTTTTTTGCCTTGGACCCCTCTGAACTATTTCTATCCTCCCCACAGCCTCCCCAGTCAAAGTCTTTTGGCGCTGCCTCTGCACCGTTCTAAAGGAGCTGTCCTTTGAAGTCCATTGGCCGAAAGGTCTGTGTGAGTTGAGATTCAAAGTGGGAGGGCCTTCAGATTACACAAGAGAACAAGCAACCATGGTGGGTTTTGAACATTTTAATTTGGGCCAATGACTTCTCTTGCACTTTATTCACCCTCAGGCAGTGCTGGATACCCCTCCACTCATATTCTCCACTCATTCTTTGTCACACACAGGTAAAAATCTGAAGAAAGGGATTTTTTGCGACTCGTAACTGTTTGTTTGTAAAAAAAAAAAATCTCTTCTCCTTGGGGTTTTGCATGACTCTTAAATAAAACATTTATCAATGATCAGGGGCTATTTTGTATACGATAGGCAAAAGTTTCAAGTTTTCCCGTGCTTGCTCATGTATATCTGGAGCTGGGCGCCAGACACCACTGTCCATTTTTAAACCCGTCTTATGTTCATATCAGTTAGGGCAGCTGCACCTTTCTTGTGTAATTAATTAGTTCAAATGCTGTTTAGCTGCAAGTTGATAATGTCCAGTCTTAACAATAATAATCTGCAGATAATATTGTTAAATCAATGCTGTCTTTTCAATGCTTACCTAATTGCTTTCCTCTTCCATTTATTTCCAGAGAAATTACCTTTTTTTGTGCTCTATTAGTTTACTTACCTAAAGCAACAGGAGAGGGCGCTGGTGTGTGAGCGGTTTGCGTGCACGATCTGTCCTGGTGTTTGACTCACTTGCATTGGGCATCCGCACAGCTGTCAGAAAACGTAAAAGAGAAAAATATTCAAGCAACCGCTGTCAAAGTAAAATTATAAGAGGAAACTAATTCAGACCGTTTCTCCGTTTTAAGGCAGACAAGTTTGGAGATCCGCCAACGCTTTTCTATGGGAGACTTTTTAAAATTTTAAAACTTCATACAGCATCACCTGTTTGAAATATCACAACAAAAATTGAAACGTCTCAACAAATTTCTTTGAAGAATAAGCGTGCCACATCTCATCAAAATTGGTCCATGGGGGCCTGAATTGTTTCATGCGGACAGACAGACAGACATGTTCTATAGCAATAAGTGCTTCATATATTATTTGCAAACGCACCTAATAATGGTTGCTTGTTGAACAATGACAAACAATAACAACAACAGCTTTCTCTGAAGGGTTTAATGAGACCAATGACTTCACTTTTTGGTGAAAAACCTACAAATGTGAACTGGGAACAAGACACGGATGTCCTTGTGCTGTTAACCTGTTGGTGTCAGCAACTGCTGTCAGTGTTTTCTTTCCACCATCATACCCTTCAGGGCCAAGGGTTATAAAGGTGTTTTTTAAGTGCCTTGAGCATAGGAAAGGTGATATATAAAGAAAATGTATTATTATTATTTGACAAAAGTCAAAAATAAGAAAATTTAAAAAAAGAAAAAAAAATTAAATTTAAAAATTAAATAAAAAAAAGCTGAACAAGTAAAAAAGTAGAAAGGAAATCTGATGAAAACAAGTCTCAATACTCTTATAAAAAGGCAAACCCTAAGATGGAAGCAAAGTTAAATAAAAAAAAAAAACCCCAAAACAAATAAAAGTAAATCCAAAGACAAAAGCAGCACTCCCAATGAGTGCAACACAAACTTAAGTGATCCAAGGCTGAGATCCTTTCTCTGGCTGATGTCTAGGCAGAGGGCGGTCCCAGCAGCAGTGATGTCAGGCTGGCTCCGCCTCTTATAGGATTCCACCCACAGAACAAACGATGAGGACATACGGGATATAAATGCTAAATCATCAACAAGCAAAAGAATAGGAAAATTATTTCAATAAAACAATTGTTTTAAAACAAAAGTTTACATCTTGCCTGAAGAATGGGCCTGAGTTGCCTCGAAAGCTTGCATATTGTAATCTTTTTAGTTAGCCAATAAAAGGTGTCATTTTGCTTGGCTTTTCTCTACATTCATAATGGCTAACACGGTACAACACCCTAATAAAACAATGAAAATGAGGGAAAAAAATTCTTTTTTTAATTATTTTTTTGAATGCTTGGAGCAGAGCGTAACCTGAAGCCCTGAGGTTTAAAGTCCACTGACTCTGTCACCTACCTAACATTTTCAGGACCTAGGACAGTGCAAGTTTCATTGGCATCAGTCTACATTTTCAGTAATACATGCATACATTTACTGTATGTAGTGTGTATTACTTACTCATGACTCGCATTATCCTGCTGACTACGCCAGTTGCTGTTTACAGTATTTATTTTTTTGCCTTCATATCACCAATAAAAGCTAGGAAGAGGATGTATTTCACAAACTCCTCTTGTCAAGCATTCATGTATGGACAAGAGATTGGAATAAAAAGAGTTTAAACACCATTTGGTGCCACTAGCTTGGGAATAAGAGAAAATGAACAAGCCAGAGCTAATCACTTGCTGCTTCTCTTCTACAGATCGTTCACTCTCCACCATCCCCCTTGATGTACTCTGACTGCATTCCGGGCTTGACTGACCTTCCGGAACGGTGACCTGTGACCACGGGCTCCAGCTTTTTTTTTTTTTTTTTCTTTCTTAATGCTTTTTCAGCTCCATTAGGATCGGATTGATTCATCATGGCTAGCTGACTAACTGCTTATATAATATGTTAATACTCACCCTTTGTTCTAATGCATTGTCATGGGGCTGAGGATGAGAAACTCAGGTGGACGGCCAATGATTAAACAAACATGTTCCCACGCAGTGTTTTAAACTATTAGGTCACGTTTCGCTCCTCGTGAATTAGGTGCTAATATCTTATCCATGGAGCAGCTTAATGGAAAGGTTTATTAAGTGCATCATCATAGACGTTTGGCCTCATCGTTGTCATATATATTTTTTTTTTTTTTTTTGCATATTTTACACAATGCATGAATCGTCCACTTTGCAGGTCACTAATATATTGGCCTTTCTCAGAATCATAATAAGTGATGCCATACTCACCCAGTGTGCTACAACCAGGAAACCCTGACCCTTGTCACCGGTGACATGTGATTGCATAGACTCAAAGAAACAAAGGTCTGCATACCCAGTCATGTCAAACCAGGTGGTTCAGTATATTGGGACATTTGCACTGGTCTGGGTTATATAAGAGGTGTAGAATACTTCGGAGGACCCTGTCCATCTGCAAATGAAGTATGTTTAGGTCTAGTCATAGCAGTGAGGTGGAAGTGGGGAACCCTGTGGGATCTGTTCTTCCTGGCATTGAGTGTCCACCTGGGTTTAAACCGCTCCATGAGGTGTTTGGAGTCTGACTAGCCCACAGTGAGCTCAGGCATCTTCAGGGAAGCCAGAAACCCCTTTGGAGCAGAAGGGCAAACACTCACTTGGTCCTGATGTTCAGCATGAGTACAGACCATGAAATCTGGGCCTCATGATCCTTTTGTCTTTTTGGGTTTTGAGCAGGGGGTGCATCAGAAAAATGATTACAGGGTTAACTGGGTAAGAGGAGTGCAGAAGCAACGCATTAGAACACGGAAAAATCATGCAACTATCACGATTACCACCAAACCACCCCCCAAGTCCAAGCTCTGTGATGGATCCAGTGGATCTGGAATACCATGCTGGTGCTTTGGGTTGGGTTAGTGCCCAGTCCACTTCAGTAAACCTCAGGTCCCCAACATTGATGTCTCTGCCCATTTAGGTGAGCTCATACCTAAACATGGGGTTACCTTGTTACAGAAATGTGGAATGGAGGGTGAGTCCATGCACCCTCAGCTAGACAGAGGGGTGCAAACGATGTAAGGCTGCAGTTCTACCCACCTTGACATCTTTAGTTGAAGTCTTTGCTGCAGTTACCAACGAGCGCCAGGAGATGGCATACTGTCATTTAATTAATGTTGGGCTGCTTTTGGCCTACAGAACAGATGGAGCGTAAAAGGGAATCACAACACAGGTGTAGAGGTCTGGGTGTTGTAATACGGGTTTTGTTAATAATTATATATGCATTTATATACTGTATGCATATGGTTGTGTCTTTTCCCAGTACCTGAGGGTGTTTTATAATTTTTTGGACCATTTTGACTTCCATTTTGTTTCTTAACAATCACTGCCATTTTTCCTCTTTGTCAGGGGCATGTCCTCAGAGGCTGTGACAAGTTGTCAAGTTTAACAGGTTAAAATGGTGGTTGAAAGTGCACTTCCTAATCTGAACTTTGGATTCAACATCTTTCTAAATCTTTGCTAAAAAATACTTTTGATTGCTCTTTTCGGCTGTGGCCTTTTGCTACGATATTTTACTTTGATATTTTTTTTGCTGTGCTCTTGATCGCCGGGATTTGACCCATTTCTCTTTATATCCCGGTTAATTATAAACGTCTCTTCTCAGAACACTGACATAAATCTGGGTGTATCTTTACAATGCAGACTGTTGCTTGACTCTTCTGGTTCTCCCCTTACCTTTCAAAGATGTTCTGCAAGTTTTAAATTTGGGTCTTCACTCGTGAGGCCAGGAGCCCCCCTACAGGTAGGCTTTGCCACTTGCTTTCAGTATGGTGAGTGTAGTGTTGGTGTATCTGTGTGTCTCTTTCATCCTGAATGAGCCCATTTGGCCTAAAGCAACAGGGTCCCAAAAGGCAGTGGTCCCTCATGAAAATTACACAAATTGAGCCTCATAAGCTGAACCCAATACCAATTTTATTTCTTTTGTAATGTATGCCGTCTGCTGAGCTAGTGTAATGAAGTTATACATTGGCATTTGTTTTTATTTGACCTATCTGATTTTGGGTTGGCGCCAACAACAACATTTATTTATATAGAGCATTTTCATACAAATAATGTAGCTCAAGTGCTTTACATGATGAAGAAAATAAAATAAAAGACAAAGTAAGAATTAAAATAAGACAACATTAATTAACATAGAGTAAGTGTGAGGTCCGATAGCCAGGGAGGACAGAAAAACAAACAAAAAACTCCAGATGGCTGGAGAGAAAAAAATAAACTCTGCAGGGGTTCCAGACCATGAGACCGCCCAGCCCACTCTGGGCACCAAGGGGCTGGTGGACTTGGGATCCATCCCTAACGAGGGGAGGCATGAGTCAGGGGAGTCCTCAACTATTGGCTAGGCTACTGCAGACAACCTTCTGCATACACATGTGACCTGTGCCACACTTGAGTGGCGCTGAACATGTGAGAGGGTGGCAAGCACTCCAGCCCAGAGTTGTGACCCGACACGGGTGTCATCCCTCCAGACCAGTGAGATTCTCCGTCTCTGGGCATGTCATTTAATTCAGTCAATAAGAAGTCCTGCTGTCAATCAATAAATCATGTGATCAGTGAAGAAGAGCTGCAATCGATCCATCATTATTTTAAATAGTGCCTTTCGAGAGCAGAGATAAACTGCAGGTGGCTGTACACGAAACTGAAATGCAGGATGGCTGGCCTTGAAAACATGAGGCAGGCGGAATGCTGGTTTTCAAGGTCACCATGCCAGCTGTGCCCGCAAGGGTCCATTGATACACACACACACACACACACTTGGGGGCTTGGGCAGCTCTCTCTCTCTCTTTCTCTCTCCCACTTTGAATATTTTATTATCAAGATGATTATTGCAGAGCACTTTTGAGCACGAGGAGGACCTGACAGACACGCGATTTATAGCGGCCATTCATTTGGATCTTTCCAGTGCTGGAGGTTTGCCAAGCGGGGATTCGGAAGCAGCGCAGCATCAGAGCACGACGAGCGGGCATTTTTCAATTTCCTTTCTGTCCGTCCGCTCATTATTTATGCACTTAGTTAGCTAAATTGTTTTTTTTTTTTTCCCCCCCTCTTTCACTAAATATAGAATTCATATTTACCACAATAGCTAATGCACCTTCTTAATCATATTTGCACCCACAGGGCTTTAAATATCCTGCAGGCCACCTGTCTTACACATTAAAAATTTTACAGGACAGATGGGAAGGTGAAAAGAACGCGTCCTTGGATAAACACATTCTCAAACTGCAGGGGCAGTCACGGGCAAGGCTAGCCAATCGATCATGCTGGCCGGTGCTTGCTTATTATTCTGCGCAGGACGCAGGACACAGGGAGCACGTGCTCCGCACATGGCGGAAAAATCCCTGCTTATGCTGGGCATTATAAAGGCACTTTTAGTGTCTCATGCCTGTGAGGCAGTCCTCCAGGTGGCACGGGTAGACTTACACTAATGGGCTCTGTGAGTGGGCTGTGTGACACCAAGCCCCTAGCTGTCATCAAAGTGTGGTGCTCATTTAATATAGTGCCTTTTAGATTAATAAATAAAACCTTCATGGGGGTCCCTTATAGTGCCTTTATTAATGATAAATGAGATGAAATTATCGTGTCTATGCCTCAGCTTTTAGTTCCACTCTGAGTGTTTGACTTTTGGTGCTTGGGGGCTCTCGCAGATATCTATATGGGGTCTCCATTGAAGGTGCAACTTTCACTTACAATATAATGCCTTTAAGAATGATGAAGGAAGTGCAATTATAGTGTAATAGCCGTGACTTTGAGTTCCCCTGTGTTTAGGTGCTTGGCCTACTCTGTGGGGTGACTGTGGTAGGGTCTCCATTGTAGGTGTAACCGTCATTTAATATAGTGCCTTTTAGACTGATAAAGACGGTGTTTAAACTATATTATAGGGTAAATGCCTGGGCTGAACTGTTTAAGTGTTTGGCCTCATTGTGGTGTCATTCTCTGTTTTGGGACTTGGGTGGGGAACTCTATGGGATTCCCTGTTGAAGGTGGATCCTTAATTTAGAAATATAGTGCCTTGTAGAATAATGAATTATAATGAAAATATCTTGTGTTTTAGTTCCCTTCAATTTTGGCCTCCTCTGTGGGGTCTGGTAGGGAACTCCACGCGGGTCTCCATTATCGATGTACCCCTCATTTAATATGGTACCTTTTAGAGTGATAAAAACAGGATTTCAATCAAAGAATAAATGCCCCGAGCTGTTAGTTCTCTTCTGTTTAACTGTTTAGCCTCCTTTGTGGGTGCCTCCATTAAAGGTGTAACTTTCATATAATATAGTGCCTTTTATAGTAGTAGAGAGAAATTTTAAATTTATAGTGTAAATGTTTGAGCTTTTTCTTTTACCGATTTAGGTGTTTGGTGCCCAGTTGTATGAGGGGGGGCTGTAGTGGGAGAACTCCATGCGGTCTCGTTAATGGTGTAAACTTTATTTATTAATATAGTGCCTTTTAGAGTGATAAGAAACTTGATGGAGTCTCCTTCATTTACCATATAGTGCCTTTTAGAGGGCTAAGAGAAGTTACATCACATTGTAAATGTGGCTCAGCTTTAGTTCCCCTCTGTTCAGGTGTTTGGCCTCTTCTGTTGGGGGGATTCTGATAGAGAACCCCATAGGGTATTGGTTTAACCTTCATTTAATTAGTGCATTTTAGAGGGAGACAAACCAGGATTAAATTACAGAGTAAACGCCTTAGCTTTTAGTTTCCCTTTGTTTAAGTGTTTGGTATTCTCTGTGGTGAGACTTTGATGGGGGAACTCCATTCAAAACCTCTTTTAAAGGTGTAACTGTTATTTAATATAGTGACTACAAGAGTGATGAAAATTATTATAGCACAAAGGTCTCGGCTTTTATTTCTGTACTGTCAAGGTATTTGACCTCAGGTGAGAAACTCCAAGGGGGGGTCTCCATTGGAGGCATAAACCACAGTTAATATAGAGCCTTTTGGAGTGATAAAAACTGGTTTAAATTATACTGTACAGGAAATGCATCCGCTTCTTGTCTATGTGTTTGGCCTCCTCTGTTTTAGGAAACTCCATTCAAGGAGGTATTGGGCCTCCTCTTTGGGGGGGATTCTTATAGAGAACTCCATAGGGTTTTCATTTAATATAGTGCCTTTAGAGTGGGATAAACCAAGTAAATGCCTTTCCCTTTTTTTTAAGTGTTTGGCCTTGTCTGTGGTGAGACTTGGATGGGGGCTCCAGTGGAGGGGCCTCCATTAAAAATATAAACCTCCATTTAAAGGTACAGTCTTCATTTAAAATATGATGCCTTTTAGAGTGATACAAAGAAGTTACATTATAGTGCTTTTAGTGACCCTGTTTTTATGTCTATGGGAGAACTCTGGTAGGAAACTCCATGGGGTCCTCATTATAGGTGTAACCATCATTTCATATAGTGCCTTTCAGGCCGATTAAAAACAAGGATTAAATTATATTAAAGATTAAATGCCCAAGCTTATATAGTTCCTCTCTGTTTAAGCACCATGTGGGACCTCATTAAAGGTGTAATCTTAATTTCATATAGTGTCTTGTATTGTAACTAAAAGAGATTTCACTTGTAGTGTGAATGTCTTTGCTTTCAGAACTCCACTTTTTGGTTGATGCAGATGTTCAATTCAGTCCATGGTGGTCTCTGTTGTAGAAAGGGGCTGTGATCGCTGTGCATTTAACAGGCTGATTGCTTTGGGGTGAAAGCTGTTCTTCAGCCCGGTAGTGCAGGTGTGCAGGGCTCCTGAAGCACCTACTAGAGGGCAGAGGAGTAAAAATGCTAATGGTGTTGGTGGGTTGGATCTTTACTAATATTCTTTGCTTTTCTGCTGCTTTTGAAGCTGGATTGTCCTTGTGGTTGAATTCATGAAGAAGAGGTGACTTGAGATGGCCTCATCTACCTCTAGAGCTCATGAGTCTGTTGACTAGCAAAGAATTAGTTGTGGTCTCCACTTAGAAACATGGCTGCTGCCCCATTGAGCTAGTCAGGTGTACTTGCACCAGTCCACAGACCTGCAAAGATGGATGGCTCTTCTCTTTGAAAACATGAATGGGACATACCTGACGAAGGCTCCACCTGCCTCTAGGTCCGATAGGCTTTTCAGTGTCACATATAATTGGGTGTGGCCCCTGCTAACAGCCATGGCTACCATACCATTGAATTGGTCAGGCTATGGGCACTCAAAGATGGTGGGCTCTTCCCTTAGAGCACATGACTTAGACACATTTGAGGACGGTCCCACCTCCCTCTCTCTAAGGCTTATGGACCAGTTCAGTCTAATAAAGGGCCAGGTGTGGCCGCCTCTTGGAGATTTGGCTGCTGTCCTTTGAGATAGTCCAGTGCACTAGAGCCTGTCCACAACCCTGCGGAGACGGACATGAAGGCCTCACCTCCTCCTCGGTCACACATCATTGGTGTGGCCTCTGCTTACAGCCTTGGCTACCATACCATTGAATTAATCAGGCTTTGGGCCCTCAAAGATGGTTGGCTCAACCCTGCAGAGACAGACAGCTCTTGCATTTGAACATGTCAGCTGGACATACCTGAGGAAGGACTCAGCTGGCCTCTAGAGCTTGTGAACCTATTTAGAGTGACAAAGGACTTGGTGTTGCCTGGAGACATGGCTGCTGTCCCATTAGCTTAGTCTAATGCACTTAAACCAGTCCACGGGTAATCAAAGATGGACGGCACTTCCTTTAAACAACTGGAGGAAGACCTCATCTTTCTGTTTCTCTAAGGCTTTTGGACCAATTCAATGTCATGAAGGACTTGGTGTGGTCTGCACTTATAGACATGGCAGTTGTCACATTGGGATAGCCAATTGCATAAGAGCCGCAGAGATGGACAGCTCTTGTATCTGAACATGTCAACTAAACATACAGTATGTGAGGAAGGCCTCGTCTGCCTCGGAGTCTTGCCAGCCTGTTGTGGGTCTCACAGGGTGAGCTGTGGCTTCCACTTGATGGCATGGCTGTCCTACTTTGTATCGGTAGCTCTTCATGTTGATGCCTTCTGATTGTCTTTGCTCGCCTGCCCGCCCATTCCAGACCACTGCATTGGCCATGAATTATTAACGCCGCTCTTTCTCCGTTCTCTTTCTCTTTTTCTTCCCGCTTTGTACAAACAAGCTCTCCGGCGTGGAATGAGGCGCTCGCTCAGCCAATTACCTCCAGGTGTTTAGCTCATTTATTATTGAAGGCCTAAATCTTGTACAGGTTGTCCATTGACGACCCGGCAAGAAGTCTATTGTGGAGGCCTTTGATCACGAGAGCCTGACTCGTGTAGTCAGACCCTCCTGCTGTGCCAGCGACTCGCCCCCATGTTCACTCTCTCTCTCACACTCTGCCTCGCTGTGCTCTCCTTTGTGCCCCCAAACTTCTTCTCAACAGTGTGCCTCTGACTCTGTTTTACCGGATGCTGTGGAGTCAACTCTGTAAATGTGTTTATCATTTTTAATTTTTCTCTTAATTAGGAGGCATCGGTTTATAATGGTGGGGCACTTGTCCCATCCACTCTCAGTGCAGGGAAAATAAGAAAAGAAAAAAAAAAAAAATAGGTGTCACCATCCAACCTGACGTTCCTGGGACTTGATGTCCGCCCAAGAGCTGTAAGGCATATAGCGCCTTTCCGGCAAACACAGCCAGTCAGCTTTTTACAAGACTGATGGTAGTTATTTTATTTAGTGTGGGTCTCTGCTCAGAGTGTTGCCCACCTTTCAGTCTCTCGTCTTCTACACCAAATGGTAAGCTCTGGCTTACTGACTTAGGGGGTCATGGTAAGCCCTTTGGCACTGGGACCGCTTAGTGAATGCAATGTTGATGTCAGCCACACAACTCTGCATAGCAGATCATTTTATTTGATGCCTTTTATAATGTAATCCATGTCAGTTTATATTCTGTAGGGTCTCGTTCTTGCTGACCACAGTCACACACTCATTTTATGTAGCGCCCGGCTGATGAGTATAATCGCGAAGCTTGTACAAAGGTAACGGTTATTTATTTATATAGCACCTTTCAAGGTGAGCACAGTCCCACAGTACTCTGTGTAGTAGGGGGCTGCTTATTTTATGTAGCACCTCCTCATAGTGTGTGCTGCCTCCTAGAACTTTCCAAGGTAGTTATTATTTAGGGTGACTTTATTACTGACCACCATCACACTCTCATTTTATATAGTGCCAGGACTCTTACAAAGTGAGCAGGACTGAGCTCAATGGTGCTGTACTTTGTAGGGGAGTTAGTGTTCATTTTATATAGTGCCTTTCACAGTCTGCACAGCCTCCTAGACTTTCCAGAGTTGCTGTTTTGTCAGGTGACTTTCTTACTGACCACAATCGGATGCTCATTTTAAATTGGACTTGGTGGATATCATCACAGGGTCTCTTACAAGGCAAGTAGTTACTGAATTATATACAGTAGTCCTGCTGTGTACAGCAGCTGGGTGTTAACTCTATATAGCGCCTGACCCCGATCACTTTTTTTATTATTTCCTTTTATAGTGCCTGGATGGTAAGTATAATCACAATTCCTATAACAAAGCCAGCAATTTCTTTTATGTATAGTGCCTTTCATCCTGCACTTAATCGCACTTTGAGCAGCAGTTGCCGTTAATTTCATGCAGACGTTTTCACTTCCTTACTGATCACAATCGCATGCTTGTTGTTTACAGCGCCTTACCGAAGAGTATTATTACAAAGCTAGCAATTAATTACTGTAATTGTATTGTACCTTTGATGCTGAGCCCAATCCCACTACAGTCTGTACAGTACTTAGTGAGAATGTTAAGACACTGTTCGTAGTGTGGAGCACCTCCTAGAACTTTCCAAGAGTGTTGTTGTATTGGGTGACTTCCTTACCGAGCACAATGACACATTCATTTTTTTTTTTATCATTTACAATTCCTCATACAAAGCCATTCAGATATTTAATTGTACAGTACCTTTGAGGCTGAACTACATCTCACTGTGCTTTGTACAGTAGTTGGTATTAATTTTATAAAGTGCCTTTCATAGTGTGCCCTGCCTCCCGCTACTTGTCAAAGTTATCATGGCGTAGTGTGACTTCCTTACTGACCACAATCAGATGCTCATTTTGTGTTGTACCTGCTGAGTATAATCACAAGGACTCCTACAAAGCAAGTAATTGTTGAATTCTATAGTGCCTTTGATGCTTCACTCAATCCCACTGTGCCCAGCAGTTCTATAAGTGTTCATTTTGCATAGCACCTTACATAGTGTAAAATGCTCTCTCATTTGATACACTGTAGCTCCTCTGAGCACCATCCCAGGCCCTCACAGCAGTGCATGTGTTACTGAGCCAGGCTGCGTCATTGTGCTCGGGACACTAGATGGCGCACTGAAAATGGGCAAAACTTACACTGGATGAGGACTGCTTGGCAGGTCCCGCTGTGATTTGGGGGTGGCGTTCACTGCCAGTGTATTGCAGTCTGTAGCTGACTTGCCACCCCACACATCCCAGAATGGGTGGCTTTACCTTGACCTTCCTAACAGGCAGTACTACCTGAGAGAAAGGCGCTTTATACATCGGAGCACAGAGCCCCAGATGAGTTGTGGGGCAGACGGCTATAGTATACTTACCTGCTCTTTCTTCATCACACTGTGGCCTTGTGAAGTAAGATCGGACAGCAGGGCGGCGACTTTTCCCACGTGTCCCATGTTTCAGACTGTGGTGTGCTCCTTGATTCCACGTTAGTAAGCCTGCCTTCCCCAGGATTGACCTCGCTGGAAGTGGCATGGCGCTATCTGAGTGATTTGGATGGAGGCTTGCTCAAGTAATTGTGCAGCTCCCAGGCGAGGGGCTTATGTGCCATTAAGAATGTCTGTCCCGCGCTGAGCGTGCCAACTATTTAACTGGGGACTGAGACTAATTTCAGAGCTAATATCGAGCCGTTCCACCTCAGTGCTTTCAGCAGGTGGCTCGATCTGACAGTGAAAGAAACAGGAAAGGAAAATTACCATGGCAAGCTGCCGCCGGCAGGCATGTGAAGTGGGGGTGAGGTGGGCCAGCACTCCTGGTGGGACAGGCTGCGAGTAAGGCCCGACTTAACACATGTTCTGGTGTGCCTTATTGCGTTTCCCATTGTATGAGCCTTCCATGTCACAAAGGTTTCTAGTGTTGTGATTCTTAAAACCCAGAAAGATGGTAGGTCTCAATTTGAACTCCCACACAGGTCTGAACCAGTCCTGACTCCAGACTAAATGGTAATTGCTCCAAAGGGAGAGGGGAACTGTGAAACCCCTGGCCGAAATCATAAAAGCCATCTTTATAATAAGAATATGTATTGAAAAGTAGAATTCAAAACAAGGCAAATCTGCCCCCAAGCTTGTCGTGGCTCCAGCTACTTCGTGGATTATGAGGGTATATATGAAAGGTGCTATATGGATTAAGGTCTAAATCATTAAATGTTCTAGACAAAGGGCGTAGTTGGCAAGATCTGAGATTCTTAAATTTTGTGCCTGTTGGTTGAGTTGCTTGGAATAGGAGGCCAGTCTTTAAAAAAAATTCTAGACAAAAGGCGTAGTCAGCAAGATCTGGCCACAGTGCATGACTCCCACTTTTCAATGACCAGGCTGACAAGTGAGTGGCCACAACTCCAGAGGCTGGCTCTGGTATTCTGCATTTTTCCTTATTTTCTTTTGTCCAGTTTTTGTGACTGGCACCAACATAGCTCTGAGGGTCCCTGAGATCCACAATGGGCAGAGGGCAGAGTGTGAGGAAGGGAATGTGTGAAGAGGTGTCTGTGCCCTCCTGCCTGAAATTCAATTTAATGGACTGCATAGTGCACTTCATTGTGCTTTACGTATAAATGCAGATGCCACAAAAAGGCAGCGGGGATTTGGGGGGGCATGACTCGGTCTCTCACCTTCATCATTTCCTGCCCATTATCCCCAATTACAAGAAGGCAGCACTTTTGTGGCTTGTGATGACGAGCGCCCCCTGCAGGATTCAGGTCAGTTCACCTTGCAGGACATTCTTCTCGAAATGCATCTCCCAGTGACTCCAGTTTAGAATACGGGAATTAATTAGTGGCCAGAGAAGCCAAAATGGCAAGTTGGGGGCGTCTAAAATACTGTATAGCACAGGAGTGGGCAAAGCCATTCTTGGAGGGCCACAGTGGCTAAAGGTTTTTTGTTCCAAGCCAATTGCTTAATAAGCCCTTATTGCTCAAGTGACACTTCTGCTTCATTTTTGTGGTCTCGCTTGTTAAGATTTTGAACCCTTATTGCTTATTGTAGTCTTAAACAAACAGCTGTATTCTTTGTTTTTAATTGCTTCTTATTAGCCGTCCCCTACGGCTCCACCCGTGTAGTAGTGAAACAGGACAAATGTAAAAAAAAATCAATAAACATATCGCTAGCTAAGCGGAGGGAGGCAAGGTCCACTCCAAAACGTGTCCAGAGGTAGAGCAATTCGAAAGGAATCCCCACTCCTGACGTTGTGGTCGAAATTTAACATCTTATTAAAGAAAGAAACATCCTCTAACAGGACAATTCAGTAATCAGGCAGGAGAAAAGCTGTTCATTGTATCTTTTAATTACTGTACTCCTCGGCAAAATGCCTTGGAAGGAGCGTTCATCAAAAGTAGTCCGTTACAGCCTGGTCAGAATGGTCAGAGAAACAAAGAACAGAGGATCATTTTATAAACTACTGAATTTGCATGCAGTGTCAATCAATGCATACATTTCACTCTGGTTGGTTCGTTGGTTTACACCCAAATGACTTCTATAAAATAAAAGTCTATTATATTTTGGTGGTTCTTATGCCTTTTGAGGTGAGCCTTGAAATTTCTGTGCATATAACAATTGTCCATTCTTGTTTACAGGACATCTGCTGATTTCTTAGTCATCTCTTAGTTATCCTTCAGTACATTTTGTATATTACATCAACCTTTCTTCTGGTACATTCTTTATTTACTTGACCATCTCAGTATTTTTCCTAAACCAATTCTTATATTTCAGTGTACGTATTGTTGTTCACTTGATCTTTATCTTGTTACCGACATTTATTAACCCTTTATGCTATTTCTAAAAGAAGAATTCTATGTTACCCTAAATATTATTCTTCCACAACGTCATGCTTCCCTCTCCCCTTGGCCCACAGCCTCTCTCTGATTCGCGTGAATAAATCTGTGCTGCAAGAGAACTATGATTCTTAGCTCTGAGAGAAGTCGCAAAATCAACCAGAATGTTCAAGCAGATTACATAAAAAGAACAATCTAAATCCGTTAAGTAGTTCTCTAGTGAAAAGTGGTCAGATGGACAGACAGACAGATGTTGAATTTTCTCTCTCTCTCTCTCTCTCTCTCTCTCTCTCTCTCTCTCTCTCTCTCTCTCTCTCTCTCTCTCTCTCTCTCTCTCTCTCTCTCTATATATATATATATATATATATATATATATATATATATATATATATATAAAACAGTTCCATGACTGACTGACAGACAACGCACAGACCAAACTGCTGGACCTAAAGGGCTGAAATTTTGACAGTGCATTCCTATAATGACATGGATAACCGCTAAGAAAGGATTTTTTGAAATTCCATCCCTAAGGGGGTGAATTGGGAGGTGTCAACTATATCCGTTCTCTTGCTACTGAGAAGAGGGGCGAACGACACGGCGCGCATGCGTGGAATGAGGAAGGGGATGTTTCTGCCTGACGGTAAAATGAGCGACAGCCGTGCATCATTTGCACGAGCGACCTGATGCTATGCAGTTCGGTCTGTAAATGATAACCCTGCAAAACGACTTAGGTTCACAGCAAATCTTTCGAGTGGTCATTTTCATGCTTATGTTTCACAAGAAAAGTATCCTCTTCTGAAAGTTTTGACTTCAAATTTGCCAAAGGTTATTATTACCAGAAAAATAACAACACAAGGATTAAAAAGACCCGCATCTCCGCTGCGTTCATTAATGACATGTTGCTGAACTCCTTTGACGGAGAAGAAATGGTCTACAAGTTGATAGACACTGTCTGTAATGCAGAGAACGCCGTTAACTATCCGGTAGAGTTTTTAAATTCCCTTAAGTCACCGGGTGTTCCATACCATAGGCTTACTCTGCGAAAGAGCACACCCGTAATGCTCCTTCAGAATTTAAAACCACCAAAACTATGTAATGGCACTAGACTGCACGTCAAAGCCCTGCATAAAAATGTAATCGAGGCCATTATTTTGACCGGGTGTGCTCATGGAGAAAAAGTGTTCATGCCACGCATTCCTCTAATATCCAATGACCTCCCCTTTGACTTTAAGAGACTGCAATTTCCCCTCAAAGTATGGTTTCGCCATGACGATAAATAAGTCTCAAGGCCAAACTTTGAAATACGCTGGCGTAGATTTAAGGGAAGATTGTTTCTCCCACGGTCAGTTTTACGTAGCTTGCTCACACGTAAGTTCACCCACGAGCCTGGTAATATTAGTGCCGCCCAATAAACAAACAAAAAATATTGTTTATAAAAGAAATCCTCTAAAAACCAATTAAATATTTACACTCCCACGGCGTCAGAAGTTCCACGCGAACAAAGTCACGGGCAATAACTATAACTTCATATATATATTTCCGAAAAAAAGTATATTAAAACAGAGTCCTGCGTGGACGAAGTTGCGGGTAAAAGCTAGTATATGTGTGTGTGTGTGTGTATATATATATATATATATATATATATATATATATATATATATATATATATATATATATATATATAATATTTGAGCCCGGCACTAAATGAGGTACCCCAACCCTTCCAGTTTGTGACAAAGGTTAGAAAGGTACTAATATATATATATATACACACATACAGTACTGTGCAAAAGTTTTAGGCAGGCAAATACTGATTGTTTATTGTTATCAATTTACAAAATGCAAAGTGAGCGAACAAAAGAGAAATCTAAATCAAATCAATATTTGGTGTTCCTACCCTTTGCCTTCAAACCAGCATCAATTCTTCTAGGTCCACTTGCACAAAGTCAGGGATTTTGTAGGATTCTAGTCAGGTGTCTGATCAACCAATTCCACCAAACAGGTGCTAATGATCATCAATGTCACACGTAGGTTGAAACACAGTCATTAACTGAAACAGAAACAGCTTCAAACTGGGTGAGGAACAGCCAAACTCTGCTACCAAGGTGAGGTTGTGGAAGACAGTTTCATGTCATGGCGAGATTGAGCACAGCAACAAGACACAAGGTAGTTCTACTGCATCAGCAAGGTCTCTCCCAGACAAAGATTTCAAAGCAGACTGGGGTTTCAAGATGTGCTGTTCAAGATCTTTTGAAGAAGCACAAAGACACGGGCAACGTTGAGGATCGTAGACGCAGTGGTCGGCCAAGGAAACTTAGTGCAGCAGATGAAAGACACATCAAGCTTATTACCCTTCGAAATCAGAAGATGTCCAGCAGTGCCATCAGCTCAGAACTGGCAGACACCAGTGGGACCCAGGTATACCCATCTACTGTCCGGAGAAGTCTGGCCAGAAGTGGTCTTCATGGAAGAGTTGCAGCCAAAAAGCCATACGTCCGACATGGAAACAAGGCCAAGCGACTCAAGTATGCAGGAAAACATAGGAACTGGGGTGCAGAAAAATGGCAGCAGGTGCTCTGGACTGATGAGTCAAAATTTGAAATATTTGGCTGTAGCAGAAGGCAGTTTGTTTGTCAAAGGGCTGGAGAGCGGTACAATAATGAGTGTCTGCAGGCAACAGTGAAGCATGGTGGAGGTTCCTTGAACGTTTGGGGCTCTATTTCTGCAAATGGAGTTGGAGATTTGGTCAGGATTAATGGTGTTCTCAATGCTGAGAAATACAGGCAGATGCTTATCCATCATGCAATATCATCAGGGAGGCGCATGATTGGCCCCAAATTTATTCTGCAGTAGGACAACGACCACAAACATACAGCCAAAGTCATTAAGAACTATCGTCAGCGTAAAGAAGAACAAGAAGTCCTGGTATGAAGTGATGGTATGGCCCCCACAGAGCCCTGACCTCAACATCATCGAGTGTGTCTGGGATTACATGAAGAGGCAGAAGGATGTGAGGAAGCCTACATCCACAGAAGATCTGGGGTTAGTTCTCCAAGATGTTTGGAACAACCTACCAGCCGAGTTCCTTCAAAAACTGTATGCAAGTGTACCTAGAAGAAGTGATGCTGTTTTGAAGGCAAAGGGTGGTCCCACCAAATATTGATTTGATTTAGATTTCTCTTTTGTTCATTCACTGCATGTTGTTGATTGATGAAAATAAATGATTAACACGTCCATTTTGGAAAGCATTCTTTGTTTACAGCATTTTTTCACACCTGCCTAAAACTTTTGCACAGTACTGTGTGTGTGTATGTGTATGTATATATATATATATATATATATATATATATATATATATATATATATATATATATATTGTGGGGAACAGACCGGACACACAGGTAGATGAGATCGTTTCACCACACACATGTTTATTTACATTATTTACATTCATCTTAGTGCACAATACTCAGTGCCACAGCACCAATCACCCCTTAAGTCCTGGCCACATCACAATGCCTTCTCCAAGTCTCTGGTTTGCCTCCACTCCTCTTCACCAAGCTTCGTCCACTTCCACCCGACTCTTGCCCCTGACTGGAGGGAGGCGGCCCCTTTTATACACCCCGGATGGACTCCAGGTGCATCCTAAGGTCTTCTGTAGCCACACCCCTGTGTGGCGGAAGCTCTGTCGGTGTATCCGGAAGTCCTCCGGGTGTCCCCAATACTCTTCCCCCCCAGCACTTCCGGGTGTGGTGGAAATACTGAGGTCCAGGGCTCCCAAGTCATTGGGGCACCCCCTGGCGGTGACCACGGGCCCCTACAGGGTTGAGCTTCCAAGCTCTGTACCCGTGGCCCCCACAGCAACCAGGGAGGACGCCCCCTCATGTTCTGGAGGAGGCACAAGCCCTCCTCCGGTCCTCCTGGGCATCCCGGCCGGGCATGAACCCCCGCTGGGTACCACAATATATATATATATATATATATATATATATATATATATATTTATATATATATATATATATAGTGGCAGGCGACTGTGGGCTTTGCCTCTGACTATGCCTCCCCCAGACCACGAGAGGGCAGCCACCCTGGTTTGTATGGGGTCCATGGGAAGTGAGCATGGAAACACAACCCATAGGAGCCTGGGGCGCCCGGATGATTAAGGAGCCCTGGACATCAGCGCTTCCGCCACACCTGGAAGTGCTGGAGGAGGGAATACCAGGGACACCCGGAGTGCTACTGGGTGCTCATGCGGCACTTCCGCCACGCCAGAAAGTGCCGCAGGAAGTATGTCAGAGGGCACCTGGAGCACGTCCAGGTGGGGATAAAAGAGGCCGCCTCCCTCCAGTTATTAGCCGGAGTTGGAAGGGAGAGTACAGAGCTTGGAGGAGAGGAGTGGAAGCGGTGAAGGAAGGGCATTGAAAGGCCCAGACTTGAGGGTGATTGGTGAAGGGGCACTGTATGCTGTGTGAGACACTTGTAAATAAACGTGTGTGTTGGAACCATTGGTGTCAGCCTGTCTGTGTCTGGGGCTGGACTTCCACAATATATACAGTATATCTGGATAGATACAGTGGTGTGAAAAACTATTTGCCCCCTTCCTGATTTCTTATTCTTTTGCATGTTTGTCACACAAAATGTTTCTGATCATCAAACACATTTAACCATTAGTCAAATATAACACAAGTAAACACAAAATGCAGTTTGTAAATGGTGGTTTTTATTATTTAGGGAGAAAAAAAAATCCAAACCTACATGGCCCTGTGTGAAAAAGTAATTGCCCCCTGAACCTAATAACTGGTTGGGCCACCCTTAGCAGCAATAACTGCAATCAAGCGTTTGCGATAACTTGCAATGAGTCTTTTACAGCGCTCTGGAGGAATTTTGGCCCACTCATCTTTGCAAAATTGTTGTAATTCAGCTTTATTTGAGGGTTTTCTAGCATGAACCGCCTTTTTAAGGTCATGCCATAGCATCTCAATTGGATTCAGGTCAGGGCTTTGACTAGGCCACTCCAAAGTCTTCATTTTGTTTTTCTTCAGCCATTCAGAGGTGGATTTGCTGGTGTGTTTTGGGTCATTGTCCTGTTGCAGCACCCAAGATCGCTTCAGCTTGAGTTGACGAACAGATGGCTGGGCATTCTCCTTCAGGATTTTTTGGTAGACAGTAGAATTCATGGTTCCATCTATCACAGCAAGCCTTCCAGGTCCTGAAGCAGCAAAACAACCCCAGACAATCACACTACCACCACCATATTTTACTTTTGGTATGATGTTCTTTTTCTGAAATGCTGTGTTCCTTTTACGCCAGATGTAACGGGACATTTGCATTCCAAAAAGTTCAACTTTTGACTCATCAGTCCACAAGGTATTTTCCCAAAAGTCTTGGCAATCATTGAGATGTTTCTTAGCAAAATTGAGACGAGCCCTAATGTTCTTTTTGCTTAACAGTGGTTTGCGTCTTGGACATCTGCCATGCAGGCCGTTTTTGCCCAGTCTCTTTCTTCTGGTGGAGTCGTGAACACTGACCTTAATTGAGGCAAGTGAGGCCTGCAGTTCTTTAGACGTTGTCCTGGGGTCTTTTGTGACCTCTCGGATGAGTCGTCTCTGCGCTCTTGGGGTAATTTTGGTCGGCCGGCCACTCCTGGGAAGGTTCACCACTGTTCCATGTTTTTGCCATTTGTGGATAATGGCTCTCACTGTGGTTCGCTGGAGTCCCAAAGCTTTAGAAATGGCTTTATAACCTTTACCAGACTGATAGATCTCAATTACTTCTGTTCTCATTTGTTCCTGAATTTCTTTGGATCTTGGCATGATGTCTAGCTTTTGAGGTGCTTTTGGTCTACTTCTCTGTGTCAGGCAGCTCCTATTTAAGTGATTTCTTGATTGTGGCAGTAATCAGGCCTGGGGGTGGCTACGGAAATTGAACTCAGGTGTGATACAACACAGTTAGGTTATTTTTTAACAAGGGGGCAATTACTTTTTCACACAGGGCCATGTAGGTTTGGATTTTTTTTCTCCCTAAATAATAAACACCATCATTTAAAAACTGCATTTTGTGTTTACTTGTGTTATATTTGACTAATGGTTAAATGTGTTTGATGATCAGAAACATTTTGTGTGACAAACATGCAAAAGAATAAGAAATCAGGAAGGGGGCAAATATTTTTTCACACCACTGTAGATGATCCCAAGCCTAAAAGTGCAATGACTTGAACTTATCAGAGATGATTACATGAGCTGCTAACACTTACAAATGTACCAGTATGTCTGAATTCAAGCAGTTCTGTGATGAAGAGTGGGTGACATGAAAGACTGATAACAAATTAGAAGAAATGTTTAGATGCGGTTATTGCTGATAAAGGTGCTTAAACCAAGTATTCAAATTCTGGGGGCAATTAGTATTGTGAATTTCCCCTTGGGATTAATAAAGTATCTATCTATCTTATCACTTTTTATTAACATGGGTGTAGGGGTGTGCGGTATTGGGAAAAAATATCTTGATATTTTCTGGGACTTTGATGATGTCAATAATTAGATGATATTTACCATCCTTTAAAAGGTATTGATCTAGCTCGGTCTTGTTAATGAGATATGAATTGTAGCTTGCTAATGAGATTAATGGTACCAACATTTAATGAAAACAGATCGTATTTATTTACTTAAAACTGAAAGAAAATAACACAAAAACATTAAAATCACCAGTCAAAGTATTACTGAGATCAAATAGTGTAAGTGTGAGCAAACCATTTCAAGGTGGTCAACTGTACAGGATTTACACAAAAGACCCAACACAACTATTCTAATGAGAGCATTCTAAACAGACACTTACCCTTGACACAACCTAGATAGAAATTCAAAGGGAAAAAATTATTAATTGTAATTGAACTACAGGGCATGAATATTACAGTCTGGATAAACATAAACTGTTCTGCTGATAGGTGAACTGTGCAGCTTACAAGCAACAAGAAAAATCTAACATGCTGTGTACTATAGTGTAAAAACCCAAAGTTCTGTCAAATACTGCACTGGAAAAAGCATTTGTAAATGAGTTCTGTCTCATATATAGCAAAATACCCACGCTTCGCAGTGGAGAAGTAGCATGTTAAAGAAGTTATGAAAAAGAAAAGGAAACATTTTAAAAATAATGTAGCATGATTGTCAATGTAATTGTCGTAGGCTTATTTTAGTGCTGAGAGTGAATTTGATGATTGTAAAGAGTTTTATTTATGATTGTAAATGTCGTGTATGAGAAATGCACATTTTTAGGATGTAAGGATCTCTTTGTAAATGACGTTTGCAGTTCTGCCCTCGGGCTGTAAAATGACCAGGCTGTCTGCTGAGCTTACTCTTGAGCATGCAACGTACAGTTGGCCATGTGAGAAGCAATCTTGCGTCAAGTCAATGGCGACCTTTTTTTAGAGTCTGGCCCTGTGACTTATTTATTGTCATAGCGAAGCAGACCCAGCATTTGAATTGGAATGGGAGGTCAGAGGGTATGAGAGGGTCTTCCCTGAGCCAGTTCCAGTAAAGACGGTGGCCTCAGTGAGGTTCTTGTGCAGAGATTTGATCTGAAGCCTGGTGCCGTAACAAAGTTTTGGGGGTTGTAAATTTCGTAGTAACATAATTGGTGTGCCAACCTTCAAAAGTAGAGTATACGGAGGCCTGCCCAGAGGATTAAGAGTGTGAAGAAACTAAATAAAGAGGCAAGAGTCACCAGCAGGAAGATGTGAAGCAAGGTGAGCAATAACAGACTTGAAGCAGTGGACTAAAGAAGAAGGGAGCAGTGAGCACGACAAACAGCTGAGGAAAGTAAGGAAGTGAGTGAGGAGGCACATGAGTGCGGGATGTCGTTAATGTATATAAGCAGGGAGCCAACCACGTGGTAGGTGCGTGGACAGCGGAAAAAGGAAGGGGGACCTGGGTCGGCCCTTGTGCGTCTCTGCCGTGGAATAACTCCACTGTTAATGGAAATGAGGAATGAAATCACCAAAAGGAGAGGTCAGTTCCGAAAATCCTTATGGCATAATGGTGAGAACTATCAAAAAGAAGGCGTTATTTTCGAAAGTTCATTACGGGGCAGAGCACAAAATGAAACATACTTAATGTTTGTATTTACAGTGTAATGGATGAGCATGGGAAATTTGGGCTTCCTACGTATATTGGAATTCACAGAAATAGTGAGGAGGGTTTCCCCCTATCTATATATACAGTTTAGGGGGTACACCCATTTCCCCCCCTTGGGTGTTGCAATAGGACATGAAACATACCTAACGTTTGTAAGTACACTGCAAGGAATGAGCACGTGAAATTTCAGCTTCCCACCTTTATGGAAAGTGGGAGAATTAGTGCTGAGTCAGTGAGGGCTTTGCCTTTTTTATTTATTTATATATATACAGTATATATATATATACCGTATATAACCCAACCTGTAACATTCTTAAACAATTTGTTAACTTCATCCATCCATCCATCCATTTTCCAACCCGCTGAATCCGAACACAGGGTCACGGGGGTCTGCTGGAGCCAATCCCAGCCAACACAGGGCACAAGGCAGGGAACCAATCCCGGGCAGGGTGCCAACCCACCGCAGGACACACACAAACACACCCACAAACCAAGCACACACTAGGGCCAATTTAGAATCACCAATCCACCTAACCTGCATGTCTTTGGACTGTGGGAGGAAACCGGAGCGCCCGGAGGAAACCCACGCAGACACGGGGAGAACATGCAAACTCCACGCAGGGTGGACCCGGGAAGCGAACCCGGGTCTCCTAACTGCGAGGCAACAGCGCTACCACTGCGCCACCGTGCCGCCCCTTGTTAACTTCAAGTTCTGTCTAATATTGCACAAAGGTATCAGACAATAAAACAAATAAAATTCCATTGAAGAAACCTCAAGTTGTTCTGACAGAGATGCCAGTCTGTCCGCATCACAGCACGTGGCTTCAGAGCAGCGTGGTCACCTGTTACAACATTTTGCATTGAATTGAATTTCTTTATTGTCATTGCATTGAGATCAATACCACAATGGTGCTGACAGCCCCCTCAGAAGGTCTGCTTGAGGCAGGGGTGATGCACAGGTAGGTTTTTTCCCAATCTGGGAATGCAGTATGTACTTCTTGTGTTTTCCACCTCTCAAGTGGACGTATATCACTGTCCTCCTCAGGTATCATCAAGTAGCGCTTGATCTCTTTTTCAATGGCAGTGGGCAGAGAGACACTCGCCTTCTTTGCAGTGCTGTTGTTTTTTTTTTTTTTAAATAGATGCCTTCAGACTTTTTGTTTTTGTCTTTTTTGCTCCCTTCCTTGTGTCCTCACCTGCTTCATTTACTGAAGCCATAGGGATTAGCTAAAGTGGTTGAGGGGCCTGGGACAGGGCTGTCTTCTCTGTCACCATAGCCGTGAGTTCTGTCATAGCAGCTGTTGTAATGGCTTTGACCCTGTCATCATTATTGAAGCATTTTTTTTGTTTAAATGAACTGTTAACTTGTCATTACATCAATACAACATTGCTGGGCTTTGAACCAAATTAACACCTAAGTTTTAAATAAACTCATTCTAAAATGTATAATAGCCTAATATTTTGGAGCTTACGTAGTATTTTGTGAACGGATCATTTCAGGATTGAAATGACGTGCTTTGGCAGATCAAGTAAATCTCCGTGCAACAGCAAACAGGATGGGATGGAGCGACAAACTCCAAGATGCCCACATCTCACTATGCAAATGCAGATAACGTTACATGAGCGGGTTCTGAAATCCTAACCCAGCCGTGTATGTGCACATCTCCCTCTGAGCTCCATCTTCACCCCATCCCATATCCGCAGCAGGGATCTTCTCTGCCTATGCACTCGCTTTGCGCATGCGCATCAGTCTATCCTGTTAGGTTACTTGAGACAGTGAATGTGTGGACTCTCAAGGTGTGTTTTTGATTGTTTTTTGCAAACTGAGTGACATACTCAATGATTTCAGCTCGCACATCATTAAAATAGCAATTAAGATATTATCATAGACGATGCATACTGCACACTGCTACGTGGGTGTTGATTAACATTGGTCTTGGTATAAAGAAAGTCCTAAATTTAAAAACTGTATTGTGTGCCCACTTAGGTCTCCTTTGTCTAATATTGCGTTTTGTCTAAAGGTCTGTGGCCCTTCATTGTGTAAAATGAGCTATAACAGAGTTATTAGCAAGGGAGCAAACTCTATTTCACAGGAAAGTATGTATTGAAAAGAAAGCAAAAACAGAATAACAATACCTAAAAATAAAAAAACAAAAGATCAAATAAAAAGAAAACACACTTAAACCAGGATTAGAAGCCTAGCTGTGTTCTGATATCTGGGATGTGAGCTACTGACCATCATAGGCAGGGGCACTTAAGGTGCAACATAGAACTGAATTGTAACTCACGGTGCTTTATGGAAAGCATAAAATAATGGCATGAGGACGTCACTTTTATCAAATTTGATTTTTTTTTTTTTTTTAAATATATTTTGTTGTTAGACATTTGGCAGCACTGAGCATTAGAGTCGAGGGGTTTGACAGAAACTGCCCAACACTAGTAGGAAAAGAAAAATTAACGAGTGAACTAAGGAGAATCATGGAGGCTACGTACCCTAGGTGATTAAAGAAGGTCTAAAAATCTGAATCCTTACCAGAGCTTTCAGAAAATTCAAGATGGTGTTTTTATCTATAGTATTTTAATGATTCAGACTTTGTTTTATATAGCACTTTGTATATACCCTCATATTTCAAGAAACTCAGGTAAACAATTTAGCTCAGATCCTGCCAACTACAACTACATGGTGAGTCAAAATTATGTTAACCCTAATGCTACTGCTATATATATACTTACAGACAATTTGTGTGCCACTTATGGTCCATGTGTTGAACATGATGGCGGATAGTTTGAGACTTTTCTGTAAATCATCTTGCACATACTGTATGAAGTATGTTCTGTGAATAAATTGTTTCCGCCATTCAATTGTTAACATAATTTTGACTCGCCTTGTATTTGTTCAGAATTTTAATTGATTTAGGCCTTACTTCAATTAGCACCTTTTCATATCCCTTTCTATTATAAGGAACTTGAGCAACACTGGTACAAAAGATTCTGCTGACTACGCCCTTTGTCCATATTTTTTTAATGATTTAGGCATTACTCCATATAGCACCTTTTCATATGCCTTCCTATTCCAAGAAACTCAAGCAACACAGGTACAATATTTAGCTCAGATCCTGCCGACTACTCCCTTTCCCTAGAATATTTAATGCTTTAGATTGATGGGTAGGTAGGTAGATAGATAGAACTTGTTATTTAGACCTTGTTTCATACAGCACTTTTCATATACAGTACCCTCCTATTCCAAGGGTCTAAAGCAAGAGAGATACAAAATTCAAGCTACTGACTATGCCCCTTGTCCCAAATGAACAGCATTACAGCTCAGCACTGATGGCAGCCTATGCTTTGTTGCCTGCATTCTCAACCTCCTTTGAAACCTTATCCTGTTCTCAATTCTTTAGTCCACTCACTGCCCACAGACTCTTGATAGTTCAGATAGCAACATTTTGGGCCCAGAAGGTATTTTGTTACCGTGTTTTTGGCTGTTAGAGCTCAGGCCATTTTGCTGCCGTATTGTTAGGTGATTTTTTGGAAACTGTTCCCTGTGATGGCTACCAGCCGCTTATAAAGACAGTGGACTTGAAGATTTCCCTTTTTTCTGTTTTTGGGTTTTCTGCACCCCCTTTTTCTTATCACGGTTATGGGTGATGGTAGCCTTGGCATTCAGTACACCAAGCACACTGACTCTAGCAGAAGAGCATCTCAAAGAATGTGTTCTGTTCCAAGCAGGCTGCCAGTGTCCATTGCTGATTATGTTCCCATCCTCTACTTAATTTATATATATATATATATATATATATATATATATATATATATATATATATATATATATATAAAAACTGATAAGAAAGGAAAAATTGGTTAGCGGATGGCACCCTCTTCCTGTACCTTTGCAGTTCTGTGCCTTAAACATTATAATTTAGTGCAATCAGTGTGCCCACAGCAATTTTGCTTTTCAGAATGCAGACAGTGAGTTGGCCTCCACTTCAGGTGATAACTGGAGAAGCTCATCTCCTTCTCAGATCCTGCCGACTACGCCCATTCTCCAGAGTAAGCAACATTGATGGTGGCTTAAACTTTAATGCTTCTATAAGTGGATTCTTGTCACACAGACAGTGTTGCTATCATGACCCGTTCCCAATGGGACCCCATAATGCAAAGTCAGGTCCTTGTGCTCCATGGAGAGCAGAAATCAGCCATATTAGTCAATTGCGCCAACTGAAGTGTCTTTTCTTCAGACTCTTTCCACTTGGGCTTCGAAACTCTTTCACTCCAGCAGCTATAAAAATCCACCTCTGTTTTTGTAGGCTTGGTGTAGAAATCTCATGCCTGGCTGCTTGTACTCATCCACACACTTCTGTTAGGCCACAGAAGCTAATTTCCTGCTCAGATCCTGCTGACCACACCCATCCTCAAGACTAAGCAGTATTGATGGCAGCTTGAGCTCCAGTTGTTCCAAAAGAGGATTCTTGTCACACTGGCAGTGCTCCCATCATGACCTGTCCCCAGTGAAAACCCACAATGCAAACTTAGGTCCTCATGCTGCATAGAGAGCAGAAATCAACCATGCAAGGTTGCAAAGACATGTGAAGGTATCTTTTCTTCAGACTCCTTCCACTCTATAATAATAATAATAATACGTTTTATTTACTTGGGCTCAGATGCTCTTTTACCTCCAGCAACCATTAACCCCCCCCCCTCTAATTTTGCAAGCTTGGCATAGAAATATTATTCCTGACTTTCTCTACCATTACATACACTTCTGTTAGGCCACAGACGCTCATCTCCTTCTCAGATCCTGCCTACTCTACTAGAAAAAGCAACATGGATGGTAACTTGAGTTTTGATCCTTTTACTGTTTAAGCAGATTCTTGTCAGACGGGCAGTGCTGCCTTCATGAACCATCCCCAACGGGACTCTGTAATGCAAACGTGGGTACTCACACTGTGTGCAGAGCAGAAATCAGTCATATTAGTGAATTGAGCCAACAGACCAGGACTTGTGAAGGTGTTGTGCCTTCAGACTCCTTCCACTTGGGCTCTGCAACTGTTTCACTCAAGTAGCCATTTGGCCCTGCCTTTATTTTTGCAGGCTTTGCGTAGAAATATGAGACCTAGCTTTGCCTACTATTATACACACACTTCTGTTTTCAGGTTCTGCCAACTACACACATCACCAAGACTAAGCAGTATTGATGGCTGCTTGAGTTCTGATCCTTTTATAAGTGGATTCTTGTCACCCAGGCAGTCCTCCCATCATGAGCCCCCCCAGCGGGACCCTACAGTGCAAACACGGGTCCTCCAGCTGTGTGGAGAGCAAGAATAACATCAGCAATCTTTTTAATAATAATAATAATCCATCCATCCATTTTTAAGCTTGCTTATCCTAAGTAGGGCTGTGGGGAAGCTGGTGCCTATCCCAGCAATCATCAGGCGCAAGCAAGGCAGGAACAATCATAATAACAATGTTAATTAAAAAGGAGAACTTTAAAAACTCAGAGTCTCAGGCCCATCGGTGGCTCCGATTTCTTCATGTCCACGTCTGTATACAACAAGCCCATCATTGGATGCACACAGCGCGTGACTACTGCTCTTCAGTGACCTGGCTGATCACCAGATGTCCAGTGGTGGGCACCGGTCCAGAGGTTGGCCCTGCTACTCTGCACATCTTTTTCTTCAACTCTTTTGTCCACCATGTACCTTAGGGATGTGCGGCATCATGCTCCTCAGACAGGACTTTGAAAAGGTCCAGCAAGATTTAGAGGGGTGTGTGCTGGGTGCCCGCTCTCTCCCATCTGGGCATTTATTTAAGTGATACCTTCTGTTGTCAGTCATTGATTGACTTTCTGACCATTTGTTTATTTTGTCACTAGTCTCTCTAGTTCAGGGTCATTAAGTGTACTTTATAATGCACTTAGCTTGTAGATACAATTTCCACAACGGGCCAGCAGGGGGTGCGGCACAGTCGCTGGCCTTCATCATTTTCTGTTCATTTCCAGCACCTTTACAGGTGTGACTGGTGATGGACCCTTCAGGATTCAGTTCAGTTCTCTCTGGCGTGATGTTCTTCTCAAAATGCCCATATTTAGAACAGGGAATTAGAAATGGTAAAGGGGGCAGCTAAAATACTGGGATTGGGGGTATGAATAAAGGCCCAAATTACAGCAGACAACATGGGTGTTGGGGGGTTTATGACTTGACATGATATTTAGAGGGGCTTAGTCTGGCTACATGAACCCCCTGGAGGAGAGTCTGATTAAAGTTCTACGGCAACCCTTGGATTTATGACGTCTATTATTGTCATTTTGTGATGAGCGGTGCCCTGAGACATGATCCTGTGTGAATGCTGCCTGTCCCACGTGGGTGATGGTTCTAAATTCTTCATTCTTAAGGCTCCCTTGCCGACTGTAGAAATTTGGGAGACTTGGCGCTGTCAGCTGGAGTTTACCACTGAAGGTCAGGCGAAGGGTGGGGGGTGGGGCAGAGATCGAGTGTCACAAACTGGCGAATCAATATCTGCTGCAGTGCGGCGGCCTCTAATCAGCGGCCACTAATTATCAGCCACACCGCTCCTGCCGCTTTAATGCCTGGCTGTAAATCTGGGCACTCTGCTGTTTAATGTCATCCCTGCTCCTCGAGCATTCTGGGAGCTGTGGGGGGGGGGGGGGGTTTGGGGGAAACACGCCACTGTCCTCTGCATGACAACTGCAGGGTGTTATTCACATGTTTGTTACTTTTTATATTCTGTCACGCCAGGTAAGGCTCCCACTTATTGTAACCCCACATTGTTTAATAGTGAGTATGAAGAACGGGGTCACCGTGAACCCCCTCCTCGCCTTGGTCCCACCGGTTCTAGGCGCTCTCCGCTGGGGGTGTGTCCCAGAAGGAGGGCCATACATCAAACCCTCCCAGTCTCAGAAAGCTGTCACATCGATCAGGTGACAGTAGGTGGCGCTGCTGTTGCTGCTCCACTGCTCTTCTGTTTGCCACGTTTAGTTCTAAAGTGGCCTGAGCGGTGCTCACGGAGGTGGGTGCTATCTGCCCAAACGTCTTCACGCGTGTCTTACCTGCTTACCAAGAATACGTTTTATGCATTTATTTTTTTTTTTAATACCATGAACACATTTAGATTGAAAAGCTTAACATTTTGTGTCTTCATTTTACAATCACATTACAGACATCTCTGAACAACGAGAGCTTCACTCCACTGTCACACCTGCTCACTGTCTGCACCAGCCCTTCGGCATGCACCTGCTCCTCGCCGGGCTCGTGCACAAACCTTTCTGCTTTGTTTTTTTGTTTTCCCCCACTAATGTTGTGTTTATTTGTGCATTTTTTTGGCAGAACAAAATAACAAATGTGCTGCAGGATGAAATATGACTGACCTGTGATTTCTAATAATAGATAGGGAAGGCAATATATGATATATACTGTAGATATGATGGGCAGATAGGAAAATTACTGTATAGTAGATAGACTGGGAAACCACTCTATGATGAACAAATGACAGATTGACAAAGGAATACAAATAGGAAACACATATGATGGATACAGTGGTGTGAAAAACTATTTGCCCCCTTCCTGATTTCTTAATCTTTTGCATGTTTGTCACACAAAATGTTTCTGATCATCAAACACATTTAACCATTAGTCAAATATAACACAAGTAAACACAAAATGCAGTTTGTAAATGGTGGTTTTTATTATTTAGGGAGAAAAAAAAATCCAAACCTACATGGCCCTGTGTGAAAAAGTAATTGCCCCCTGAACCTAATAACTGGTTGGGCCACCCTTAGCAGCAATAACTGCAATCAAGCGTTTGCGATAACTTGCAATGAGTCTTTTACAGCGCTCTGGAGGAATTTTGGCCCACTCATCTTTGCAAAATTGTTGTAATTCAGCTTTATTTGAGGGTTTTCTAGCATGAACCGCCTTTTTAAGGTCATGCCATAGCATCTCAATTGGATTCAGGTCAGGACTTTGACTAGGCCACTCCAAAGTCTTCATTTTGTTTTTCTTCAGCCATTCAGAGGTGGATTTGCTGGTGTGTTTTGGGTCAGTGTCCTGTTGCAGCACCCAAGATCGCTTCAGCTTGAGTTGACAAACAGATGGCCGGACATTCTCCTTCAGGATTTTTTGGTAGACAGTAGAATTCATGGTTCCGTCTATCACAGCAAGCCTTCCAGGTCCTGAAGCAGCAAAACAACCCCAGACCATCACACTACCACCACCATATTTTACTGTTGGTATGATGTTCTTTTTCTGAAATGCTGTGTTCCTTTTACGCCAGATGTAACGGGACATTTGCCTTCCAAAAAGTTCAACTTTTGACTCATCAGTCCACAAGGTATTTTCCCAAAAGTCTTGGCAATCATTGAGATGTTTCTTAGGAAAATTGAGACGAGCCTTAATGTTCTTTTTGCTTAACAGTGGTTTGCGTCTTGGACATCTGCCATGCAGGCCGTTTTTGCCCAGTCTCTCTCTTATGGTGGAGTCGTGAACACTGACCTTAATTGAGGCAAGTGAGGCCTGCAGTTCTTTAGACGTTGTCCTGGGGTCTTTTGTGACCTCTCGGATGAGTCGTCTCTGCACTCTTGGGGTAATTTTGGTCGGCCGGCCACTCCTGGGAAGGTTCACCACTGTTCCATGTTTTTGCCATTTGTGGATAATGGCTCTCACTGTGGTTCGCTGGAGTCCCAAACCTTTAGAAATGGCTTTATAACCTTTACCAGACTGATAGATCTCAATTACTTCTGTTCTCATTTGTTCCTGAATTTCTTTGGATCTTGGCATGATGTCTAGCTTTTGAGGTGTTTTTGGTCTACTTCTCTGTGTCAGGCAGCTCCTATTTAAGTGATTTCTTGATTGAAACAGGTGTGGCAGTAATCAGGCCTGGGGGTGGCTACGGAAATTGAACTCAGGTGTGATACACCACAGTTAGGTTATTTTTTAACAAGGGGGCAATTACTTTTTCACACAGGGCCATGTAGGTTTGGATTTGTTTTCTCCCTAAATAATAAAAACCATCATTTAAAAACTGCATTTTGTGTTTACTTGTGTTATATTTGACTAATGGTTAAATGTGTTTGATGATCAGAAACATTTTGTGTGACAAACATGCAAAAGAATAAGAAATCAGGAAGGGGGCAAATAGTTTTTCACACCACTGTATGTAGGTACATACTGTACTTTGGGAGTCACTATATGACAGACAGACAGACTCAAAAAACAGTATAAGACGGACAGATAGGAAACACATTAGACAGCAGGAAGGCTGCTATATAATTGGAAGGTAGACAGATATATAAATGGGAAAGACATTATAATAATTCTTTGCATTTATATAGCGCTTTTCTCACTACTCAAAGCGCTCAGCAATTGCAGGTTAAGGGCCTTGCTCAAGGGCTCAACAGAGCAGAGTCCCTATTGGCATTTACGGGATTTGAATCGGCAACCTTCCGATTGCCAGTGTGGATACATAGATAGAAAGTACATTTTAGAAAGATAGATAGGGTAGACACTACATAATGGACAGAAAAACATGATATACGTGTACTGTATAGATATATATGCAGATACATAGGAAAGGCCTATATTATGGATAGACAAATAGAAAAGGCAGTTTTAGGTAGACAGGTTCTATAGCTCTCTGGGAGGCCAGGATAAAGAGAAGACGGAACAATTCCTGCCTTTGCCAGGGTGTTGGCAGAAGATGCCAATAATATGACGAGTGTGTTGGCATCCCAACTGGCATGAAGCAAGGATCTGTACACAGCAGAGAGTCCAATACGATGGAAGGACAGGGAGAGATAACTGGATGTGGATCCAGTCTCTCCCAATACATTAGATGGCAACATCCCTGGGCTTTGGTGTCCATATGGACACCAGCTGCGCATGCTGGAAATTGTGGCGCCATGGAGCAGCCCTGCTAGGTGCTGCGATTGTTGCCTGGCGGTGCTGTTGTGATCCATGATCCCTACTTTGTGAGGCTTGTGCCTGATCCAGAAGTGTTTTCTGTGGGCAATGCCCTGGCACCGAAAGTACTCTAGTGTAACAAAAGAAAACATGAGAGCTAGAACAGCCAGTATGTACTTCTTTTATGTGATTGTGGAAAAGAGAAAAAAGGTTGAAACAAAAAGTGCTGCAGATGTTATTCATCCTTTGGTGCCTCTCCTCTTAGTCTCGTCAGGGAGCTCCTTGCTGTCTGGTGTCAGGTGTCGTAAATTAATGGCAGCTTACAACATGATGGTCTTTTAAATAGCCCTCAGGGTGGAAGAGGTAGGACCACTGGGGCCAAGCTGGAAGTGGCGTTAGTGGGTTTCATCCTGTTGGCTGTGGGTGAAGGAGAGGAGGCCGTTAGTGATTGTGTTTCTCAAGATGCCAGTCTGTACATTCTTACCTTGGTAATGTCGCTAAGATGCCTTGGATTTGTGCATGAGAGATGATAGATTGGAAAATATTTGTATAATAGGATATATAAATTTGAAAGATATCTATGATTCTTTTCTGTTGTTTGTGTTGGAATTTTGCCCGTTGTCAAATTCTTTTTGCTGCTCAGTACCACTTTGGTCCCTAAATGTACTTTGGCCAGGCTCCTTGTCTTCTATCTTGCCACGTTGGGTGTGAGCTCAGGTCTTTTTTTTTTTTTGCGTACTCCTTGGTCACATCCTTTACACTCTTTGTGTCCACATCAGATTATCTATTATAAAACAGATTAAACTATTCCTTCTCTCTGTATGGTGCCCTCTTGAGGTCCTACTTTGAAACTGCACATACAATTCTGTACCTCCTCGTTGTTGTCCTTCATACATTTTACCCTTGGCATATCAGGACAGACTTTGTCCTAAAAAAAAAAAAAAAAACAACTCCTTGTTTTTTTGTTTTTTTTTTATAAATATTCCATGAAAAATTCAAGTTCATTTTTCATCTGTGGCTCTCTCGGGCTGAAGCTTTAAAGAAAACATGCCAACGTGTTTATCTCGATAACATGGGACTCTTTTGAAAGTAACACCAAGGCCTTCATTTATTCTTGACGTATTTTAACGCACATACAAGACAATATGAAAACCTGTAAGGTGGCCAGGCGTTGCCACTTAATTCCTTGTGTTAAAGTGACAGATCGTCCCCTCGCTCCTTCACAAACACTACCTGTTAGGACAATGCACCTCGGCAGAGGATATGAGAAATGGAATTATGTTACCAAGGAGATAGCATTTACTATAATGAAGAGTAGATCCCAGCAAATGGCTTCTTTTAGTGCGGCTTGCGGCCGAGCCACAAAAGCAATTGATTGGTCTTGGCATTTAGGCTTCTATCAGCTGTGTCATCCGTAGCTTCAGGAGAGAAGACGCTAATCTAAAGTGACATTTCTCTTCTGCCCCGATGAAAGCAATTACTGCATTCCTAAATGATCATTTGCACAAGTTTCAGCCGCTTTAATTGATCTGTGGTCTCTCTTTTTTTTTTTTTTTTTTTTGGGTGTTCAGTTGTGAACTTATTAGCCAGTTTGGGGGTTAAAAATCAATAAGGGTGTCCTTAGGTCAGTCCACATCTTTGAAAATGTATGACTGTAGGCTGAGCAGGTGTCATTGTGGACTGCAGGACAAGTAAGGGCTACCATGTACGGTGGGAAGAGCAGGCCAGTGGGGCCATCAGTCACCATTGACTGAACAGGAGTCACCATGAAATAATAATTCTTTGCATTTATATAGCGCTTTTCTCACTACTCAAAGTGCTCAGCAATTGCAGGTTAAGGCCTTGCTCAGGGGCCCAACACAGCAGAGTCCCTATTGGCATTTACGGGATTTGAACCGGCAACCTTCCGATTGCTAGTGTGGATCCCTAGCCTCAGAGCCACCACTCCGAAATGTAGGCTGAGCAGTGGTCATCAAAATGTTTGGGCCAAACTGGAGTCGGTGTGAAGTGAAGTCCAGTCTGAGAGCAGTGGGAACCAAAGGCTGAGTAGATTCTGTCATGTACTGTGAGTGGAAAAGTGCTCATCGTAAAATGTACCGTCGAACAGGAGTCTCCATGAAATGTAGGCTGACCTGGGGTCATTGAACTGAAGTCCAAATAGGTGCTACCATGTAACGTGGGCTGGACAGGGCCTTCATAAAGTGTAGGCTTGAAATGCATGCTGAGCAAAGGTCATCAAAGTGTAGAGTAACCTGCAGTCATTTTAAACTGAAGTGCAGTCTGGGGTTAGTGTGAACTGAAAGCTACGTAGATGCTACCATATACTTCGGAAAGAGCAGGAGTCACCATGAACTGAAGGTTAATCAGGGTCACCATGACATGTGGGCAGAACAGGGGTCGCTGTAATGTGTAGACCAAAGTGGAGCCAGTGTGAACTGAAGAGTAAATAGGTGGGCTAAGCAGGGGTCATCATAAAGTGTAGACCAATCAGGGGCTACCCTGAATTGTAGGCCAGACAAGGGTCAGTGTGTATTACTGGTTGAGCTGTGGTCACCAAGTACTGTAGGCTGTGCCTGGGTAAAGTGTAGGTCATTTTTAAATGTTGTCCAAACAAGAGGTCACCATAAACTGTAGGCCAAGCAAAGATCATCATAAAGTATAAGCAGCTACGCTGGGGTCACCATACAATGAGTAGGGAACAAGAGTTGCCATGAACTGAGGACCAAACTGGCAGTCACTGTGTACTGCAGGCCGATTGGAGTCAGTGTGCATTGTCACCATAAACAACACGCTGAGCAATGACCTTCATAAACTGAGCTGTAGGCAAGGTAGGGGCTTCCGTGTGCTGTAGGTTGAGCGGGGGTCACCGTGAACTGAAGGTCATGCAGGGTCTACCATGTACTGTAGGTTGAGTAAGGGTCATTGTAATGTTTAGGCCAACCAGGGGTCAACATGAATAGAAAGCCAAGCTGTGCCTCACCGTTAACAGTAGACTGAACAGACAACCCAGTGTACTGAAGGCCTAACGGAGTTCGTCATGGACTGTAGACCAAACAGCGGTCACCATGAGCTCTAGACCTTGTAGAGGTCATGCTGGTCTGTAGGCTGAGCAGGGCTCACTATGAACTGTGTAGGCCAAGAAGTGGTCTTCATGTTCTGTGAGCTGGTGTCCCACTTAAGTGAATGACAAGCTGGGGTCACCATGAACTGTACCCTCAACAGTAGTCACCATTAGCTGTAGGGCAAGCAGGGGTCACTTTGTGCTATAAACTGAGAAGTGGTCACTCAAACCTGATGGCTGAGCAGGGGTCATGTTGAAGTTTAAGCCAAGTAGTGGTCACCAAATACTTCATGCTGAGCTGCAGTGAACTGAAGGCCAAGAAGGGACCACTGTGAACTGTCACTTGGTTATGAGGACCAATTAATTGTCACCACTTACTGTATGTTGAATTGGTCTTCCTGTGTCCAGGGTCACCATGAACAGCAGGCTGATCATTGGTCCCCATATACTGCATGTTGAGCTTGTGTCACAGTGAACTGAAGGCCAAGCAGGGGTCACCATGTAAGCAAGTGCCGAGGTCTTCGTTTCACCTTAAAGCATAGACGGCACAGCAGCATGCAAACAGAGCACCTCTCACTGCAAATATGGAAACGTCAAGCGAACTGGGAATAAAAGCTGGAGACACCAGTGTGAGGTCACTTACTGTCGATGTGCTTGTCTTGATTTGATCTTCACTGGGACATGGTGCAGGTCATCCACAGCAAGGTCATTCTACTTGTATCTTGGATATGGAAACAGAAAGCACAGCCACAGGTTCCTTTCGTGGGGTCTAGTCTGTTGTGTTGACAGAGAAGCCGGGGGGGTCCAGGAAATATTTGCAGATTTCTTTGTTGATAAGGTCTCTTTATTAATTTCTATCAGAACAGATTATGCACACTAGTGTGCTTCTGAGAAGTGATATTTTTTTGGCACCATTTTCATAATGTTTACTGTCGGCTTTCAAAGAAAGAACATCGCGTTAAAGCGAAAATAACGCGCAATACATCTGAGAACTGAGAATGCAGACAACAGAGGCAGTGACCACATGTGCATGTTACCAGTGGAGAAGGCGTTAAATCAAAAGGAGAAACGACAAGCCAGCGTAAGTGAGCACAAAGAGATCAGATGCAATCGGGCCTTAATGTGCCTGCGCTAAACTAAAGGGAGCAGTGAAATTGTTTGAAGGCTTTAGTTTTCATAGCTAGTTACGAACAGTGAGAAGAACAAAGTCCCCAGGATTATTGTCAGGTCAGGTCAGATGGGGAGCAGGCACTGGTACACCACATGACGAAACAGCTCAGGATCCTGGTTGGTAGCCCCCTAGGCAGACACGTGGTTCAGTTGCACCCTCTGGAAATGACCCTCTATCTGCCACAGCTGGGTATTACGTAGGCATCCCTTTGGCCTGGTCCAGCCACTCGGGTCCTCAACAATGAGGATACCATCAGCACGGCCTTATTTAATCCGGAGTTAATTGGACTGACCCCCAGTTTGACCCGCAGACCCAAGGAATTTGACCAATCGCGATACACAATACTCTAAAGAACCTCTGAAATCAGTAGAAAGCAAATGATGATTTAATAGCGCCCTTTGTGATCACGTGACATAACCTGAAGAAAGCCAAACTAAAACCGGCCAAATACAACAAACAGCAGCGTGGTGTGTGAGAGGAGGCGAGGCTGCTGCTCTGTGTGTGGTGTGCTTGTGTTTCTGTGTGGTAATCAACGGGCCTGAATTTGCTGTCAAAAGAATGAGTGAGCAGAAAAGTGCATATGCTGTGGATTGGATCAGTCCTGTGCCAAGTGAGTATTGTTCTTCAGAATTGATATTTATCAATACACAAGTAGCTACTGTATATACAGACCCCATCACTTTTTACACAGGTTATGTCGTAGCCTTGTGCTAATCATTTGCAAATAATTTTTTCCCCTCATCAAACAACACCAAATACCCCAGAAGGACAAATCGACAACAGGATTTTAGAAAGGGCAGCACGGTGGCGCAGTGGGTAGCGGTGCTGCCTCGCAGTTGGGAGACCTAGGGACCTGGGTTCACTTCCTGGGTCCTCCCTGCGTGGAGTTTGCATGTTCTCCCCGTGTCTGCGTGGGTTTCCTCCGGGCGCTCCGGTTTCCTCCCACAGTCCAAAGACATGCAGGTTAGGTGGATTGGAGATTCTAAATTGGCCCTAGTGTGTGCTTGGTGTGTGGGTGTGTTTGTGTGTGTCCTGCGGTGGGTTGGCACCCTGCCCGGGATTGGTTCCTGCCTTGTGCCCTGTGTTGGTGGGATTGGCTCCAGCAGACCCCCGTGACCCTGTGTTCGGATTCAGCGGGTTGGAAAATGGATGGATGGATGATTTTAGAAATAAAAATATGAAATCTCACATTGACATAAGTATTCAGACCCTTCACTCAGTACTTCGTTGATTACTTGAGTGTGCGTAAGCACAATTTAATAACTGTTAAACCCCGGCTGGTCACACCAAAAGGGCAGCAAAGAATCTTTTTAAGTTAAGAAAAATTATTTTAACTACAATGCTTTTGTTACAAAAAAATAAGCCCTAAGGAGCACAATGCAAAAGGCCATCCCAAAAGTGAACAAAATCCCAATCTGAAATCCAGGTGGTGAAGTTGCAAAAATAGAGGACAGGTTCACAAAAGCATAGAAACTCACCAGCTTCACGAACACATTCACAATGAACCGCAAGGGACCGAGGCCAGTCTCTTTGGCAGTTATGGGCAAGTGGCCCCTCCTCAAAACTCGTAGCACATAATAAAAGATGCTTAAACATAAACTAAATAAACAATGAATAAAATAGACATAAAATGGCATTTGAACCCCAGCCAAGGGAGGAGCCCTGACTGAAATACAACAACAGGCGTCACACACCTGGAGTTGGAAATTTCCTGCCATTCTTCTCCTGCACAGACTCTCAAAACTCTTACCAGTTTAGATGGACACCATCCATCAGGTCTTTCCAGAGTTGTTCGATTGTGTTCAAGTCTGGTTCCTGGCTCGGCCATTCAAGGACATAACCCAGAGATGTCCCTGAGCCACTCCTGTGTTGTCTTTGCTTTGTCCTGTTGGAAGGTGAACCTTCGGCCCAGTCTGATGTGCAGAGCCCTCTGAGCAGGTGTCCATTAAGAGCATTTCTGTACTTTGCTCTGTTCAGCGTTTTCTCGACCCAGACTTGTCTTCTAGTCTCTGATGTTGCTGTCCCCACCAGGCCTCATTGTTGGCATGGTATTGTAAAGTTGGGGAGCGGTGCCTGGTTTCTTCCAAACCTGACAATGAGAAGTGTAGCAACACAGTTCAGTCTTGGTTTCATCAGACCGGACAGTCTTGTTTCTCACAGTCTGATCTGAGTGTCCTTTAGGTGCCTTTTTCACAAACTCCAAGTGGGCCTTCATGTATCATCTGGCCACTCTGCTGTAAAACTGGATTAGTGGAGTGTTGCAGTCGTGCTTGACCTTCTAAAAGATTCTCCATAGAGGTTCTCTGGAGCTCAGCCAGAATGATTTTTGAGAGGTGTTTGGTCACCTCTATTACTATGGCCCTTCTCTCACTGTTGCTCAGTTTGTAGAGCTGTGGTTGTGCCAGACTTCTTCCATTTAAGAATTATGGAGGCCACTGTGCTCTTGGGATCCTTCAGTGCTGCAGCCTTCCACAGATCTGTGCCTCAACATCATCTTGTCTTTAAGCTCTGCAGGCAGTTCCTTCAACCTCATGGCTTGGGTTTTGGTCAGCTGTGAGACCTTCTGTAGTCATGTGTGTGCCTTTCCTAATCAAATGTAATCAGTTAAATTGACCACAGGTGGACCTCAAACAATGTGTAGAAACATCTCTGTGATGGTCAATGGAAAGGGATGATCTTGAGCTAAAGCAAAGGGTCTAAATGCTTGTGTCAATGTCATGCTTCAATTTTTTTTATTCTGTATTTATAAATAACTAGCTCCACCCACATAGCAGTGAAGCAGGACAAAGTTTAAAAACCATAAAAAATAAAATGTAATTCTGGCCATACAGAAGGTGGATACACTCCAGCGTCAAATGTTGGCACTGTATCTGATCGTGTTCAACTCTGACGGGAGAGCATCCCCTGTGTGGAGAGAAAAGCACGTGGCCGTAATATCTCTCCCAATCAGCAGCTACCCTCTGAAACACATGGAGCTCTGATCTCTCTCTCAAAAATGTCAAACGTTACTCCTTAACAATCTCTAGATTATAATGTCTGTTGAACACACAGGTACGGCTAGCTAAGCGGAGGCAAGGTGCGCTCCAACATGTGGTGAGAGGTAGTGCGACTCGAACAGAGGCTGGCGCGTGAGTGAGGAGGGTCCTGCCCGGCTCCCTACTCCTGAGATCCTACCTCCCCCTCCCCTCGGCCCGCAGCCTGTTTCTTGGATTCGAGCGAATAAATCAGTGCTGCAATCGAATTCTGATACTTAGCATGATGAGAGAAGTCGCAAAATCAACCGGAATGTTCAAGCAAGTTATAGGGAATAATCCTGATTTAGGTCCATTAAGTAGTTCTGTTGTTCGCTAGCTAAGCGGAGGTAAGAAACGCCCCAAGGCTGGCGCATGAGTGAGGAGGACACCACCCCCCTCCCCTCGGCCCACTGCGTGTCTCTCAGATTCACGCAAATAAATCGGTACTGCAAGCGAACTATGATACATAGCGCAATGAGAGAAGTCGCAAAATCATCTGCAATGTTCAAGGAAATTATCGAAAAAAACCCAATCTAAATCTGTTAAGTGGCTCTCTCGTGAAAAGCAGACAAACAAACGTTGAATTTTATATATAAAGTATTGTGCAAAAGTTTTAGGCAGGTGTGAAAAAATGCTGTAAACAAAGAATGCTTTCAGAAATATAAATACTGATTGTTTATTGTTATCAATTTACAAAATGCAAAGTGAGCGAACAAAAGACAAATCTAAATCAAATCAATATTTGGTGTTCCTACCTTTTGCCTTCAAACCAGCATCAATTCTTACAGGTCCACTTGCACAAAGTCAGGGATTTTGTAGGATTCTAGTCAGGTGTCTGATCAACCAATTCCACCAAACAGGTGCTAATGATCATCAATGTCACACGTAGGTTGAAACACAGTCATGAACTGAAACAGAAACAGCTTCAAACTGGGTGAGGAACAGCCAAACTCTGCTACCAAGGTGAGGTTGTGAAGACAGTTTCATGTCATGGCGAGATTGAGCACAGCAACAAGACACAAGGTAGTTCTACTGCATCAGCAAGGTCTCTCCCAGACAAAGATGTCAAAGCAGACTGGGGTTTCAAGATGTGCTGTTCAAGCTCTTTTGAAGAAGCACAAAGAAACAGGCAACGTTGAGGATCGTAGACGCAGTGGTCGGCCAAGGAAACTTAGTGCAACAGATGAAAGACACATCGAGCTTATTACCCTTCGAAATCAGAAGATGTCCAGCAGTGTCATCAGCTCAGAACTGGCAGACACCAGTGGGACCCAGGTACACCCATCTACTGTCCGGAGAAGTCTGGCCAGAAGTGGTCTTCATGGAAGAGTTGCAGCCAAAAAGCCATACCTCTCACGTGGAAACAAGGCCAAGCGACTCAAGTATGCACGAAAACATAGGAACTGGGGTGCAGAAAAATGGCAGCAGGTGCTCTGGACTGATGAGTCAAAATTTGAAATATTTGGCTGTAGCAGAAGGCAGTTTGTTCATCGAAGGGCTGGAGAGCAGTACAATAATGAGTGCCTGCAGGCAACAGTGAAGCATGGTGGAGGTTCCTTGAACATTTGGGGCTGCATTTCTGCAAATGGAGTTGGAGATTTGGTCAGGATTAATGGTTTTGTCAATGCCGTGAAATACAGGCAGATACTTATCCATCATGCAGTACCATCAGGGAGGCTATGATTGGCCCCAAATTTATTCTGCAGCAGGACAACGACTCCAAATATACAGCCAAAGTCATTAAGAACTATCTTCAGCGTAAAGAACAACAAGAAGTCCTGGAAGTGATGGTATGGCCCCCACAGAGCCCTGATCTCAACACTATCGAGTGTGTCTGGGATTACATGAAGAGACAGAAGGATGTGAGGAAGCCTACATCCACAGAAGATCTGGGGTTAGTTCTCCAAGATGTTTGGAACAACCTACCAGCCGAGTTCCTTCAAAAACTGTGTGCAAGTGTACCTAGAAGAACTGATGCTGTTTAGAAGGCAAAGGGTGGTCACACCAAATATTGATTTGATTTCGATTTCTCTTTTGTTCATTCACTGCATGTTGTTGATTGATGAAAATAAATGATTAACACGTCCATTTATGAAAGCATTCTTTGTTTACAGTACTGTATATATATATATATATATGTGTGTGTGTATATATATATATATATATATATATATATATATATATAGAGAGAGAGAGATTTAAATCACTTTGCAGAGATCAGATTTCACTTTAATATTAAAGAGTCAAAAAAGCCAAGTGAAATCCACAGTGATTCCCTGATGTACAACAAGGGGGGTGTAATGCTCTTTATAGGCCCTGCCCACCTGTTCCCTTTAGTTCCACTGGATAAGCTGCAGTTTACTGTTTCAAAGGCCCCCCAGGCTCACGGCTATGTGAGGATGTGGAACCCGGAGTGATTTCCTGCCGGGGACATTTGGGGGCTTGTCCTGGAAGGGTGAGGTTGATTGAGTCTGTCCCTGTGTAATTAAATCCCCCTGCAGTTGCGATTTAGAAGTCAGAAACCAATTTGTTCAGTTTAGCTCAACTCTACAGGCTGATACCAACTAACTCGGAGGGTCCGGAGTTATGGCCATCCTCTCCGTGTGAGGGCATGAAATGGAGAGGACTGAGACCTTGTCGGTGACATTGACCAAATACTGTTTAACAAATGCCAACCCCATTACCCTGGAATTTTTACTGTCCTCCTTTTCATTACCACCATTACTTTGTATTTTTTTTTAATTGCAGTATTAACTCCAATAACACCGAGGTGCCATTTGTGCACTCATTCAGCATACAAAAGCCATCAAGACATTGGATTCTGCCGTCCCCTATCCTGATAGCTGAAATTCTCCATCGCGTCACATGTTTGCTTCCTACGACAGCTGATACATGTGACTCAAGTATGAAGGTCACGCCATGCTGGCATGCCAAGCACCACTTGGCACCCGAACATCATGCTCACCAAGTTTGTGGACCGAATGAAATCTTGCTGCTGTGCTGCTATTTGCCTCCAAACAGCCATTCCAGCGTCTTTTATGGATTGTGTGAGCAGCGGACCGTCAGACGGTGCATTTGTACCGATGCCGAGATGATCTACAGTAGCAATCTGCAACTTGGCGCATTGTGCATCTGTATTTGAGACTGAAATGATCCAATTACGCTCGTGATGCTTGCAAAAACTCCCATAAATTGATTATGACAAGCAGGGTGGCGTTATGGTGGGGCCTATAGATCTGTGTGGTGCAGCGCCTGGCACAAAGTGCTGGCTGTTTTTTCTTATATACAGGCACATAAAAGATGCTCTTTATTTTATCAGGTTGAGTCAAGTCAAGTTTATTGCCATGTGTACAGAAGATGATGAGATCCGTAACTTGCTTGAAAACAGGACACTTTACAAAGTGGCAGAGTGGTGGCTCTGAGGCTAGGGATCTGCACTGGCGATCGGAAGGTTGCCAGTTCGAATCCCGCAAATGCCAAAAGGGACTCTGCTCTTTTGGGCCCTTGAGCAAGGCCCTTAACCTGCAATTGCTGAGCGCTTTGAGTAGTGAGATATAAAAATATATAAATGCAAAGATTTATTATTAAAAGAATTATTAAAGCAAACAAGAGATATAAAGGTGTGCTAGATGTCCATGCAGAATGCAAGGCTCATAATGACAGGTGCCAAAATTGGTCACCGGCCAGGCTGGCAGCAAATCTGAGAAACTCCAGGTCAGCTTATGCAGAGGCAGAGAAGGCTGCTGTGTAAAGTCAGGGCCCCAAGTTTGAGACCCCCAAAGAGGATGAGTGATGACCAGTGGTGCTGGGACTTGGACCCACTCAGGGGAGGAGCAGCGTGTAATGGGAGGGGCAAGCTCAAGCTGAGGACGGCCCCTTTTAGTTCAGCTTGATAAGCTGCGGCTTACTGACTTGCAGGCTCCAGGTTCAAAGCCAGCCTTTCTGTTTGAGGACATAGTGAGAAGGCAAGCAACATGAACCCTTTTATAGCTTACTAAAAAGATTACAATATGCCAGCTTTCGAGGCAACTCAGACCCCTTCTTCAGGCAAGATGTAATACAGAAACTGGAGTTCCCTGTGCTATTATAGACATTGGGACAAATAACAACATTAGAAAACCTTTAAGTGAGACATCTTAAATGTAAAAAATGAGTAGACCTCTTCAGGCTAAGATTCATTTAGCAAGAGAGGAGATCAATGTCTAGTCAAGATTTGTGGATAAGAGAGCTGTCCAACAAAGTCTTTAGAAGTTTCTGAGGAGTTTTTCAATACAATGTGGGTCTGTAGACAGGTTGGCTGTTTGAGGACATGAAATGAAGGTGGCTGTCTCGAGTGACTTCTCACTAGACTCTGTCTTGGGTATGAGCCCCTAGCTCATTTGTCTGTTCTTTTTTTAGATTCTTTTCTTCGTCTCTTAAATATTATTTTGTAAATTCTGTTTCATTTTTTTTCCCCTTCTGTTTATATATTGCTAGCAGAAGCACTCAGCATTGCCCGAGTAACTAATTTTAAAGCAGAACTATCTAACTTCTATTTGGCAGCAGAAGACACTTTTCCAAATCCATTCATTTTCTTAGGAGGCATAGTGTTGACAAAAAACATGAGTGAATGCTGATTAAATTCAAAAAAGAAATATTTGTCTCACAGACAACAATTATGTGCTGTAAGAGAATAGACAAGACAAGCGTAAAGGTTTGAGGCACCCAAAGGCAAATTGAAATAAAAATACACGTGTTAAACAGCATTGAGAAGAGAAAAAAAAAAAAAGTCTTTTCAGACCCAAGTCTATGGATTGGCTGCCCAGAGACGTTAGGACTTCCGGCAGGGAGAGGCAGGTCCAAGCAGAGGGATACCAGAAGTGACATCAGTGGTGTTAGTGCTGTCAGTCTTCCGGTCTGCATTTGGAGGATGAGAAGAGGCATTTATTACACATCGCCAACCCCTGGAGTGGTGGGTTATTATCCCCTGTGGGCAGCTGCCTCGCAGTAAAGAGACTGGGGTTCATGTCCGGTGTCCTCCCTGCGTGGACTTTGCATGTTCTCCCACGTCTGTGTGGATTACCTCTCACTGTCCAAAAACATGCTGCTTAGGTGAATTGGCGACACTACATTGGTGTGTGTGAATGTTTGTTCACCCAGCAATGGACTGGCGCTCTCTCCAGGGGTTTGGTCGTGCCTTGCGCCCTATGCCAGGTGGAATAAGCTTCCTCCCTGGTCTTGATTATGTGGGTTAGAAAACGACATGACAATGATCACGTGTAACAAATCACTTTGCGTGAATACAGGACATTGACTTTTCCAGGAATTAGAGCTTTGAGATTTTTTGATTTATTAATTTAAATTTAGGGGTCAACATTCTTAAAGCGCAAAGAACTTAAAACTTAATATAATGAAACTCACACCTCCCAACACCAAGGTACCCCCAGGGACAAAATTTTGCCCTCCAAAGTTGTCTGTTGTCTCTTTCTGACAAAAATGGAATATGTGTACAAAGTTTTGTTTAGACTGGGCCAAGGGTGTGGAATTGTGTTGAGTCGGTGCTCACATTTTGATTTCGGCATCAATACCAGCTTTTGGACCTCAGAACAGTTGTGAGACAAATAAGAGATAACACCAAACCCATGTCTTCTCCTCCCCAAGGGGCACGGTGCCATCGCGTCGCACTACACACCTCTTCCTAGTTGCTAACCAGAACGTCCCAATCACATTGAAGCAATAAGGGGAAAGGGGGTTTGTCTGTAAAGTCCAGAGGTTTTGTTTGTGTAGTCTACATGCAAAAAAGACCGTTTTTCCCTCAGGGTATTAATACAGTGTACCAAAATAAAAAAGTGACGTTTTCAACAAAAAGTGACGTTTTCTTGAGTAAAGTTGACATTTTTTACTGGAAAAGAAAATCCCTAAATGCTGGCACCATATCCAGTACTGGCATACAACGCAAGCCTAGTGTGTAAATGTGTGACGAATTAACACACATTTTATACTTTTTGTGTAAGATTATTGTTATTATACAAGTATTTATTTATTGCCTTTTATTAAACAATTAGCCATCCCCAGTGGCTCCGCTCACATAGTAGTGAAACAGGACAGTGAGGAGGGCTCAACTCCTGACAGCCCTGCCCGGCTCCCCTCTCCTGACGTCATGCTTCCCCCTCCCCTCAGCCCACAGCCTCTGTCTCGGATTAGCGTGAATATATCGCTCCAGCAAGCGAACTAGGATTCTTGCCGCGATGAGAGAAGTCGCAAAATCAACCGGAATGTTCAAGCAAAAAAAACATTCTAAATCTGTGAAGTAGTTCTCACGTGAAAAGCATGCACTCAGACAGACATTGGATTTTATTTTTATATAATATATATATATAATAAAATATGGATTATTGTGGCACGTGGCTGGCGGTGGTACGCCTCCTCCAGACCACGAGGGGGCAACCACCCCGGTTGCAATAGGGAACACAGGTACAGACCTTTGAAGCTCGACCCTGTAGGGGCCCGTGGTCACCGCCAGGGGGTACCCCAATGCCTGGAGAGCCCTGGACCTCAGCACTTCCGCGACACCAGGAAGTGCTGGGAGGAAGAGGAGCAGGGAGGGATACAGCCGGCACTTCCGCCACACTGGGGCGTGTCGGTGGAAGATTGCTGGAGTACACCTGAAGCCTCCCTTCATTCGGGGCTGGAGTCGGGTGGAAGAGGACGAGGTCTGGGAGAGGAAAGAGGCGGCCTGAAGAGACAAAAGGCATTGTGGGTTGGCCTGGACTGTTAGGATGATTGGTGCTGCGGCACTGGGTTTGTGCACTGTAGTAATTATAAATAAACGTGTGTTGGACTTTTAAACAATGTCTGTCTGTCTATGTCCGGGCTATTTCCCACAACATATATATATATATATATATATATATATATATATATATATATATATATATATATATATATATATATATAATAGAGAGAGAGAGAGAGATAATGTTATTATTACTAATGATTATAATTTTGTGTTTTTGATTTACTAGCTCTGTATATTGCCCCTTTTTTGTTGGGCCTGTGCAGGCCAAAAGCCTTTCTCTAGATTTCAGGGGTAAGGCGGATTTTGGTTGGCAGGCCTTACTGGAGCCTAGAGGCCTATGTCTGGAGTTTTGAGAACTGGACATGTGCTAATGGCATAAAAGACTGTCATTTAAGAGAATGAAATTGAGGCAGGCTCTCCCTTTCTGTTGTCATGTAATCCACTAAGGTATAAGATATTGTTAATATGACAGTCTTAATTTTTCAGAATTAGTGACAATACCATTTTCTCTTCTTCCTTTTACCCCCCCAAAGGCTACAAGCGTTGAGGAAGGAAAAGTCCCGAGATGCGGCTCGTTCTCGGAGGGGCAAAGAGAATTTTGAATTCTATGAGCTGGCCAAACTGCTGCCACTCCCGGGTGCCATCACCAGCCAGCTTGACAAAGCCTCCATTATCCGCCTCACCATCAGCTATCTAAAAATGCGAGACTTTGCAAATCAAGGTGATCCTCCCTGGAACATCAGGATAGAAGGGCCACCTCCAAACACTTCTGTGAAAGGTAAGGCCTCCGTGGGTTGTCTTAATGTACAGTGCCTCGTGAAATCGTGTGTGTGTTGTATAAAGCAGCGTCCCTATACTGAGATGTCACAGATTTGGATTTTGTGTTAAGATTTATGACAGCAGTACAGTTTACCCAATAAGAGTCAGCAGTGTCAAGAAAGAGTAACAGATCAGTGCTGGGACAGAATGGCAGCTTGGGGGTTACATGTATGTAAATGTAATGTTAATGAACACAGGTAACCTTGAAGAAACATTGCAGCTGAGCAGCGCCTGTCATTGGGAGTATCAGGGCGCATATTGTCACGGTAAGAGATCCAAACCAGTCGACTCTTATTTGGGATCAATGAGTCATTCATTTTTTTTTCCACACATAAATGCAGTGTAGCACTTGGCACAAATGCTTTGTGCTGTAATTGACTGTACGCTTCAACAAATACAGAATGTGTCACCAGAACAGTACATCAAATGGCAAGGATGAGGCCGAGAGGTGTGTGGGGGGGGGGGTCTCAGATAAATCCGATTAAAATCCAGCCGGAGTAGCTGGTTGTGTTTGCATTGACCTTTGAGTAGAGTGAGCTCCTGAAGTTAAGGGATGCTCTGACTGTGGGCCACACATGGAGGGGACTGTGACCCTCGAGGCCTTGTCATCACCTGACATCCCTCAGGTGCATTGTTTGAACAGGGAGCTGGATGGAGCTGTGGAGGCAGTCATTATTCTGAAGGGGTTCTTGCACGCTTCTGGGTGTCCGAGTCAACTGTGGTGGGAATGGGGGCAAATCTGTACAGGGTGCAACCACAGTAGTCCTGAGCAATCTGGAATCATAAGGAAAGTCAGCATGAGAGCAGCCCTCTGAGTGCAACATATCTCATCAGGTCCTTGGTCCTGCCATTTATGAAGGTCCTCAAAGTATTACAAGTGTGCAGAGTCCAGTGCTAGTCATCATACAACACATCACCACTCTGCAGAGCCATAATTGGTGATAGGTATGAAAGGTGCTATATAACAGAGGGATAGATGTGAAAAACAAACGCGTTCTTTTTTACCAGTAACGACACACTGCACGATAACGTGCAGTGAATCCACTTGACTTGCGCATTCCTAGTTTTCCTCCTCTTTTTCTTTACGTTTATCATTCGTTTGCTCAGAGGTTGATGCGCTTGCTGCTTCCTGAGCAGATCTTCTTATCTCCATCCTAGCGGCCCGCTGCTTCTCTTCTTCCATCGGCATCTTTTCACGTCAGAACTGATTAAGTCAGTGTTTGTATTGCAATTACTTAGTACGTTTTCTTTAATTTTTCACTTAAGCCGGCACTTAAGTCTTCAATCTGCCTCAAGAATGATTTTAAGATATGAAGAGGTAGGGGAAGTGACGGTGAAGGTGGTAGGGAATGAGAACGGCGCCCATACACACGTGCTGCATGGCTGCCCTGCTGAGAGTTGATTCTACAATCAAATGAAATAAAAATAAAAAGAGGAATAACCTTGGAGGTCAATCATCTCCCTGAAAGTGGACAGTAGATGTCACGTAGTATATGTGTACCACATTTCAGGTCAATAGTTCAAACGGTTTGCGAGCTACAGGTGATTTAAAATCCTGGACAGACGAATGAACAGCCACGGTAGCGTCTTATAATATAATTAGCACCACGATTAGTGACAGATGTAAAAGGAGCTATATAATAAACAGGTAATTAGGTGCTATTTAAATATAATGTAAGATCCTTTTTGTCACATGTATAGTCTAGGGAAATTATTACTTGCATGCGCTACTCATCATTGCCCCTCTCCAGCACCATGAGTAATGGTAGATGTGAAAGACGCTATATACGAGGGACATTTAAAAAGTTTCCGCACTTTTATATTTTTGCTGGAAACAATGAAGGCGGGAGGAGTAGTGATTGGTTGTGTCTGAGAATGTCATGTGACTAGTTCTGTCTGCCCTTGCAGTTTAGTATAAGAGTTGTCACCCTGTGGTGAAGACGGCTGTGGAACTTAGAAATTGCACCAAAGAGGAACAGCGTTCTGTCATATGCTGTGTGTGTGCTGGGAGCACAAATTCATCTCCGCATGTGTGCTCAGTATAGGGATAAAGTTCTTTCTCGTAGAGTCATCTATGAGTGGATTGACATGTTCGGAAATGGCCGTACAAGTGTGACGGATGCAGAGAGCGCTCCGGACAATGTGATGATGATGTGAAAGCAGCGGTGTATCTGTGGCTACATGCTCAACCAAAAACATTTTTTGCTGATGGCATTAAAAAGTTGGTAAAATGCTGGGAATATTGCATCGCAAAGGAAGGTGACTATGTAGAAAAGTCATGTAATTTGTTTTTGAAGTTCTTAATAAATAGAGGTAAAAAAAACAGTGCAGAAACATTATGGACGTCCCTCGTGAATAGGCTTGAATGTCCTTATGGCCACACGTATAGAGCCTAATGAAATGACTTACTTGCATCAGAGTCTTTTTGTTAGGAATTGTGAGCATACCACTGGACACCTGGCATTTGGATTATGCAACATATGTCTTCTGATTTCTTTCATGGACATTTTGGTATGGTTTGCTGTTGGGTCTCCATTCAAGGTCCGTAGAATCAATAATTTGGTGATCTCCATTTTTTCTTTGAAAGAATGAGATCAAAGGTTCTTCTTGGTCACTGATACAATGTAACTGATCAAAGAAATTATCAATTTTGGGTTGAGTGTTCCTCTGATCTCCACATTCAACTCCTTCCACTTTGCTTGCTCTCCATCATCCTGACCTTGGTCTCGTTGTTCTTCCTGTAGCGCTGCTCTGTGTTTTTTGTGAACTGTTAACATGAGCCACTCAAGTTTAGGTCTCACTCTACTTCTCTTCATTTTTACTCCACACAGGGTAGCTGCTGTGTATCCCAACATCCTTTCTGCTATTTTAATCGCTTCTGTGCACTGACACTGATAAGTCCAGTCTGTCTCCTCAGTTCTTGTCGCGAGGTGTACTTTTCAAGTTTCAGACACTCATTTTCTTGTTATATCTAATATTTTTACATTACACCTCATCAGTCTGACTCTGATTTCTGTCCAGGATCATCTCTGGCACTAAAAACTGTTTGACACTTTAGGCCCCGATGTCACCTAATGAATAAGCTTTTCCTGTATAAGGATGCAGCTTGTGATGTCCTTGATGGCGGTCAGCCTCTCCACACACCTTTACATGAAGACTCCAGTGTGGACTTGGCAGGGTCACTGACAGGATTTCAGGTCCCCGGTCATTTGCTTCATGCATTCGCCTGCTGTCACCACCCATCAGTGACTTTTGAGTCTACACCAAATCCGCCGCAAATGTTAATAAGTGTGTCCGTCTTAATATTGCAGAGCAGGTCGGGATGTTTTTGTGATTTGCTTTCTCGGGATGCATTTGTAATTTTGTTTGTGGAAGTGTGGTGCGCCGCTCCTTTGGCGGCCTGTCTTTCAATCTTTTTTTTTCTGCGAGCGTCTGTGTCAGTGTCGCTATGAATATGTTATTATGTGAGATTTGACTGCACTGACTTGTGCCGAGGCGTTTCCACTTAATAAGTGATGATTGTAACCTTTAGGGAAATCTCGGCAAAGCCACTCCGCTCGGCGAATGCTCTTTAGTTCAAGATTCAGCATAGACGCGATTCCTTGTGTCGTGTCAGGGCCGGTACAAGTGAAAGCAACAGAGTGGGGGGGGCACCCAAAATTCAATTCATTCAATTCATTCCATTCTGGGATGTAAAACTTTGCAAGAAAATGTCCTGGAAAAGGCAATGGCAAAAAAACAAAAGAATGAAACTTTGGGGATTTTCACTGCAAAATGTCAGGGAATGAATAAGTGGCTAATTCTCTCGATGCAGACGTGACTCCAAAAAAAAAAAAAAAAGCGGTGTCCCCCACATTCCCCCTCCCAGCTCATCTCATTTAGTGACCCCCCCCTTCCCAATTGACCTTTACCATAATTGACCCATCAAATCATATTTACTCCTTTTTCCTGAAAATTGCTCGTCTTTGTCAACGCCGTTTCACATCTGCTGAAGGACACTTGCAAACAAGCCTGACCTTTCCACTTGTTTTCGGTTGGCACACAGAGGCTGACCCACCATATCCCACCTGTGTATTTATTATTCATGCAGCTATTCCAGCCGGAGAATGTATGCAGAGCGTGGCATCGCCAAATGCCACGCTTAAGAAAGCACACAAACACACCCACTTGGCTCACTCACACGCACAAGTCTACATCTCCATCAACCACTGGTGTGTTCGCACATTGATATTTACAGTACCAGTCCAAAGTGTGGACACACCCAGAAATGTTCAAGCCTTTGACAGAAATTGACATCATTGTTTTTTTTTATCAAGATTCCAGCCAAGAGTAGTGATTATAATGGCAATTACAGCTTGAAATGGATCGTTTTTTTAATGTACGATTCACATATGACTACAAAGCCCCATTTTCAGCAGCCATTCCTTGAGTGCCCTAATGGTTACTTCTCTTAGCTTAGCCTTAATTAGCCATTTGTTAAAATTAGTTGGTTATTAGAGAAACCTTTGTGATTGTATTAGAGCCACTGTAATCTCGTGAGGCCAAGTGCGGTTCTCAAATGACAATACACATCAGGGGGCATCTCATTAAAAAGTTAGTAGTGAAATCCGATGCTGAAAAGGCTGCGCCCAAAGGGCTTCTTCTAAAAAAAAACTTGTCCCCCAATTCCCTCCAGTTCCTGCACTTTTAAACAGTGGGGTTTCAGAGAGAGCGAGAGAGTAAAAGAGGACACTGCAGTAAAATGGAAGCCAGTGCATCGTAGCCAATCCTAAGGTTATAGAGAATCTGAGGCAAAACTGTTTATAGAAAGGAAAGGCACTACATTACAAACTCATCAGGCAGGCTTCAAGGTTTGCTCAGGTCTAAGAATGGGGCAAGGGCTTTAAACACTTCAAAAATACTTTTAAATGTCCCAGATATACAACATTTTATCCAAGGGAGAGGAAACTATTATTAAAAAAAAAAACTCTGGTTTACAGGTTAAGGCCAAGAAATATCTTTGAATAAAGGAATATTCAAATTATAAACAAAACTTAAAAAGGCAATCCAAATCCACTGTCCACTAGCAAAATACAATAACTAGAAGCAAAATTTAGTTAAGAAGAAAAATTCAAAGGAATAAAACAAAACTCACAAGAAAGGTGACTACTCCACTAATCCAGTGGCACATCACTGGGAGCCACGCCTCAACTTCCATATAAAGGCTGGGGGCGGGCCCATAGAATGATGTCATGGTGCCCCACCCCTTGGGAGGCCGCCCACTAAACATAAGGAGTAGATTCAAATAAATAAGGAATAAACATGACAATTTTAACAAAAATTACACAAAAGCAAAAAATATATGAAAATAATATTTCAAAAATAATAAGAAAAAAATATATAAAACAAGCAAAAGTCAGGAATTAAACCCTGGCTTTAACTAAATGGATATGAAAGGCACTATATATTAGATAGATCAGAAAGGTGCTTTATATGATAGTTCTGAATTGGTGCATTGAATATCAAAGGATACTGTGTGACCCTTTAAACCTATTAGAGTGGCAAATGTGAACGTCACTATGTACAATAAGTAGAAATACTGAGTGTAGATGCAAAAGTGGCCTTTCCTTATTAAATAAAATTCAGCAAAATAAGTGTCTCCATTTCACAACACTGATATGTGAAAGAGCTGAGACAGAAAAGAAAGATTTAAATGACAAAGGATTTAGGATGTAATTCTCGTCTTTATCCTAAAGATGACGTCTTAAAGCCCAGCGTCTGTAATGCGGCATCTTTGCTTTATTTTCTTTGTGCCCTGGGTGATAAGCTCTTTTACATTTCTCTTTCACTTTTCTGTGTTTTTTGTTTCATGCTGCTGAGCCCCGTAAACCCTCTCACCAGACTGTTCTGAATTGCAGCTTATGTCAGCTTTGACTAGATTTGTTCCAAATATTTCCTCTTGTCTTTTCAAACACATCCCAATTACAAAGCTCTTTAGCGAGTCCTTCTCACAGGTATCATCACTCTCAGTTTCTCTCTTCCCCCACAAATCCATGAGCAGCATGTTTGGGAAAAGCAGCAAGGCACTTGGGCCTTTTTTTTTCTTTTTCTTTTTTCTTTTTACAGGCACACGTCTATCATACAGCTCAAAAAAAAGCCTGCTGTTGGTAAAAGGGGTCCCCAGATGACAGGGGAGGGAAGGGTGTGGGGTGTCATTTTATAGTGCACAGCTGTCGTGGGGAAAGAGCTGTGGGAGTCTATCAATTATATAGTGTCATTTCTGTCAGTCGGTTAGTCTGTTATATAGTGCCTCTATCTATCTATCTATCTATCTATCTATCTATCTATCTATCTATCTATCTATCTATCTATCTATCTATCTATCTATCTATCTATCTATCTATCTATCTATCTATCTATCTATCTATCTATCTATCTATCTATCTATCTATCTATCTATCTATCTATCTATCTATCTATCTATCTATCTATCTATCTAAAGGCTCTTTGCTCAATCCACATGACTTTTTTCTTTGTCTTTTCATCCATCTGTTATTTTTAATGTTTTAGTATGTGGTAAAGTCTGTCTGCTAGGTGTTGCTAGGTATCTTAAGTCCTCTTACCTGTACCTTTGGACTCGACGTTTTGGTAAGGCTGGCATTTTAACATTATAAAATGATAATGGTATATGTATAGTAAGAGTTAATTGTGAACCTTAAGCATGCCGTGCTCATCCAGTGCCTTATGTGTACACTGCCATTTAAAATTGTGATTTTTTTTTTTAAACAGTTAAATATTTCACAGAATGCAGTTTGCATCTCCTCACTGACTACGAGAATCAAAGCAGCGTGTACGCATTTCGAAGCCACACATCCATGTCAGTGCAGGATATTGGCATTCATTTTCACATTTTCATTGTAATATGTACATATCAGTTATGTCATTTTATAAAATGTTATCCGTTTCTGAGATGTTAGTAAGGTGTCAGTCTCGTCTATGATGTCTGTTAAATCAATATATAAATAAAATGCTAAGAGCTGTCTACCAGGGCTAGAACCTTAATCTTAGTTTTAGCAGAAGGCTTATGACCTGATATATTCTGTAAATTTAAAAAAGAAATATAGGTAGTGGCAACCTGGTGGGCACTTTACTGGGAGGCAGAGAAGTTTGTTGTAATTAAAGCACAGTCCGTGCATGCCCATCTATTGATAAGCCCCCAGGATACGGTGCACGAGTGTGTGGGATTCATAATCAGGTTCTTCCGTTGATAAGCACTGGCTGGAGAGTTTGCTGCTGTTTACATCAAGCCTTTGGTCGCACTTTATTTTAGGTCTGTGTGTTTCACTAGTAACTCTTCATTTTGCATTGTGTGCTTTTAGTTGAAAAGTGCAGACGCCTTTCAGCTCGCAGAGCAGTTCACAGCTGAGTCCAAGGCGTTTGTGCTTAGTACTCTAGCTTATTGGCTCACACTCCAACATGTCTGTCGTTATGTAAGTAATACAGACAACTCCAATACCCAGCATGCTTTCCAAGAGAAATACAGGTGGGGATCAGAAGTGAAGAAAGGGGTAAGGAGACGAAATACAGCAGAAAGTTTTGCCATGTGAAGGAGTACAACGTAAAGAGCACATGGCCTTGGTTGGTCTTTATTAGGCACAATAAAGGGTGCCCCGTCTAGGCGTTACTGGTCACCCTTCCTGTTTCCTGTTGCTCTATGTGCCCACAAACTGCCCCGTCTGTGGTTCTTTTCGCCTTTCTTATTGGTTCCTGTGTTTACAAGACCACCCCAATAAGGCGTTTCTATTTAGATGTCAGGAATGCCCTGACTCTGCACACTGCAAATTCGACCCTTACGTTTTGTAATGATCGGCATGTTGGTTCACTTGACTGATTTGAATCTTTCCAACTAGCTGTTTAAGTAAATCGATTCTTTTCACTCATTTGATTTGTTTGATTCATTTAGAGTCTGGTATATATGCAGTCCTGTGGGATTTCCGTCTGATCATATCACATATTTATAATTTAATCATCCGTACATTGTTTTGATATATGCGAGCTGTGCTACGCATCTAACATGGGTTGAACTCTAAGTAATCAACATAGACCTCAGCTTTAATGTTTGCACTGCACTTTCTATTGAAATGTATTTTGTAATGCATGTTGTAATAAAATGCATTGCGTTTGTCATTTTGACAGATGGCGCATCACAAACACTAGTACTGATAAAATGCATTACTACAAATGGTTGTGATGCGCCATCTGTTGAAATGACAAATGCAGCGCATACATGTCTCTGTTAAATACCCTTTGGTATAGGATTTGTAAGACAGTGTTAAAGTTTGTTATGCACTATTGGTTGGAGAGACCAATGCAAGGCATTTCATTGATACAAATGTTTGTGATGCTACAATCCGTTAGAATGACAGAGACATAGCAACCGAATGGACAAACAGAAACACACACAGACACTTATCTTTTTATTAAGGTGAATGTTTGTATGTGTGTTTATAAAGATATAAATAATTTTGTTTATTAATTTATAAGTAGTTAATTATATATTTAACCCAAAAATGTGTGCGACCTTGTCATTTTTCACCACAGGAAGCATGATAACATGTTTAAAATGCCTAATTTAAATAAGACGTCTCATTGCGGAATTTATATTGATTATTTCATGAATCCAATGAGCAGATTTTTGGGGTGTGCCTTGATCACGAATCAGATGAGTCAGGTGGTTCTTGTACACCCTCTTTAAACGTCTACCAGCGTCAGCGACATGAAAGACACTGATGACGTCACCCAGGACACGCACGCGCGCTGTAGAACTCCACTTTGTGCCCACTCGTCGACTCATTTGAGTCATTGAAAAGAGCCATTCAGAAAGACCAAATTGTGTGCCACTCACCCTTTATTAATTTTCAGGCACTGTCAAACTTTCTAGGTGTTCAGAGAAACAAGCGAGGGAAGCGAAACATTTGAGCGAACTTTGCATTCAGTTTCACACTTGATAGCTAATCATTTTATTTTATTTTTCTTTAATGCGGGTCAAACAGAAGAAGTGAATAATGCCTGAAGTTGTCATTGTTTTAACGCTGTGTTTGCTTTATTGTTTTAAGCCAGTCCTTTTTTACATATATTATTTATTGTTTTTGTCCGTTGTTCCAAGGTTGCTCTCTGTATCATTGGAGTATTGTATTGTGTCCCCTGCATCCCGGTATGTATGGCGTGTGCCATATCATCTCGTGCCTGTTTGGATACATTCACATTACCAGGCTGAAGTGACTCAAATCTGATTCCTCCCGAATGTGACACAAATCTCATGTTTTCAGGGCTGTGTGGATGCCAATCTTTTCAAGTGTAATTTGAGTCACGTTCACGTGTGTTCCTGGATGGTATATGTACCCGATTTGTGGCCATGTGACTTGAATGAGAACGGTCAGATCGAAATTCATGTGTTTGTTTTTGCTTATACTCATGGACTGAGTGCTGTTGTCATCAGCCTGCGCCAGCAGTGTGGCAAAAAACAATGGAGGAGAGCTACGGCTGTGACAACAGTCACAGAACCCCCCATTGCTGGCTCCTTTCTCGTAATCACATATCCCTTGATGCAGCAGTGCTAGCAATAGCTATGAAAACAGCAAAATTTAGTCGCCCAGGCTTTTGGTTCTAAACTTGTACAGCTGTCCTCCACAGCTAAATGTGTTCATACACTAGCTATCTACGCATCCATTTAAATACCACAAGACGTCCCACAAATGTGATGTTTTTTTGTTGGTGGTGACTCCGATGACACAAATGTGTCAACATGCACATGCGTGTTATTTTGGAGGACAGATTTGTTCACGTTACAGTTAAATACAGATCACTTGTACTTACGAATGTGAACTGTCAAATCTGAATTGAGCAGTGAAGCTTGTAATGTGAACGTTGCTGATGTGGGGGGCGCCATGCAACCAACATTACTGAACATGCCACCCAGTTTAGACAGCACGTGCCAAGACAAACTCCCGAACATCCCGAAACTAAAAATCGAGAAACATGGCAGCTACTCTACGGCCACTTGATCCCATATAGCTCCTTTCACACGTGTTCACACTTAGGAGGTCAAGGTGAGATTACACCCCGTGTTCTCCACCCTCCTTCTCGGCCCCTTGAACGGGTCTCCAGGGCTTATGGTGTTAACGGCCTTCAGGATTGGAAGCGCAGTAAAAGTTTTTTATTTTATTTATTTATTTTATGCTCTGCAAATGGATGGTAATTTCGCCAGCTGTGAACGCGAGATGTTTCATTCCCAGGCCGAGTTGTAAGAAAAATTGAATGACAGTGAGCAAAACAGCAGTAATTATAAAACTAATTACTAAATGCTGATGATGCCCATAGGCTTTGCATAACTAAAATTAGAAAGGGAAATTGCTTTTGGCTTCATGGAAGCTTTGGTCTTTTTGCTTCTGTGATGCCTTTTTTTTTGTCTTTCAAGTTATTTATTTATTTATTTGTCTGAGCTTTTAAAAGAGAATCATAATCGCCATGGAAACAATTAGTGATCCACCTTCATTGGCACCTCACCCACAGCAGGCTGCGCTTTTTTGGTAAGCCCTCAAATAAACCAGACATCAAGCGGCTTTTTGCTGTTTAGGAGAACTGCGAGTCTGCTGACTCAAGCACCTTGACGCCCTACAGTTCAAGCGGCTCGCCAATCCAACCTAACCAAGGCATGGGCGTGCTACCCGCACTCTCATCTGGGTGCCGCTTTCAATGCCTTGTGTTTCCTTTTGGCTCTCCCTCTACACTTTTCTTTCAGTGTTTGAAGCGTCTATCCAAGGTTGCGTTCTCCCACACTGATCCAGCCTTGGCTCATCCTTTTAGTCCCAGTGCCTGCAAAGGACACCTGCCCCCCAACCCCCCCCAGTGATGGGTATCCCCGTCTTTGTTAACACACGGACGGCTCTGTCCTGGCATTCCGAGGCGGTGTACCTCGGCTTTGGTGGTTTTGGTAATTAGTCTTCTTACAAATGCAAATGGCATCATAATGGAGAAATCAATCAGGCTGACGTGTGGAATGAATATGAAAGGGCCACTTCAAGACTGGCTGGCTACTCGAATGGAACTGATATCGAGAGAGGGAGAAGGCTGCTTACACTTACTGAACAGGTAGAGAGGTCTGTGGATGGGTCGCCACGTTCAGTTGTGTAGGGCACCGCACAGCTTCAGATTTCAGGAAGAGCTGAGAAGATTCACACAGACATTGGGAGAACATCAGCATTGAAAGAGAGGTTAGGCGTGATTTGAACCCAGGTCACTGGTGGAAGTAGACTAGCAGACGGCTGACTACACATCTGTAAAAGGGCGTTGGATGGACAGACAGACAGACAGACAGGCAATTGGTCTCTCCAATACTCCAAGCTGGTGCACTAGGACATATCTCATATAAAACAATTGAATCTAAATTAATGAAAGCGCTGGTTAACAAGACCCTAAAGTAGAAACATGCCCTGAAGGGGGCGCCAGACCTTTGAGAAGCACATTGTTTCACCCACACAAATATTTATGTATTGCTTTGTAAAGAGAAAAATGAAAACAGAGCACAAAAGGATTATGGGAATAAGCCCATTTAATCAAGCCGAAGAAATAAAATGAAAGGATCAAGGAAAAAAATCATGACATCTCATATCCAAGGCAAACTCGGCTTGCCAGTGCTCTGTGACTCTCAAATAAGTCTCATCCTCAGCGGTTCATACTCTTCAGAAACGGGTTCGGAAGTGAATGGTGTCTTCCGGTGCCACTGTTCTTTAAATAGACCCCGAAAACGAAGGGCCCGGAGCTTCAGGCAAAACTGGAAGTGTCGTCACGGTCAACTGGGGACTAGTCCTGCAGGTCTGCAAGGGGGGAAAAGAGAAGAAGGTGTTAGTGACTATGTTTTGTCAGACACTGGGGACGGGTGGCTTACCTCACCAGAGCCCTATGTGTGAGAAGGCTTCTTTTATTTATCGATTATTTTAAAGCGCAAGGTGCAGACCTGCGCTGAAGGGGGGCGCCTATCAATTGCAAAGCATGTTCTTGCATCCTCAGCATGCTGAATCTTTTTTTGTTTCTTTTGCTTGCTTTTTTTCCCCCTCTTTATTCATTTTATTTAATGCACTTTTTTCCCCCAAATTAAGTCAAGTGGCATATTTGTCATAACATTCATACAACGTATTGCAGCATACAGTGACACGAAATAAAAGGATCATGGTGCGAAATATACATAACAGGACAAGTACAACATAGGTAAAGAACTGCAGCATACTATAAATAGATAAGTAAATAATAGGTAAGTGAATAGATAACAATTATTTGAAATAGATCATAATAAATAATCATAAAAAAACGAGTAGTAACAAGTGTAGTAAATGTACTGCATATAAATAAGCTGTTAAGAGCAGATCTGAGGGATTGGGGCAGCACAGACTTCAGTCGTAGACACTGTTGTGGTACCTGGCAGGCTTGTTCAGATGCTGCAGAACCTTTGTTTAGATGGAAGTGGAACTAAGAGACCAGGAGAGGCGTGGGAGCAGACCTTCATAATGCGGTAGGCTCTGTAAAGATGTCTTTAATGGAGGGCAGAGAGGCCCCAGTCATCTTTTCTGCTGTATCAGTTTATAGGACTTTATGGTAAGAGACGTTGCAGTTCCCAAACCAGACAGTAATGTACTGTAGCTGCTCAGGACACTCTTGATGATACTTCTAAGGAATATTGTCAGAATCAGAAGAGATAGGCTTGTCTTCTTCAGCCACCGAAGGAACTGGAGATGCTGCTGTGCCTTCTTGGCAATTGAGGTGGTGTTGATGGACCAAGTAAGGTCAGCTGCCTGGTGCACACCAAGGAATTTGGTGTCTGGACCAGTTCCACCACAAAGCCCTCCCCAGATGTGCAGTCGAGTCTGGACAGCATGGGCCTTCCCAAAGTAACAGTTTTCTGGAATGTGTATTACAAGACAACCAGATTGGAGCAAAGAGGCCACCAGTCTATTTCAGTGCACATTCTTGCAGCCTGAGGGGTGTTTGTTTGTTTCTCTCTTGTCTGTCCATCCATCCATCCATGTTTTTAAACTCACTTGTGCATGGAGAGGAGACAAAATGGAGTGCAAGATAAAATCCTGCCCCGAAGGGGGCGCCAGTCTACTTCAAAAGTAAATTCTTGTACTCATATGCATTTGGATTATTTTGTTTCTTTCGCTCTTTTGCTGCTTGTTTTTCCATCTGTTGCTTTTTTCCTGAATATGTGTGTCAGAAGGATAAAATGGAGCTGATGTTACAAACTTGCCCAGAAGGGGGATCTCGTCCATTAGAAAGCTCAAACTTTCACGCTCCTGGATCTTTCATTCTTTTGCTTACCTTATTCTTTCCATTTATTTTTAAAGTAATTTTCCTTAATGTGTATCATGGGAACATAAAGTGAAGTGCAAGCTACAAACCTGTTCAGAGTTGGATGCCAGTCTAAACACATTTTCGCACTCTGACAGATTTTTTTACTTCTTTTTTATCCATCCATCCATCCACTGATCTCTTTTTAAGCCCACCTTTTTTCCAAATGTTTGTGGCAGGACAACCCACAAACCTTTCCATAAGTGGTGCCAGTCCAAACACAAGACAGATTTTTTTGTTTCTTTCTGTTCCATTTACCCATCCATGCATTCATCTAACTGTTCATTTTTAAACCCACTCTTTTCTAAATGTGTGTGGCAAGAGGACAAAATGGAGTGAATATTACAATTTAGTCCTGAAGGGCGCGCCAGTCCAAATGCATTTTTGCACCCCAGCAGGTTTTTTTTTTTTTTTAGTTTATTTTGTTTCCATCCATCCATCCACTCATTTTTTAAACCCCCTGAGATCTCAGTGTGTCTGGCAGGAAGACAAAGTGGCGTGCTAATTACACGTTTGCCCAAAAGGAGGCACTGGTCCAAACACATTTTTTCACCCTGGTAGATTTTTTGCTTTGTTTCTTTCTTTTCCTTCTATCTGTCTGTCCATCCATCTAGTCTTTAAGCCTCTATTTTTTCTAAATGTGTGTTGCAGAAGGGGGTGCCAGTCCAAACACATTCTTGCACCCTGATGGTTTTTTTTTTTTTTTTTTTTTTTATATAAACATCCACTCATTCTAATTCTAAATCTAATTGTGTGTGACAGGAAAATTTAACAAAATAAAGTGCAAGTTACAGTTCTGCACAGAAGGGGGCGCCAATCCAAATATCTTTCTTGCAGCCTGACAGATATTTTATTGTTTTTCTTTTCCATCCATGTATCCATTTTAAAATCAACTTTTTTTAAACACGTGTGGCAGTTAAATTAGAGTTCAAGTTACAAACCATTTCAAAAGGGGGCGCCAGTCCATTGCTAAGTGCAGATAAGTTTTTATTTTGTTACTTCTTTTGCATCCGTCCATTTTTTATTTTTTCCTGATGTGTGTGGTCAGAAGACACAAACTTGCATAAAAGTCAGCGCTGACTCACAGGGGAGCATCCTCACCAGTACTTCTTTATTCATTTGTTTCTTTTGTTTTGAAATGTAAAGTACAGAAACTTGTGCCCAGCATGGGGCACCTGTTGGCACACTGTAGCACACACCCACGTTTGCTTCATCCAATGCATGTGGTTTTGGATGAGGTCAGTGTGTGGAGTCGATAACGTGTGTGGCTGTTTGTTTGCTTTTCGAGCCCTCCATTTGCTGGACCTGGTCAGTATCACCAGTACACCTGGCCTGTAGAGGGCACCACTTGGTCACAAGGCAAACACTCCCATTGCTTGTCCTGGCCAATCAAAAAGGCAGGTATAAAAAAATGGGTGGACAACTTAAACTGGGCATTGCCTAGCAACCCAGATAACCGGTGCCACTGCTTTGGTGGCCTGTGAACACTGAGACCATGTGTGCATGTGGCAACGGCCAGGATCAGTCACCATGTCACTCCAGGCCCGTCATGCAGCGTGGAGCTGCAATGAAGTGAAGTGAAGGACATCCCCGAGTCGGACTAATGTCCTGAATAATCTTGTTAGGCCGATGTCTCTCCGTACGAGACAAATGGAACATTATTGGCTGATGGACTGTAGGAAATAATTTAGTTTCCAATATTTGGGCGGCTTTGACAGTAAATTAAAATGACATGAAAAGGGCTTGTTGAATAAAGAAAGTATCCAATCAAATTTAATTGGCGTGACTAAGGCAGCGGTAATATGTTTTCTAATTAAACCGCCTTAGAAGTGCGCGGGAATCAAAATGTCAGGAATAATTCCCTGATATTGTGCCTTTCATACACGCCCCCCCCCACCCTCCCTCCCCCCCACCCAGTTTAATCGACATCGGCCTCTGTGAATCCTGATGGCTTACTTCAACAAGGAGCCTCGTGTACGGTCACAGGGTTGATGGCAGCAGGACGGCGTTGACCTTCACTGATTGGAGGTCAGTGGGCTGCCTGTAAACTCCGTGGCAATCCGTCCTGGCCCACCCCATCATGGATCGCCCTTCTCAATTTCCATTCTGTTTTTGGTTATACTTGTCACACTGAACAGAGGACACTTCACCTGCTTTTTGAATCGACACTTCATGTTGAACCCCGTCCTGGCCCTACACTAGACTTTGATTCTTAGTGAACTCGAGCGATCATGCGTCCATTGGCTGAACTTGCAGGGCCGCATGCATACTCTGTAGCCTGCATCCCAATGCCTGCTCAAGATGGCGCTCTTTGTGTTAAACAGACTGAGTGCAGGTCACTGCTGACCAGCATCAAGTGGCTAACTGGTAGGCTTTGGGTCTCATGTTTCCCCATTCCTTCTGTTTTTCTTCACATAAGACATGAAAGTGAAAGTGGGAGAGCTGAAACCCAGAGGAGGAGGGCAGTGCCAGGCAGTAAATGGTGGGCAGTACTGTATCTGATAGAGCGCCACCTTCAGGAGGCATAGTGACATGCGGTGGGTGCACTTTATATACATGTAGGATGCATTCCACCTGAGCAGCCCAGTCTTTGTGTTGTCTGAAGAAATGCAGAAGCGATGGAGTAAAGGGGAGAGCTGAACCCAAAAATAGGAGCACTGCCGGCCAGCCATCTGCAGGCACTGTAGTTCTGTGACAGAGCGCCACCTTGAGGAGGGTTAGTGACACAGTTTACATGTATATACAGGTTACACTTTAAACACACGTTATACATTTTATATACAGTGACACAGTATTGTTTTATGTTTTACGTGAAGAGGTATGGAAGGAATGGACAGAAAGGGAGAGCTGAGCCCATATGGGGCAACACTGCCAGCCAGTGTGGGTAGGTTTGATTGGTGAAGTACCATCTTCAGGGGGCATAGTGAAACACAGGGTGTTACTTGTTATATGTATGTAAGCCAAACTCCACTTGATAAGCTGTGCTCCTTTACGAGAGCTAAACCCAAATGAAGGAGTACTGCCAGCCAACTATTTGGGGTCAGCATAGTACCCGATAGAGCGCCACCTTGAGGAGGCATAGTGACACAGATTATACTTGACGTGTATACAAGTGACATGGCATTTATCTTATGTTTTACATGAAGACTTATGGAAGGAAAAAGAAAGGGGATAGCAGAACCCAGATGTGCCAGCTACCCAGTTAGCCAGGCTAAGTATAATTATCTGACAAAGTTCCTTCTCGAGGACACATAGTGACAAATGTTACACCTTATATTGACATAAAGCCACACTCCAACCTGATCAGCATTTACCTTTTATGCCTTAAGAAAAGGGGAGAGCCACACTTAAACGGAAGAGCACTGCCTTCTTGCCAGCCATCTCTCTGACAGAGAGCCACTCTGAGGAGGCGTAGTGGCACGGGTCACACTTTATATGTTGGCAGGCTGCATTCCACCCGATCAGCCCATTTTTGTCTTATGTGAAAGAAATATGTAAGGAATGGAGAAATGGGGGAAGCCAAACTCATAAACAGGAGAGTGCCAGCCAGCCATCTCTCTGCGGTCAGTGTAGTATCCAGTAGAGTGCCATCTTGTGGTGGTGTTGTGGCACAGGTTTTATTTTATAGGTCTGTAAGCCACACTCCACCTAGTCAGCACTTGAAGAATAAGAGGAGAGATGAACCCAGATGGAGGAGCAGTGCCAGCCAGCCTGCTAGTGGCCAGCAGTATATCACAGTCAGCCTGTTTATCTGACCCAGTGCCACTTTGAGAGGGGGCATTGTGTCACAGGTTCCACTTTAACTGCACATAAACCACAATCCTCCTGTTTTTCTTTAATATCTTATGTGAAGAATAAGGGGAGAGTTGACCCCAGATGGAGGAGTAGTGCCAGCCAGCCAGCCACCTACAATCAATATAGAATCCAGTAGAGTGCCCTCTTGAGGAGGCATAGTGACACGAGTTACACTTTATATGTCTGTAAGCCTCACTCCATCCGCATATTTACTTTATGTCTTATGTGAGCAAAAGCAGTAGAGTTGAACCCAAAATTAGGAGCACAGCCAGGCAGCCATCTGCAGGCGGTTTAATTATCTGATAGAGCGCCCTCTTCAGGAGGCGTTTAAAATGAACGTAAGCCACAATGCGCCTGTTTTTCTTTTATGTCTGGTGTGAAGAATAAAGGGAGAGTTGAACCCACATGGAGGAGCAGTGCCAGCCAGCCAGCCATCTCTCTGTGGTCAGTATAGTATCCAGTAGAGTGCCATCTTGTGGAGGCATTGTGACACAGGTTTTACTTTATAGGTCTGTAAGCCACACTCCACCTAGTCAACATTTCTCTTTTATGTGAAGAATAAGAGGAGAGATGATCCCAGATGCAGGAGCCATTCCATCCAACCAGCTAGTGGCCACCAGTATAGCACAGTCAGCCTATTTATCTGACCCAGTGCTACCTTGAGGGGACATTGTGACACAGGTTCCAGTTTAAATGAATGTAAACCACAGTCCAATTGTTTTTATTTTATGTCTCATGTGAAGACTGGGGGCAGACTTGAACCCACATGGAAGAGCAGTGCTAGCCAGCCCACTACAATTCAGTACAGTATCCAGTAGAGTGCCCTCTTGAGGAGGCACAGTGGCACAGATTACACTTTATAAGTCTGTAGGCCACACTCCAACTTGTCAGCATTTTTTCTTTTATAACTTATAGCGTGTGAAGAACAAGGGGAGAGTTGAACCCAGATGAAGGAGCAGTGCCAGCCCGCCTGTTAGTGGCCAGCAGTATACCTCAGTCAGCCTGTTTGTCTGGTACAGCGCCACCTGGAGGGGGCATCATGACAGAGATTACACTTCCTGTGTCATTGAGCTGCACTCCACCAGTTTGGCTCCTTTGTTGGCCGCTCCAGTCCAATTACGTGACATCTTATACACGAGTGGTGTGGCTCTGTATCTACAGGGTCACATTAACCGGTGTGACAATTTGCTCTTGCATTTGTTTTTTCGAGCAATGACATTTGCAAACATTTAAGTGGGTTAAAAAAAAAAAAAAAAAAAAAAGGGCTTAATTGGCAAGTTCTAGAAAACAGAGTTGAGGCCATAAAGGCGTGGGCCCGTCCGCTGCTGGGGAGGCGTAATAAGCGCCTTCTCATCACTGTCTCCGTGATTGAGCCTATACAAAAACGATTTATTTCTGTGGTAACTCTGAGTAATTGAAATACAGACAAGCTTTGGTTCCAATTTAGCAGCAATAAACTTGTAATAGGGTTTTCTCCGCAATTTTCGCCTTAATGCGCTCATTCTAAAGAGCGCTCTTTTGCCAGTCGAACAAATAACATCAGTGGGGCTTACGAGCAGTAATAGCCGCACATTGATGTGCGCATTAAACTTGTTAAATCAATTCGGCAGACACTTTCTAAAGTGGGCCGCCGCTCCTCTTTCTCCAGCGGCCTCCTCCAGCCCTTTTAAGCGTATCAATCACTTTCTCCTTCTCTCTTTTGGTTTAATGACTTGGAGCTTTTAAAAGCCAATTATCTACATCTAGAGTTTTGCCGTATTTCACGTCGCCGAAATCTGGGGGCGGGGCTACCAGAATCGCAAGGCGTCTGATTACATGCATGTTGGGGGGCACACATTGTAGCTGTTTCCCTGACCAGGACATGTGCCCGCTCAGCTCGCCCACCTCTTGTTCTCTAACCCTTGGCACACCTGCACAACCCAGATACGGGTGCTGCCTTTTTTCTTTCTTGAACTGGTGGATTATTTTCACTGAGCTCCCTGTGCCATACGATATTCTAAAAGGCACTATAAAAGAATCGGTACTTGTCCGACTTTACACATGGAGCCACTGTCTGCATGTGTGTTGTTTGTTGTTGTATGCTATTAGGCTGAAATCAAACAAATCACTGGGACCAGACAACATTTATCTTGAATTCTTAAGAAGGTTAGCAAGTACATACTGTAAATAAACCTTTGACGCATATTTTTAGGAAGTTCCTATGCACTGGGGAAAATCTGAAGAACTGGAAAATGGCAAATATTATCTAGTTTTGTGAAAAGGGTGAATGGGCAGATCCATGTAACTAAAGACCACGGACGCTTAACATGCTTCAAAGGTAAATTAATGGAAGGAAATATTAAGGGAAAGATTGAGCAGCACGTGGCAAGTACAGGAGTTTTACTGAACAGTCAGCATGGGCTCAGATGGCACGTTTTGCTGATGTGCTGGAATTCAATGAGGAAGCAAGAAAGAGATATGTTCAGAGTGGAGAGTATGAGATTATTTATATGGACTTTGAGAAAGCATTTGATAAGGTGCCACATGAGAGGGTGGGTATCAAAATAAAAGAAGTGGCAGTTCAGGGTGTGGTGGGTAGGTAGGTACAGAATTGGCTCAGACACAGGAAGAAGAGGGTGATGGTGTGAGGAACCTCATCAGAATTGGCCGAAGTTAAGAGAGACGTCCAGCAGGGGTCAGTGATGAGGACCTTGCTGTTTTTAATATTTTAAAATGATTTGTATAGGAATATACTGGTTAAGTTTGCAGATGATACCAAGCTCGATGGATTTGCAGATAATTGTGATTCTGTTGAATCATCACAGAGGGATTTGGACAGCAGACAGACTTGGGCAGATTTTTGGACGATAAAATTTAACTTAAGTAAATGTAAAGTGTTACACATAGGAAGTCAAAATAGGAGGTCTGAAAACTGAAAGTGTATGTCTTATGAGAAGAATTTAGGAGTCATGGTGGACTTGACAGTATCACCTGTCAGACAGTGTGCAGAAGGCTAACAGAATGTTAGGTTATATAGCACCTTGATGTGTGGAGTACAAGTCACAGGAGGTTCTGCTCAGCCTTTATAACACACTGGTAAGGGCTCATCTGGAGTACTGGGTACAGTTTGGGTCACCATAAAGACATAGCAGCACTAGAGAAGGTCCAGAGAAGAGCGACTAGGCTGATTACGGGGGCTACAGGGGATGAGTGATGAGGAAAGATTAAAAGAGCTGAGCCTTTACAGAGATGAAAAGGAGACCTTACTGAAGTGTTTAAAGTCATATAGGGAATTAATCCAGTGGATCGAGACGGTGACTTTAAAATGAGTTCATCAAGAACACAGGGACACAGCAGGAAACTTGTGAAGGGGAAATTCACACAAACATTAGGAAGTTTTTCTTTACACAAAGAACGACAGACACTTGGAATAAGCGACCACGTAACATGGTAGACAGTAAGACTTGAGGGACCTTCAAAACTTGACTTGATGTTATTTTAGAGGACTTAAGTGGACAGGACTGGTGAGCTTTGTTGAGCTGAATGGCCTGTCCTCGAGAAAATTGTTCTAATGTTGCAAGAACATGAGCGAAGTGCCGTGTATTGCTTTCAGTGTGTGTGTGTTTTATTGGTGTGGGGGTTATATCTGCATATTCAGCGTGTCAGGCAATTGCATGCTGGGCACCACAAAATAGCCAGCCTGTCAACAACATCCCTAGTTGCATCATCACCAGGGTCTCTTTGTGTGCAGGAGGGCGATCCATTCAGTGCTTTGTGTTGTGTATTAATGGAGAAAGGCACTATATAAACATTCATTCTCATTGGCCGACCCCTGTTATGCTCTGGGTACCATAGCCTTTAAAACAACCTTACATTTCCTTCGTTCAATAAAGGGATACAAAGGGGGTCTGGTTTCTTTACTGGATTACCTCATAGTGCAGACGGCCATTATAATCATCTTTATATCTTTGCCTCATAAGCCCCACAGCACGTCAATGTCCCGTCATGCAAAGCAACAATGGCCTCATCTCATACTTGAGGCCTGTGAAGTATGATGTCATTTATGGAGGTTGGCGTTCAGCACTTTAAGTCATGTAAACACGTGAAACGCACCCAATAAAGGTCACATTTTACCAGCCCAGTTACGTGCACATGGGTGTCTGGGGTCATATTTTGCTGTCATGATGTGTGTGTACTTTCTGGGATGGTGGTGTGTTGGTCCACTCAGCACTATGGGCCATCTATGTAAAGGACAGCAGACACTGTGCCCCCTTACACACTCCTCTGTGTGTGTGTGGGGGGCTCATTCAGCACTCAGAATTATTATTAAAAGTCAGTTTTTTTTTTTTCCTTACACGCTACTCTGTTTGTGTGAGAGATTGTGTGTGTGCGCTCTGGGTGTGTAAGAAGGTGTGTGGGTGGTCAATTCAGCACTCAAAATCACGTAATAACATGAAGGGCACTATATGAAAGTTACTTTGTAATGCTCTATAGACACTGCCAATCAGTGCCATGCTCGTGTGTATGTGTGTTTGCTTTCATTGTTTTTGTATGGGCAAGTGTTGGCTCATTCAGCCCTGCAAGTCATATAGCGAAGGGCGCTATATAAAAGTCAGTGGACGCTGCTTCACCTTTACATACTCGTGTGTTGTATAAATGTCAGCCTGCACATACTGGCCCCCATCTCTGCCCATTGTTGCCACCTGATGAAATGCATGGAGCCACAGCACACGGTCCCTGGTTGGCAATGTTAATCTGGCCTTTCCTAGAGGGCGTCCTTGAACCATTGACCTCTGTCACGCCAGGATTCTGTCACCTCGATTCATCATATTGTAACTTAACAAACAGTGGTTTTGTAATGGATTCAGTGTGTATTCAGACCCATTGACTTTTTACACCTTGTGCTGAACCACTATTGATGTTTGTAATTCTGCTATTAGGTAATTGAGGAGCTCCGTCTCTTTGGTTGCTCAGTCCTAAAGTGACACCTCCTTCTGGACAGTTGTACTTTTATGGCCCACGGAAGGGGCGGAGTCAGTTGCCCTCACTGGGCAGTTTCTCAGTACCGTGGGGGAGGAGGGAGACAACATAGTTAGCGGCAGCATCCCCTCTCAGCCCGGGGTGAAGCTGCATGCCTGGGAGAAACTCAAAGGGTGACCCTCGGACACACGTGTGAGATGTTCCAAACTTCATCCATGTAAGAGAATTTATGGAGGCCACTGTGGTTTTGGAAACCTTCAGTCCTGCTGCCTTCCCCAGATCTGGGCCTTGACACAATCCTGCCTCTCAGCTCTGCAGGTGACTCCGTCGACCTCATGGCTTCCAGATGGGGTGCAGTCCATTGAATTGGGCAGTGGCTCTGGACTAGAAGGGCCAGAACAGTCTGGGCTACCCGAGGAGACTCAGGGCTTTGGATGTTTCCAATCAGTCCATAGTAGCCAGTGTGCGGTCTATGCTGTGGTCTCCTGCAGACATAATTTGAGTTCAAGGGACAGACGGCATGAAACTTATCAGGAAAGCCTTCTCCACTGCAGGGCGAGCCCTGGACACAGTGACAGCTGCCATGCATCCCCCAGCTCTCCGTGTTATGAATTTGTGATTTTTGACCTAAAGGATCATTTCACCATATGTTGTTATCTTCACTCAGTATTTACTATTTCTGTTATATTTTATTCCCATCCGTTTTGTTCCCCCCTCTCCTCTGACATTTGTTTTGTTGTTGGTAAGTGCTCTCATCACAGGTCAGGTAGTCCTTAGGCCTGCCACTCTATAAGGGTGGTCACTGCGATGCTCATGGCATTCAGTTTTCTGGACAAAATCAACTGACCTCATTTGGTTATCCATTAGATATTTAACAAGAAGACTAAAAGGTGGGTGGAGCACTTGGCTCGGCAGTCATGTTGATGTTGTGTGTTGTTTCCATTTTTTGCCGACTGCTTCTCTGTCTTCCCACTTTGGCCCACCTGGATATTCTGCCACTTTTTTAGGTTTTGCCTGTTTTGTGCTTCATTTCCTGGTCTCAAAAACACCTTTTGATGTCTTTCAGGATGCGTGAGCCTGTGTCCACAAGACGTGCATGTGTGTGTGTGTGAGAGATCATTTGTTGCTTTTATCGTGTGTGTGTGTGTGAAGGCAGGTGTTGGCCAGTTCAGTGCTGTAAGTCACCTAATAAAGAGTGCTATATAAAGATCAGTCAGTCACTGTCGGCCTGTAGCTGCTTTTTCCCATTATACACGTGTATGTATGCTTGTGTGAGGTCATGGCCGTGTCCAGTATGTGCTCTGTGTGTATATAAGATGGTCCATTCAGCGCCTTAGGTCATGTAGTGAAGAGCACTGTGTGGAAATGTGAATCGACCTGAAGATGGTGTCTGCAGGTACACACGTTTATGAGGTCATGTGTTACTTTGATCATGCGCATGCTTGGTGTGCGTGAAGAATGATGTTGGCCAGTTCAGTGCACTATATAAAGGTCAGCTGCTGTCAGCCTGAACACGCTGTTCCCCATTATGTACATATACCATATATACTCGCGTTTAAGTTCTCCCGGGGATAAGACAGGACTTGATTTTACCATATAATTTCTGGTATTTTATCATGTCAGTCGTATAAGTCGAATGTGGAAAACTCCCGCTATTGGTTCAAGAGATTACGGTATGCTAATACCCACCTGAGACAGTAACCACGGAACACACGGACATTTTTTTTCTCTCTATTGTGCCTACGTGACCACACGGTAAAACCCGAAGTATACCGAAGTGATGTTTGCACTGATTTGTGTCTTTTGTATCTCACGCCCTCATGTATCTTTATTGTAAGAGCGTCCCTTAACTACAATGGAGCGTTTGATCAGAAGAAAATATGAAGCTGGCTTTAAATTAAAAGTCCTTGAAGTCGCAAAAGCGCTGCTGCAACAAAATTCGATGTGTCTGAGAAACTGGTGTGAGATTGGAGGAGGAAAGAAGATGTAAAAAAAAAAAAAAAAAAAAAAAAAAGACACTTTTTTTTTACGGGCGTACAAGTCGGGGTCTGATTTTATGATCGATTTTTCGGGTTTCAAGACCCTAATTATACGCGAGTATATACGGTATGTGTGTGTGAGGTCATTGGTTTTCACTAATCATGTGCTCTGTCTGTATGTGAAGTGGTCCATTCAGTGCTTTAGGTCATGTGGTCACATGAAGACCAGTATGTTAAAGAGAATTCTTGTCGGCCTGTACACATTGTCCCCATTTATACATGTGTGTAAGGTCATGTGTTGTTTTCATCATGTATGCACGTACTAGAGTTGGCCCTTTCAGTACTGCGAGTCCTCTAATGATGCAACAAGTGCCAGTTAAAGGTCAGTTGTTGTCAGCCTGCAGATATCATTGGTATGTTATACAGTAATCCCTCGCTATATCGCGCTTCGCCTTTCGCGGCTTCACTCCATCGCGGATTTTATATGTAAGCATATTTAAATATATATCGCGGATTTTTTGCTGGTTCGCGGATTTCTGGGGACAATGGGTCTTTTAATTTCTGGTACATGCTTCCTCAGTTGGTTTGCCCAGTTGATTTCATACAAGGGACGCTATTGGCAGATGGCTGAGAAGCTACCCAACTTACTTTTCTCTCTCTCTTGCGCTGACTATCTGTGATCCTGACGTAGGGGGTGTGAGCAGGGGGGCTGTTCGCACACCTAGACGATATGGACGCTCGTCTAAAAATGCTGAAAGATTATCTTCACGTTGCTCTCTTTTGTGCAGCTGCTTCCTGAAACGACATGCTGCACAGTGCTTCGCATACTTAAAAGCTCAAAGGGCATGTATTGATTTTTGAATGAAAAACAAACTCTGTCTCTCTCTTTGTCTGCTCCTGACGGAGGGGGTGTGAGCTGCCGCCTTCAACAGCTTTGTGCCGCGGTGCTTCGTATACTTAAAAGCAAAACAGCCCTATTGATTTGTTTGCTTTCTTTGTCTTTATGATAGTCTCTGCTCCTGACGCACACTCCTTTGAAGAGGAAGGTATGTTTGCATTCTTTTAATTGTGAGACGGAACTGTCATCTCTGTCTTGTCATGGAGCACAGTTTAAACTTTTGAAAAAGAGACAAATGTTTGTTTGCAGTGTTTGAATAACGTTCCTGTCTCTCTACAACCTCCTGTGTTTCTGCGCAAATCTGTGACCCAAGCATGACAATATAAAAATAACCATATAAACATATGGTTTCTACTTCGCGGATTTTCTTATTTCGCGGGTGGCTCTGGAATGCAACCCCCGCGATGGAGGAGGGATTACTGTACACGTGTGTGTGTGTGTGATTGTGTGAGGTCATAGGATTCCCTGATGCACATGTTATGTGTTGTTTTCATCGTGATCATGGGGTGATCATGTGTTTGTGTTTTCATTATGTGTGTGCACAGAATTGTTGGCCCATTCAGTACTGCAGGTCATCTGATGATGTTGGTAGCTGTCAGCTTGCAGATAATCACTCCATGTTATGTGCACGTGTGTGTGCGTGTGTCTGAGGTCGTAATGTTCCTGATACACATGTCATATGTTGTTTTCATCATATATGTGCTGTGTGTATGTTTGGTGATCCACTCAGTGTTTTAGAACATGAAATAACATGAAGAGTCAGTCAGTCATTCTCTAACCCGCTATATCCTAACTACAGGGTCACAGGGGTGTGCTGGAGCCAATCCCAGCCAACAAAGAGTGCAAGGCGGGAAACAAATCTCGGGTAGTGCGCCAGACAAACCGCAGGGTGCACACACACACCAAGCACACGCTAGAGACAATTTAGGATCGCCAATACATCTAACCTGCATGTCTTTGGACTGTGGGAGGAAACCCACGCAGACATGGGGAGAACACGCAAACTCCACGCAGGGAGGACCTGGGAAGCGAGCCAAGGTCTCCTTACTGTGAGGCAGCAGCGCTAACACTGTGCCACCTTAACATGAAAAGTGCTATATAAAATTGAATCCCTGTTGGCTTTGTGTGTTTGAGAAAGAAGCTGTAGGCCATTTCAGTGCTGTAAGTTATGTAATGAAGGGCACTATATACAGGTCGTTTGCACTCAGCCTACAGGTGCTGTTCCCTATTATCCTTCTATGTGATGTCATGTGTGTGCTCAGAGTTGTTGGCCCATTCAGTACTGCAGATCCTCTAATAATGCACAGAGCGCTATATAAAGGGAGGTCGCTGTCAGCTTGCCGATGTCGTTCTGTGTTATACGTGTGTGAATATGAGGTCATTGGGTTTCCTGCTATACGCATTCAGTTCCCTTAAGCCATGCCGTGACATGATGAGTGCAATATAAAGATCAGTCCACTAGTCGACCTGTAGACGCTGTCCATGCTTAGACACACATGAGGTCATGTGTTGCGTGTATATCGGTTTGTTGCCCCCATTCGGTACTGATAGTCATTTAATAATGCACAGAGCGCCATATAAAGGTCGGTCATGGTGGACCTGCAGATGCTGCTCTCAATTACATACAGTATGTGTATGTTTGCGGGAGGTCACATGATGTTTTCATATCAATAATAAAATATTGTATTTATATAGCGCCTTTCCAATGCTCAAGGTGCTTATCATGCAAGTGCTTTCTGTACATGTGAGATGGTCTGCTGAGTGCTTTAGGCCATGTGATAACATGAAGAGCGCTATATAAAAATGAGAGTCTTTGCCGGTCTGCAGATGCTCTCTCCCCTCTCGTGTGTGAGGTCTTGTGCTGTTTACATCACGTGTATACTGTGTGTATGTGAGGTGCATAGAGTACTCTATATAGGTCAGTCGCTGTTGGTCTGCGGACACTGCTCTCCATTACATATGTGTATGTGTGTATGAGGTCGCGTGATATGTTTAGAATGTACTAGCCGTCCTCCCACGGCTCTGCCCATGTAGTACTGAAACAGGACAAGCTTTAAAAATGAATAAACAAACCGGTATCGCTAGCAAAGCTAAGGCAAGGTGCGCTCCAACACGTGGCGACAGGTAGAGCGACTCGAACAGAGGCTGGTGCATGAGTGAGGAGGGTCCTGCCCGGCTTCCCCCTCCCCTCGGGTCGCAGCCTCTGTCTGAGAGAATAAGTGGGTGCTGCAAGCGAACTCTGACACTTAGCACGGTGAGAGAAGTCACAGAATCAACTGGAATGTTCAAGCAAATTCTAGAAAAAAGCCTGATCTAAATCCGTGAAGTAGTTCTCTCTTTTCCTTGCTAAGCGGAGGTAAGGTATGCCCTGAGGCTGGTGTGTGAGTGAGGAGGGCCCGCTGCATCTCTCCGATTTGCGCAAATAAATCGCTACCTGCAAGCAAACTCTGATACGTAGCATGATGAGGGAAATCGCAAAATCAACAGGAATGTTCAAGCAAATTCTAGAAAAAAACCCAATCTAAATCTGTGAAGTAGTCGTCTCATGAAAAGCAGACAGACAGACAGACGTTGGATTTTCTATATAGAGAGATTTGCTCTTTGTGTGTGTGTGTGTGTGTGTGTGTATGAGGTGGTCCATTCAGTGTTTTAGGCCATATAGAAATGAGAGTCCCTGCTGGCCTGCTGTCGCCGTTTTCATGTGTGTGAGGTCCTGCATTGTTCACATCACACATGTGCTCTGTGTGTATGTGAGGTGCACAGAGCACTCCATATACAGTAGGTCAGTCGCTCTTGGCCTGCACACCCTGCCCCAGTCACACGCTTGTGTGTTTGTGTGGGTCTGGTCACAGATTTGTGCCCCAAGTCCTGCTGAAGAGGGGCTCTCTCTGCCAGCGTAACTGGAAGGCTAACCTGGCACAGCAGCACTGCGGATGACGGGGGGCAGCGGGCAGCACTTGGCGACGCAGGTACAGTAATTAAACTGTCTGTTCGCTGAAAGCCTTTTGCCTGGCAGCCGGTGATGCATTATAGAGACATTGAGCTAATCGATTAAAAGCGCCGAGACGGGGGACTTGTCTGACAGCGCTGTGCCCAGATGAAATTAGTCAGAGTGGCTCAGCGGATCCGAGGGAGGCTGCAGGTGATTGGAGGCCTTGTGGGAGCTGCGCTGGCGAAGGGGACAGCGTGTGCTGATCCCCGTGTAATTAGGACAGCCGTGTTTTAAAAGGATTTTCAAATTATTTAAAAAAAAAAAAAAAAAAAACGGGGGGTGGGGGTGGCAGGCGAGAGTGAGACGGGATAAATCAGGAGGCTCTTCGCCAAAGAATTTGGCCTCCATCCAGTGTGGCAGAAATTACACGAAATTATTCGGCTGCTAGGAAATGTGAAATCAGACTAATTGCCTTTTGAACTCGGCGAGAGCAGAGGAGTGGGACGAGCCCGCCAGCGAGCGCTGCAGAGGGGAATCGATTTCACAGCTGATATTTAAAAAATATGACACTGATTTTACACCGTCCGCCTGCCGCTTCTTATGTAAATGTGCCCTGATCTGGAGGACTTGTTGATTTCACTGCGGGAACGGTGTGGGGGGTGTCGAGGGGGCATACACTACCCGTTACTTGACAAGAGGTTTGAACAAAGGGGGCTCAACATCACATGAGGCTTCTCCATCAGATCAATCTAAATGTGTTCAGATTCTACTGAGTCAGGTGACAAGGGGGCTTGAACTGAAGAGGGCTCAGTATCGGGCCGGCCACTTCAGACATGACCACCAGAAAGGTGGCCATAGTGAGGTCTAATCCACCAGATTGAGCTAAAGAGGTAGTAGCACCCCCTAGTGGAGGAGCTCGAGAGTGCAGGAGCATCTTGTGGGGCTACTGCCACAAGGTGCCATAATTAAGTTTCTCCCATCAGATTGTTCTAAGGAGCCAGTAGCGCCCCCTTGAGAATAAGCTTGAAGGTGCAGGAGCATCTTGAGATGGAGGGGGGCAAACAAAGGGTGCTCACTTCAGAAGTGACCAGCACAAGGGAACCATAGTGAGGTTTCCCCATCAGATTGTTCTAAGGGGGTAGTAGCCCCCCTAGTGGAGAAGCTTGAGCACACTTGGGCAGGGTGCCAGAGTGGGAGATGGGGGTGTCCCAGCATACAGTGAAGAGCCTTGAAAGCTCAGGGCCACCATTTTAATTAAAGACAGATGGGACAGAGGTGGCCTGCACTCAAGGAGATGTCCAAAGACAGTAAGGTGCATGCCAGTCCGTCTCCCACCGTGATCAGTCAGGCTTCCTGGCCTTCTTCATGCCTGCTGTACTCATTATAAATCAGTAAGCACCAGTGGCGTCACTGGTGGAGGGGGCTTTTGGGGCTTGAGCCTCTGATCTTTGAAAGATACCCCCCAAACCCCTCTATTTGCTCCTGATTTTTGAAAGACTAGTCCTTCTTTCTACCATTCCGCATTCTGACATGCATGGATGACTGCGTGAAAACTCCATAAAGGACCACCTCCCACCCCACTGTTTTTCCATTTAATACACGGAGTATTTTACAAATAACGCCATTAACACAGGATGGGGGCTAAGCCCCTAGTAAATGCTGATACACGGCTAGTCACACATCCAAGGACGGCTCAACACACGGCTGCTGCTTTCTCAGCTCAAATCAGGCTACAACTTGAGGTAGTGAGTTGGTCCTTACTGCACGTAGCAGGCATGCACAGGACATTAGTGAGGTTGGTCTCATAGAGCGCCTTTCATAAGCTCTGTATAAAGGAGCACTCAATCAGTTATAAGTCCTCAGGAAAAATGATCTGAAAAGACTTTATTTGATATGGCGCCTTTCACAAGAAGCCTACGATCATTGATAAGGCTTTATGTACTATCTATGGCAGAGCCCTGAGGAGAAGTAACTGGAAAATCCGTCTCATATCATGGGTACAAATCATTTATAAAACCAGTGAGAAAAATCATCAACCAGCTCATCAGTGTTTATTTGGTATAGCATCTGTCTCAAAATGAGTCAGGGAGGCTTTATTGTATATAGTGCCTTTCCACTGAGAGCAGAAAGCAGCTGAAAAAGCGCACTGATGTTACAGTTACTATTCATTTATAAGGCCGTCAGTAGCAACCACACGTCACATCATCGAGATATATGTGATATGGCACCTTTCACGAGAAGCCCCAAACGGTTAATGAGGCTAGATCTAATATGGCGCCTTTCACATCGAGCAGCTAAGAAAGCAGGCTGATGTCACAAGTAGAAGTCATTTATGCGGCTCTCGGGAAAAAAAGAAAGTGTTCATCAGCGTATCAGGGTTAGTCTGATAAAGTGACTTTCACAAAAAGCTCAAATGTGGCAGTGAACCTTTGTCATATATAGTGCCTTTCACACTGAGGGTCAAGCTCTGTATAAAGGCCGTCGATGGCAATCATTATTCAGATTCTCAGGGTTTGTTTGATATAGCGCCTTTCACAAGTGGCTCGGTTAATGAGGCTTTATCTAATACGTTGCCTTTCACGTTGAGTAACTGAGAGGTCAGTCATATGTCACAAACAGAAATCATATATGTGGTGATCAGGAAAAATTGTTAATCAATTTTAAATAATTTGATATAGTGCCTTTCACAAGAATCCCAAAAGTGGTAATGAACCTTTATTTTATATAGTGCCTTTCACAGTGACTGCAGAGCCTAGTGTAAAACAGCTGGGAAATGAGGTGGAAATCACTTATTAGAACATCTAGAAAAATCATGAATCAGCTCATAAGGATTTATTGGATATATAGCACATTTTACAAAACGATCTTCCATATAGTGCCTTTCATACTGTGGGTTAAGCTGGGGAAAGAAAGATAATGGCAGTTACAGATCATTCAAAAGTCCATCAAGGAAAATCCTTATTCTGTATCATCAGCATTTACTTGACATAGCGCCTTTCACAAGACCCAAACAGTTAATGTCTTATATAGTGACTTTCACACTGAGAGCAAAGCAGTTTGATATCACAGGTGCTAATCATTTATTAGGCCGTCATGGACAATTGTTAGTCAGCTCATCAGCATTTATTTATTGTAGTGCCTTACACAAGACGTCCTTCTCTTGTCTAGCATCTTTAACGGTGCCCTGCTCTTGATGGTGTTGTTTTTTTCATCACCTGTATGCCACCCCACACTGGCATAATCATTAAAGCCCATCCCTGGCTTTTCCCTGTAGCACCCCCTGTAGGTCCCTCCTGGCACTTAGTTGCTGTTTTTATTATTTTTGTTTTTCCCCTTTAATCCGCTCACACTGCAGCGACTTGGGCAGCTCGCCGGCGTGCGGCTGCCACCTCTTCCTTCCAGCTGACCTCGCGCTAATAGATTGAAGGGTCGCCCTAAATCAGTGTCGAGCGTTTAATGGAATGAATGAACTCATTCTTCAGTTTAACTCAACATTTGCAGTAAGATGACTTGTACCCTAATGGCTTGTAATTAATTTTTCCGAAAATCATATTTATGATAGTGTGCGGATTCGGCCCTTTATCTAATACATAATGTTCATTTCAAGGCCTTAATTGCATTTAAATTAAAATTGGCTTAGCAGCAAGATGAATTGTGGGAATGCATCAAACCAGCCAGCATGTCCTGAAGATGGGAACCTGAAGAAGTCATTTGGTGGAGATGGACGCAGCCATTTGGACTTCATTAATTTTTATTGCCCAGGTAGGAGATGTTTATGTCAGTGATGATATCGTTTTTGCACACTCTGTGTGCGGAGGTCTCTCGAGAGTAGCTTGTCATCTTTGTGCGTATTTGTCACATTTGGTGATGCCCACCTGCTATATACAGGGCTTTGCTCTCCAATTCAAAGGCGCTATATAAGGTAAAGCCCCTACAATTCTTAGGAGCGTTTTTTGAAAGGTAAATGCAAATAAGCCCTCGATAAGCTGATGGACTTATAAATGAGCTGATTTCTCAGCTGTTTTACACTGAGCTGTGCCCTCCGTGTGAAAGGTGTCATATTAAGGAAGGTCTTGTTAACTGGACTTCTTGTGAAAGGTGCTGTATCAAAAAAATAAAAACCCTGACGATATGGATGATTGTTCGTGACAGCCATACAAATGATTATCCAGCTGCTTTACACAGAGTTTAATCCACAGTGTGAAAGGCGCTATATAAACTAAAGCCTCGTTAACTCGTTTTGCAAAAGGCGCTAGATCAAATAAACCCTAATGATATGACTGATGATTGTCTTCGATGGCCTTATAACTGATTTGTAGCTGTGACATCTAATTGCTTATTCAGCTGCATTACTGCACACAGGGTTGAATCCGCAGTGTGAAAGGTGCTATATAAACTAAAGCCTCATTAGCTCATTTTGTGAAAGGCACCGTATTCAATAAATGAAATGGCTAATGATGTTCCTTGGCAAGTTTGAAAGTGATTAGTACCAGCGACGTCAAACTGCTTACATAGCCGCTTTCTACAGGGCCTAATTGTCAGTTTGTAAGGCCCTATATAAAAATAAAGCCACCAAAACTAATTTTGTGAAAGGTTCTATAGCAAATTAACTCTGTCTGTACGTCTGATGTTTCTTGACAGCCTTATTGTAGCTGCAACATCTATTTACTTTCCCTGCGGCTCTACACCCATAGTGTGAAAGGCACTATATAAACTAAAGCCTTATTAGCTCATTTTGTGACAGGCACTGCATTCAGTAAACCCTGATGAACTGGCTAATGATGGCCTTACAAATGATGAGTACCTGTGATATCAAACTGCTGACACAGTTACTTTATGGAGGGCTTTATCTCCAGTTGGAAAGACGCTGCATAAAAACAGAGATAAAAGCGACAAGCCCCTTCAGTGGCCTTGAACCAGAATCTGTGAAATGGAAAGGTGTGCCTAAGGTGTTTGCAGGATGAGTCATCAATCTGGTGGTCCGTCGAAAATAAAGTGACCAAGAAACACAGATGATGGATCTCTGAAGCAGGAGAGTGTGACCACTGTGTTTATGGGAGGGGCCATGTGATGCTCCTCCCATAGGGAGTGGCCTGTGATTTAGAAGATGGGGCTCTGAAATACTAAGCTGTAAGTGAAATGGCCCACATGTCCAATTGTGACCATCAAGGCCGGTGTTTGAAACAGGAAGGTGTGGCTAATGTGCTTGGGGGAGGAGCCAAATGATGCCCTGCCCACAGGGTGTGACCCATAATCTAGAAGGAGGGGCTCTGAAATAGAAACGTGTGACTGATTTCTTTGTGGTGGGTCATGTTGGGCCAAACTCTGGTACTGTGACTGAGGCTAGGCAGAGGTGCAGTGCCACTTGGGGTATTTGATTGTGGGAGCACCAAATGTTTGAATTCACTTCTGGCCTTCAGTTGAAGGTGACAACTCCTTGGAGGGAGTAAGATTGACTCGGCCCTTGAGATTTGAGATAAAAAGGTGACAGAGAGTAGCATGAGGAGCCACACCCCAAACCCCAATCTAAAGTTGGGTCACCAAAGTGTCACTGAGGTGGAGCTGTAAAAACAGGTCATTCAGGAGGATGTGCAGCCCAGCTGGGTCACTCGGGTGAAGGTTCACATTCAGGTTTATTGCCAGATGTCTGCACAACAATGGGGTCTTCAGGTAAACGTATAGCCCAGTCAGGTCAATCACGTATGTATGTGGTCCCATTTGGTGAAGAAGGTGTGTGTGTGGCCCAGTCAGGTCAGCCACATGTATGTTTGAATTGAAGCTTGTTGTCAGGTATAACAATGGGGTCTTCAGGTGTATGCCGGGTTATCCACGTGTATGTATGGCCTTACTGCGTCAGTCAGGTATGTAAGGACCCCAAACAGTCACACAGTGCTCTTTGTGCTTCAGTTGGGTCACCTATGTGTACATGCAGCCCTGTCAGGACACGCAGATGCATTTGTGTTTCAGATGGGCCAGGTGCAGTTAGCAGTACAAACAGGTCACCATGGTATATATGCTGGTCAGGTAGGTCACTCAGGTGTATGTGTGGTCCAAACATGTCACCCAGGTGTATATGTAGTCCAGCTGAGTGTAAGTGCAGACCGTATGGGTGACGCTGGTTCACGTGCAGGCCATTCAGGTCAGCCAGGTGTATGTTTAAAATTTAGTGACGTGTGTGTGTACAACAATCAGATGTTCAGATGTACACGTGGCCCTGATGTGTGGTCAATCTCAAGTTTATTGTTAGGCATCAGCACCAGACATTTACATTTACCTCATTTAGCAGACGCTCTTATCCAGAGCGACTTACAACAGTGTTTGTTAGTTTTTTTTTTTGTTTTTTTTTCGCATACCCCTTGGGGTCAGAGCGCAGGGTCAGCCATTGTACAGCGCCCCCTGGAGCAATTACAGGTTAAGGGCCTTGCTCAAGGGCCCAGCAGAGTAGGATCTCTTTTGGCACTGACGGGGATTCGAACCGGCAACCTTCGGGATACCAGCACAGATCCTTAGCCTCAGAGCCACCACTCCGCCCCACCAGAGTCAGGTCTTCAGATGTATGTGTGGCCCAATTGGTTTAGCCAGGTGTGCCTATGGTCCATTTGGGTCACCCAGGTGTGTATGTCAGGCCCAATCAGCTCAGCCCTTTTGGATTTCTTCCTGAAGCCCATGCTCGGTGTATTTGATGGTAGTATTGCCAGTTGAGATCCTGGGTGGTGTCTGTAGATGGCGCTGTTTTTCTCTTCTTTTGTTTGTAGTGCACAATTCCTCCACGTTTAAGGAGTCTGGTTCAGCTCTCCGTTTCCAAGTTCTTCCATCGTTCATGCTGGCATTCCATTGTCTTCTGTTACATCCCAATGATGCCCAGTCTCGGGTGTCGTCCTGTATTCTGTATGACGCCATCTCAATAATGAGCTCACAGCGTTGCACTGAGGGAGCTGAAGGCCGCGGTGCACATGACAGGTTAAGGTGGCGTCAGGCTGACCGACAGTGACTGTGAAGTCAGGGCAGTGAATGCCAGGTGTGGTGTTCATCATTGTTTCAGTCACCTAAATCCAACCCCACCACCCGATGAGAGTAAGACGTCAAGGGGCACAGCGCTATTCCTCTGGGGTGTGCTTACCATTGTGTCACCTATTTTCAAAAATAAGCAAGTTTGAAAGGAAGTGGTGCTGCCTGGAGGCTTCAGTTGGCTCTGCCGTGTGCCGGGAGCTCCAGGTCGCACTTGATAGCAGTCGCTTTCATTTACTATTCAGCAATCAGGACCTGACAGAGGGATTTCTTATTTTCTCGTTTCATCAGTGGAGCATGCCGGTGTAGGTTAGTCCCTAATTACTCTCAGACTGAGACGTTCCAAATATTCCCTTGGTGGTAATATTTTTCTGCCTGAATGAGTCATTATGTTGTTTGGCAGACTGAAACACCAGCCTTTCTGTGTCGGAACAGAACCCCTCGTGTACCACGGCGTCCCTCACCGCCGCCTGCTCCGTGCCGACCCTCCCTCCCTCCCCGCTGTGACATTTCAGCTTCTTCTCACTCGCTCTGCTGGGCTCGCTGACTGATCTGGATGGATGCCAGCTCTTTTCTTAGGGCCAAGGACAAGAGAATGGGAGACATGCTTAATGATCTGATGGAGCAGCGCCTCAGTCCTGCTGAGAGGCGAGAGACGGGCCATGTTTGTTTAGGTGCACGGAAAAGGTCAGGGAAATCCTCGGCAAGGCAGGGAGCGACAGACACCTCGGGCCATTTATGTCACGGTCCGTCTACCTACCTGCCATTAATATAGTGCTTTATCTGTCACCAGTATAGTGCCTTTCCTATCTGTCTGTCCATCTAGCTTGTAATGCCTCCCACATCTGTTATTTAACGCCCTATCTGTGTTGTGCCTTGCATATCTCTGCTGTCCTGTTATAAAGTGTCTTGTATATCTGTCTACACAGCTTTTGCATCTACAGTATATGATTACCACATGACATAGTGACTATCATATCTATATACACTTTTATAGTGTGCCCTTTTATCTGTGTCTGCCTTCCCACCTATTATGTAGTGACTTTCATATCTATCTACCTGCCCATTATATAGGACCACTCACTTGAGTCTGCCTTTCTAAGCTGCAGATGTACTTTCCTATTATAAAGTACTTTTCACATCTATCTACCTCCCCACCCTCCTGTTATATAGGGCCTTTCACATCTCTCTGTCAATCTATCAAATCTACGTATGTGTGAACTATATAGTGCCTTATCTATATATTGCATTTCATATTTATCTGCCTTCCTGTTCTAAAATGCCTTATAAAATCTATCTACTAATTTATTATATAGTTCTTTTATATCTGTCCCACATCATAATATAGTGACTATCAAGTCTTTTTACATACCTTTTATAGTGTGCTTTTTATCTGTTTTGCCTACCATTTAATAATAATTCATTACATTTACATAGCGCTTTTCTCACTACGCAAAGCACTATAATGCAGGGAGGAGCCAGGATGTGAACCCATGATCTCCTTACTGCAAGGCAGTAGTGCTTTTCACGTATCGTTTAGTGCCTTAAATGTCTATCTGCTTACCTATTATATAGTGCCACTCATATATCTATCTACCTACCTACCTACCTACCTACACACACATTTGTGTTCTTGCCATCTCTGGGTTGCTTCACGGAGTTCCTCCATTATATATCAGTGCCCCAGTTTTCCATCAATCGGCTTTTTCACGCATATAGTGCCATTCATGGTCAGTGCGACCCCAATGCAGTCATTAAAGGATATGGATAAGCGTCGTGAGCACACTTAATAAATAAAGAGCCCTCTTTTTAATGCAGGAGTCAGAAGGGATTTTAGCACTCGCTTTTACTTGTGCTGATAGATTCTCGCATTCAGCCGGCGACCCGAGTTAAGTTCATTCTACGTTTCCTTCCTAGTCGCCCCTCCCTGTCTGCCCGTCTGCCCATCGGTAGTCAATAAGGCCGCCTAGACTGATAGATTCGTTGTCTTGTTGCCTTCTTACCACAACGTAGACACTCCACCCCAAACCCAACCCCCCCAGACTTAAACAGATTTTCAAGCGGAGTGTCGCGGTAAGTCAGCACTTAATAGTCTGGGAAGTGGCACACGTGTCACTCCTTATTAAGTGGCTCAATAAATTTTAGGAAGTACGCCCTGCATAGCCCCCCAATCTCAGCGGATCGTCTTACTGGAGAGCGTGATGCTCCAGCTCGTACGTATATCTCAGTTAAAAATGAAGGCTTTTAGCCTGCAGCCACCGCGACTCTGTGATTTTCAGCGTGTCGCTGTTTTAATAGCAGCGAGCTTATTGTTTCTAAGCAGTTTATGGATTTGAACGTTCTTATAATAAATCCTAATGAGGATCAGCGTACTAAGAGCCGAATGAGGGCAGCGTTGCGGGCGCCTGACTCCTGCTTGTCACAAGCCACTGATTCATCGTCGCCTTCCGTCTTTTTTAACCCCGTGCGCGTGCGTGTTTGTTTTATTCTGTTATCAGTGCCACCTGGATGAAGCGCTGTTCAGATCAATGGCTCATTGCATCACTTCAGCGTGGCCGCTGCCTGAGGTTTTAATGTCTCCCGACTCTGTGCTCTACAGATCTGCCGATGTGTGCTTCACCTTTGACAACCGGCATCTTGTTTGAGATGTTAAATTTGCTGTATAAAGGACTGCCTTGAATTTAGCTTGAAAGAACATCTGGAGTCAGTGTAGCAATGCTTATATAGGACGCTCCCAACAGGCCTGAATTATATATTACAGAATGTCGATCGCAATGCAGCCGCTCTGTATAAAATGATAAACGTGTTTGCAGTGAAAGACCACAGATCTTGAAGTGACATCCGCTTACCGCCATCCTTCTTTAGCGCAGGTCACTCGTCATGCCGTGGCGCTCTCCTCACGGCTTATCGCACTCCAATTGGTTAGTGTCTCACAATCTCACCAATTGGAGGGCCTCGTACTTCCGCTACACAGCTTGGTTTTAACAGAAGGCGCTGGCTCCCCACGACTCCAAACTGGGAAAGCTGGTCAAAAAGGGATTCTGTGGTCGTTTGCAGAAAGGACGCACAGAGGGGCCTCTGTTACATACACTCTCTATGCCCAGCGTGGCGGTGCGGGGATGTTTGGCCAAAGTGCAATGGGGACACTTTTGCACAAACCTAGACACTTTAAAATGTCTCCAAGAGGTTGAGATAAAACTTGTTCGACACCTTAAAATCGTGTTAAGTGATCTCAATTAAAGAAAGAAAAAACAGAACATGGATTTGCGTTAACCGACGTCCTGATCCCTCCATTCCACCACTGTGACCTGGAAACCAATATCGTCTACCATCTATGGTCTCTCGTGACGTGCTTTAAGCCCCCAAGTCTGTCATGAATATGGAAGTCCTGTCTTAAACTGTTTTAGCCTGCCATACCGACTGGAGCGCATCATCTTCGGCAGGCGCACGCGTGCTCCTAATCTTCTCATACCGTTTTATTGCTTCAATTCGTGTTTTATGGCCAATTATCCCAGCAGGATGTATAGCATCCCACGGACCAGCAGTGGCTCTCAGTAAGAAGGCTAAATTGTGAGATAAAGCGCCCCTTAATGAACTCATCTTAAACACAGGATTATTCATTTCTTTCTAATTCTGTTACTTTCCCCCCTCACTAACTATCGGAAGAGACGATTTTTGCTTTACTGAGTTTTCATTTATGCCACTCATTATTATTATTATTATTATTTCTTCAATCCAAAGCATTGGCCTTCTTTAACTTTAACATGCCACACTTATCATGTCCATCACCGGCGGGTGAAGTGAGGCGTTGAGTTAATCGCCTCAGGTGATGCTTATAGGATTGTGTTTTTCATCGACAAGTATCTTTTATTCATTATGAAATACTAATACAGTACAAGCCATGAGCGTTAATTATGAACCTTAAGAAATAGATACACGTCCAGTACCTTGTTTATGTAGTACATTTAACAACGCTGAGAACTATTTTCATTTTAAAGTTTCAAATTGCGCAACAAGTAGATCGCACGGTATCGCCGCATCGCGAACCAGAGAATCAAATCGGCCGCGCATGCGCACTTGAAAGTTACATGTCTGCATGATATCGTCCATTTTCAATATCGTATTGTGTATATATTGATGAAGTCATTTAGTAGAGTTTAGTCATTTCTGGAATGTAATTAAGGTGTCAGTCACACGTGTTAAGTCTGCAATGCGCATTTATTTAAAAAACGCAGACACTGTTTGGCTTGCAGTGGGGTACCCTTTTTTAAAGGGCTCAAACAAAAGCGGTAAAGAACCAGTACGTTTTTATTGTTTTTAATGGTTGTGTGTTTTGTTGTTGTAATGCTAATATATATAACATATATAATACACACACACACACGCTTAAATTATTAGGAACGCCTGTATGCCTGCTTATCCATGCAATTATTTAATCAGCCAATCACGTGGCAGCACACAATACATAAAGTCCTACAGATGCAGGTCCGGAGCTTCAGTTTAACGCCCTCATGTAACAACATAATGGGGAACAAGTGTAGTTTCAGTGATGTCGACTGTGGCATGATTGTTGGTGCCAGTTAGGCTGGTTTGAGCATTTCTATAACTGCTGATCTCCTGGGGTTTTCACACATAGCAGTCTTTAGAGTTTGCTCAATGTGGTACCAAAAACACAAAGCATCCAGTGGACAGCAGTCTGCCTAGCCTTTAATGATGAGAGGGGTCAGAGGAGATGGCCAGACTTATTTGAAGACATTGTTTTCTACTTACAGATCTGCTGTTTCTGCACTAGGACCACACTGCATGTGCAAGCTTCCATACTTTGTCAAATGTAGTACTGTCATATGGAAGGATATTTTGTACAAAATGAAATAGGAACTCTTCCAGTTGGAACAAAAAGTACACCCCTGGATTAGGAGCTAAAAAAAAGAACCAGGAACTACAAATGGCCTGAACTCCTGCGGTGGGAATGCTATAAATGTTCCTGAGTTTCTAAAAAGTCCCTGGTTCCTGATAAAGATTCCTACAGTGGGAAAGCACCTAATGATATGCGAGTATAAACATTGTGTCATGAAATATATTATTATTATATTATTTCTTTATTTATTACTTGCCGTCCCTCCGTGGCTCTGCCTGTGTAGTAGTGAAACAGGACAGTGAGGAGGATCCTGCCCGGCCCCCCACTATATGATATCACGCTTACCCCTCCCCTCGGCCTGCAGCCTCTGTCCAGATTCACGCAAATAAATTGCTACTGCAAGTGATCTATGACTCTTAGTGCGATGAGAGAAGTCGCAAAATCAACCAGAATGTTCAAGCAAATTACAGGAAAAAAAACCTGATCTAAATCTGTTAAGTAGTTCTCTCCTGAAAAGCGGACAGACATACAGACATTGGATTTTATATATATATATAATATAGATTTCTAACAGTGGACACCACTTGTAGCATGAAATCCGACTTAAAACATTTTCACCTGTTAAAGTTGAGAGGGTGGGCTCTGGCGAGTACTGTGTTCTGATTGGTTAGTCGTCGGTCAATGGGACCCTCACAGTCACAACTTCACAGGTGCCTAAGAACGACAGGAGTGTCGAGACAAGTTGTGACCCTGCACTGCCATGGTGGACATGAGTGTAAGAAAACGTTGTCGAGAATTACTGCACAAAGCAGCTACTTTTAATTCAAGAGACTCCGAATTCATCTTCCTCTCAGTTGTGTCTGCATCTAACGTGTGGTGTCTGCTTATTATCAGGATTTTGGAACTATTTGTAAATTATTGACAGGTTATTTTCTAGCTGTAACATTGAGCTGTGTATCGTTATTACGGTGTTTGACACCAAGGATTCAGGTGAAATTGTTTGATTTTTAATTCAATGCTTTGTTTTAAAGTTCATTTTTGATTTGGGCAGTTCTTCACTGCCATTTTGTTTTTCGTTTGGGTGGCATAGATTCAGAGGTCACGATTCTGTCAGTCATTTATTTACTCTTTAGGATAAAGGGTTCATTGTAGGTGCACTTCCTGATCCGACTAACTATCCTATAATGAGAACGACGGGAAGAAGAGACGCGGAGAACAAAATATAAACAAAGCAAGGGTCTGACTCAGAAGAACAAACACCACAACAAGGATAAAAAGGATTGCAGAGTTCAAAATCAGGAAAAAATCAAACAGTAGTTAACAAAATTAAAGCGCAAGAAGGGTTTTGGAATCTGAGTAGTCAAATATCTTGGCAATTTAGCGCCACTGAACAAAAAGAAAATGGCTCAAATCAAAAAATGAACTTTAAAACAGAGTTTTGAATCAAGAAACTAACAATTTAATCCTAATCCTCAATAGTGATACGCAGCTCAGTATTAGAGCCAGAAAATAATCTGTCAGTAATTTACAAAAAGTCCCAGGATCCTGATACTCATAAATTGCCACAATTTTATGTTGACTCAATTGTTGCATTGGTGCTAAAGTTGTGACTTTGGTTATCAATAACCAGCTTTTGAACCTCAGCACTGGTACTAAAATGATACCAATGCAAATAACGGATAACCCCCCACTGCCCCCCGTCCATCTCAGAGCAACTTTATTCCTTCTCTCTGCAAGCATGTGTGCCTGTGTGGTCCGCCACACTCCACAAATCATTTCACTGGATACCCCCTTGCAGTCTCCAGTGCTTTTATTTAAATAAATACATTCAAAGATTGGTTGAGGGGCTTGGCTAGATGTAATAGGTATACGGGTGGTCTCATTGCAGTTGTGATTGTGCTACCGAGCATAAGGTACAGTTCACTTCTGGTACTGAAATTAACAAAATGCAGTTATCGTACCATTTTAAACTTGTGGGTTTTTTTTGTTAATTTTTCAGTATGGGGATACCGCGCACCCCTGCTGCACCCTACTGACAAATCACTGATTCTTGCGAGAGCACACTTAGTGTCCCAAAAAAAAAACAAGAAAAAGAGAGCCGAGAGCTTCAGCTGACATCAATTGCCATGTCCGTCACATTTAAAGAGACGACAGTGTAACCCACTCTAGTTGTGGTCATTGAAACTGAGATGCAAATCGCTTTGATTGAAATGAGACTCATTTTATATAGCGTCTTTCACAAGGCCCAGGCAGCCTCAATTTTTCAGGACCACATTTTACTGCAGTGGCACTCATCAGTCCAGCATTAGCACAGCTGTCTGCACCAACAGGTGGATGGCGCTGATTATGCACAAGCGGGTGGTGAGAGGTACTCAGCTGGCACCTTAAGCCAAGTTCACTTAAAACTTTCCTTCACCTGCGCGAAGCCAAAGGCTCCTCGGGGCCATGTTTAATTCAGCACAGGCTGGCCGGGAGAGCAGACGTTTTCTGTGTGATTAGAATTACTGAAGCGAATCTGACTTGCTGTATATTAAGTATGCGGTTACATTGCAAATTTTGTTACTGACATGAAAAATAAACTTAAAAATATTCATGAAGCGAATTTGACAAAAAAAACATGAAAAACGGGACTTCCAGACTGGAATGGGGTGGGTGTGTGTAGCTTAAGAAAAACGGACTATGGAGACCTTGCTTACTGACACCTAACAGACCAACCAAACCATTTGAAGTTTTCTCAGCAGTATCAGTAAAGTGTAGCCTAAAATTTAAAAGGAATAAAGAGCTGTCAGAAATATGGAATGGACACCCTAAGGCCAAGGTGACCGCAGGGTTACAGGTCAAACTCGGAAATCACTGCAGGCTGTGTGACGCCCTCTGCTGGGGTGCCTCAGATATTGCAAGTAAACCGTGGATGGGATCAATAGAACCCAACCCAGCCCTTCCTGCTTAAATCCAAAACCAGAGGGTGCTCATCAAGGATGTCAGCAGTTGCTTCAGGCAGCCCAGTAAGATTCTGAAGTCGTGTGTGTGAGAGCCCACCTCTCTGTCACTTGAGGGTCATAGCCAATCATGTGGTTCAAATCTGCTTGGAGTTGAAACCAAGAAGGCAGAAAGATTGCTGTTTGCATCCAAAATCAAAGTCGTCCAAAGACTGTGGTTGAAGTAATCTATCTATCCATCCATCATCTTTCTATGTATTAACAGAGCCTTTTGTATCAATCTTTATTGTAAAATAAGAAGTAGGAGGGAGTTTGTAAGAGTTTGGTGTCCATCCAGATTTGTACTCTTGGTAGATCACGGACCACAGATTTCACATTTAATGGATGGACCTTGGATTTAATGGTTGATAAACATGAAGTCAAAAGTAAAAAAGGAAAGTAAAGTCCAACAGAAATCCTGGGTGTCTTTTGCCCATTTACAGACTGTATTTAGTTGGCTCTCCCTGAGTCTTTTTTTTTTTTTTTTTTTTTTTTTTACCTCAATTAGTAATTTTTTCTGTTGGAGATGCGACCTTCTCAAAGGTGTGCTCATAAGTGAATGCTGTCTCCTGGAGTCGTTGTTCTTTAAATTGGTCTCAGGGTAGAAGAGGTGGAACCTCCTGCTAAAACCCAGAAGTAGTGCTGGTTCAGCAGTAAAATTTGACTTTGGTGTTGATACCAGCTTTCAGATCTCAGTACGGGTACCAAAACAGCTTCAAAGCAAATAATGGGGAACTCCGAACCCTCCTGTCTTACTGCATGATGCACCTCACAATTATTCAGCTATCTTGAAGTCCCAATTGCGTCAAGGTCACCTGTGAAGTCCAAATCGTGTCGAAGCAATCAGTGGGTTAGTGGGGAGGGGGTCCCCCATGAACTCCCAGTGGCATAGAGTCAATGGGGTGGAGTGTCCCTGTTAAAGTTCTGATCACATTGAAGCATGTACTTTCGTGAAGTCTACAAAAGAGACATTTTACACAGTTGCAATCACGAGTGTCAAGGGGGAAGGAGAGGCCAGTGAAATGAGAGGAAAGCTGAAGTTTACTTCCGTTACCGAAAATCCCGAAGTGCTGGTACTGTACCATTTTTAAATTTAGGTTTTTCGGTGCTCTACCAGTATCAGTATACCACACAGCCCTATCAGGAAGTGATGTCAGAAGTCATCTCAGGACACATCCTTCAGTCTATGGATAAAAAAAGGAGGCGATAGTGGCCACAACCGCTTAGGCCCTTGGAGCGGAGGTGTAGATGCTCCCATTGCACAGGTGTGTGACACCATATGACTGTCTATTACAGTGGAACCTCGGTTCACGAACGTCTCGGTACACGTACAACTCGGTTTACGACCAAAAAGTTCGCCAAACTTTTGCCTCGGTTCACGACCAAACACTCGGTATATGAACAAGCCAGGTTCCCTTTCGGTTTGTTGATGTTCATTCTCTCCCTGTGCATTTCTTGTGCAGCGAGCGAGAGAGAGGCATGCACGCGCACACACACAGGAGCGCTAGAGAGATACACACAGGCGCTCCAGGCTCGCAAAAGAGAGACGCACGCACACACACACACACAGAGCGATTGAGGGACGCATAAGTTAGAGAAGGCTTGTTTTTGTTTTCAGTTCTGTTTCCAGTGATCGGTTCGTAGCCTGCATTGTTGCAATGTTACTTTTCTTGGTGGTTTATTAAATTACGGATTTTTCAAATGTTCCTTTTTTCCCCTGTGCTTAAAATTCATTAAAAAAAGTGTTTTTAGCGAGCAGTTCCTAGCACTATAGCGTGAACTATTGCAGTGTTAGTTTTCTCTGTTGTTAAAGGTTTTCTCAATGTTATTCAATGTTTTTACATTTAGTTTACCATTACGCTGTGCATTCTATGGTATAATTAACTATATTTGTGCTTAAAAACTAAAAAAATGTATATATTTACATACAGTTTCTACGGTCTGGAACGGATTAATTGTATTTACATACAATCCTATGGGAGAAATTGCTTCGGTTCACGACCAACTCGGTTTACGACCAGAGTTTTGGAACGAATTATGGTCGTGAACCGAGGTTCCACTGTATGTTGTTCCTTTTGTTTATAAATATCATTTAGTGCCTTTCCTAACATGTAAGGAATGTTTTTCGCTGGTTAGAAATAAATAAAAAAATGATGTGCCGAATCGTTCTGTGTTATGCAATAGCCAAAGTTTCCTCACTGGCTCAAGTGCCCTCTCTTTTTATGTATCCTTTTTATTGTGTCATAAATATTATTTCTTTGTTTTATTATTTTTCTATAAGTACAGAATTATTCTCTCCATTTATTATCGTTTAATGCTGTATTATGTTAATTATTTGTTTATGTTGAGTCCAAGGGGGATGGGGCCTCCTGATGCTGCCTCCTGGCTTATATTAGCTTACAGAAGGTCCATGGCCAGCACTGAAGCATTGGCTTTTTGGTTCATGTTTGTTTGGCTCTGCTACTGGTTATTGATTTTTGTTTTGGGATGTTCGGATTTTGTTTTTAATTTTTTTTTTTTTTTAAATTTTTGATTTAGAATCAATATTTATAAAATGCAAATGCCGGTCTGTGATTACTTTAAGACTGCTGGGGCTAGAACTCTGATCTTGGTCTAGATCAAAAGCTTATGACCTGAAACATTCTGGAAATTCAAAAAATTTCAGGTAGCGTCAACCTCAGCAAACTGATCTGCACTTGTGGGTCTATTACGGCAAAGTGACTGGCAAACAAAGAAACATGGAAGAATTTCTTTGCCGTCAAGCAAATTACGGAGACAGATGATGTGATAAAAAAGGAAGGAAGAAGAAGAAGGAAGATGAAGAGGAGGAGAGCAGCTCCACCAGCAGAGCATCAAGTGCAGGAGACAGAATCCAAGAATGGCAAAGACACTAGTTTTTCATAAATTGTGCATGCTTTGACGTGAATGATTGCTGGTTAATTCTATGTCCCTTTGCGGGTTTTGAAACTGAGGGATTCTGATTCTGATGTCCAATTTTTGGTTTAATGTGTTTTTTGAAGAACTTTAAATTTATCAGAATTTTGCCACAATGACATTTCATTTCTTCTCACATGCTGTTATTTTGTGGATTCCATCATCATAATGCAGATCCTGGATGCTGCAGTGGTCACGACTTCGAATGGTCAATTGGTGAGAGGTTAAATGGGCATCTTGACGGCCATTTTGTATCTGAGTTTGTGGATAACAAACCTGTCTTCTCTTGTGACTTTCAAGACTTTTATTTTGAATCTCCTGGTCTTTGAATCTTTGATTTTTGTTCTCATTTTGTTTTCACTGACAGATCTGGGGATCTTGGCTAGTTTAGTTGGCTTTGAGTCTGTGAACTGTGGTGTTTGAATTTGGCTCAGCTCTATTTTTTTGGTATTTCAATTTTTGGACCTTGAATAATCTTAGTTGTTTGTAGGTTCACCTTTTGACATATTCTGTTGAATACCTTTTGTTTTTGTTGTGAAAATTTGAATATATCTTTATATATGAAAATGATGCAACATGTCAGGTTTTGTTCATTTTCTACTCTCGGAGTAGGCTCAGAATGTGTTAGTTTTGTGTTCTTTATTAATTGTTAGCAGTGTTGTCGTTAATGTCCTCATTTGTTTTTACCACGTCACCATGTTGTTTCTGGCGTTCCTGCTGTTGTAATGGGCACAGAGTCAGTTGCTAGGGCGTGTGTTTCCAGAAGTTGTGAACTGTGACGTCACTGTCACAAACACTCTAAAAGCTGGAGGTTCACTAGCCATTTCATCCAAGTTTTCAGATAAGTTCAGATCTCACTTATGTGGCTCTTGAGATTATTAATTTTTTTTTTATTTATTATGATTCTGGTTAGATAAATCCATTTTTTTTCTTCTGTTTAACTTTTGGCTTTTTCTAGTTTATAGTTTCATCTCCCAGTCCTTTCATCAAAATTCTTTTATGCCTGTGTTTAACCAGGCGTAACTTAAAGTAATTCTTATTAGCTGCTGTTGCCAGGGGGTTTTTGCAGTTCCCTTATCCTTTCTGTTCAGTCTGGTCCTATGCAGGCCATGAAGCCCTCTACTTGGGTTTGAGCCCAGGCTAAGTTTTGTTTCTAGGCCTCACAAGAGGGCTCAGGGCTTGAGGTTTGCTTAAAATCTAATAATAACATTCTGCTGCAGACAAAAATATTGAATCATAGGAAATGTTCACTTTAAAAAATACAAAAACAAAGAAAAAGAAATTACAAAAAAATATTTAAAAGACAAAAAATAAACAAAAGAAAAAAAACTAAAGCCATGAATGGAGCCCTGGCTGAACCAGAACATGGTGTCCATATTGTTTATGACAACACCACCTGTTATAGTCGCAGGTTTGGGCAGCAGTGTTGTTTGGTGGCATCTAAGAAGGAGACGCAGCATCACCAATGTCCAAGGTTTGAATGAAAAATTTTATTTTATTTATTTATTTTTTTATTTAGGGAGAGGACCTGTAGGCAGCCAGGAGTCTTCAAGTGTTTGTTCTGACCCTGTCTTTTGTTTAGTGTTCATCCCTTTATATTTTCTTTATTTCGCTATTCATCAATTACTTTTATCTTTGGTTGAATTTTCACTCAGACCATATGTGTTTAAGAATCATAGTTTTATTTTTTTTACTTTCATTTTTAATTGGGTTATTTTTTATGATATTGAGTATTTTATCAGGTACATCACTTTTGTGTTTGTGTTCTGCCATTAAATTGCAGATGGCAGGCCAATAGGCAAGGGGAGAGGATCAGGAGATTAAACAAAACCAGTAAGTAGCAAGCAGGATGTTGTAATGAGCAGTTTCTTTAATTTTTTTTGTCTTCCTTATAAGATCTACAGACATGCTGTGCTAGTGATGATCGGCTCACCACACGTTTGTTCTTTTTGAATGACTCTTTTAAGTTAATGTTACGAATCGGTTCAGAGGAGCTCAACAGCAGTGCTAAGGTGTGTCTGTGTCCTGCGTGACGTCGTCGGCGTTGTTCGCTTTGCCGACACAGATGTTAAAAGCTCTTGTGCAAGAACAGCCTGAATCATTAGTCTCGAATCGTTCTCATTCATTTAATTCGTGAACGGAGTAATTTCCCACAAATCCGTCACATGATTCTCTTTCACTGGTGATTCTGTAACGTAACGACTTAGTTTAATTATACATCCTAAATTTTGTCACGTTTTGTGTAGTTTTATGACAGGGTAGTGTAATATGAATTATCTTAAAAATACAATTATATATACATAAAGACACACATATATACTACATAAAATACGTACATATGCAAAACAATGTATGAATTATTTAATTCTATATTTGTGATGTGGACCCGCCTCTGGACTTCACATATGCACCAGCTGTTAATTCTAATAGTAAATTAAACGAATCAAAACATTCAATTCACTTAAATTTATAATTCAAAAGAATGGATTCAGTAAAATGACTGTAGTGAGAAGGCAAGCAAAATGACCCCTTTGATTGGCTAACTGAACAGATTACAAGATGCAAACGTTTGAGGCAACTCAGGCCAAGTCTTCAGGTAAAATGTAACCTTGAAGAAGGGGCCTGAGTTGCCTCGAAAGTTTGCATCTTGTAATCTGTTCAGTCAGCCAATCAAAGGGGTCATTCAGCTTGACTTCTCACTACATTCATAATGGCTGACACGGTACAACACCCTAGTACTACTATAACAGTAAAACGACTCGAAATGCCCATTGAATATGGAGCATTGGACCTCATGGAGTGTAATTTTCCCATATATTTCCTGCCGTCTGCAATATTTGAAAAGTTTTAATAACATCTCATGATGCCATTTACTTAACGTGTTGGGCGTTGGCATTTTTTAGCGACTGTGGCCACCATTGCTATGGCAATCCTGGTGTGACAATCGGGGAGAACTGCATGAAGGCTGGACTCATTTTAATCCAGAGCATCCAGTATTAGGATTCCTGTGTTGGTGTGTTGAGATTTATTTTGATCTTTCTTAGGAACAAAACATTTTTTTTTTTTTTTTCTAAACTTTATTTTTTAGTTTGTGTTTTTTAACTTGACGTCTGATCATTTGGGTTTTCTGGTTACAGTCTTGTCTCATCTCCCATTGCTGCTCTTTTAAAATCTTGACTGTCTTGTGCTGATTTGGTAGGCAGGGGTCAACACTGAAAAGACAAAAACAAATGTATCGGTACTCAAATGTGGCACTTGGTGCCACTGCCTACCTGCCAAGTGGTTTTGCCTGCCACAGGTAAAGTCAGATGGAGGATCGCAGGAATCATCGTGTTGAGGGGTCCTTTCATTGGATTGGCTGGCCCAGCACTATCTCAGCAGTGGAATGGCCAATAGGGGGAGGCAGCTTGATGGCCGAGGGTCTCCAGGACTCTGAACAAATCCAAATCCTATTATGTGATCTCATCTCCTGTTGAATTCTGCTCCGTACTTGTAATATTTCTGCTGCACTGTTATATTGTATTGAGGATGACTTTTTGTTCTGTTCTGTGTATTGTGTTGTATTGACCCCCTTCTCTTTGATACCCACTGCATGCCCAACCTACCTGGAAAGGGGTCTCTCTCTGAACTGCCTTTCCCAAAGATTCTTCCATTTTTTCCGTACTAGGGGTCTTATTAGAGAGTCAAGGCTGGGGGGCTGTCAAAAGGCAGGGCCTGTTGAAGCCCATTGCGGCACTTCTTGTGTGATTTTGGGCTCTACATAAATAAATTGTATTGCATTGTAAATGTGTGTTGAAACCCAATACAAAAACCAAGAATGTAAGCTGAAGGAGCAGAGTGCAGTTATTCACCTGAGACACGTAAGAGAATTGTTTTGTTCTTTTTACAATATCCGTATGCAGTAAATCTTGCTATCCACGGAGATCTGTTCCTGCGGATTCACTTATCCACAGTTATAAAAGTGTAACCCATTTTGCGAGTCAGAGTGGCCAAGTGCTTAGCTGCTTAATAAGAGTTTGAGTGATAACAGGTCTATGGTGCCCTTAGATGTCCGGGGCTGTACTGGATGGATCAATGTGCGCCTACACGGTTTGAGAAGGTGTGGGTGAGCCGTTGAACCCCATTTGTGATGAGGACCGGGCTGTGAACTGCTCCAGATGAATTAAGAATTCCCAGTAAGCGTGGGTCTTAAGCTCACATGGATCAAGTCCCCTACCCTTTGTTCACGCAATCCATTGCTACTACGGATTGAATAGTTTGGTGAGGTCCTCACATCGGCCCTACTCTGGTCACATGCGGCTTGTGGTGAAGCACCAAGAAGATGACTGTAAAGGACGTAAAAGTCACGTAGGAGAACCAGTGGAATGATCAGTACCAAGCCTCAAGGGGTGCGAGAGCAGAGGGCCGGTACATCCACCCGACCCCCATCTCCCCAGCCTGTGTCCCACTGGAACCTAAACCCATTTTTCCCCTAGGATCAATGCTTCAGTATCCGCGTTTTCCTTTTCCTCTGGGTATTATAGGAATGTAACCCCCACGAATAACGTGAAATTGCCTGTACTTGGACACAGTTCCTCAGTTGGCATTGGCTTATAAAACATCGTGTCAATGATTTATGATGTCACAGTGAGCGACAGTTGGAGCCACGCCCATAGTAACGGCTCACTGCATGGCAGGAAGAGACTTCACGAAAAGGTGGCATGAGCAGGAAAAACAAGATGCCGCCGTGGTAAGCAAAAATTGTAAAAAAAAAAAAATAATTCTAACCTTTTCCCTGAAGTGAAAAATGAGAAACTAATACCTCAAAACATGTTCTTTGACCTTAAAAAAACCATCAGAAATCCACAAAATACAGACAGAACAAATATATTTAATTGAACAAAAAATGAATATTCACGACAGCTTGGTGGAACAAAAAGGAGGTCCTGGAGAGCGAAGATGGCAAGCAGCAGAGGTCTGCCTACGAGGAGAAGGCTGGCATGTTAAGCAAAGTCGGTGCACTGAAATCATCACAAGGACAACAACCGATTCAGTCTTGCAAAACTAAGCCCTGGACATCTTCTCCCTAATTGCTACCCGGTTCTCGTTTGTGCCTCCACACCGAACAGAATCAGGACCTCAGGTGCTGCAGCAATTAGTCTGCGACATCCAGACCACCGCTTTTGAGCAGCCAGTTGACTGTATCAGGCAAAGATTAAATTCTGAGAGTGTCCCCTCTGATCTCGACAGCGCAGATCCCTCAGGACCGCAGCTCATTTCAGATCCTAAAGGGATTCACAACTGAGAAATTTCGAAGGAGTCGATTTGTGAAGCACTTTGTCAACGGGGCCAATATGACAGCCAAGTCGCGACGCTAATCCCAGTCCCGGTGTGATTAACGAGCCGAGGGAGTCTTTTTGCTTTATAGTTCTTGGATGCTTTCAATGGCGAGATTCCCTTCTAGAGAACAGAAGTTCAGAATTCATCCTTCGTCTCTGTGTGCCGGCACTTGTGCCAGGGTCATGAAATTGTTATTCAGCTCATAGCCCAAGGCACGTCTGGGGCCTTGCACACGTGTGTTATGTGTGCCATCTGCAGACTGGTTGGCTTCTCCAGATGTGATTTGTTGTTCTCATTCTCGATGTCTGCTGAGATAACTTTGTTTCCAATGTCCACTTTGAGACAGCACAAATTTCCCCCCATGTTTTATGGTCTTGTGCCAGCGACAATATAATTTCCTGGAATCGACTTTTGCTCCCAACAAGGTTTAGACACTTGGAAGCACAAGGAAGGACGTGTCCAGAGTTTAAAAGTTCAGTTTTCTTTGGCTTTAGAATAACTTCAAAAGGTAAACTCAAGGAACTAAAGATTATGAGTTTTACTGTATATAGCGCCTTAAAGAGTGACAAATCAGACTGACTGTATATAGAAGCAGGCTGTCACATGAGCATAGCATCCAAAGCCAAGCAGTGAACCAGCATAAGCATATATCTCGGAATTCAGCAAGTGGTACACAGGCCTGGATTTGGTTGTGGGGACCGGAGGGCACCTTTAAGCAAAGTAAGCATCTGGACAGTAAAAGAAGGAGAGGTCAGTAATGGCCATTTGGGTTAGTAGCAGTGCGGGCAGGCAGGTGGTAGGAACCAAGCAGAGATTCTGAATGTAAACAGCGTTTCTTTTTTGCTGCATGCCATCACTTCCTATACCACATTTTGAGCGAGAACAGACAACATCAGTCCTGACAGTTACTGAGTGGGGATTTGTGGGTAACCCAGTGAAGGTGCACATGTCTTAAAGAGGGTCGCAGGAATCGTCGGGTAGAGGGGTCCTTTCATCGGATTGGCTGGCCCAGTGCCGACTCAGCTGTGGAATGGCCAATAGGGGGAGGCAGCTTGATGGCCGAGGTCTCCAGGACTCTCTGAACAAATCCAAATTGTATTATGGGATATCGTCAACTGTTGAATTCTGCTCTGTACTTGCAATATTTCTACTGCACTGTTATATTGTATTGAGGATTACTTGTGTTCTGTTCTATGTATTGTATTGTATTGTATTGACCTCCCTTTTTTTTTTTTTGACACCCATTGGACCCCCAACCTACCTGGAAAGGGGTCTCTCTTTGAAGTGCCTTTCCCGAGGTTTCTTACATTTTTTCTCTACTAGGGATTTTTTTGGGGGGGAAGTTTTTCTTTGTTTTCTTAGAGAGTGAAGGCTGCGGGGGGCCGTCAAAAGGCAGGGCCTGTTACAGCCCATTGCGGCCCTCCTTGTGTGATTTTGTGTTTTACAAAAACAAACTGTATTGTACTGTATTGTATTAAAGACCCCTGAAGTAGAATCTTACTATTCCTGTCAAAAATGAATGTCTAACTTGTCGTTTGAGGTATTGAAGTTTCTAAAAGGAAAACATAAGTAAGTTCTTTAGAGCAAAGTCTTGTGTGTGGTATTTAAACTTCACTTGTGGTTTTAACATACTGGGCTTGGTAGTTTTGATTTGTTTTAAACTCCTGGTTCTTTGACCCTCCTACAAGGTACCTTTTGACCTTTCAGAGAGGTGGTGCCCCTAAGAAAAATGAGCATTTGGAGAGTTAAAGAGTCAGAGAGGTGTAACGGTCATTTGAGTTAATAGCAGTGCTGGCAGGCAGGTGGCAGGAGCCGAGCAAATATTGTGATATGAGCAGGTAGCCTTGTTTGCTGTACGCCCTTATGTCCTCTACCACATTTTAAACCCGAGCAGCCTGCATCAATCCTGAAATGTTATTGAGCAGAGGGAAAGTGTACATGTCTGAAACAACCCTGAGGTGGACTCTTAGTATTTCTGTCAACAGTTGATATCGAACTTGACCTTTGAGGTGTAGTCGTCAGGATTTGTGATTTAAGTGGAAGAATAATGCTGTTACTGCAGTTGGAAATTGAGCCAGTGTCCAGTCCTAGGAGGGATGGAAGGAAAGAAGAGATCTCATTGTGCAACGAGAGAGAACGGTGGGAATGTGTGTAAGGGTTTAATAATAATAATTCTTTACATTTATATAGCGCTTTTCTCACTACTCGAAGTGCTCAGCAATTGCAGGTTAAGGGCCTTGCTTGAGGGCCCAACAGATAAGTCGGGGCTTGATTTTACTGTATAACTTTTGGTATTTTATAATGTCACTCGTATAAGTCGAATGTGGAAAACTCCTGCTGTTGGTCCAAGAGATTACGATATGCTAACTAACACCCACCTGAGAGAGTAACCACGGAACACGATGCCTTTTGTTTTTATGTGTATTGTGCCTACGTGACCACACGCTGATACCCAAACTATTCCGAAGCGACGTTTGTACTGTTTTGTGTTTTTTGTATCTCACACCCTCATACACCTTTATCGTAAGAGCATCCCTTATCTACGATGAAGCGTTCGATCAGAAGAAAATATGAAGCTGGTTTTAAATTGAAAGTCGTTGATGTGGCTAAAGAAATTGGTAACTGTGCTGCTGCAACAAAACTTGATGCGTCTGTGAAACTGGAGGCGGCGAGAAGATGTAAAAAAAAAAAAAAAAATGTTGCATTTTTGAACGGGCGTATAAGTCAGGGTCTGATTTTATGATTTATTTTTCGGGTTTCAAGACCCGACTTATACGTGAGTATGTACAGTATATCTTTGACGTTTATTTGATGATGCTACCATAGTTTTCATGGGTATACTGTTAGGGTGCATTTTATTGTAGCATTGTCAAGGTAATGACCCAGATATGCACAGCGCTTGACGTCTTGGGTGTGCGGTCATAAAAAGTCACTTTGTATATAACTCTAAAAGAAACTCCTCGTTTCTAAACTCCTGTTTAAAGCCATTGTCACATTACGGGACTCCTAGTCGTAGAGTATGTCAGACTTGCCGATTTCAGTTCCTGATCTCATCACCCGACCATACCTGTTTTTACACAACTGAAAATTGCAAGGCATGTCAGCTTTAGTAAAAGTACGACTCCCTTCCACCACAGTCTTCCTCACCACTTTTTCTGATGGACAGTAGCCTGCTGCCTGTGTTTCACCAACAACAGGTATGGTGAGTTCAACCACAGTCTTAGCCCATTTTTTTCTGTTCTTCCATTCTGTCTTGGTATGTAAAACACAAGACATCAGACAGGAGCGTGTCTTCTGTTTTCAAGGTCCAAAACACCCGTCGTTCCTTATTCCTCATCACTTTTTTATATGCGTGGTACTTCTGGATGCACATTCATTGGTTGTCAGCTGTTATGCACACACAGAGCTCGCCCCTATGACTTAAGGTTTTTGTCGGGGCAAGTTGCAGACAAGTTCAAGTGAGTCACAGGTGTGAAATAAAGAGCCTAGACACACAGAAGGAGGTTTGGGGGCAGCCACTCGTGTACTTGAGCCCTGGCTGCAAAAGCCAAAATTAGTTGCACTGATGATTGAACTGAGGAAACATAGGATGTGGTCTGGGTTTTAAGGCAGGGAACTGGTAGTGACGTCAGGGAGGTCGGAACTGGAAGTGACATCTTTATAGCCGGAATCAGGTAGAATTTCCCATGTTTGGTCTGCAGGGGTAACAGAGAGAGGTTTAACGCACCCTGCCACCCCCAGCCTGGTGTAGGCCATCATTTGGTCCTTTTCCTACCTCCTATGCGCACGTGTGTGACACCGGGTACATCACACTAGACAACCGACCTTCACTGGAGTGGATTGCCAACTGCTAAGTGAAGGCTACAACTGAAAATCGCTTAAAAATAAAAAATCGTCTATTGTGACATAACCTCGAACTTTCCTTGAATTGACTTTCAGAAAGTGTTTTTTGACTTTGATTTTTGATGACATTCTGGCTTTGAAGACTGATTCTCTTAAGTTCCTGGCCAGGGCCATCTTAACACAGGGGCACTGTGGGCACTGACCGGGGGCCCACAATGTTTCCAATGCCTGTGTATGTTTCTGATTTGCTATCAAAATGGGGGCTCCAGTGCCCCATTTTACCCGGGTTGCCTATGATGCTGTTAAGATGGCCCTGCACAAAGCCCGTTCTGCCCCAGGAAATCCTTCATCACCATTTAGAAGTGACGTTTTTCACAGTGCCATCTCCTAATGCAGATATCCTCAGGCTGTTTTACTGTCTCTGAAAAATGGGGCACAGAAATAAAAAGAAAAGTTTCCAAGTGTGATGTGAACTCGACTGCACGCCACTCGACGCCTGGGAGTCGCTGCCAGAGTCCCAGGGCTCTGCAGTTCAAAACGGTGCCTTCAGCTCAGGTTGAAAGCTAATAAAAATCGCACGGCATATTTAGAGCCTAATCTCCTGAAACGGTCACAGAAAAAAAAAAAAAAAAATCAGTTGAATTGAAACGTTTTTGGATTACAGAAAAACAGAACAGAAAACGTGAAAGGAAATGGGGGACAGATATGGGGGCCCATGACACCACTCTGTCAGTCAGGCCCAGACACTAGGATCCCCAGCCTTTGGAAGGTGCACAAGGCATTTTTCTAACGGTTTTGTACTCCCCTTTTCATTCTGATCACACGATTATATTTTATTTTTATTTTCTTTATGTTTCCAGGCTACTTTTGTGTGTCTTTTTTTTGTTTGCAGTCACCATCACTTTGTATATTTTCAAGCCGCCATAATGATCAGTAATGTGCATTCATTTTTTTTTTTTTTGAGAATTCCAGCATGGATTTCAGTAATCTAATGTTAAATTTGAAACCCCTGATTAGGTGTATAGTTTGTGCATTTTAATCATATTAACAAAGTTGAATTTTTGAGGGATCTTGCCGTACCGCCATCTTTGTTTTCCAGTGGCCGTTGCCATTTTTGAATATTTGCATCTGTTGTCTCCATGGTAGTATTTCCCTGCATTCCTTGCTTGTCACAGTCATCACTGAGAAAATTAAAAACTTGCCCCAGGGCACTTCCAGTGTATCCAAATTTGTGGATGAAGTCTAACGTTTGTGCTTTTCCAAATGCCTCTTTGCTTTTGACTTCCTGGTTGAAGAATCCTTTTGCTCACAGTTTGGATTTTCAATTTTGGTGAGCATTTCTAGTTTTGATGAAAGATGGCATGTGTTTGACTTCAAGCATCTCCTGATCGTGATCACCTGACATGCTGTCTCTTGCAAATCAGTACACCCGGTTGTTACCAAAGACAAACTCCCATCGCCATCACGTGGCACGCATGACGCCATCGACCCACCGATATTTGAGGTGGCAGTGCGCTCGCTGTCTGTGGTGTCCATGCTTTTGTACTTTCTGCTTTTCTTTGATTACTCTTTCTTCATCTCCTGGTCCTTCGTTGAAGAGTGAGGAAACAAAAGAGGAGCCAACAGCTCCAAATATGCACTACAACTGCGCCATTTGCCTTCTCAATAACCCTTTGTGTTTTCTGGTTAGGATTCTTAGTATCTGAGAATTTTTGATGTTTGCTTATTTTATGATTATTTCTTTTTTAATTTTATTGTTTTACCACACATATACTGTAAGAATATGATTATAGTGGTAGTAGTAGTAGTCTGTTATGCACCAGTCTGGTGTATATACAGTAAATTACGGTAGTAGTAATATGAGCAGCAACATGAGTTCCAGTTTGGGTAACTTCCAAAAGACTGAAGATCTACTAATGGTGGGGACCCCTAATGTTGATACAAAAGTTACTCTATAAGAGATATAAAGGTTAATGTACAGATTTCTAGCTATCTTATTGCCATATAGTGCTCTATCTATGATATAGTGCCTTTAATATACACCTATCCATCTATTATATATGGCTTTGTCTATCTGTTACATGGCTCCTTTCATATCCACTAATATACACAAGAAGGCTGACAAAGGGACTTCTACAAAGTGCTGACTTAAGCGCCTGAATAATTCTATGAATGAAAGTTTTCAGTTTGTGATTTTTAGTAAATTTGCAATCATTTCTGAAAACGTTTTCACTTTGTCATTATGGGTTATTGAGTGTAGTTTGATTGTGAACTATAGTAAATGTATCTTTTGAAATGAAGTGTACAGAAAGCGAAGGGGGTCTCAATACTTTCTAAATCCACTATATCTATCCATAGCCCCTTACTCATTTATCTGTGTATATACTATTTATATATATATATATATATATATATATATATAGTATAGCTGCACCCTATGACTGCCCCCACATAGTAATGGAACAAGACAAACTTTAAAAATCAATAGATGTTGGCACTATATCTGATCGTGTTCAGCTCTGACAGGAGAGCGATCCCTGCGTTGGAAGAAGAGCATGTGGCACTGAAATCTCTGCCAATCAGCAGCTACCCTCTAAAACGCACATAGCATAGCTCTGATCTCTCTCTCAAAAATGTCAAACGTTACTCCTTAATAATCTGTAGATGATAATGTCTGTTGAACAAACTGGTATCACTAGCTAAGCAAAGGCAAGGTGCGCTCCAACACGTGGCGAGAGGTAGACTGACTCAGACAGAGGCTGGCGAGTGAATTAGAAAGGCCCCGCCCCCCTGCTCTCAGCCCACAGCCACTCTGTTGGATTTGCATAAATACATCGGTACTGCAAGCGAACTGTGGTACTTAACGCGATGAGAGAAGTCACAAAATCAACCAGAAAGTTCAAGCAAATTATAGAAAACAACCAGATCTAAATCCATTAAGTAATTCTCTCGTGAAAAGCGGACAGACATACAGACAGAACGCGCTTGGACCATGAAATTTTTAAAACTGTTTTAAAAATGGGCCACAGGTAACCTACATTCCAAATTTCAAGTCCCAAGTCTCATGGTTTGAGAGATTTCATGATGAGTGAGTCAGTGGTATTTGGCTTTTTTATGTGTGTGTGTGTATATAATATATATCTCCATCCATTATCCAACCCGCTATATCCTAACTACAGGGTCATGGGGATCTGCTGGAGCCTATATATATTTTTATTTATATATATATAATATATATAATGTATGTATGTGTGTGTGTGTAGCTGCAAGTCCAAAAAGGGAACAAATGAATTACGTGTCTTAATATCATTTTTTATTCCCAAGCTTTCAATCCCTACCAGGAGTATGCAGGTTTGAAAAGGAGATCATGCACATAATCAGTAAGACTTTATGACCAGCACCCTCCTCAATCCCCCCCCCCCCCCCCCCCCAAATCCACCTATCCTCCCCTCTTTATTTACTGTATATTACCTTGGGTTCCTGTAAGTCTAATGATTTTCCTCTGATGATGATTCCTTGTAGGAATCTAAAACTTAGGAATAAAAAACTGTTTTAAGGTATGTGATTCATTTGCTCCCTTTCTGGTTTTCCAGCTGCAAATATGCAAACCGTATCACATACCTCCGCTTATGAACTATGTATGACCTGCACCAGCAGATGCTAGTACAGGTCATAGTTCCACCTCCTAATTCATGTCCTCTCCTCAGGGCTCCCTTTCCAAGTGCTGTAATCGAATGGAGTCAACTCGGCTATTCTTGAAATTCACCTCATTGGGCGTGCCTTGTGTCCCTGTGCAGTGTTATCCCTCCTGGGCGTGGCCAGTCCTCACCGCTTTCTGGTCCGCGCCTCAGATAATAGGAGGATGTGTTTCATGGCACTAATAGTTCCTTGAGCCTTTCCTTGCTCTCGCTCTTTGATTGGACATCCAAAGGACGGGCGGACTGGTCCATGACGCTGATGTACAGTATACTGTATATGTTGACTGCAGCAAAGGCACGGAGGTGCCAGGGCATGACTGTAGACAAATAGAGACCGCAGCAGGAAGGTGTCTCATTTGAGATCCCAATTAAAAATCAATTCGGCGTTCTCCTAGTGAGCTCGCCGCCATCGCATCGGTACCACACACTCCGCTCTAATAATTAAAATATCATTGCGGCTGCCAGTGATAACTGGCAGAGCCTCACATTTGATTTGAAAATCAGTTTGGAGTATTGTGTATTGTCGGGCAGAGCGCGAGCGGGTTCTACAACGGTACAACTGTAACATTAAGAGGCAGCCGGTGACCGCCGGGCACCTGACGGCAGGGGCTTTGACAGGTTGATAAATTAGGACTGACACTTGCCAAAATGGCTGTCCTTCCCACAGCCTGCCAGTCGAGCAGTTCCACTCCGTTAATTGAATTGGCAATTTGTGTAACAGTACCTGCCCCTGAGCTCTCGGAAAGCTGGAGCTGCCATTTAGCTCCGTTAATCCAGAACTTGGGAATAAGGACGCTAAGCTTCACAAGAAATTATTGCAGATTTAAAATGACAGTCAGGGGCCCTGTTGCCAATTTTCCATTAAATGAGAAATAAATTAACAATAGCAATAATGTCGACTTATAAAACCCAAAGTTAAATTGACTTTCAAGTAGCGCTGTGATTTCAAATTGCTGCTGTTCTGAGAATCAGGTTGCATATTTTACAGAGCGAGCCGAAAGCTGTTTATACCGCGTCCTGATTGAACGCCTGCCGTACTCGCTTTCATTTAGCTTTTCATATTAATTTTACTCGTAGGAGCGGCAGCCTCGAAGAAGAATGAAAGCGATACGCCGCCGCCGCCACCTCTCCAAATATGTGCTCAGCGCGAGTGAGGGCGACCGGACCGCCGTGTCACCAGAGTCTCATCCGGGGCTGAACGCCGGACCGCCATGGCGTTCTGTGTGAAAGTGAACGGTTCATCGAGGGAAAAATACTGGCAGCGTGTCGTAGACGGCGCGGGGAAAGTAATAAAAATAAAATAAAAAAATAAAGAAGGAAGGAAGGCTGAAACGCAGCAGTCACGGAAAAGTAAAAGTAACAATCAGGGACTTGGGAATCTCAGCGGCACGGAAAGGTAGACGGAAATGAGCGTTTAAGTGCGCTTTAATGGGGTGAAATAGAATGATAAATGGCACTGGGAAGCTAATGGATCGCGCGGCAGAGCTGTCGTTTAGTGCGAACGGAGAGACGCCGGTGAAGCAACGTGTCTGTCTGTCTGCTTGTCTATTGTATAGTGCCTTTCACATCTCTCAATGGCATATAGCATCTTTCCAATCTCTCGCTATCATGTAGTGATATCTATCTATCTATCTATCTATCTATCTATCTATCTATCTATCTATCTATCTATCTATCTATCTATCTATCTATCTATCTATCTATCTATCTATCTATCTATCTATCTATCTATCTATCTATCTATCTATCTATCTCAGAGTCGTGTATGTATATATATATATATATATAAATAAAAAATACAGTATCAGCTTTTCACTTTATCTGTTACGTAGTGCCAAGTGGTTTATTTACCACTTAATGCACAAGGACAGATAGAAAAGAAAAAGAATGTGGGGATGATCTCGTTATAAAAAGAATGCATTGGAGGATTAAAATAGGAATGTTTACTGGATAAAGCACACAGGAATGTACAGTCACTCAAGATGAAAGGCACCATATAAATAAAGAAGTGTTTATATAAAGACAATAAGCCCAGTGTTGAAGGTGCTATGTAAAGTGAAGACATTTTCCCTCACCACTTGTCATCAGTGACGCAGAAAGCTGTTTCGTAGTCGATATGCAAGATTTGTGTTTTAGCCCTGTGGCGATGTACTTTAGTCTGCCATGACCAATCCTCCTTGAAGGCAGAGAGATGTGCTTTGATCATCCTCATATATACAGTATCAGCCATTCTGCTATACACTGCCTTCCTTATCTGCCTAGCTGGCTATGTATCTATTACATACTGCCTTTCATATCTAGAGTATATATCTATCAATTACTTACTGACTTTTGTATCTATCTAGCATTATATGATATGTAACACCTTTCATGTCTATCTGTTAGATAGATAGATAGATTCTATCTATCTATCTATCTATCTATCTATCTATCTATCTATCTATCTATCTATCTATCTATCTATCTATCTATCTATCTATCTATCTATCTATCTATCTATCTATCTATCTATCTATCTATCTATCTATCTATCTATCTATCTATCTATCTATCTATCTATCTATCTATCTATCTATCTATCTATCTATCTATCTATCTATCTATCTATCTATCTATCTATTGTAGCAGTTAAGCGCGTCGTCCACCTCTCGAACCCTCAGGTACCACTCTGATAACCAGGTGAATATATAATAATATTTCTTTTTATTACTATAAGGTGCCCCAAGCACTCCTTCCACCACACTCATATACAATAAACAATTCTTCTCGATAATAACTCTCTCTAAACAAACCAATCCTCCTCGCCCAGACACTTGCCACCCTTCCTCCCAGCTCAGCTCAATGTCTGGGCTCACCCAGAGTCCTTTTAAAGCCCCTGACCCGGAAGTGGCTCTAAGCCAAACCCACAAGTCCGTTTTCCTTCCGGGTCAGGGCAAAGTCCTTTTCTTCATCCCGGGAGCACATCGCTTCCTCCAGTCACGTGACTGGGATGCACTCCCGGGTTATAGGGCATGCCAGCGCCTACTAGCCCCCCTACAGCGACTCCTGGCGGCCCCCAAGGTATCCAGCAGGGCTGTGTCAAAACACTACAAAGTCCATGAGGCCCTGCTGGAACTCTGGGCACCAATATGCTGTCCGGAGGGCTCCTCCTAGCGGCCTGGGGGTGAGGGCCGGACTGGAAAGCCGGCAATCCTCCACACTATCTATCTATCTATCTATCTATCTATCTATCTATCTATCTATCTATCTATCTATCTATCTATCTATCTATCTATCTATCTATCTATCTATCTATCTATCTATCTATCTATCTATCTATCTATCTATCTATCTATCTATCTATCTATCTATCTATCTATCTATCTATCTATCTATCTATCTATCTATCTATCTATCTATCTATCTATCTATCTATCTATCTATCACATTGTAAGGCACTATATAGATATAAAATATTGTTTGGTAATAATCTTGTTTTTCTTCTATAGTGCTGGTGATGGTGCTCACTTGGAAAGTCGCTATATAAAATGAAGCCGCCTGACAGTCCTGTGGTATCAGTTATGTACTGACTTTGTGTTTGTCAGGGTGAATTTGAAAGGCATTATATGTAAAGAAGCAGTTATGCACCTTGATATTGCTTGTTAAATTTGTGTTTTTTCAGTGCAGGCTTGCAAGGCACTATACAGAGAAGCAGCTGTGTGCCTTAGTATCACTTGTGTATAAAATTTATCCTTGAACGTCACACTGCTTATATATATATATATATATATATAAAAAAAAAAAAAGACTTGTGTGACTTTATTATTGAATTTGTACTTTCAGGGCAATCTTGAAAGGCGCTATATGTAGAGAAGTGGCTGTGGTATCACATATGTATTGAGTTTGCACTCTGCAGGCCGAGCACACTCCAAGTGGTGCTCGTAATTCAGTCGTCTGAATGGGAGCAGCTAATTACCCAGCCTGGCGTGGAGAGGTAAATGCGAGCGGCTCATTTGTTTTGATTAGGGCTGCGCTCTCGTGATTAATGTGAAATTATGAGGTTATGTAAATAATAAACGGCTCCAATAAGACAGCGCAGAAATACAGAGCGCCTGCTGACTGGTGGCGGAGTGGAGGCCGTGTCGCTCACAGCCCCGCCGCGCCTGACCGCCTGTGACTTTGTGGCAGCTTAGCATGCAGAGACAGCTGTGACATGCGTGAACGGTGAGCCACAGGTCAGACAATAAGCACCTGGCTTGTTGGTGGATGGTCATCAGATCCCTCTGGCTCTGGGTGTGACCTAGCCAATTGGTCCTGTTAAAGTGCCAACATTCTGATGGCAGCTCATTATTCATTTTTAATTGTGTGCAGCGACCTCCACAGAGTTTGTGAGTCGTCTTATGGTCACTTGTATACAAAGGAAGGACAACTGTGCGTCCCCGTCAACCTGAGGCCCCCTTCTACCTTCATTTTCATGCTGCTAACCTGAATGCTGACAATGTGCTTCACTAAAATGGACACTCATCATATATGTTGTCAAACAGTTCGTCCCAATGTATCTCTGTTACAGGGTGGCACAGTTGATAAAGTTGCCACCTCCCAGAATCTGGATCTCCATTCATTTCTAGGCTACACTGTGGGCTTTACATGTTCAGTCCAAAACCAGCCAATGATGTTGATTGATCCAACTCTTGACTTGCTCATCCCAAATTAGCCAATCAGATTCATTGTTTATCTTGAGAAAAAAAACCAAAAAAAAAAACAAGCAATCAGATAGTCTTCAATTGTGTTTTCCAAAACCTCCCAGGTCTGGGCCAGTGCAACAGGTATATAAAATAAAAAGTTTAGTTGTTTGGAGCTTCACTAAACCCTGATAACATTCATTGTGTTGTATGTTTTCCTGTTGTGTTCCTGTTATATTTCTCTACTCTGTGTATTGTGTTATTGTTACATCATCAGTGTGAGCCTCTCCCAGTATTCATTGTGTTACTGTGAGAGGAGGAGGAATCACAGAGCTTGAATTGTTCACTTTTTTATGTTCTCCGTTTAATATTTCAGACCATTAATAAAAAAAGAGAAAATATCAAGAACTAAAGGGTGTTTGCATTATGCTTTCGTGGCGGTTTGTATGGCACGTTGCATATCTATCACAACGCAGAAGCTTTGAGGGTGAACCAAATCCAAAGGCCAGGACGCAACAGTACGGCGCGTGCGGTGAAGACCGGTTACACCAGCTCATCGCTGGTTTATCTTAAAAACCAACCAATCGGATTAAATGGACTAAGTCTCCAATGTTCAGTCATAAAACCAACCAATCAGATTGATTGGCCCAAATTCTCACTTGTTTAATCCAAGACCAGCCAATCAGATTGACTGACCCGTCTTCACTTATTTAGTCCAAAACTAGCCAATCGTATCGATTGTTCCAATTCAGTGATGCAGTGTTGAAGTCTGGCACCCCCTATAGGCCATGTGAGATCAGTTGATAACGGGGTACAAAAGAGGGCAGGTGCATGATGATATGGTTACTTACAAGTGTCAAAACTTCAGATAAATTATGTCAAGAACAGTAAAAATATGAAGTAGAAAAGCTGGCACCTATAATAAATATTCACGAAACAGGGTCGGTCTATCTATCTATCTATCTATCTATCTATCTATCTATCTATCTATCTATCTATCTATCTATCTATCTATCTATCTATCTATCTATCTATCTATCTATCTATCTATCTATCGTATAAAGTTAAGGCCTTTTCCCTCACTCTTTGTCATTGATCGATCTCAAACTTTATTAATCCCAAGGGAAATTGCATGCTTCACACAGCTAATGTTTAATCGTGTTGCCTAAGGTTCAAGGCACTATACTGTATATAACAGAGACCTTTCCTGTCACTATGATGCTGCACGTTGCTCACTTTAATCGTGTCACCTGTTCTATATCAAGTGAAGACCTTTTCTCTGTTTAAGATGCAGCACGCTGTCATTTTTCACCTAGTGTGCCAGGGGCTATATAAAATGGAGGGCTTCCCTCTCACTGTTTAAGATGAAGCACACTCCTTGCTTTAATAATGTCTTCCAGTGTGCAAGGCACTATATGAGGTGAAGACCATCCTTCTCATGGTTTGTCATTTGTCATGCTACATGCAGCTCATTTTAATGGTGATCTCAGTGTGCAGGTCCCACTATAAAATGAAGCCTTTTCTCTCACTATCATGTCATGTTGCACGCAGCTCGCCTGATTGTTGTCACCCAGTGTGCAAGGTGCTATATAAAGAAGAAGGCATTTCTTCTCAGTATTTGTCATGCTTTATGAAGCCAGCTTTAGTTTTGTCCAAATCTGCAAGGTACCGTATAAAGTGAACACCTTTTTCTCCCAATTTGTCATGCTTTTCTCCGCTTGCTTTAGCAGTGTCACCCATTGTACAAGGCGCTATATAAAGTATACACATTTTCTCCCACTATTGCTCATGTTGCACACAGCTCGCTTTTAACATAACGCTCAGTGTGCCAACCGCTCTATACAGTGAAAGCCTTTCCTCGCCGTTTGAAGAGGCTGCACGCAGCTCGCCTTAATGGTGTTGCCAAATAGGCAAGGCGCTATATAAAGTGAAGGCCTTTCTTGTCATCATTTGCCATGCTGTATGCAGCTCGCTTTAACGGAAAGTGTCTGACGTCACTGTAAACTCAAATGAGAGATGTGAGGATCACTGCGTTCTCCGGCAGGGAGCAGATTTAAATTTTACAATCGAGGGGCACCACATGAGAAGCGGGCACGTTTGGCGAGACACTCGGGCAACATGGGCGAGAAGTCCGAAAATGAACAGCTAGATTACCGGGTTTAAGCGGCGCAGATCAAACGGAAGAAACACGATGGCATAATGTGAGAGACCGCGCAGAATGAAGCGCGCGCCATGCCCATGCCGCACCAACGCCGCCCCTCCGCCGTTCTCACCTGCGCTCTTTCTGCAGAGGTGACAAACCCGCTGACTGATTGATGTTTTCAGTAAATTTAGAAAGCCTCATTCTCTGTTGCTATAGCAATAAATCCGCCCACTTTACTGGAAGTTTCCTAAAATGTTTAGCTCGTAAGAGGAGAGACGACAGTTGCCTTTGTCACAAAAGATGACACTGATGCTACAGTTATGCGCGGCAGGGATGGCGAATTTTATTAGGCGGAAAACGTATTTTAAGTGGCATGTGACAATACAAAAAAGGAAATGCACCTGTTGACTCCTGTGTGGTAAAAGGCGCTTTATCAAATAAATCGCTAGCCTCCTTCTGGGATGGTACGGGATGACATCCCCACCAGAGAGCTCTCTTGGCACTGGGGCACCCATTGCTGGGCGAGGGCATCACACTGACATCTCATGCATTATCATGTCAACAGTGGCAGACCCTAATGATGCCAGAGGGGTTTCCTCACATGACATGGGGGCAGATCTTTTTTTTTATTATTTTTTATTTTTATCACTTCCCCAATAAAATCTAGTAAGAGTGGAGAAGTCCCCCGTGTCTTATGCAACAAATACACCACATGACCCTGAGCCCCAGTCAGGAAAGGTGCTATATTGAGGTCCAGCTCTCTTTGAGGCTGATGATGGGGTGGCATGGTGGCACAGTGACTTGCTTTGTCTATTTAATGTGAGGATGTTCTCTCTGGGCTTGTGTGGGTGTCAGTCTATTTTTGTGGTGTCTTTCCTTCACCACCAGGTGCTTTACAAGGTGTGTGTGACTACCATTCCAGCCAGTGGGCTCATACATGATGATCAGTGGTACTGGGCACCTCTTAGAGCTTCGACCAATGTCTTTTAGCACACAAACCCAAAAAGTTTGTATTCTACCTCAAAAGCTGATGCCACACAAGTGAGGTTGAGTGGCAAAGGTCAGAAAATAAAAAAACACACACAAGATCCATTCTGCCTCCTATTTTCCCTCCTGTGCCTTAAGGAGTCTGCCCTTGCGGAGGAGGATATGATCTCGGCACTCCTGGCACATGTCTTCAACAGGGTAGATGTGCTCTGGACTGATAAACGTTACTGTTGACTTTAGCAATGCTGACCAAATGTAGCTGAGTAATATTCAGATCTCCAGTAGACATTCAGAATCCATGCTAAATGTGATCAAGCAGACCACTTTTACAGGTGGCTGGTCACTTTCAGAGGTTTACTTTTTCACAGCCATCTTACGAGGAGGTGCTCTGTAATGTCCTGAAGAATACTCATCAGAGCGCCCTCTGGTGGCACCATATGATACTGCAGCCAAGCAGTTCTCCTGATTCAGCTGTTGAGACTCATTGGGAACCTCTTAACAGTCTGGTGGAGGTGGCACCTCATTGACTCTTTTATGGGTGAAACATGCTTCCCATCTATAGGGCATGTAAAGTCTGTCCATACTGGCACATGGAGGGGTGCTGCATTCACCAGTGTAGGATCTGTTCTTTGCCAAGGCCACCTCCATATCCCTCCCTGGAAGCTATTTTTAATACATAAAGTCAGTATGAGGGCCATTTGCTTTCTGTACCTGCTCTGATTACTGAGAGATGCAAGGTGGCAGAGTGACTAAGCAGCAATGGCAGGTGTGGCACCAGACTGTTACAGGACGTGTGTAGTGACTACATAAAAAAAACAATGCTCAGATAATTTGTAATATAATCATTTGTAATATAGCGCCTTTATTAATCTGCACTGTTTGTGATGTAGTGCTCTTCCTGTCTGTTGAGTGTACAAGTAAGAATTTCAGTGTATTCTGTACGTGTAGCAATCCCATATATTATAATGCAATACAATATTAGCGTCCTTGTGAAAGATTAACGTGATCAGTTGCTTGACCCCAGTGAATGCCTGCCCGAGCCCGTGTTGGCATCGTCTGTCACTCTTTGCAAGCAGGTGCCAGCTCCGAGCGCCTCCTGTGTCTACTTGCCGGGCCTCGCTCTCAGAGGACTGGGAAAAGGCAAACGCTTGGAGCATCACCGGAGGGCACAGGCACATTTCCTCGAGCATGTGAAGGACGGCATGCCTTTGGTTGGCGCGGCTGGGCCTCAGGGAGCCGCACTCTGACACCTCGCTCTCCACATGTTTACAGCCGGGCCTGGCGAGGATTTAATGACCATCCAGTGCATTTATTACATCATTAATTGCACTTAATGTGGCCGCATTACCACAACGCTTGGCTAAGCTCTGGAAATTAAGTACAGAGCGCTTTGTTATAAAATTCACCGTAATGAGCTCTGGTGGGACGAGCTCTGTTAACTTTCAAATTACCGCAGGCCATCGTTTTTTTCTTCATTCTCCCCCCCCCCCCCCCCCCCGCCCCCCAGAAGTCATTCACCAGTTGGAAACTTGCTAGATGCCTTAAGGGCGCCACTCTGAATGATCTTCAATAGCTGGGACTCACTTGTGCCCAGATATACTGGAGGCCATGCCACCTCATATGGTTGGCATGCCACCCTTACCGATCGGTTGGTGTGCCCAACGTCACTCACTTACTCCCGCCCTTCTGTTTTACTTTCTCAGTGGTTTATTTTCTTAATTGGTCTGCAAGGTATCTGGTGATGGTGAAAGGCACTATATAAAATTGGGGTGGCCCATGCAGAAGGTGGATCTCCAGTGGTTTCAATTGACTTGTTGCTCCTCTTTAAGGGCTTCCACCCAAATCCCTGGTCTACTTTTTATTTATTTTTTACATCTCTTGACTCTCAGCAGGACACTGTCTGGGTGACATTGGGGTTCCACTCAGATGTTCAGTTCTTGCCACTCCTGCTGGTCAGTAGTTGCCAATGAGACTGGCAGTGGCAAATTTAATGTAATTCTGAAAGGAAGAAGTCAAATGTCAGCTGGCATGAGAGTACTTGAGGTTGAGAGTGTGCTTTATTGGTGAAATATTGGGTCAGCCACACCACTTGTTAAGTTCTTTACACAGAGACCCTCATTACAGTGTGGGCATCAGGCTGTTCAGAACCCTCGTCTAGGTATTGGCCAACAGTCTCAAATGGCTGACATGGTCACTCTCTGTCATTTGGCCTAGCAAGTAAATTGAATATGACGTTTCTGTGTCTGGCATGGACTATTCACCATTAGCAGGTGATGTCCCATCTGATAGCCACAGTTGGTCATTCACAACAAGGTCTCCGCTTGACCTCAGATTCTAAAAATGAAGGCACGTGTAGCTTTAAGGACCAAATGCGATCGTTCATCTTGGAAATAAATAAATTTGACTCACTAATTGAAATCTACTGAGGCCTTGGCTGCCAAATGGGTCACACTGCGGCATTCGATGTTGTGGTCAATACTGCTGGAGAGAACAGCTCAGAGCTCTGCAGGCACTTATCAAGCAAGAAGCCCCATCAAGGCAAGCAGGAGAACCAACATTTACCAGTCACCTCTTGGTAGCTCTGCAGCTGGGCGGTCTTCAGGTGGGCAGCTGTGCTGTTAGATGTTTAGTGATCACCTGATGAACCCACCTCCATTGTGGCTGTTCAGGCCCAGTCAATGCCAGGCTTGTGCCACCCGCTCTTTGTGTGGACAGTTGCTGATGATGACTAAGAGTAGAAGCAGGACAGTGAAGAGCTACCAAGGACTTTCATGTCCTACTCTGATAGGCTCAAGGCATGGAACTTCTGGAGTGGCTTGGTGACATTGTCAAGGTCTTCACAATGATCAAAGAGAACCAGTAGAGTTCTGTCAGTGAATTGTGTTTTTAAGGACACCTAGTCGAGACTAAGAGAAGATTATTGTAATTTAATTAAATTATGAAATTAAACTCCTTAAATCTTGAGCAGAGAAGGCTACATGGGACCAAACTGAGGTCTTCAAAATTCTGAAAATCATCTATAAAGTCAATCCACCTGATGTCTTTCACCTAAACAGTCATTGGCACCTTGGAGGACACTTGGGCGGGAAGGAACTTTTAATTGTAACTTTATTAGGGAATTAAAATCCTTAAATCTTGGGCAGCGAAGGGTACATGGATCCAAACTGAACTCTTCAAAAATTCAGACAGTCATAGCTAAACCTGATCCAGCATACCTGTCAGTTAAACAGTAAATTACATACTCAAGGACACCTAGTGGAGACCAAGGGAAGGGAATTCTCATTTTAACATTATTGGGGAGTTAAAATCCTTAAATCTTGGGCAGCGAAGGGTACATGGATCCAAAGGGAAATCTTCAAAATTCAGACAGTCATAACTAAACCTGATCCAGCATACACCTGTCTGTTAAACAGTCGGTCAGGTACACGAGGACACCTAGTGGAGACAAAGGGAAGGAACATTTCAAATAGTTTTATTTAATGGGGTCATTAGAGGACCTTATTGAGGGCTTCAGAATTCTCAGAGGCGTAAATAAAGCTGATCCTGCAGAATTCTTTCAGTTAAATAGTGAACTACATACTTGAGGACATCTAGTGGAGACTAAGGGAAGCCCACTTTAATATTTTTAGTTAATTAAACCCTTTAATCTGATTCCGATAAATCTTGAGCAAAGAAGACTATGTGGAATACAACTGAGGTTTATAAAATTCTAAAAGGCATAGGTAGGGCTGATCCTGCAGAATTGTGTCAGTTAAATGGTGAATGACACACTCGAGGACACCTAGTGGAGACTGAGGGAAAGAAACTTAGTTTGGTTTAATTAGGTAATCAAAACCCAAAAATCTTGAACAGAGAAGACTATATGCGATGTAATTGAGGTCCATTAAATTGTGAAAGTCATAGATAAAGCTGAACAAGCAGAATTGTGTCAGTTAAACAATGACTCGAGGACACCTAGTGGAGACTAAGAACTTCATGAAGTTTAATTAGGTAATAAAAACTTCAATCTTGAGCATAGAAGTCTGTGTGGGATATAATTGAGGTCTGTAACATTATAAAAGGCACTGATAAAGCTGATCCTGCAGAATTCTGTCAGTTAAATGCTGAATCACACACTTGAGGACTTCTAATGGAGACTAAGGGAAGGCAGTTTTAATGTAATGTAATTTGATTTAATTATTTAAATTCAAAACTTTGATAGGCATTGATGAATTTGATTTAGTGGAATTGTTTCAATGAAATAGTGAATCGCGCATTCGGGGACATCTAGCGGAGACTAACAGGAAGAGAACCGTTTTGAATTGGATTAAGTAATTAAATCTGTTAATGCTTGAGCAAAGAAGACTGTGTGGAAACCTAATTAAGGTCCTCACATTTCTCAAAGCCATAGATAAAGCCTGATCCAGCAGAATTCGATCAGTTAAACCGTGAATCATGCACTCGAGGACACCTAGTGGAGACTAAGGGAAGGAAACTTAATTTGGTTTAATTAGGTAATCAAAACCCAAAAATCTTGAAGAGAGAAGTCTACATGCGATGTAATTGAGGTCTATAAAATTGCGAAAGTCATAGATAAAACCGAACAAGCAGAGTTGTGTCAGTTAAACGGTGAATCGAGGACACCTAGTGGAGACTAAGAGAACTTCATGAAGTTTAGGTAATAAGTCTTCCATTTTGAGCAGAGAAGTCTGCGTGGGATGTAATTGAGGTCTATAACATTATGAAAGGCATTGATAAAGTTGATCCTGCAGAATTCTGTCGGTCAAAGAGGAAATCACATACGTGAGGACACCTAGTGGAGACTAAGGGAAAGGAATTTATTGTAATTAGCTAATTAAATTCCTTAAATCCTGAGTCGGAGTGATGGTGATGGCGTTGGTCTTCAGAATTCTCAGAAGCATTGATAAAATCAATCTATTATTAATTCTCTTAATGCAACAATGATTCACATACTTGATGACACCTAGTGGAGACTAAAGGAAGGTCATTTTAATTTAATTTCATCAGGCGACTAAACAACTCTTAAGCAGAGAGGGCTACATGGGATGTAATCAAGGCCACAACTGTGAATGGCATTGGTCTGAACACTTGGACGTGCATTTGCTTTGCGTCTAGCGACTTTGGGGATGGCCATACACCTTTGATCGCATGAACATTTCTTTATGTTGTCTGTACAAGTCATCCATAAGATTTTGAATTTCCCGAGTGATGCTGGGTTCCTCTGACAGTTGTCGGCATTTATGCTGTTGGTGCGGCTCGCCTCCCAGCCTATGCAGATTATCTTCACTCTTCATTCACATCACGCGACACAGAGGCGTTGTCGTCCCCTGCTGCATTAATAGCACACCTTCTCCACATTTCCTGACCCCCCTGGCCTCCCCTCCTGATTTGCACAGTGTGTTCCTAATTTTTTTTCGCTTATTATCTCAGCGTGGCAGGGAGAGCCTCGACACGATGAATATGGTGTAACTGAGCAGGTCGCTCTGCGTGACACCCTGGACGGTGCAGGCTTGATTCCCAGTTAGGGAGTCTTGGCAGTGACCATCTGATGGGGGAATCATTTAGGCCAGGGGTCAGGTGGTCCATTTCTACAGTGTGTTTCACACCCCATGTGGCAAATTACGACTGTGGGACAATTGGAGAGGGGCAAAGCATCACTAATGGCCTGAGTGAGTAAGAACAATCTGGAAATATGCCCTGGGGGACCAAGCTGGCAGAAACGTCATAGATGTGATGGTCTCTATGCCCCCTTAGCAATATGCCCCACCATGACACCCAGTGGAGCTTTTCCAGTCACATCATTTTCTTTAGTACTCTGGTGGTGCTTTTGCTACATAACTGAAAATTAAAATATTGCCCGCTTTGCTTTTTTTGTCCTTAACCCCGAATTGGCCCTTAGGCCATCACAACAGGACTCCAAATATTTGGCTGTTATTCAGATTTAGTAATCAGTTACATTCATGTGATATACCCCAACATGCCCTTAACCAGACCCTTACAGCCAACTGCACTAATCATCCCCATTATGTCAACTGTATCTGCTAGGCCCTTGGTCCACCCAAATACAACTTTTCATAAGCCCTAAAAGACCCCTAAATGCATTCATCACGCACTTCATAGATATCAGTCTGCCGACAGCCATAGCACTCACTCGACCTTTAACAAGCCCCAATAGGACCTTGACCACCCAGACTATTTGGTCATTTACAGTGGCAGTATAATCTTAACCATCTAACCCATTAGGACCTTTACAAGCAGGTTCATGAAGCCCTAGTAGGGCCATAGTGATCCCACCCATTAAGCAACTACTGTGTTCCAGTATGAGCCTAACTACCCCACGTTTAGACCCTTGATAGGGTCCACTCTACACATTATACCACAAAAGACCATGAAACCTTACCCTTTAGGCCCTTAATAGACCCCAGTGTGACCCTCACTACCCCCACATTAGGCGGTTAATAGGTCTCAGTATGACCCTCACCCTTTAGGCCTTGAATAGTCCCATTATGAGGATGAGAGTTTTGAAGAAAGCATCCTGTCCATCAAACTCTTTTGGTTTGCTAACAGCTAAGTTGTTCCAGCATCTCATCTCAGTACTTTATAAAAGTTGTAGTGGTTTCCAGTTAGATTGCTTGCTCCTGATTCTCGTGATCCTTAGTGTGAAGATGTGCTTCTGGTTTCCAAGCAGGACCCCCACCCCCCAACCACTTGGGCCTCAGTAGGACCCTACCCAGTCCATCCTTAACCCCCCCCCCCCCAATCATATAAATAAAGTTACATCATTAATTATTATTATCATTAGGTCCATCATTTAGGCCGGTTTCCACAATCTCTCCGGTGCCATCTGATCTCAGCGCCTTTAAATCTCCCCGTGATAATGATGACTTTTATCGGCCTTTATTTCCGTGTGTCGAAATCATTTCATCAACTTCAGCTCTCGACAGTTTCATCAAAAAGGCTCCCAATTAGGTGACGGAAGATGCCGGAGACCCTGAAAACGGCTTGTTAGATTTGATGGGTGTCATTAGATCTGGCTCATTATCATTTTTGCATATCCAAAAAGACATCAAAATCAATAAAAGTTAATTACTGCAGTTCAAAAATGCTGACAAAAAGCTTTTGAGGAATTCGGAGCAAAAAAAAAAAACCGAAGAAGAAGGAGGCGCTGCTGGAGATCCTTAGCCAGATCTAAAAGAATAATATGAAGAGCTCAAGATCTGATTCTTACACTTTGATTCTACGTTTCCTGTGTTTCTAAGTGTGATCTGTTTATCCTTTAAGCTCTGACGCAGCCCTGTCTACTTTTAGGCGTGCTGACTTTAGCATTCACCCCATTTCAAAGCACCACGCGTGATTCTTTAGCTTATATAGCGCCTTTCATGGACTGTAATCTGACAGTGTGTTAACAGAAAGTCTTCGCCCTTTATTTTATATCGCATCATTTACCGTGAACACAGTAGCTGAGTATTATGGAGATGCACACATAAAGTTAGTAGAAAGATGTAGTTCTTTACTTTATATGGCGCCTTTCCTGACCTGATGAGCTCTCTTGCCAGGCCCTTCAGTCTGTGCAGTGACTATTTAGAAAGTCCATTGAAAGCCCCAAGACATGAGACACTGCCAAGCAAATACATCAAACTGTTTCTATGAAACCACCATTTCAGTAAAGAGGGGAGAGCAGGACATGGTCTGCAGGGTCTCAGCCTGCTCCCCTCAGTCGGGCTCTTCATGGGTTTGATTTCTCCTTCTCGTTGTAGTCATGATGACAATAATAAGGACCGGCGCAAAATCTCATTTTTTCAGGAATTGGCAATCAGCAACGTGCTGCGCCTGACCTGCTGATTTCTCATTTGGGGTCTCAGTGCAGCTTCATTATTGAAAATTGATTTGGAATTAATAACTGCACACCTCTTGTTTTGTGAGCTGTCGCAGAACGCCGTAAGAAGTCGTCAATCTCTAGGCAATACAGCATTATTCACATTCTTTCATATAGTGCCTTTCACAGGGAGTGCTGCTGAGGTTTGTCTTGGGGCAGAGGAACTGACTTGACTGCAGTTGAGTGGACCGGACTTGAAAAATGTGAGGGTCCGAAGCTCTAAAACATCAAAAAGATAACAACTGGGTCAGTAGCTCTTCATTGAGCTGAAGGAGCGGAGCACACCTCATGGCCCTGCACACACAGTCTGGTGACACAGTGACATTCAAGGTGCCCCCAACTGACCCCCACGGCCAGTCTTATGCATGTCTCACTGTTACGTGACTGCAACATGTAGTGCCTTTCACAAGGAGCTCTGCAGAAAGTAATTAATTGTGGAGGCCTCAGTTGGTAATGACACAGCAGTCAGGTGACTCAAGTGCCCAGTAGAGGACCACTGGTAAATAACAAAAGGGAAATGAGTGGGCCTCCAGACAGTAACTGGGAACACAAATTGATGCAGATTGATAGACAGAGCAAGGGGGCGCCATAGTATGTGTGCCTCACTGTCTCATGACTGTTTTGTATAGTGCCTTCCACGGAGACCACTGTAGAAAGTAATTTATGTTGCAAGCCAACTATCAAGTGGATCAAATGAGAAAACTGCAAGTGCCCAGTAAAATACCTCTGATAAATAAAATAAAATAGAACTATTGGGTCTGTTGACTGTAATTGCATGTACAGTAGGTGTGAGTTCACAGACAGACAGAGGTGGGACCACAGAGCTGAAGGAGCAGGGCTCTGACTTGTAAAGCTCATATCATAGAGGGCTCCAAGCAGCCTAGTGACCAAGTGGTGTTCAGGGTGCTTGAGCCACTGTGACATGAATAGTTTATATAGTGCCTTTCACAGCGAGTACTGTGGAACATTTTTCATTGTATGGACCTGCACATAAAGTTTATAGAAGTGGTGGCGTTGAAAGTGCCCCCCAGTGACCTCACCGACTCAATGTCACATGACTTCTTTGTATAGTGCCTTTCAGAGCGAGCTCTTTAGAGAGTATTTGAGTGTACAGGCCTCCTCATGTGGATTGGATGTGAAAGCTGCAAGTGCCAAATACAAGCCGTTGATAAATAAGAAAAGAGAGTAATTAGGTCTGTACAGGCAGGTCGTACTCTTGAGTGCAGGTAGGTACCACTTAACAGGCAGACAGGGGGCACCACAGAGCTGACTGAGTGGGCTGTGATTTATAGAGCTGACACAGTGGTGTTCAAGGAGTCCCCTGCCAACTCGACACCCACTCCTATACATACAGTATGTCGCACTGCTGCAGGACTGTTTCATAAAGTGCCTTCCACAGTCCCCACCATACAAAGTGTTTATAGCAAAGCAGTCAAGTGGGTCAGATATGAAAACTGCTAGTGCTCAGCAGAGGACCACCAGTAAGTAAAAACAGGAACAAGTCGGTGTGTTGCTCATAGTTGCCTACAGTATTCTGGTAGGTGCAGATGCACAGACAGACACACGGGGCGCCATAGAGCTGAAGGAGCAGGGCTGTCAATCACAAAGCACAGAGCCTGCACACACAGTCTAGTACAGGGGTCCCCAACTCCGGTCCTGGAGGGCCACAGTGGCTGCAGGGTTTCATTCTAACCCTTGTCTTAATTAGTGACCTGTTTTAGCTGCTAATTAACTCCTTTTCAATTAATTTTAATTGACTTGCTCTTGAAGGCTCAGACCCCTCAATTGTTTCTTTTTCCTTAATTAGCTGCCAAACAATAATGAGATACAAAATGAGCCAAAACAGGACCAGCAAACTGTGACCATCACACAATATCTGAACATAAACAAAGGTGAAGGTCTCCGGAATTTTGGTCTGCTCAGGTCACCAAAACATTTGACCAGAGCTCATAGAAAAGATAAAATCAACAATTTCACAAATGTCTGCTATTGTGCAGTGAGAGCAGCAAGAAGCCATGGAATGAAAGAACGAGTTTAATTAACGATAAGACTCGGTGCCTAATTAAGCTCCTGGTTGGGGTGAAATTGCTTGGAGTTTGAGGCCCTGACTTAGGTGGTGTTCTGTTGGCTCCCTCACTTCACATTTCATTTCTGCTTAAGGAAAGAACTGAAGCAATTCAGAGGAACGCTTTATAAGAAACAAGTCAATTAGAATTAATTCAAAAGAAATTAATTAGCAGCAGAAACAGTGCACTAATTAAGAAAAGGGTTAGAATGAAACCCTGCAGCCACTGAGGCCCTCCAGGACCCCTGGTGTACACATGTCCCCTACTGACCTCACGCCAACTCCTGTGCATAGGGGCCTCCCTGTCACATCAGCAGTGTGTCGTTCACAGTGAGCACTACAGAATGTAGGTGACGATGGCTTGGCACAGCAGTTGAGTGGGTCAACTGTAAAAGCTCCCAAGTGCCCAGTAGAGGACCAAAGTCAGTAATAAGGTGTGGGACTCGTAACTGTGTATGCAAATAGAGGCCCAGACAGACCGACCCAGGGGTGCCACATGGCTGTGGGACAAAGGCTGTGATTCATGGAGCCCAGATAGCGGACCTGCACACACAGTCTTGGCCTGAACTTTTGTTCAAAGTCACCCCTACTGACCCCACACGTCCACCTGTGAATATTTGTGTCATGTCATGGCTTCATATAGTGCCTTTCACAATGAGCACTGTCGAAAGTAATTAATTGCACCTATTAGAATTGCTGATGGCCCAGCAGTTGAGTGGACTGACAACTTCTAGTGCCCTGTAGAGGACCACTGATAAGTAGAAAGTGAGTGAGAGGGTCTTTACCTGACGTAGTGCTGACATACATACTTGAATGCTGATTCACAGGCCACCACCGGGGGCGCCACAGAGCTGAGTTAATGAGGCTGTGATTTGTAGACCTGCACACACACACACACCACTACTGACCTCACTGCCACACACCTGTGTCATGTAGCGCCTTTCACTGTTGATCGTCATTACTGTATGTGCAGGTAGAGGCAGACAAACAGGCAGACACAGTGGGCTGTGATTCCATGAGCACTTCTCATGGACGTATACACAAACTCTAATGACACAGTGGCGTCCAAGGCGCACCCCCTTCTGACCCCATCTACTGTATGTCTTACTGTCACACGTCTGTTTCATTTAGTAATTCATTTTGCAAGCCTAAGTTGACATTGGCACAGCAGTCGAGCAGAGAAATCAACAGAATAAAAGTCAAAAAATTTAAAGGGGCTGTCCTGCTTCTGGGCCTTAGCAGTAACTGGCTGGCTGAGCCCCTTTATCACGTGACACATGACTTACCCGCCAGGCGATATTCCAAAGCCTCACCTCCTTAGGCTGGCGCCTCATGTCCTCCCACCAGTTGAACCCTACAGCTTTATGGTCCCAGTGTATGACCCCATCTGGGTTAATCATAAAATCTGCTTCTGGGGTCCTTTGGGCTGTATAGGAGCCCTTAGGGGTCAGCTGCCTAGTGCTCCCTCTGGTGGTCTCAGGTGCTCCTGCACTCCCAAGCTCCAGTCATTGTTTAAAAACATATCCATAGGGTCCATTAATAAATGAAGAAGATAATGTTTGGGCCTATGGCTCATAATTGTCTGTGTGGGTACAATAGATGCAGATTCAGGGACAGACAGAGGGGGCGCCGTAGAGCTGAATGAGCAGTGGTGTCATTCATCATTTAAAGGTATAGACAAGCCCCCCCCCCCCCCCCCCATGGTCATGTGGGCAGTATGCTGGGCAGCAGGAAGGCACATTTACTGGACCTCCCTGCTGCCACCTACTGTTTTGGGAGACTCTTTCCCCTTAAGCTTTTGTCCCCAGTTCCCTTCCATTTTTTCTTAATGTTCTCAAATGTTGATGGCTTCACCACACTGACACATCTGGGCCGTCCTGAACCGCATACGGACTCCACCACCTTCTATGAAGACTGCCAGGCAGCCGGGGTGCTCATTGAAAGGGAGAATTTCAGAAGTGATACACAGCGTGTAATTGTGTGTGCGGTGAAAGGCACTTTATAACATATGGAATCATCACACTGGTATTATTTTTGTCAGCCTACTGCCACGCCATGTCACATAAGGCAGTGATGCCAGCGAGCACTCATAGCTCTTGGACGATCTGACGGCCAATTCGAGCTGACAAGCAGCCCCAGAGGGGTCGGGGGGGGCTCTTCTGAAGGGGGTGTTTGGTGGATATTGATCATGAAAGATGAAAGGAGGTTCTTTTTAAATGCAAAAGTGTGCTTTTGGCAAGTCCCTAGCCAGGGGGGGGGGGGGGGGGGGGGGGCATCTCTTCTACATTCTGTGCTTAGAGTTTTTCATGTGGCTTTTCTTTCTTTCTTTCCAGCTATAGGGGCGCAGCGCAGAAGAAGTCCCAGTGCGGTGGCCACAGACGTCTTTGAGCAACATCTGGGCAGCCATATTCTGCAGGTATGTCTGCTCGACCCACGAATCGAGGCCTGTGTTCGTTATTTTTGTCGCCGTTCCTCAGTTCTGGTGGAGTGACACATGTATGCTGGCAGCAGTGTCCTCAGAGTTCCACCAGAGGGCACTGTTCTTGTGTTTCCAATTGGCACATGACACCACACATACTAGGAATCGAGTGTCTGTAGCACCACCTGGTTGTTGGAGGTCCTAATGTGCCGTGTCTGGGATGGGTGTGGCTAAGCCTTCACAGGGTCTGTGCAGACGATATGTGATGAGGGCTGGGCACATGGTGGCATCAGCAAGGTGCCAAAAAGGCCATGCCCTCGTCTCGACCTGTACAGGTGCCAGCTGGCTTTATAGTGCCACTGCTTTAGGTGCAACGCAGTCGTAAATTGTAAATGCGTAGGGCTGTTTATGGGTATATTTGTTGGACTGGCGCAAACAGCCTGCGTCATTGAGTGAGATTGGGATGCTCTCGGTCATTCTGGACAGTCAGTTAGCAAAGTGACCTTCACTGGTTTGTGTGTCATGGATATTTAGCAAGCGCTACATTGCTGTGTGAACTGCAAAAATAAAAGGGACGTGTCGTCAAGATATGAGTACTCATCATGAAAAGGTGCTATACAGAATATAGACAAATCCCAGCACAGAAAGAAAAGGACGTTTATCAAGGATTTGTAATAATCATCACCACTATATAACCTACAGATAAGAAAGAAAGAACTCTTGTAAAGTGCTTCAGAATGCTAGGAGTATAACATGTAGATGTCTGATCACAATCTGATATTTGGGTGATTACCGGCCTGACAGTCACCCTCTCAGTTGTGAGAATATATATACACAAATATATATATATATGTATAATAGTGAGAGAGAGAACTTTATTTATCCCCAGGGGGAAACTTAGCTGTTTACAGAAGCTCAATAAATACATAAATAGGTAGAAAAGTAAGTAAGTAAGTAAATAAATAAATACACACACACACTTTGGTCTGAACACACACAGGAATGACTATAAAGCAAGAAAATGCAAAACAGAGAACAATTCTGACTTGGCAGTCCCAGTGAGGCACTATACAGGCATATTGCTGTTGGTATAAAGGAACCCACGTTGCATTTCTTGACACACTACTGCTGAATAATTCATTGTCTGAAAGTCCTGTGTTTGTGTGTGACAGCACATAGGATGTTTAGCATTGTTCATAATGGCACTTAGTTGCGTTTTACTTCTCTCCTTCACTACGATCCTCTGGGGGTCCAAAGTGTGTCCTACAACTGAGCCTGCTCCTTGTTGATTCAGTGGGCCTCTCTTTAAGTGATGTTACCAGCCCAGCACTCATATATATATATATATATATATACAGTATATGTGTGTGTGTATATATACTGTATATCCATCCATTTTCCATCCCGCTGAATCCGAACACAGGGTCACGGGGGTCTGCTGGAGCCAATCCCAGCCAATACAGGGCACAAGGAAGGAACCAATCCCGGGCAGGGTGCCAACCCACCGCAGTATACTGTGTATATGTATGTATATATATATAATATAAAGAATGGAAATATAACACTTTGGAAGGCACTTTATATCACACAGTCCACTGTATAACCTACAGCAAGAAAAAAGAAAGTTGTTTAATTCTAAATCAGGTTGCATTAGTATCGGTTATAAGAGGCTGTCTGTATATTTATGTGTATACTATATATGTATATTTAACTGGCTGCCTGACAGTTTTCAATTTGAGTTTAAAATCTTGTTGCTAGTTTTTAAATCTTTACATGGGCTTGCTCCTGCCTATTTATCTGAATTGCGTGCTTAGATCTTCTGGTCAGTTGTCTCTTGTTGTCTCTCGTACCAATTGTCAAACTAAGGGGGACAGTCAGGGCTTTAGCTGCTGCTGCTCCTCGCCTGTGGAACTCTTTACCTCGTCACATAAAGGAGTCGTCTACAATTGAACTGTTTAAAATGAGATTAAAGACTCGGTTCTATTCACTTGCATTCTGTGACCTTCAGTAATGCGGATGGTTTCCTGATTCTATAATCTTACTTCTATTTATTATGTATTTTATTTATGTTCATTTATTTTATTTCTATTTGTTATTTATGTTAATTGAATGTTTTTTTTTCTTTTATTGTAAAGCACTTTGGCCACAGCATTCCTATGTTGTTTTAAATGTGCTATATAAATAAATTGACATTGACATTGATATATATGTGTATGTATGTAGGTGTGTGTGTGTATGTATAATATATATATAAAGAAAAAAAACATAAAATGAAATAATATTCTGCACTGGGAAAGACACTATATATCAGAACAGTCACAATCAAGAATGCAAAGGAAGCTGGTGAAGGATTTGTACCAGTCATCCTTATGAAAGGCAACGGCAAACAAGCAAGAAAGAAATCAAGATAATGAAAACAAAGAAATCGGCCTTGTGAAGTTCTTGAGTGGTGCCTGTTATAAACGATTCCACAGCATATGAGAGAGAGAAGCAGGTGGTATGTGGTGCTGGTTATGAAAGGCACTACATCACCTCAAGAGAGAAAGACATTTCTAAAGTTATAAATACTAGTGTGCCCAATGAAAAGCACTATAGAGTTTGTAGAATAATTCTAACAAATAAAGTAAAAGGATGTTGTTAAAGACTTTAGACAAGTCATTACTATGAAAGTTGCTTTATAACAACTAGCCTATCATTTTCTGATCAGAGCCCACCTTGGCAGCATTGGGCACATGGTAGGAGCCGTCCCTAGATGGGATGCCAATCTCTGGCAGGGCACACCCACACAGGGCAAATGTGGAGTCACCAGTCAATCAAACACGCAGGTCTTTGGGGATGTGAGCACACGACCAGAGAAAAGACGAGGGGAGAGCGTGCAACCACCACACATCTGTGCCACCTGCAAAATGTTAGTGCGGTGTAAAATCCAATGGGCAAGCTCAGGAACTGAGAGCCAAACCAGGACTTGAAGAAGTACCAGACAGAGAGACGGCTGAGAGAGGATTGAGGCAGGCCATTCCCCAACCCCCCCACCTCCCCCCGCCCTCGCTGGCTCGCTCAGATTCCCACCTCCCGTTTCGTTTGTTCTTCCTATCCAGGGAAGGCAAAGAGCTGAAGCTCCCCAGAAATCTTTACTTGGAATGGGAGCTTTGGTTCAGAAGGCCTTTCTCCTTCTATAGCGCCTTTCACAGTGAGCTGGGACGCTGGGTCCTGGATGACAGTGACGTGGCGTCTGTCCCTTCTGGCCGTACCTGAGAGGCCCGCTCTGCGCCGCTGCCTGTCCAAGCACTGGTGACAGTTGCTCATCAGCAGGTTAAGTGGCTGACACGGAGGAGGCCGTTTATAATTAACATCGATACCGAGCCGGGAGCCTGTTGAGGCGTGGCCTTTTCAAGGAAAGACTTGTTCCTGGCAAATTGTCCCCATTAATCTTCAGCCTAATTGATTGTGAAAAGTTTTAGGATGACATTTAAAAAAGCATGCTCGGCTGGTGATTGATTTAGGGAAAATGAACTAATAATGAATGCAAAGCAGTCATTACGTGTGGCGCTCGTCGGCTAATTTTAGACAGATTAGGCTGAGCTGGAGAGCGCTGACTAACACACCGCCTGACGCGCTCACCTCGCCGGCTTTTCTGCCTCTTGCCGACTCGCTGCCTCTCGCATTTTGAACTCTTTTACTTGTGTTTGCTGCTTTATCGAGTCTCCCTGTCCCATTGACCTCGGGGCTGTCCAGCATCAACCCCCTCTCTGAAATCTTCTTCTCAGTGCCCTGCAGGCAGAAGTACAAAGTGCACATTGTGGAGGGATGCAAAACAACTTAAGATGCTTTTACTTTGTTTTAACCCAAAGACATCATCTGGGGGGCACAAGGGGTGAGATATCAAGGAACAGAACGCTAGCAAAAGAAGCTCTGATTGCAGACAAGAATGGTAACGAGGGTGCTGAAATACAAGGGTGTTCGCACACTGTGACAAAGTACCAAAAAGTCAATTAGTAGCATTATACCCAAAATTGTGGGTGGAGGTGGGGTGTGACATATTTAGGGGGCCTTAGCCCAGCAAAATGACACCCTGAAGCTGAGCCTGAAAGAAATGAGGCTTCTCTGCAGCACCTCTCACTTCATTTGGGGTGCACATGAAGGAAAAGGCCATCGATGTATAACGGGAACACTTGGTGTCAGAGTGTCCTGTCCCTTGTGCAGCCAGCCAGCCCACTGCTTCAGACATTGAATTGGGGGGAGCAGCATACAGGGTGTCTGTTTGCTTTCAATGTTCTGCTCTTCTTGTCACTTGCTCTCAGTTACACACACGTCTGTCTTACATGTCTCTCAGTTGGCAGAGTCCGAGATAAGAAAGAGGCTATAAAATACGAAACATACGTATAAAAGGCACTGCATGATTTAAGGTGGCCTGAGGAAAGGCGCTACAAACGGAGAGAAAATGGAGGAAAGGAGAAATATAGTCAATAGCCAGCCAGGCAGGAGAGAGGCAGTATATGTGAGAGCGCCTGTCTCATCTGTATGTCTGCTGCTTGGATAGCACCTCACCTGTCTCTGTTTTATATAGCACCTTTGACACTATGAGATAGATAAGCAGATGTGAAAGGTGCTATATAATAAATACTGTAAATCAGAATAGTGATAGGCAGGAAAGGTGCTGTATAAATAAATGAATAGGAAAGATATATTGATGAGAGATGGGAAAATACAATATAATGGATAGGAAATGTGCTTTATAATAGATATACAGATGGACTGAAAAATGCTTTAATACATACTGTAGATGGATGGATAGATAGATAGATAGATAGATAGATAGGAAAGACACTATATAATAGAGAGATGAAAGGCACTGTATAATAGGTATGTAGATAGAAAGAGGTGAAAGGCACTATATAGTTGGTCAAGAGATATAGGAATAGGAAAAGTGTTAAATAAATAGATAAGGGTAATAAGGGCGATGTTACAGTACAACAGGGGTCTCAAACTCCGGTCCTGGAGGGCCCCAGTGGCTGCAGGTTTTCATTCTCACCCTTTTCTTAATTAGTGACCTGATTTTGCTGCTAATTAACTTCTTTTGAATTCATTTTAATTGACTTGTTTTTTAAGATTTGTTCCCCAGAATTACTTTATTTCTTTCCTTAAAGAGAAATGAAATGTGAAGTGAGGGAGCCAACAGAAGACCAACTAAGTCAGGGCCTCAAACTCCAAGCAATTTCACTCCAACCAGTTGTTTCATTAGGCGCTGATTCTTGTCGTTAATTAAACCTGATTTCTAATTCCATGGCTTATCTCTGCTGTCATTGTACCATAGCAGACATTTTCAAAATTGTTGATTTTTTTTTCTTTACTTTTCTATGAGCACTGGTAAAATGTTTTGTGGTCCTGAACAAATCAACATTCCTGAGACCCTCCACCCTTTTTATGTTCAAATATTGTGTGATGGTCACAGTTTGCTGGTCCTGTTTTGGTTCATTTTGTATCTCATTATTGTTTGGCAGCTAATTAAGGAAAAAGAAACAATTAAGAGGTCTGAGTCTTCAAGAGCAGGTCAATTACAATTAATTCAAAAGGAGTTAATTAGCAGCAAAAACAGGTCACTAATTAAGAAAAGGGTTAGAATGAAACCCTGCAGCCACCGAAGCCCTCCAGGACCGGAGTTTGAGGTCCCTGCAGAACATCATAGACAAATAAATAGGAAAGCTGATGGACTGATATTTAGGAAAGGCGTTATGTCATTGTTAGTCATGCTGGAACAATTCTCTATCATATAGTTGAATAGATAGACAGGCAAGGCTCTACATCAGGGGTTCACAGTCTCGGTCCTGGGGACCCCCTATGGCTACAGTTTTTTTTTTTTTTTTTTTTTTCCATCCAGCTTCAGCTTTTATTGGACTTCTAGCCTAATTAAGTGAATTGTTATTGCCCAGTTTCTGTGTTTTGGGGCCAGTGAAGAGATTACAAAAGTAAACGTGTTAATACATTTTAATAGAAACCAAACAGTTAGATGTGGATAGTGTTTTTACTTTGTACTTTCCGTTTTGCCTTTCAGTTATTGACTAATTAGTGGTTCCGACGCTGAGGTAGTTGCAGCCTTTCACCATCCAGTGTTGTGTGCCTGGGTGTCTGTTTTGCTTGTTTTTAATTGTCACTATTAGAACACAATGAAGGGAGCAGACTACACAGAAGAAGGGAAAAATAAAAAGAAAACGACAAATAAAGGGCATTTAAAGCAATAGCAAAAAATAGAAATATTTCTAAATGTCGTATAATTTGTGAATTTCCCCTTGGGATTAATAAAGTATCCTATCTATCTATCTATCTATCTATCTATCTATCTATCTATCTATCTATCTATCTATCTATCTATCTATCTATCTATCTATCTATCTATCTATCTATCTATCATATAGTGCCTTTCACATCTATCTATCTAATGTAAAAAATGAATGTAGAATAAGAGAAGAGGGAAAAAAGACCAGCTAACTAAATGAGATCAGTTGTTATCAATTATTATCACTTATTGTGAATCTGGTTTGAAACAAAAACCTCCAGCCACAGGGGGTCTCAGGATAAATCTGTCTATGATGGATAGGTAGACAGGTAAATTGATAGAAAAGGCACTGTATATTGATTGATAGAGTGCTGTATAATAGACAGTAGAAGCTCTGATAGATGGATCAGTCAATAGATATAAATTAGAGGCACTATATGACATAGATAAATAGGAAACTTGCTATACAGGATAAGCAGGTTATATAGTTGTGAAAGGCACTATATAACAGACAGACAGACAGACAGATAGATGCAAAGGGCACTATATTACAATTAGCATATTGTTAACACTAGAATAAAGTTAGGAATATATATGAAAGACACCATATAATGACATGTGAAGTGCATTTCATGATAGATAGATAGATGTGAAAGGCACTATACAGTATAATAGATAGACAGATAAATATTTAGTATAGTAGGCATGATAACATAGATAGATATACAAGGCACTATATAATAGATATAAAGGATATGATTAGATCGATATTATTAGTATTCACCAGAGAGACTGATGAGAAAGATGCAATTTATTAGATAGATTTATATGAAAGATCCCGTGCCATGAACAGATCTATAAATGAGAAAGAAACGATGTAGTATACTGTATTTCTTATGTATATACTGTAGAGTGGTGGCTCAGAGGCTAAGGGTCTTCACTGATACCCGGAAGGCTGCCAGTTTGAATCTTCATTACTGCCAAAAAGAGATCCCACTCTGCTGGGCCCTTGAGCAAAGTGCTTAACCTGTATAATGGCTGACCCTGTGCTCTGACCCCAATGGGTATGCGAAAACGAACAAGTTCCTAATACAAGACATTGTATAAAGTGAAATAAAGAACAAACACAATGGATTGGCAAGATGCCAAATAAGAGCTCAATAGACAGGAGAGACGACATAGGAGGTGAAGTGGTAGCACTGCTGCCTCGTAACGAGGAGACCAGGAGTTCCTATCTGGGGTTCCCCTCGTGCTCTTGTGGATTTGTTTCCTCCTATAAACCAGCAGCATGCAGGTCCGGTGGATTCGTGATGGTGTATGGCCCACGTCACCCTATGATGGCCTGACATCCTGTCTAGGGATTGTTCCTGCCTTGTACTGTCTGATTGCTGGGATAGGCTCTGGCTTCTCATTCCCCTTCTCCTCTTTGAGATGAATTGGCTTTAGAAAGTGGATGGATGTGTAGGTGGACAGTGAATAATGGATTAGTAGACAAATAGAGAGATATCAAAGGTCTTATATAAGAGATAGTTAAAGCGACTTTAGAAAGATGGGGAAGGCACCATATGATTAGCAGGAAAGATGCTTTAATAGATAACTGTGAATAAGTCTCTATAAGTAATAGGTAGGTAGTTGGATGTTAAAAGGCACTACATAAAAACACAGGTATTTGATCTGGCAGGCCAATCGCGGTGTTACAGAAGCCCTCATGCATTAACAGCCTTCACAGGGCTTTGTCCTGAATCCAGTGAAATTCTTATCAGCACGTCTGTCTTCCATGCACAGCAGAATTACTCCGAATGCCTTCAGTTCTTAATGGTAAAAGTAATAAATTCCATACACGTCCATAACCTTTTGAAGTTAACATTAAAATTAATTTTTAAAAATGTGCATTACTGGTTTATATAGCACCTTGTCAGCTCCTTCAGACTCCCACTGAGGTATTCCCCATGGACCTTTGCGCATACACCCCCCCCATAATGAATTTTGTGTTCCTCGTGTCCAGTCGGGATGAAGTCTTATGGCTGAGGGTCACAGGACAGCACGTTCAGCCCCTGCTCATTGTTCACACACTTGGAGTTTTTCAGAACCTCGTTTGATAAAGACTACAAATGAATTAAATTATACGCAGAACTAATTAACATTTGCAAATGAGTGTAATTAATACTCTCCTGGAGAACGTTTGGGGGATTTGGAAGGGAGAACGTCGGCCTCTGAATCAGTTTTCTTAATGTTATTCGCTGGCAGCGGCTCCTGCCTATTGGTTTTTAAAACAGAGACAATTAATGATTTACTTTAAGGAGAAAAAAATAAAAATCTTTTAACTTGCTGTACGTCCCGGTCATTAAGACGCTGGACTATAAAATGGAGTCCACTCACTGGACCCCGATATGGAATTATGTCCTTGTGATTTGTGAGAGGCTTTGAGTAAAATAGACGGCTACTACTGTAAAGTCTTCCTCCTCCCAGCACCACTTATTTTATTGCAAGCAGGCACGGCCTACCCTGACAGCTTTCGTTACAAGGCCAGAGCCAGTCCTGGACGAGGTGGCCGTCCACCACTGAACTCCATGAATTTGACGTCTGCACCCTGGGGGTCTTAGTTTGGTGTCAGGGAGGTGGAAATGGGATGAGAGGATGTCGTCCACTGCCTGATCCCATTCAAAGGAATTTCTGTATTTTTTTTTCCTTGAACGTTGTGCTGGAGAGGATACCCAAAATCAGAGAGGGGCTGAGGTCCTTCAGAGCAAAAAAGTGAAAGAAGTGAAAATGTGGCTGACCCTTAAATCAGAGGGCCGGCCAAACTGCGTGGCCCCCCCCCCCCCCCCCCCCAACTGTGACATCATAACAAAGAAAAATCTAGAAAAGCAAGTGACGTATCAGTATATATCAGTATGCTGCTGCTGGAGTATGTGAATTTCCCTTTGGGATTAATAAAGTATCTATCTATCTATCTATCTATCTATCTATCTATCTGTCTGTCTGTCTGTCTGTCTGTCTGTCTGTCTGTCTGTCTGTCTGTTCATAAAAATTCACAATGACTGAGAATTTCCAACTAACATTATATACAGGGTGAGTCAAAATTACGTCAACACTAATGGTGCTGCTAAATTATATACAGTTTTTGTAGACCGTTTATGTGCCACATATGGCCCATGTGTTGACAGACATTCCTGTAAATCATCTTGCACATATGAAGTATGTTTTGTGAATAAATTGTTTCCACCATTCAAATGTTAACATAACTTTGAGTCACCCGGTATGTGAACATCTAAACGAGATCAGGCCATTCAGCCCAACAAAGCTTGCCAGTCCTACCTAATTATATCTCTGTTATAAAAGAAAATCATGAGACGAGACTATTGCCAAGAGATTTTTTTCAAGTCCTGCCATCCTCTCCACCATTTCTGGTTCACGGCCCACGCCCTGTCGCGGTCCTCTCATTGGTGTGAATGCTTTTGTCAGACACAGTTCCTACGCTCTCAGCTCTTATACGTTTTCCTCACTTTAAGTTCCCAATTAAAGAAGACTTATTATGTCCAAATATTATTGAAGAATTTCATCATGAAGGGTTATCAACAGAAGAAATGAGTACACAGGCAATTCTAGCAATGAGAAATGATGAAGTCAAACGAATTAACGCAAAAATTGACAATTGGTTACACGGAAAATTGGTTAAATACGTATCAATAGACTCTGCTGAAACAGTTGCTGGTCATGGTGCGGAAGACAAAAACATCAACTTACAATATCATGAAGAATATCTACAAGTGTTAACACTGTAGGGCCTTCCACCGGCTGAATTACTGTTGAAAGAAGGACGTATCGTAATGTAATTGTATAATTTATGTCTGAGTGATGGGTTATGCAATATGACAAGATTAGTTGTATTGAAAATTGGTCGAAAAATTCTAACACATAAAATTTTAACAGGTGACAAGAAAGGTCATGTAGTCCATCTAACATTAGACACCAAAAGAGATCTTGATATGCCAGTCGTATTTAAACGTTAACAGCTTCCTGTTAGATTAGCTTTTGCTATGACAATTAACAAATCACAGGGACAAACATTCAAAAAAGTCAGTTTATTTATTAGAGAGAAAGACACGAAATTCACTTACGGGCAGTTATACGTTGCGTTGTCACGCTGACAGTCCAAACACGGAATCAAAATTCAATGCGATCTTGACAAAAACTTCATTCCAAGTATTTTTTACTGAAGTTTTACAGTAAAAGTGTAAGTTTTTAAAAAGGTTTTGCGTGTTAATTTTAAAGCCAAACAGAACGAAAACGTATAACGCAATGAATACCGGTAACGCAACATGAAACATCATTTTCTTTCAATTTATTACGTTTTACTATTTTTTACTCTGGTTAATCACTCGCTGTAATGTCAAATAGTTAGTTCTGTTAGGCATATGTAACGCTTCCCATGAAAATAACAATCTGTTTAAATTGTACACCCACTTCCCCACACGCGAGTGGCAGAGCCGAGGTATGGCCAGCGTGTAGCACCCACACGGGGGCTGTCGCGCGAAGTAAGCAGGGGGCAGAGCCCCCCAGTCTTCTAAAATAACATCAAGTCGAGTTATGAAGACTCCTAAAGTCTTACTGTCTACCACACTACGTGGTCGCTTATTCCAAGTGTTTATCGTTCTTTGTGTAAAGAAAAACTTGTTAAGGGTAAATGTCACACAAACATTAGCAAGTGACGACAGGGGGTGTGTCGAGCAGTGGTGGGGTTATGAATAGGGCTCCTCCGTCTGGGGGTCTTTCTCACCCCACGACACTCCAGCCTGAACTTCTTTCTTTCTTATGGGCCTGTTTTGATATTTCTGGATTCCTTTCACAAAACCATGACCACTGTTGGCAGCGTATTTCATGCAAATATTCTTGAATTGAGTAGAAATGGAAATGTTTGGGGCGATGGTAGGTGTGTGGTTCTAAAATTGGATGCTCCATCTGTGGGGCTTTCTTTATCTTGAGGTGCTCCAGCTTCTGTGTTGCCTGTTCTGATGTTCCTTTCCAGATTCCTTTCTCCCAGCCATGAGCACCGGGCGCATTTTATTTAGTTTCTCTTTAATTGCAAAGGGGATTGAAATTGGGGGGGTGTGACTGTGCTGTGAGGTGGGTATTCCATTGGTGGGGGGATTGTCCTCATCTAGGGGTGCTCCAGCCTGAATGTCTTCACTACGGGCCTTCTTTCTTTTTACTGGATCCCTTTCATGCGACCACAGGCACCATTTACCTTTCACGCAGATTTTCTTTAATTGTGTGAACATGTGTAAGAATATTAAGAGCAACGGAATTACAAGTTGACAAATGCTTTTTTTTTTTAACGTGTTCTTTTCCTTTAGTTTAAAAAAAACAGACGCGCTTTAAGCTTTGCAAACGCCTCGTCTCCCGCTGGAGTTCAAAGCAAATGCTGCCGTGCGTCTTCTCAGCCCCGTTGTATGCAGTATGTCAGTCAGATTAAAATTTAAATAGCAGACAACCCGTCTGATGGGAATTTGGGGAGGGGGGGGCCTGGTGGAGCTAAGAAACAGGGTAAATAAAAAGGCATTGGGGGAAACTTTTGTAAATGTGCCTCGTAGAGAGAGAGAGAGAGAGAGATACCAATCCAGTGCCACTCGATATCGACACCCCTGCCCCTCACTTGGCAGCCCCTCTCTCGGTGCTGTTGGACTCTGCAGTCACACTGTGCTCTCTCTCTCTGATCTTCGAGTGGCTTTTCACCTTTTTGGCCCCTCGTTGAGCCTCGAAGCCGACATTGTGGCCACCTAGTGGTGAAGGTTGTCCGCTCAGGCCCCACACTAAACCCCCTGGTTGATCGGATTAACTCTGTGGTTGGTGTCCTTAGGTGCCTCATGGGATGTGTGAAGTCTTTGAAGAATAACATAATGTCATCAATATCTCCTTGACGTATTCAGTGGCTTGGTGCCATGCCATACATACGGTTGTTGGTTTGGCATTTTCTGGACCAATGGTGGCTCAGAATCCATCACTCATGGTGACCCAGCGCCAGCCTGCAGGGGTCTAGGTTGCCTGAAGCCAACATCAATGGTAGTCAGCAGGATAGAGTGCCACCACCTCTGTCAGCCATTGACTCATCAGCTGTGTTGATCTGAAGAGGGTGCCATGTCTCTCCACACAGACACTTCATGTGATGCATGAGCTGCCAGTCCAACGCTGGTGTTCTTCCAGGCCTCAGAGTGGTGAGAGATGCTATATAAAATACAGAGAGACTTGCTGATTACATTTGGAGCTGGCGAGTTTCTCCGCCGACTTAGCCAGCTGGCTGACTGCCATAGTTCATGTGCCCTTTTCTCCTTATTTCACTCCTGGAGAAGCCAAAGGCCAAGCACCCGATCCTGGGAAGAATAACCGCCACACTTAAAATAGTAATGTATTGAGGCCAGCAGCGAGGAAGCAGTCGGAAGCAGAGAGAAATTTTGGGGTATCATTCTGGTGACCCTGTTTAGTTATACAAAACTAAAAAGGCACAAAGGTCAGGCCAGTCTTGCAGGCTTTGTCTTTGTCTGGTGCGTATCTCTGGCTCTTCACAGACTCACGTCCAGATCTGCCTAATGGCGCCACCTTACTGTGCTGTCTGTTTATAAGGTGGATTGGCTGCAATGGGCGGGACTTGTTCCCAGAAGTGCCCAGCCTCGCTGGGCATCTTCTCTGAGTAAAGACCGGGACACGGTTAGCGACAGTGCCCCATCTCTCCCCGGAGTGGTAATGCTGACCTCAAATGAATTGAGTCTGGGGACCCCCGGACCCCTATGCATGAGAGTATATAGCGACTTTCGCCTAGAACCAGCGTGTGAGTGTGTTCAGGTGGCACCCTTGAGTTGTGCATCAAGACAATGAACAGTAAATCCAAACAGCAGCCCGATGACTGAAGGATACTGTAAATTATATAGCGCCTGTCATGGCACTTTATATGTGTGTGGCTTATTTTACAGAAAGCCTGTCACTCCTTCAACATGTATGCTGTATAGCGCCTTTTGTAAGAAGCAGGTCTTCATTCTGTAGCTCACAGTCCCAGTGACTGTCCATCCCACACAAGGCACCCTGTCTTGGGCTCAGTTCGGGGGCTTTAAAAGAAAACAAGTCACTAAATGAACCAACGTGTACCCACATCAATGGTGGCGTCCTTCAGCGGGCACACTCGCCCCAGCGTGCGGCCCCTCCGGGATGACAGCTCTCTGCACTCTTTGTTGACCGCCGTGTTGCCTCCCGCCGAGTGTTGTCATTTCCACAGTCAGTGGGCTGTATTGAATGAGACAGCAGCAATAGGTCATTAAGTGAATGGAAGACGAGCGACAGAGAGAGAGGGGGCTGAAATAATGGCACTCATATCACTGACATAATAGTTTACACGAAATAAATTAGACGCTCACATGCACTTCTTAAGCAGGGCTGCCAAATAAAAAGCTCAGCTGCCTGTGAAGGGCAAATTTCCTTCTCCTGAAGTGGCGGGGGAGGGGCTCCAAAAAAAAATGCTTTTCATCTTCTCGGCGAAGAGCGAGCAATCGAAACGAATCTCGTGTCATCAGTTACGGCTGGTTAGCTGGGTAAACCTTGTCCGCGAGGTCTCTGGTGGGCAAACGATACCTCGGTGAGTAAGGGGGGCAACCCGAAGGTCTAGTGTCACTCTGGTATATACTGGAGCACCTCTTAATAGGGGGCCTGCAGCCCAGTTAATCACTTTGTCACGCAAAGAACACCATGGAGGTGTGAGGGAGAGCGCATCAGGGTGGCATGGGTACAGCGAGTGTCAACTAAAAAAGGGAAACGGTAATGGGCAAGGTCAAGGGGCACAGAAAGCCCAAAAAACAATTATAGCCACATTACCATACAGCAGAATGTAGAGAACACAGAAACATATGAGGGGAAAGGGCATCAGGCTGGCACAGACAGGAAAGGATGTCCTCAGGACACTCATATGCAGACACGAGGCGACGTGTGAAGAGTGCCACGTTGCTATATATCCCCTTTAAGAGGGAGCCTGCACTTCAGTTAATCACATTATCATGCAAGGAACCTGGAGGCGTGAGGGAGAGTGCATCAGGGTGGCATGGGCACAACGAGTGTCAAATAAAAAGCAAAAAGGGAAACTGCTGACCATCTCTACAATAATGTGCAAGGTCAAGGGTCACTGTGTTATATATATCGTTCACAGTAACCTCAAAAGCCAAATAACCACATTAATGTACAGCAGAATTCAGAGAACACAGAAACACATGAGGGCATCAAGTTGGCATAGACAGGAAAGAATGTCCTCCAAAGCCTCACATATAGACACAAGGGAACGTGTGAAGAGAGTCATGTTGCTTATATAGCCCCTTTAAGAGGGCGCCTGCACTTCAGTTGATCATATTGCCCAATAACAGGCTGTGTAGAACTTGAAAGTGCGAGGGAGAAGGCATCAGGCTGGCACAGACAGGAAAGGATGTCCTCAGGACCCTCGTATGCAGACACAAGGAGACGTGTGAAGAAAGTCCAAGGTCTACTGTCGCTGTGCTATATAGCACCTCTCATGGGGAGTATGCCAGCCAAATATCACACAATATAATACAAAGAATCCAGCTGATGTGTGGGAGAGGGCATCAAGGTGGCTTTGGCCAGGGTGGTGTGGACTGGAGAGACATAAAGATGAAGTTCAGAGTTGACCTTGAGTCCATCACTGTGCAAGGTCTAGTGTCACTGTGCTCTTTAGTAGGGAGTCTGCAATTCAATGAATGAGCATACGTAACCACATAATAAAAAGAACATGGGCACATATGAGGGAGAGGGCATTAAGCTGGCATGGATGAGTGGAGTAGACTAAAGCACAAAAAGAGAAACATGGGAATGGATCAGAGTTCATCAATATGCATGGTCAAGAGTCACTGTGCTATATAGTGCCCTTCATAGTAAGCCAAAAAAAAAAAACAAACATAAAAAAACACAAAAACAAGTGCACTTGAGGGCATCACTTGGGCACAGTCATGATTAAGGTGGATCTTTGAGGTTGAATCATTAGGAATTTCAAACACAATGTGAGGACAATGTGAAGTGTGTGAAGTCTAAATAATGTGAGGTGTAGTGTCACTGCACTTTTAGCGCCTTTCTCAGTGAGTATGCAATCCAATTAACCAAATGGCACAACATAATGCAAAAAAACATAGAAAACACATGAGGGAAGGGGCATTGAGTTGGCATGAATGAGACTTGACTGGACTGAGTCCAAAAAAGAAACCAGGGAATGGGTTTGAATCCATCATAGTTGAAAAGTCACAATCTTACATATTATATAGCGCCTTTCATCGAGAGCATGCAAGCCAATTAACCACATTATCACAAAATAAAATGCAAAGAACACAGATGTTCTGTGGGAGAGGGCATCAAGGGTGGCATGGACACAGTCAGATTAGACTAAAGGGCATAAAGGGAATTACAGGTAAGGATTCGAGTCTAATAAGGGGCAAGGTCGGGAGTCACTGTGTATATAGCAGCTTTCACACACACACCATGTTATCATTCAACATAATGCAAAAGACACAGGAAACACACGCAGCAGAGGGCATCACGTTGGCATGAATGAGAGGTGTGGTGAGTGTTTGAGAGCCTCACTCATGAACATGCGGGAGTCATGAGGCACTGCCAGGATGCCACGCGAGGTCCTCTTTTCCACTTTACATGGAGCCACCCCATTTTTAACACAATTTGCACCCCATGCCAGGTCTGCATGCCCACACAGTGGTCCTCCTGTAGTTCTAAATGGGGTCAACCAGGAGGCCCAGGTTTTTTTTTTTCCATAATGTATCCTGCATGTTTTGTTTTACCAGGCGCTAGACGTTGAGTGAGTACTTTAGCAGGTCCACTTGCTCAGTACACATTTCAGTCTGAGCAGCGGGTTACCAGCCAGCGTCAGGCTTTAATTGGCATCATGCTAGTCACGCCTATCTGTGACTCCGTGATAGTCACCAAGGGTACTTGAAGCCATCATTGATATTTTTATCAAGGGGCATCTAACATCTAAAAGACCCCCCCCCCCCAATAAAGCAGACCCCCCCAGGCATTTTGCATGCACTAACGCACTGAATGTCACCTGTCCCAGTCGATGTGTTTTATCTGATACCATCCCAGCATCACTCTACAAAAAATCACACGACAAGAGCCCTGCAAGGGAGGTTGCCAGCTGGCACCTGTGCCAGTTATGTCTTTAACAAACCCATGTCGTCTTTGCCAGAGGTTGAGTCAAAAAATAACAGGATGTCCCATTACTGGTCAATAAATAGTCAACTCTGGTGGATACTGTCCTGCGGGTGGGTGAACCCAAATTAGGAGACGTGCCCCCCCTCACATTGGGTATGGCATCCAAGGACGCAGCGTGGGTATGCGCATCACATTTTTCACTTTGTACGAGACGTGAGTAAAGTTCTAGTTAACCCAGTGGGCCCGTGGGACTGATTAGAGCAGAGTCCGGTGATTAGGATAAACGCGGCCTAAGCAAAGATGAAAAGGAATCGGAATGAGGAGCGAGGGGCGCGCACAAAGTCAAAGGGGCCGCTTTCATGAGGAGGGCTCCACTTTGAAGACGGGATTGGTATGCATGTTTTTTTTTTTTTTTTGCTGTGCACAGCAGTCCTACAACCCTAAACCCCCCCCCCCCACCCCCCATACTACCACACACACACACCCTAATTCGACCAGAATCCCCAAGTGTCGTTTGTGCAGAGCACTGGGGCTCACTAGTTCACTCGCCTGAAGCTGAGATGCACTTCTGGATGGTAAAAAATCAAGGAATTTTGCAATTAGAAGCCTGGCGTTAATATCGAGCTTATTTGACACCATGATGGGCCCCTCCACTTCCAAGACAGGGGCTCAAACTGTCAGGGTGGCAGATTTACTAAGGGGCTCATAATGGAGAGCAGAGAAGTGAGAGACCCCATCAAGCTACACTGGCACTCCCGGCAGGGCACTGCTGTGCTTCAGTCTTATCACTGCTCCTCCTGACTGCCACCTGGACAGGCAGCTCAAACCTTTCTGTGGTGAACACCATGCCAAGGCACTTTCAAACTACAAATATATAGTGCAGGTATTATATATATATATATATATATATATATATATATATATATATATATATATATATATATATATATATATATATAATATAATATGTATGTAGTAGCCCGGGCACCTTGAGCCTTCTTGCTGCCCTCTCCGACATGAATCCCAGTTTGTGCTTTAGGCTGTGACTTCTCATTGCTTTGAAGGGATGGGCACCTGAGTGGCACGCTGCTCCCTGCCTGCTTGCCTGTTCTGGGTCCTGGGTTTGATTTGGAGCCTCATCACTATCTTTTATCTCTGCAAGGGTCTTCTGTCTAAGACACCCGCACACATTCAGATAACCGGCATCTGTAGGCTGGCATGCCGTCTCTGTGACGTGCCCGTGTGTCATACCAGCTTCAATTGGATGTCAGTGACCTTTCAGATAGTAGGATGGTTGTGGCAGCGCTTTGTGCCTCCTACCTATTGCTGATGGGATTGTGTCCCCCTGATATCTCAGCAGATAAACAAGCAATTTATTGATTTGCTTGGTGCCCCCTACTGGTATGGTTCGTGAATTGCAACTGTTATTCTCAAGATGGACTTTCCTCCTTACAGTGGATAACAGGTGGGCTTATCAAACTGGATTGATGGTGGACACAGAGCTCAACACTATTTTCAACAGACAACACCGACCGGGTGAGAGCGGCCTGTCGCATTTACACACATGGTGGGCTGTTCACCTGTGAATGTTGAGATGCGCTTGGCCACCATTTCCTGCCCCGCTTTCCCAGGTTAGGGTTGTTGGCACTTATCCTGGCAAATAGTATTTTAAAATGTTTAAATTCTAGGGCTTGTCACCCTCCTAACTCTTCACGGACTTAAATAGAGAGGCTGGTCATGAACCTCAGACCACCAACTCAGTAAGTAGCAGCTGATCCGGGTGAGTTTAAGGGAACCTCCCCCCTCATGCCCCCGATTGAAAGTTTATGGGTATCATATTACACTTGCAGGGTCTCTCATGCCTTTCCTTTTGACCCTAAATACACTCACCTGTCCTGTACGAGCTCCCAAAGTTTACACACAGAGAAATCGGTCAACGGCGAGCCCCTCTCTAGTGTCCTCACATGGAGAACCTGGTCACGAAGAGGGGATGAGGGGCTTCTGATTTTAAAATGGTGACTTACTGCACAGCACTCTTCTCTCTTATTTTTTTTAATTTTTTTTTTAGTTTAAACCTCATAATGCTCACCCGTCCCGTGCGATCTCTCAAATTCTGCCACAGAGTAGCCACTAAGTGTTGTGCCCCTCTCTATTTTGTATCCTCATGTGGAGAACCTGGTCGTGATTTCGGTGTCTCCAATTAAGAAATGGTGTCGTATCACAAATATCTTTCCAGCTTCGCTGGCCCTTATTAAAGTGCCATCTGTCCATCCATAATCGAGCCGTTGTAACCAAACGAAACACAAGATGCCATTGAGGACGGTTAATCGATGTCTGCGGCCGACTGACTCCTCGCCAGCTGCAGCGCTGGTCTTGTGGCTTTCCTTCCAGCCCCAGCTTTTAATTAAACACACTGATTGAATTATTTCTGCAGATGGACACGTTTGGTCTTTTTGTTTGCAGCGGCTGCTTTGACACAGACGACTTTATCTGAGATCTCCTCACTGATCTCACAGGCTGGGCGTTGCACCTGCGTCTGTGTTGTCCAATTAGTCAGAACAATCGTAAAAATTTAATAAATGAACACACAGAGTTCACGGGGGCCTCGCACAAAAGCCCCACAGTCAGCAGTGCTCGGGCTCCCCCTAAGGGCGGGTCAGGACAGGGCACAACACAGCTCATGAACTCGACTTGTAATAATAATAATAATAATAATGATCATTTATTTATTTGGCACCTGTCGCTTGGGGGTTTCGGCTGTGTGAAGTGCAGCTGCTCTCCCTGGGCTCACGTTTCTCACCCCTTGTCTGAATAGAGGCCACCACCGCGACAAAGTGATGCTAAATTGGCTCACAGATGTGTCCTCTGACGTCCTTACTCACACCCAGAGTTATGTCTGAGTCCTGGATGACATGGGTCCAGATAATGCGTCATTGGCTATTTAAGGGAAACAAATGCAATGAACATTTACACCACTAGAGGGAGTCACTGTGGTAGAAAAAAACAACTTCTTTTTTGTTATGGTGGCCCAGGATGATTTAGTACAGATCTTAACGAACAGGGGTCATTGAGATCATATGGGTAGGGGGACTTTACAGGCTTAAGCCCCTGACCCATTGTGCCAAGCACCTGCTCTTTTCGTCCTTTTATTAATTTATTGCCCCACCCAAAGCTCCCTACGTACTTGGTTGTTCAATGAGGTTTTAAACACACTTGAAATCCCAAGAGAGGGACCCCAATGCCATCCCCCGTTCCTAGAAGTTATATGCATTTATCAAACAAACAACCCCACAGTTTGTTCACACTTAGATACGGGAACAGTGTCTGTGTTTTATGTGTGACTCTCATTCTGCCCCCTGTAGGGCTGTAGAGATAACTGCACTGGTGGCGATACTTTGCTGTATCATCCACCTTAATTAAAGGATGTCTGTGTTTGGGTCCGTCCGGTTGCTTTGTCTCTGTCATTCCAACAGATGGTGCATCACAAACATTTGTAGCAATACAATGCATTGTATTTGTCATTCTAACAGATGGAGCATTGCAAACATTATCACTGCTGTTATGAATCCCATACCAAATGGCATATACCAGAGATGCGTGCAATGTATTTGTGATGTGCCATCTGTTGGAATGACAAACACATTGCAAGTGTCTCTGTTATATGCCATTTGACATATCTGTTGGAATTACAAATGCAATGCATTTTATTACTAGAAATGTTTGTGATGTACCTTCTGATACAATGACAGAGACAAAGCTACTGGACAGATACACACAGACACTTGTTCTTTGATTAGCTCTGTTACCCATCTAAGATGGTTTGAAATCTAAAAAATTAACAAATACCTCAGCATTAATGTTTTCGGTGCATCATCTATTGAAATGTGCTTTGTAATGCATGAAATAATAAAATGCATTGTATTTGTCATTCCAACAGATGGAGCATCACAAACATTTGTAGTAATACAATACAGCTGTTAAAGTGACAAATGCAAGGCCTATGTGTCTGTTATGTGCCATTTGGTATTGATTTTGTAAAACAATGCATTGTAATACTACAAATGTTTGTGATGCGCCATCTGTTGGAAAGACAAATTCAATACATTTGATTACTACATCCATTACTACATGAAGGTATTCATCAATACCTTCCAGTAGATGAAACTTTAATGCCTAGTTCTGTGTTGATTACTGTATTTACTCATGTATAAGTCTTGAAACCCATACAATCAGACCCCGACTTATACGCCCGTTCAAAAATATGACATTTATTTATTCATTTATTTATTCTTTACATCTTCTTGCCTCCTCCAATCTCACACCAGTTTCTCAGACACATCAAATTTTGTTGCAGCATTGCAGTTACCAATTTCTTTCGCCACTTCGACGACTTTTAATTTAAAACCAGCTTCATATTTTCTTCTGATTGTAGATAAGGGATGCTCTTACGATAAAGTAGTATGAGAGTGTGAGATACAAAAATCACAAATCAGTGCAAACGTCGCTTCAGTATAGTGCGGGTATCACCGTGTGGTCACGTAGACACAATACATAGGAAAAAAGGCCGTGTGCTCCGTGGTTACTCTGTCGGGTGGGCACCAGCATATCGTAATCTCTTGGATCAATAGCGCAAGTTTTCTGCATTCGACATATACGACCGACATTGTAAAATACCAGAAATTATACGTTAAAATCAAGTCCTGACTTATACACGGGAGAACTTAAACGCGAGTAGATACGGTACTTAGATTTCTGCCTGTCCTAGACGGGTTACACAGCCAGTGATGTTATAAAGAGTTACCTGCTCAGGCCGCAGACATGTCCTAGTGTGCCCTCACTTAACCGCGGGCAGTGAGAGGTGACGAGGGGTGAGGGCAAGAAGGAAGAAGCACACACTTGTAGACCTCGTGTCAGTGATTTGGATTTAATCGACCAATAAATCAGTGTATGTTTTATTTAATATAGTGCCTTTCACAGCAAGCAACGTAGTGAGGCTGATCACAAGACAAAGTAAGTAGGCACCTGGTGGAGCCCATTGCCATCAGTGTTTTAAACCTCTTTTTGGTCGCACCCTTGCTGCGGTTAGCAGCAGGGGGCGCTGTTGTAGTCCAATAATTCCAGCCGCAGCAGCACTCTGGGGGTGTTGAGCTCAGTTCTGGGTTCATGCTGTGAATTATTAATGATCCCTTTAATTTGTCTTAAGCCAAGTGCTGTTAATTAAAGCATCGAAAACCCAGATGAAACAATCTGAACCCCCCCAAACCACCACCTTGCTTTAATTATAGCTGGCTACTTCTCATCAGTTTTCTTCGATCACGTCAAGTGGTTTAGTGTAATGAGGGCCTGGTGGTCCGTCTCTCTCACGCTGCGGTCAGTCGCCAAGTGCGCAGGACTGGGCGGACCCTGAAAGTGTTGCTCACCAGTAAGGCTCAGCTGGAGGGTCTCTGTGAGTTTATTTGGTATTCTAAACATTTTGCAGTGCTGACTGAAACCACAAGGGGGCACCTCTAAAAGTTACCTTGTGCTTTTGAGAAGACCCCTGGTGTCTGGCGCTCTTTATTAGCAAAAGCAGGTTCTGGGAATATGGGATGTCCATTGTCAGAACACCAGAGGGTCCATAATGGACAAACAAGAGAAGGTCGCCCACATACTCACTGCACGGACCCTCACACTCCATAATACTGGATGGTCACTAGTAGGGGTGTGCAGTATACTGAAATAAAAACACATTTTAAAACAGTATGGTGCCAGCATTTTGGGATTTTCCAGTGCCGGAAGTAAACGTCAGCTTTTCACTCGATCCCATGCCCCCCCCTTCCCCTTCCTTTGACCCTCGCTATTGCAGATGTAGATAAATGTCCGTTTCCTAGTCTTCACAAAGTAACACTGCACACACTCAGTGTGATCTGAACTTCATAGTGGACAAATATTACTTCATTGCGATCTGGAGACCCCCCCCCCCCCAAAACCACTGCTTTGACGCGTTTGGGACTCCACAACTATCACGAGAGAGGAGGTTTGTCGTGGGGCACACCAAAGAGGCGAGCACCAGGATGGCTGGAGTAAGATGAGAGGAGCTGGAGTTCTCCGTAATTTGCTTCAGAACCATTTTGGTTAAAGATTGAAAGCTTGTATTGATACCAACGTCACAATTTTAAAATTTCGATCCAACACTAGTCACCAGACCATACTGCCTCCTAGAGGCCTGGTGGGACACCGCTGCCCAAATCCTGTGTTGTTCCTAGAAGGCCAGGGCTCATTCCATCCTTCTATTACTCAAATTGTAGACAAGGGCGCAAGTACATTGGTGGGCACACTCATACCCTGCCCCCATATTCACATATATGCCACATCATGGGCTTACTGCTCCCTAGTGCCAGAGCCTGGTGCTGACCCGTTCTCTGGATATTTCTCTCACCCTCTCCTTCACGTCCGCCTCAGCGGTGTTTGCCGTTTTGACCCTCGCCTTGCGCGTGAACAATTTAATTACAGAGCCGTAATCCAGCCGAGTGATATTCCTGATCTTATCCACCTGGAAATGAGCTTATCGCGGGACTCCGTCTCAAAGTCTATTTGCGGTAGCCGATCTTATTAAGCCGCTCTGCCGTGGTGAGGCTGATTTGATCAGCACCCGATTGAACTACGTGGCGCCTGCCTGCTGCGCTCTGTGAGGTCACCATGGGGCTGGGCGCTGAAGGGTGGGCAGACTCCACTGGCACGGCTGTGCGGCCATTATGGTGTGTAGAAGATTTACCAAATAAATGGCATTGCCTACTATCTCATTGACTGAGTATTGGTGGGGCCTGTTTGTGTGTTTGTGTGTGTGTGTCCTACAAAACACCGGCACCACGCCTAAGGGTAGGTGGGTGGATGATTAGTTTGAGTTACTCAGGTTTGTGCTGGTTTGTCCTGTGGACTTAAATCAGCTTGACTGGCACTGCTCATGAGTGGCAGCACCGCATTTTACTCATCACGACCTTGATGAGAATGCTGTGGGATTTCTGGACGGCTGACCTGGACTTGTGGACAATGTGCACTCGTGGCTGCTTGCTAATTTGTTTAGCCACACCCCTCATGCTAATGAAGCAGTGTCCAAGCAGAGTGCTGCTCTTGATGCTCTGCTGGTTTAGGCACACGAACACATAAGTGGACAATTTAGGCATAAGGTACTGTGAATTGGGTATTTCCTTCAGTCTGTGGAACTTGTCATGGACCACTGCCAGGACAGAACACTAGAGAACCATCTGGGAGTTGATTTGGACAGTAACCCAAGTGGGATGCCCAAGGGCCGTCTGGGAGTTGCTGTCAACCACCACCCACCTGGGATGCCAAAGAGCTGTCTCGGGGCTGGAGGAGGTCACACCCAAGGCAGGACACTGTAGGCTGCCACAGAACATCCCAAAGCCACAGGTACTGTGTGTGTAACGGGTGGGGGTGGCTATATGGCTCCCAAGGGTCTTAACCTTAAATTAACCTGGATGTTATTCCAAGCTAGAGGGCCAGGGTTCTAGAAGTCTTGCAGAGTCAGCGAGGAAATCTTGGAGTTGGGGTAGAAGAGCAGGCAAGAAGGAGTGACCAGAGGTCTCGAGTGAGGGAAAAAGAGGTGGGAAGGTGACTACGTGTACAGGTGGGCCCGGGAAGGGCATCATCGTTTATATTTCTCGTTGCACCGTGTTGTGCAAAAGTCTTTGCCCCCTGTCTGTTTTTGCAGATTTCACGCAGTAAATATGCACCATATGACGAGGCTTAGATTAACTGGACTGGCAGATGTGAATTAACAGTTAAATTTGGGCAGCTATTGGAATGAGTAACTGAGGGGGCAATTACCTTTTCACACAGGCGGTACAGGTGCTGTGTAACTTTGCTACTTGGTATATTCTAGTAATAGTTCATAGCTGATGCTATACGTTTACTCTGTTCCCTTTATCTAATATTGCATTTTGTCTGAAGATCTGCAGCTGTTCCTTGAGACAAATGTACAAACACAGAAGATATGAGGAAGGGGGCAAATACTTTTTCACAGCACTTTGTACTACCCGTTTTTTCCGTTCTTTCCTCCTGAGAACCCTCAACTCCTGTCAACAAATACAACTTTTGGTTGAGCTCTGGTTTGTCTGGGTGGGTCGCCCCCTGCAGTTCACAGGACCCTCATGCTGCTAGGACAGGCTGAAGCTCCTCGCTGCCCTGTGGTGGAGATGCCATCGGTTTAGAAAACATGAGAATATTTTTTCATCGTATTGCAAGTTTCAATTTTCTAATCCTTACATATCACCTTTCAGGAGGATGATGATTTCCTAAATGCCTTACATGTGCGTGTGGGTGTGTGTGTGCTGAAGCGCCAGCTGTTTGGGCAGCTGGCACATAAAGTGGCAGGATGAGAGTGGCACACTGAGACAGCAGTAGGATTAGGGCTGCTCAGCAACCACCGCTAATGTTAGGCAGTACAACTCCTATCTGTATGTCTGGGGCAACTTCCTGCCTGGCAGTGCCCAGCAAGGCTTATCCTCCCTATGGCACAGCAGGAAGACTGACAATGCGTGTCACTTTAATGTTACCAAATGCGAGTATCTGATCATTTTAAGAGCCTTGGTGGGAACGCAGCACATGATGAGAAGCCTTCAAGCTGTTGTAACCAAAAAAGGATGATTCACAGAAGGTGGCACCAATGGGCATGGACTATGAAAGGTGCTATATAAACGAATACAAGGTGAAAATGCAGGTATAATTTCTTACGGGCTCTTTTCTTAGCTTTATTCATACATACAGCGCCTTCAGAAAGTACTCGGACCCCCTTCACTTTTTACGTTTTGCTTTTTTGCAGCCTTGTGCTACAATTGTTTCAGTTCATTTTATCCCTCAACAGACACCACTCAGTAATTTTTGCAAATGTATTAAAAATAAAGTAAACCACAAGTACCGCATTGATACCAATATTCAGACCCCTTTACGCAGTGCTTAGTTTATTCCATCTTGGACCCATCTTGCGTCTGATATGGTGACCGTTGCACGCCTGGACTTGGTGAATTTCTGCTCTTCTTCTCAGCAGATCAGGTTGGACAGAGACCATCAGTGGGCAGCTACTTTCAGGTCTCTCCAAAGATGTTCAATCTGGCCGGGCAATGCAAGGACATTCCCAGAATTGTCCCTAAGCCCCCTCCTGTGCTGGCTTTCCTTTGTCCTGATGGATGGTGAGCTTTCGGCCCAGGCAGGGGTCCAGAGTGCCCTGAGCAGGTCTTCATTGAGGACCTTGCTGTGTTCAACTTTCCCTGAACCCTGACTAGTTTCCCAGTCTCTGGTGTTGCCCCCACCTGTTGGGATGGGGTCACACAGGTGATGAGCGGATTCCTGGTTTCCTCCATGTGTGACGATTAGAGTTGATACCAAACTGTTTAGTCTTGGTTTCATCAGACCTAACCGTCATTTGAGTCCTTTTTGCAAACTTCAGGTGGGCTTCCATGTGTCGTCTGGCCACTCTGCTATAAAGCTGAGATTAATGGAGTGTTGCAGCCATGGTTGTCCTTCTGGAAGTTTTATTCCATCTCCATGAAGGTTCTCTGGAGCTCAGCACTCTAGAGTGACCATTGGGCTCTTGGTCACCTCTTATGCCAAGACCCTTCTTCTACGATGGCTCAGTTTGACAGGGACGCCAGCTCTAGGAAGAGTTGTGCTTGTTCGAAATGTTCCCCAATTATTAATTACGAAGCCCACTGAGCACTTGGGAACCTTCAATGGGGCAGAAATTTTCTTGTAGCCTTTCCCAGATCTCTGCATCGACACCATTCTGTCTGTTGAGCTCTGCGGGCAACTCAACTCGATTTCATGGCTTGGCGTTTGCTTTCCTGGTGGATCTTCTTAGTCATGTCCAGTCCATTGAACTGACCACAGGTGGACTCCAAACAAGGTGTAGAAACATCTCAACGATGATCAATAGAATGGGATGCAAGCGTCGTCGTGTGGTGAACGAGTGAAATTGCAGAGTCACCCGGGGGCACTAGAGCACAAAATGCACTTTGGATCGTCTGACTGGGAGCTCCGCCCAGCTGCAAGTCCACGTCTGAGTAAGGCGCCACCTTCTGGTGACGAGCTCTCTTTATATCTTTCCAACTGGAGGGGGCGGGACTTGAGGAAACGATGGGGGTGTGGTCAGTCAGCTTCTCTATGCTGCGGAGGGAAGAGACGAGGCAGTTTGCAACAGCGCCCCCTCTCGCCCTGGGGTGGTACTGCATACCTGATCAGAGCCGGCAAGGTGATCCTCCGAGGCGTGTGTGTGTGTGTGACAGTAGCAAAGGCTCTGAACACTTGTGTCCATGTGATTTTTCCTTTTTTTATTTTAATAAATTAGCAGTCATTTCTAAAGTCCTGTTTTAACTTTGTCATTAATTTTAATGCAAGGCTGCAACCTAACAAAATGTGTGAAGGGTCTGAATACTTTGTGAAGACACTGTAAAAGGCCAGACGGTGCCATCTGCAGTCCCACTTGTGGACGCGGTGGTACTTCGGTCCCACCTGACGTCGTGTGAATCGGCAGCAGACGCACTGTTTATCACGTTGGCTGATTTCTTGCCATTTCTCATCGCACCGAATGCAACTTCCGGCCGCTCGCTGTCAGTCCGCTGAAGCACATGGCAGGTTTGAGGGATTGACGATCGAGGACACGTCTCGTTCTGCAGCTCTGCCCGCCAAGGCGCGCTACCTTGCATAATCAGACGTTCTTTTATCTTTTTTGTTTACTAATTTGCTGCTGAAGGCAAACATGTCAGACCCCGTCCGACCACGGTTCACTTCCCTGCAGAACATAATGGGAACGGCATTTCCATATCTTAAACACCTTGCAGAGGGGAAGCTGCTAAAGAATCCTGCACGCCAGGACCCTTAATTCGTTTATATAGTGCCTTTCGCTGTGTGTGTGATCCGGTGAACGCCTGGGGTCGAGTCACTGGAGCACTGTGCCACCTTGTGTGGATTGCACTTTGATTTTTCCACTGCAGTATTTGTCATTATTATACAAGGTATCTATAACAAAGGATAAAACGTCATGGATGATGGTACTCCGGTGACACCTGAGCAGAGCGTTAATGTTGAGCGACCAAACGCCATGTCGCATCACATGACTTCTCCGGCCATCTTCAGTCATAGACGTCATTTACATAACCTCAGAGAGTTGAGTGCAGTCACGCTGCGCTCCTGTAACTGACATTCGTGTGGTCTGACATCCCCAGTCACTCAGTCCCACCAGTCTGAGACAATGGAGGGGGGCGCTCTGTGTGTGCACATGTGGTCACAGACAACCAAAGGGCACCCACCTGGAAGCACAATGCATGTTAGGCAGCTACTTGTTATAAAGGAGACATGCGAGGTGTGGGACCTCGCAAACAGAGCAGAGGCTCGTCTGTCAGATGTCTCGTGTTTAGTTACAATACAAAGGTCGAGATAAACTGTAAAGCATTCATACCTCACTGGCACAGTCGGGTGGCACATTACTACTGGCTGTCAGAAGGAAAACGCAAACAACATTAGAAATTGTAATCCTCTGTCCTTGGGCCTCCTGCAACGAGTCCAAACGAGTTCAGCCAGCCGTGTGGTCACCCAGTGAGTGGAACCCTTCTGACTGCTCTGGCATGGTTGGCATCTTGTAGTTACCCAATAACAGAACATAACCTTCTCAATTGTTATCTAAGCTAATTGAGGTCGTGGACGGCTTCAACTGCAAGTCAGGAATAATCCCCCAGGACAGAGTGCCAGCCCACCGCAGGGTGCACACACTCACTCACACTCACACACATACACACCCCCCAAGACCAATTTAGTGTTGCCAATCCACCCAACCTGCTTGCCTTTGGACTGTGGGAGGAGACCCACGCAGATACGGGCAGAACATGTAGGGAGAGCCCCGGACCTGGACAGCTGTGCCACCCAACCTTTTTTTTTTTTTTTTTATAAAACTTTTCCCAACTCTCCCTTTTCTGTCAGCCCGATGGCCCCCCACATCCAGTGGGTCCCTCCAGAACATGCCGGTCGTGTTTTTCCCGCCCACCGTTATCGTTTTGTTCTGTGTTAGGGGACGGGCCGACGAGACACTCGTTGTGTGCATCTTTTCAAATCCATTAATATTTCATGTGATTATCATTGTGGAGGCGCAAATTAAGATTTAAATGATAATTTCAACTCTGAAACGATAAACACATTAGCTTTCTTCCTATTAGTGATGCAGTGTGTGCATAGGGGAGCATGGAGGCCCACAGGAGATCGATCGTCTAAAGTCGGGCTTTACAATAAAATAAAATAAAATAGAAAAACAGAATAATATGGAGCTGAGCAGACGTGGGAATACGGCAGGCGGACTGGCGCTGGAATTGGTCGTTTGAGCTGCCAGGGCTGGGTTGGGGAGGGGGTCAGGGGTCACAGATACTGCAGTGAAAACGAAGGGGTGTCAAAACTTGTGGGCTCAGAGAGTACGGGAGGTGGGGAGGGTACTCTTTAGGGGGCACAAAGACACGAGACTGGCACTTTGGACCTTCAGGAAATGAGAGCAGGAGAAGACCCCCCCACAATGTGATGGATGGCAGTCTGTTATGCTGTGCCTAACCCCATGTTATATGTCATGGTGGACAGCACCACCGCCTCTTGGCTCATTAAACATAAGCAGGGCTGCAGGGATACCCAGGGCCTAGGGTAAGGGGGGCGGGGGGTTTGGTGTTGTTGGCTATTTTCTTTTTTTTTTTTTTTTTTCCATTTGTTATTTTGTTCCGGTAGATTTGTCGTTGTCTTTTTGTGATTGTTTTGTTTATAAACACTTTAATATTTTATTAGTACTAGGGTGTTGTACCGTGTTAGCCATTATGAATGTAGAGAAAAGCCAAGCAAAATGACACCTTTTATTGGCTAACTAAAAAGATTACAATATGCAAGCTTTGCTTGGCTTTTCTCTATATTTTATTATAAAGTCAGTCAGAAGGTCCACATGACCGTCGTCATCAAGTTCTTCCATGTGAACCCTGACTACCATGTGGACTGATTGAGGTCACTGATGTTAGGTAGAATGTTTAGAGGGGGCTGGGTGGTCTCGTGGCCTTGGGACCCCTGAGGATTTTGATTTTTTTTCTCCAGCCATCTGGAGTTTTTTTTTTTTTTTTTCTCCAGCCATCTGGAGTTTTTTTTTTTTTGTTTGTTTTTTTCTTTCCTTTCTGGCCATCAGACCTTACTTTTCTTCTATGTTGATTAGTGTTCCTTAATTTTAATTCTTATTTATTTAGTCTTTTTTCTCTTTCTTCATCCTGTAAAGCACGGGTGTTGAACTCCGGGCCTGGAGGGCCACGGTGGCTGCAGGTTTTCATTCTAACAGTTCACCAGTTTTAACTGCTAATTATCTCCTTTACTCTTCATTTTAATAGCCCTGTCTTTAAGGATTCAGTCCTCTCAATTGATTCTTTTCTTCATTAAATGGCAGCCAAACAGAAATGAGACGTGAAACGAGCCAACAGATGACCAGCTAAATTGGGGCTTCAAACTCCAACCAATTTCACTGCTACCAGTTCTTTAATGAGAAGCCAGTCTTGCTGTTAATTAAACCCGTTATTTAATTCCACAGCTTGCTGCTGCTCTCATTCTGCCACAGCAGCCATTTCCTAAACTGTTGATCTTCTGTTTCTTATTATTGACCTTACCGAGACCATCACCTTTCTTTATGTTCACATAATGTGGTTAGCTGGTCACCTGTTTGTTTGTTTTGTGTCACATTATTGTTTGGCTGCTAATTAAGGAAAAAGAAAGAACTAAGGGGTCTGAGCGGAGTTAATTAAAACTAAGGCAAAAGAAGTTAATTAGCAGCAAAAACAGGTCACTAATTAAGAAGGTGGTTAGAATGAAAACCTGCAGCCATTGCGGCCCTCCAGGACCGGAGTTCGACACCCCTGCTGTAAAGCACTTTGAGCTCATTGTTTGTATGAACATGTGCTCTAGAAATAAATGTTGTTGTTATTTGATGAATTAGTTTAAGCCTGTATGGAGTTGCTAGTGTTGTTAATATGGACGTCTCCTTCAGGTGGTGACAAGTGAACTGGGCAGCCTCATAAACCCATTGACCTGACAGATGGTTCAAATATGTTACATGATACCATTAGTAAGCTCCTCATCCAGCCATCTCCTGAGTAGGGTCTCGGGATACCTGGAACGTAACCCAGCAATCATTGGGCGCAAGGCAGGAACATCCCGTGGACACGTGTGCCAATCCATGGCACACACACACACACACACACACACACACACACACACACACGCGCGTCAAGAGGCCGATTTAGCATCACCAGTTCACCTGTGGGAGGAAACTGGAGTAGCAGATGGTACCCACGTGCACCTGGGGAGAACATGCAAACTCCATGCAGGGAGCAACTGGGATGTGAACCTCATCCTCCTTGTTGTGTGGCTGCAGCACCGCCACTGTGCCACCCCATTATATAGTGCCATATAATGATAATAATCGTGGACACATTGAATAATTGAGTAATCATCAGCCTGCTTATTCCAGTTGAAGGGGATCAAAGCAAAGGACCCAACACTTGACAAGATGTCAGCATCTCTCTCTGTCTCTCTCTCTCTATATATATATATATATATATAATCCAACGTCTCTGTCTGTCCGCTTTTCACAGAAGAACAACTTCACGGATTTAGATAAGGTATTTTCTATAATTTCGGTTGATTTTGCAACTTCTCTCATCGTGTCACGTATCATAGTTCGCTTCATTTCTAGAGGGACTCACAGTGGGGCCGTACCTCCTCACTGACGCGCCAGCCTCAGGGTGTCTACCTTACCTCCGCTTAGCTAGCGAACGAGAGAACTACTTAACGGGTTTAGATCGTTTTTTTGGTTGATTTTGCGACTTCTCTCATCACACTAAGAAACCGAGTTCACCTGCAGGAGTGATTTATTTGCGCTAATCCGAGACCGTGGCTGCAGGCCGAGCGGAGGGGGAAGTGAGACGTCAGGAGTAGGGAGCCAGGCAGGGCCCTCCTCAGTCACGTGCCAGCCTCCTTTTGAGCTGCTCTACCTGTCGCCACGTGTTGGAGCGCACCTTGCCTGTGCTTAGCTAACAATACCGGTTTGTTTATTGATTTTTAAAGTTTGTCCTGTTTCACTGCTATGTGGCCGGAGCTGCAGGGGACAGCTAGTTAGTAGTGATAATAATAGGATGGCATGGTGGTGCAATGTTAGTGTTGCTGCCTCACAGTAAGGACACGAGGGTCCACATCCAGGCTCCTCATTGGGTGGACTTTGCATCTTCTTCCAGTGTCTGCGTGGGTTTCCTCCCACAGTCCGAGACATGCAGATTAAATGCACTGGTGTCGCTAAAGTGGCCAAAGTATGCTCAAGTGTGTTTGCCTTGCAATGGATTGGCACCCTGTCCAGGGTTTCTTCCTGCCTTATGCCCTATGCTTGCTGGGATCAGCTCCAGTCCCCCTTTCCCAGGACCCCCTGGTCTGGATTTAAGTGGGATAGAAAATGGCATGACATAATAACACTCGTCGTTCATTTTGTAACCCTGCTTGCCCATTACAGAGTCACGTCGGCTCAAGGCAGCCTTGAATGAGGCGTCAGTCCATTGTAGGGCACAGATGCCCTCCCCAGGCTAAAGGAGTGTGCAAGCAGGTGATGAGGTGTAACTGGACTGAGGCTTGAAAGGCAGTGCAGGGTGTGGAGGACATGTCTGTTATATCGAGTTACCTTACATGATAGGTACCACCTTACCTCTGAGGTTAATTGGGGGGACAAGCAGAAACATCAAAAGCAGCTTTACATCTGTAACCTCTGACCCGTCTCACTGCCGCCATATTCAGTGGCAGGCTGCTCACTGCCAGTGACATGTTGGGGACAATTCTGGAGCTTTCGTGATCGTCAAGTGGATTGTGCGGCAGACTTTGTTGCAACGACTAAAGTGCCTCATTGACATCACGGGAGTTGCGTGACTTGGTGAAGGTTTATCACTTTCTTTTTGTTTTAGCGCTCTTATGTGATCCCGTTAAAGCTTTGATCGTTTACACGTTCGACAAAAGGTTTGACAAGAAGTCCTTTCGAATGGCGCCTTCTGTTCACTCGTGTAATTATTTACTGCGCACTGGTGAAGGATAGCAAGCATTAAACAATATTTGTGCCAAAACTAAACGCAGTCCAATGTGTGAACTGCACGTGCACGTGGTGCGTGTAACTTTGGCACAGTTTTATTGTGTCATAACTGAAATCTCTGATTGCGTTTTACTACAGCACACGATTTTTGTGTATCGCGTTTGAATTCGTGCCCACGGATTTCGTGTTGTAACCAAAAGCAAAGCAGATGTATTGCATTTTTGCTTTGTGTGTTCTCCGTGTGTGTTGCGTTTTTGTAGGATCAGAAAGCTGGGGGGGTCCCCACTGTCGAAGACTTGGCAAACATCGGGGGCTAGAAGCCTAAGTGCATATTTGGGCTGTCACTGATGAGGGGCTGGAAGCCCCCTTGTAATGATCCCACTGTGCATTCCAATTTAATTAGCCGAAGCTGCATGTAATGAAGGACCAATCAGCATCAAGAGTAGGGGCAGGGGGGCGTCGACAGTTGGGCTAATGCTGTGTTCTCGTGCTCTCAGACAGACGATAAATCTGAGTTGCCAAGTCGGGAATACCACAAGAACGCTCGACAAACTCGGAATTAAACAATTTAGACAAACAAAGCTCTCCAGATTAACCGAGTCCTGTCATGACACTGACCTTCCAGCTTCGTCAGTTGTTTAAAATAATAAAATAAAACACAAAACTCTGCCAGCCTGAAATGCCATTTTTTTGGTTGAAAGTGATGCACATTCAGCTCGTGTTTGTTTTGCTTTTTATTTCCATGTCATTTAATGTCATTTATCTTGAATTGTCTTTTATGGAAGACCAAGTAGCAAATTAACGGCAATGCCATATTTTGTCTTTTGTATAACCCAAGGAGAACACACTGATGTGGGAAGGTGAAAGGTCACGACTCAGTCCAAGAGCAGGTGAGGGCAGCGTGAGAGGCGCTCCACTTGTAAACAGGTTTGTGTTCTGGTGCACTGCCTGCAGTTCATACGTTGCCCCTCACTGTGCCGCACGATTTTCACGTCGGTATAGAATGTAATTCAGAAGTGTGTCACATTTTAATTCATGTCCGTAGACCACAAGTCAATAACTAAAGGAAAAGAAAACTTCATGCCTTTGACAAAGTGGCTTCACCAAGTGCGTCGCATTTCAGTTCACTCACACGTGTGAGTGAAGCCGGAACAGCATGTGATCAAAATGACCAATCAGCATCAAGAGGAGGGGCGAGGGCCACTTCTGTACACTTCTGAGTTCCGGCAGTGAACATAACATTCATCCATGTGAAGTGATTAACCGAAACAGTGAAGGAAAAGTGGACTGTCATGTCAAGCTGTCTAAATGGCGTGCTACGCTCGCCTTCTGTCATGTTGTTTCATTCTTTGTCTCACAGTCCTGACCGATACGTCATGAAGCCTCACAATCCCCATCTGCAGGTATTTACAAACCATATTTAGGAGGAATATCAGTCTCCAGAATCGTCTTCAGTGTATTCAGAGGACGTTACTGTGCCAGCTGGACGGTCTTGTCCTGTTGCTGCTTCTGTCACACTGGCTCTTTCCAGCCACCAGCCGACAATGGCAGAGAAAGAAATCTCCAGCTTCCACCTGTTTGATGAAATGGCCGATCCTCTTGCCTGATCAACTCCCTCAGAATTGAAACGCCTCTTAACCCTAAATGTTGACACCACTTTACCCCACTTTTTGATGCCGATTGGTCACGTGACACCATTACTACGTGCTCTCAAATTGAAATGCAGTCCACTTGGAGCAGCCTATACGTGAAGTGCATTACGTTTGTTTTTGCTTTTACTTATGACGCGCAGTCTATGGACATGAATTCGCATTGGCGTCTCATTTTATCCTGACACGAGAATTGTGTGCCGCTAACCTCTGCGCCGCAATGCTGCCCGTAACAATCACATCCTCATCAAATTCTTTGGTGGTTTTGATTCCTAGCACTGGAAAAGTCAAATGTCATCTAATGTGACATGGCATTAAGGCACTGTGCCCTCTGCATATCCTTAAGCCTGGTTTATACTTGCCTTGTGAAACTGGCACACAGACGACACTGCCAGAGCGCATGTGGTGAGCAACCAAAACACGTTTCTGCCTGTTGCGGCCCATTCAGTCGTCACTTTGATATTCCCCTAGTCGATAAGTGACAGTGTTTGGTTAATGTTGCATAGCTAATAATGTCACAGCAGAGGATGTGAGCCTCTGCACCTCCAATTACTGACTTTACACTCTGTGGGCGCCCATCGTAGTCCACTGCGCCTACTTGGAGCTCCAGGGTGGAGGCTCCGGGCTGCAGAGACTTGCATTTGAAAATACCGCGCATACCAGCCACACGCTGGGAGGTCTGACATCATTTTCTCCAAGTGGCACTCATGCCCAGCCCTGATGTGCCAAGTGTAAACTAGGCTTTAGTGGGTGGTCTGCCCACTGTTTCATGAAGCCTATGAAACATTAAGGGTCTGACTCTTGTCCTGGCACGTCTGACTCAGCAGGTAGACCTCTCCACTATAAGCCGTCTTATCAGTGTCTGCAGATTTAGTGATGACGTTGGCATTGTGTCTGGGCACACAGTCATAGCAGGGTGGCTCAGGACCCTACACTGTTGTGCACCCATGTTCAGGATCTGTGTGGAGGAAGTGAGGCCGCCAAGTCAATCAAGTCGGAGTCTGCCAGTTACATGAGGTGGCAGTAGGTCGAGGAGATTGGTGGTCCAGCACCTGGGCTGTGAACTGTATACTGGCATAGCAGGATGGCATGCAAGGAATGTGACATTCCTTAGACTCCAGCTGCCCCTCCACCCTTTGCTGGATAAGCAGGTTAGGAAGATGGGTGGGTGGATGGACCTCATTTTTAAGATAAAATCTGTCCCAAAGCACTTGACAGCAGGGTGTCGTGACCCACTTTTTCTCACGTAAGTCTTTTTGTGGCCCAGCAGTTCCCCTTTTGTAAATCGAGCTCAGTTGTCGGAGTGGCGAGCCACCAAAACCCACTTCCATTATAAACAATAGCAACCTCGCAACCCACCGGCGGCAGCCTGCGACTGAAAAGTGGGCCACAGCCCTGCCAGTGGTTGAGGGTCACTGTTTTGGCAGGTGCCATGCAGCTTATTTCAGGGTGACATGATGCAGGCACTGATGGATGGGAGGACTCACTTGTGTCACACAAGAAACAGGACCCTCTGATTTTTGATAGTGCCTTTCACGACTATGCCATCCCATGATGCTTTAACAAGCACCACACAGCTTCTTCCACAGTAACACAATGTGGGGACCTACGGGTAAAGTGACTCTCTTGTATCACACTTTAGATTGGACCGTTTAATGTCATATAGCGCCTTTCATCATGAACATCAGATTCACAGTAGCAGCAGCAAGTGAGCAGCAGTTGATGAAATGGCTGACTTGTGTCTCACACTCACATGTCTTTTTATAGCTCCTTTCGTAACAGATGCCATCCCAGGGTGCATTGTGGCATTTTTCCCCAGTAGCACAATGCGGGCCCAAATGGATGAAATGACACACTTGAGTGATTTGATTGTATATAGTGCCTTTCATCATAAGCATCAGATTTACTGGACCCACCCAGCTGTTTCCTTAGCAATAAATATGGAGCACCAGTTAATGAAGTGGCCAGCAGTTAATGAATTCACTGGTGACCAGAATCTTGCGTTTTTTTTATAACAGACACCATTCCAATGGGCACCAAGGGGTGCTATGACTCACTTATATCGTGCGTTAAATTGAACTGTTTGATTTTATATAGCGCCTTTCATCACAAACCTCACATTCACCAGATCCATAGCAAGAACACAATGTGAGTGCCAGTCAGTGACAGGACTGACTGGCATTGTTTTATATGACAGACGCCATCCCAAGGTGAATTAGTAACCCGACGCTGGCACATCAGTCGTAAACTGACTGAACTAAAAGCCTTGCGATTTGTGGCCGTTGATCCCAAAGCTGCTATTCTGCCTACTACACCCATCTCCCCACGAAAGGTGCTATATATCGTCACTCCCCTGCGCTCCCTGAATTTCCCGTGCCGAGCAGCCCCGCTAATCGAGGCTCTCCGCCTGCCTGATGGAGGCTCCCTCCTGTCTAAATGGTAGCCCCCAATGTGGCGCCGTGATCTATGGCACCGCTGGCGCTTTAGCGCCCTCCGGGGAGTTTCTGTGCCCGCCACGGGGTCAGGAGTTAACGACTTGGATTTGGATGTGGCTCAGACGGAAAGCCAGTTTGAACGTTCCGAACGTAGACTCAATAGCCCCACTAACCGGGTGCCCTCCTTCTTCTCATTGCTGTTCCCCCCATTTTCTCTTGCCAGCAGCCCGCCGATTCATTAGCGATGGGAGCCTGGAAATCAGAGCGGATTATTTATGCAGTCAATGGCGAGGCTTGTCTGCATTCCTAATTGTTTGATTTTAGAGGCCTGTCTTTAAACAAACATTGTCTATGGTAATGCGATGCCCTGATGGATGGGAAAGGTTTTGCCGGTGAATATCATTTGGATAATTAAAAATGACAGATGAAATCGCCCGCTGCCTTGACCCTCACTTTGTTCCCTGAGTAATGCCGACGAGATGCTGATTGCTGTCAATCAAAACTCATTGGAGGGTTGGAAATTCTGCCAGCCCTGAACTCTGACCCCTGGTGTTGATCTGAAATAGATAACAACCTTGAGATACCGCCGGAATTTAAAGAGCCTCCCGACCGCGGGGGCGCCGTCCCAAAAGAGATCCCGTCTTGCTTTTTTGCCCTTTTTTTGTTTTCATTTTCTTTTCTCTTTTTTTTTTTTTTATTTGCCTGTCATCTAATGTCGTTGAATTTACCGATCTGGGATTCTTCGGAGCAGTTTGAGAGTGGCGTTCATTGTGCAGTCTCATCAGTTTACGGGGACGCACACGCGAGCACACGCACACACAAGAGCAAAGAGGGACGTGAGGGCTCGATTATATTTATTTATATAGTGCCTTTCAGTGCGCTTGAGGCTGTTCTCATTGCAGGACCCCCGAGCCAAGGTGACTGGCTCCTAGGATGTGCTTGTGGGTTCAGATCACACACATTCTGACACGGTGTGACCCCGAGCAAGTCACTTCACCTGCCTTTACCGCATTTGGAAAAATAAAAGCAATGGAGCCAACTGTGTCACAGATGTTATAAGTTGCCTTGAATAATATTTCTATTTATTATAATATGAAGGCTTGAACCCACCTGCAGCCACTCGTCCATTAAATAAACACCTTGTCTAACTCTCCTCTCTGCGCTCGCTACAAAAGACGCTATATGAAATGACAGCTTACGAGGGGTTAAGGCATAGTCTGTGCACAACACCTGGGACTGGAGTCACCGTAAAAGGAGCTCTATACCGTAAAATGAAATAGTATGGACTCGATATAAAATCAAGACTTCTAGTGATTGAAGTCAATGTTGGTTTTGCACAAAGGACCCATAAAAGGCGCTATTTAAAGTAAAGACCTATTGCTTTTTGAGGATCTGGCACTATATAAAAATAACTTATAAGGGGCCTGTGATCGGAGTCACTGTGAAAGGCACTCTATACAGTAAAATGAACTATCAAAGGGCTCGATATAACATCTTAGAAGACGGTTTTAATTCTGTGCAAAGCTTTGTCTGTGGAAGGCGTTCTATAAAATGAAGACTCAACGCTTGCTAAAAATGACCCAGTGACAGACCTGCCACGATACAAAGAAACTCATTTATGCAACAAGAACGGAGTCTGCTGAAAGGCACTCTATAAAATCAGGCGAGTCGTTTTGTGATGCGAGTCACTAATTGAGGGTTACAATACAATAAAGTTTAGTTTTGTGTGGCCCAAAATCACACAAGAAGTGCCGCAATGGGGCCTGCCTTTTGACAGCCCCCCCAGCCTTGACTCTCTAAGATGATAAAAAAAAATGGAAGAAACCTTGGGAAAGGCACTTCAAAGAGAGACCCCTTTCCAGGTAGGCTGGACGTGCAGTGGGTGTCAAAAAGAAAAAGGGGGTCAATACAATCTGTTTTAAATAACGATTTTAGTGTAAATGAAAAGTCACTGCTTCTGCACCAAGGGCCTGTGAGGCAGGTCAGTATGTAAAATAAGAAGAAAATAACTCCTGGATGGTGAAAGGAGCTATATACCGAAAGGCTCAGGGTCTGTGTTTGGGAGTACTAGGAAAGGCACTATATAAAACCTTTAGACCTTAAGTGAACCAGTGCAATTTGTATTTGTAAAGTACTTTTATTACTATTCAGTTTGTTACTTTCTCTCTTCTTGTCTTTTTAACTCTTATGCCTCTCACTGAGTCGACTACACTATCTATCTATCTATCTATCTATCTATCTATCTATCTATCTATCTATCTATCTATCTACTCTATCTATCTATCTATCTATCTATCTATCTATCTATCTATCATATAGTGCCTTTTATCTGTCTATCTATCTATCTATCATATAGTGCATCTATGTATCTTATCTATCTATCTATTATATAGTACCTTTCGCATCTATCTATCTATCTATCTATCTATCTATCCTATCTATCTATCTATCTATCTATCTATCTATCTATCTATCTATCTATCTATCTATCTATCTATCTATCTATCTATCTATCTATCTATCTATCTATCTATCTATCTATCTATCTATCTATCTTCCAACCCGCTGAATCCGAACACAGGGCCACGGGGGTCTGCTGGAGCCAATCCCAGCCAACAGAGGGCACAAGGCAGGGAACCAATCCTGGGCAGGGTGCCAACCCACCGCAGGACACACACAAACACACCCACACACACACCAAGCACACACTAGGGCCAATTTAGAATCGCCCAATCCACCTAACCTGCATGTCTTTGGACTGTGGGAGGAAACCCACGCAGACACCGGGAGAACATGCAAACTCCACGCAGGGAGGACCTGGAAGGTGAACCCAGGTCCCCAGGTCTCCCAACTGCGAGGCAGCAGCGCTACCCACTGCGCCACCGTGCCGCCCTCTGTCTAAAATAAAGTTAATTGCTTTGAGCTGCAAATCACTATGAAGGGCCATATATAAAATACAGACTCCTGCACTGTGAAAGGCACTATATAAATGAAAGAATCATTGTAGTTGGGCCTGCTGTGAAATGCAGTATATCTAATCCATACGATGTTGTACGCCACTTTCTCAAAGAGCGGCGAGTGTGTGACGTAAGCAGCCATTCGACGTCCATCGGTAAAGGGTGAGAGGGCCTCCCTGCCCCGAGTCCGTGTGTAAAGCTGCGCGCTTCTGCTCAGTAGGAGTCGCTGTTTGCTTAATTGAGCGCCGTGCTCCCCTTGAAAGGCACTATATACAGTATAGATCAAGTGAAGGGTGACCTCCGCTTCAGTCTCCATTGTTGCCATTGTGTATTTTTATTATTATTTTTTTTTTTTAACATTTTTTTTCAGGACATCCTGCTGCAGCGGCTGCTCACTTGCTAATCCGTCATGGGGGGGGGTCTCATTTGGCGGACGTGTACAGCGGATAAGAACGGAGGTCTTTTCCTGGTTCTATCCTTTTTTATTGTGTGTGTGTGTGTGTGTGTGCGCGCGCGCATGCACAGGGTGGGGGGATCTGCTGTGCCTGACATGCACTAATAATAACACATGAGGACAGTCGGACAAAATGAAGACAAATGCGTCCCGTCGCGGCAGAATCCCAGCGTCTCCCGACTCGAGCGCGGTCTTTCACGCCTCGGCTTTTTCCCTGTGGTTTTGTGAAGCAGAGCCGTGGTAGGAGCTGGAGAGGCGACCACAGAGCGCTGCAGATGGAGCTTGTAAAAGATTCATGAGGCGAATAAAAAGATCTGAGGGAGCGCGAGCGGGAGCCGATGAGGAGGAGCGCCGGCCGCGTAACCGACACCAAGAACGCGCCCACCGACCACCCCCAGATCAGTGGGCACTAGCATGTCAAACGCTACGGTAAAGCTTTGGTTCATGTAGTGCCTTTCACGGGCAGCCTGCCACCCTTTAGCTAAATTGACGAGTAAAGCCCGAAGGTGCCTGTCATTTCACAGCGCCATTCGCAACAAGACGCGCGTAGCGTTGGATGTGTGAAGGACCTTCAGGTGGCGCTTTGACGGATTAAAGGGATTAAGTGACTTGTCAAGCTCCTTGGGACAGAAGTCACCTTACAGGGCGCTATGTGTAAACTTGACTTTTCTTAAGTTCGTTGTGAAGCGTTTTCCCTCCGAATTACGTTTTATACCATGAATATTAATGAATCATCCTCTAAAAATAAGTCTCATATACAAAGATTGACCAGTTGTCATCTGATGTCATCTTACTTTTAAAGGAGCCACAAAACGAGATAAAAGCAATGGGTCTCCTCCTCCTAGCGCAGAGAGGCGCCATATAACGTGACGGTGATTCATGGTTTGTGTCACACCCTGTGGTGGGACTCGCTAGAAAATGGTGGCGGTTTGGTCAAGCTGTTTATAATGGCCTTATATTTGAAAGGCGCTATATTACATGACTTTTAATCTGTCGTCATGTTAAACACTTTGGGACAGATGTCCCCATAGAAACCACTGTGTAAAGTAAAGATGAATTATTTTTTGGTCTTTATCATATGGATTGTGATAGCAGTCGATGTGAAAGATGCTGCATAACAAAGATTAACTGGTGGGCTCCTAATCAGGTGTGTTTTCTGAAAATCGTGACAGGGTTCACCGGTAAAGGGGCTATAAAGCCAGCTGAAGAGCGTGTGCTGTCAAGTGCCTTGTGATGGACTCTGCTTTTAACTGGACAATTAATTGAGTGTCCTCTTAATTTTGTGTGCTTTGTTAAACATCACGTGACAGGATTCACTGCAAAAAGGCGCTATATATATACTAGCCATCCCCCTCAGATCCGCCCACGCAGTAGTGAAACGGGACAGCAAGGAGGGCCCCACTCCTGACGTCATGCTTCCCCCTCCCCTCGGCCCGCAGCCTCTGTCTCAGATCAGCGCCAGTATATCACTCCTGCAAGTGAACTCTAATACTTAGGGCAATGAGAGAAGTCGCAGCATCACCCGGAATGTCCAAGCAAATTATAGAAAAAAGCCCAATCTAAATTAGTTAAATAGTTATCTCATGAAAAGCAGACAGACAGACAGACAGACAGACAGACAGACAGACATTGGATTTTTTATATACAGTGGTGTGAAAAACTATTTGCCCCCTTCCTGATTTCTTATTCTTTTGCATGTTTGTCACACAAAATGTTTCTGATCATCAAACACATTTAACCATTAGTCAAATATAACACAAGTAAACACAAAATGCAGTTTGTAAATGGTGGTTTTTATTATTTAGGGAGAAAAAAAAATCCAAACCTACATGGCCCTGTGTGTGAAAAAGTAATTGCCCCCTGAACCTAATAACTGGTTGGGCCCACCCTTAGCAGCAATAACTGCAATCAAGCGTTGCGATAACTTGCAATGAGTCTTTTACAGCGCTCTGGAGGAATTTTGGCCCACTCATCTTTGCAAAATTGTTGTAATTCAGCTTTATTTGAGGGTTTTCTAGCATGAACCGCCTTTTTATGGTCATGCCATAGCATCTCAATTGGATTCAGGTCAGACTTTGACTAGGCCACTCCAAAGTCTTCATTTTGTTTTTCTTCAGCCATTCAGAGGTGGATTTGCTGGTGTGTTTTGGGTCATTGTCCTGTTGCAGCACCCAAGATCGCTTCAGCTTGAGTTGACGAACAGATGGCCGGACATTCTCCTTCAGGATTTTTTGGTAGACAGTAGAATTCATGGTTCCATCTATCACAGCAAGCCTTCCAGGTCCTGAAGCAGCAAAACAAGCCCAGACCATCACACTACCACCACCATATTTTACTGTTGGTATGATGTTCTTTTTCTGAAATGCTGTGTTCCTTTTTACGCCAGATGTAACGGGACATTTGCCTTCCAAAAAGTTCAACTTTTGTCTCATCAGTCCACAAAGGTATTTTCCCAAAAGTCTTGGCAATCATTGAGATGTTTCTTAGCAAAATTGAGACGAGCCCTAATGTTCTTTTTGCTTACAGTGGTTTGCGTCTTGGAAATCTGCCATGCAGGCCGTTTTTGCCCAGTCTCTTTCTTATGGTGGAGTCGTGAACACTGACCTTAATTGAGGCAAGTGAGGCCTGCAGTTCTTTAGACGTTGTCCTGGGGTCTTTTGTGACCTCTCGGATGAGTCGTCTCTGCGCTCTTGGGGTAATTTTGGGTCGGCCGGCCACTCCTGGGAAGGTTCACCACTGTTCCATGTTTTTGCCATTTGTGGATAATGGCTCTCACTGTGGTTCGCTGGAGTCCCAAAGCTTTAGAAATGGCTTTATAACCTTTACCAGACTGATAGATCTCAATTACTTCTGTTCTCATTTGTTCCTGAATTTCTTTGGATCTTGGCATGATGTCTAGCTTTTGAGGTGCTTTTGGTCTACTTCTCTGTGTCAGGCAGCTCCTATTTAAGTGATTTCTTGATTGAAACAGGTGTGGCAGTAATCAGGCCTGGGGGTGGCTACGGAAATTGAACTCAGGTGTGATACACCACAGTTAGGTTATTTTTTAACAAGGGGGCAATTACTTTTTCACACAGGGCCATGTAGGTTTGGATTTTTTTTTCTCCCTAAATAATAAAAACCACCATTTACAAACTGCATTTTGTGTTTACTTGTGTTATATTTGACTAATGGTTAAATGTGTTTGATGATCAGAAACATTTTGTGTGACAAACATGCAAAAGAATAAGAAATCAGGAAGGGGGCAAATAGTTTTTCACACCACTGTATACAGTGATATGAAGAAGTTTGGAACCCCCTCTTAAGTCTTTGGATTTTTGTTTCTCATTGGCTGAGCTTTCAAAGTAGCAACTTCCTTTTAATATCTGACATGCCTTATGGTAACAGTAGGATTTCAACAGTGACATGAAGTTTATTGGATTAACAGAAAATATGCATCATAACAAAATTAGACAGGTGCATAACAACAGGGATATGACATCAATACTTAGTTGAGCCTCCTTTTGTCCTCTAGACGCTGTCCTCCTATAGCCTCTGATGAGTGTCTGATTCTGGATGGAGGTATGTTGACCATTCTTCATACAAAATCTCTCCGTTCAGTTCAATTTGATGAACAGCCTGCTTCAAATCATCCCATAGATTGTTGATGATATTCAAGTCAGGGGGCTGTGACGGCCATTCCAGAACATGTGTACTTCTCCCTCTGCATGAATGCCATTGTAGATTTCCAACTGTGTTTTGGGCCATTGTCTTGTTGGAATATCCAACCCCTGCGTAAACTTCAACTTTGTGACTGATGCTTGAACATTATCCTGAAGAATTTGCTGATATTGGGTTGAATTCATGCGACCTTCGACTTTAACAAGGGCCCCAGTCCCTGAACTGGCCACACAGTCCCACAGCATGATGGAACCTCCACCAAATTTGACAGTAGGTAGCAGGTGTTTTTCTTGGACTGCGGTGTTCTTCTTCCGCCATTCAAAGCGCTTTTTGTTCTGACCAAATAACTCCATTTGTGTCTCATCAGTCCAAAGCACTTTGTTCCCAAATGAATCTGGCTTGTCTAAATGAGCATCGGCATACAACAAGCGACTCTGTTTGTGGCGTGAGTGCAGAAAGGGCTTCTTTCTCATCACCCTGCCATACAGATGTTTGAATTGTAGAACGATGTACAGATACACCATCTGCAGCCAGATGTTCTTGCAGGTCTTTGGTTGTGATCTGTGGTTGTCTGTCACCATTCTCACAATCCTGCTCATATGTCACTCCTGTATTTTTCTTGGCCTGCCAGACCTGCTGGTTTAACAGTAACTGTGCCTGTGGCCTTCCATTTCCTGATTCCATTCCTTACAGTTACAGAAACTGACAGTTTAAACCTCTGAGATGGCTTTTTGTAGCCTTCCCCTAAACCAGGAGACTCAACAATCTTTGTGTTCAGATCTTTGGAGAGTTGCTTTGAGGATCCCATGCTGTCTGTCACTCTTCAGAGGAGAGTCAAAGGGAATGAAGCCCAACTTGTAATTGACCGCCTTAAATCCCTTTATATCTCCTGATTGGACACAGCTGTCTATGAAGTTCAAGGCTTAACGAGCTCATCAACCAATCAGCATTGAGCAGTGACAGGCATTCAAATCAGCACAATGACAAGGGGACCCACATTTGTGCACAGCCAGTTTTTCACATTTGATTTAATTTCAAACAACTAAATACTGCATCACTAGATATATTTGTTTGGAAAACACTGCAGTACTCAGATGTTCCTAGGAAATGAAAGACACACCACTGTTATCTTTATCATTGAAAGGAGAGTCGATTATTACACAGGCTGAGAGGGGTTCACAAACATTTTCATGTGACTGTGTGTGTGTGTGTGTGTATGTGTATGTATGTTATATATATATATATATATATATATATATATATATATATATATAAAATGTGTGTGTGAAGGTGTTGGTTTTCTTAAGCTCCTTGTGATAAGGGTTCTCACTGTACGACGTCAAAGATCAGTATATTTTGTGTTTAATAAAAGAACTTCTGTATAAAAGGCGCTATATTAAATAATTCCTAATGAAGGGTTGTTATTGTCACCTGTGTGGCTTGTTCTGCCAGTCTCCTTGTGGCGTGTTACTCTGGATGTGCCATATGCAATAAAGATTCAGCAGTCATTCTCTAATCTTGTACTAAAACTCCTTGTGACTGGCTTGATATTAAAAGGCGCTATATACAATCAAGGTCGTTGTGCGCGCCATTCAAGAATTCGACATGGCTGTTTGGGGTGTGGCAGGCTGGTGGATGACCAGACATTCTAAACAAAGTGACTACATGGAGAAGCTGGTGCATAGCAACAATTTATAATGTCCCTAAATAATTCCTAAAAAAAAATGTCACCGTCAATCGCAGAGGAAGAGTTGAGACACAATTCAGCGAGGAGCGTTTAAGCTGGAGGCATTGCCAGAGGCGACGTGAAGAGCAGAATCTTGAAGTTGCTGTCACCACAGACTCACCGGCCTCTGGGGGACACCGATAGAGAGAGACGGAGATGGAGAGGCAGCCGGCCGGCACGGAGCGCCACCACAGCAGCTGCTGAGCGAGAGATTGAGTTGATGCCGCCATGTGTGGACACGCAGCGAGCTGCAGAGGAGGACAGCGAGGAGTGCGTGTCACCCGAGGCCTTTTAGGATGACCATTTGGGACAGTCCTGTAATCCTGGAATCCCAGGGCTTAATCAGGAAAAGCCTTCATTTGTTTGTCCCATATTTGAAATTCTCACTCACGTGTGTCAGAGTGGGCTCCAGTATTAGAGCTGGCATAGGCGAAGTTGTAAACGGCTCCCTGCCACCCTCTTTGCCTTGAATGGAATTGTCACTGCCAGACCTGCACATTTAAACCCATAGACAGGATTGGGGACGCCGAGGTATGGGGCCTCTGGGGACAAAACAGTGGATTTACCATTTGAAAATGTCAGCTGATTACTTATAGAAAAATCTGTTTACAGAAGTGTTTCAAGTGAGAAGTCAAGCAGAATGACGCCCTTTTATTGGCTAACTAGAAAGATGACAATGTGCAACTTTTTGAGGCCACTTCAGGTGAGATGTAAGATTAGAGGCCTGAGCTGCCTCAAAAGTTTGCATATTGTAATCTTTATAGTTATCCAATAAAATGTGTCATTCTGCTTGACTTCTCACTACATCCCTAATGGCTAACGTGGTACAACATCCCAGTACTACTGGGCAGAAACAAATCCCACCTCCCACAAGTCCCAGCTCTCTGTGATTGGCTACAGAGCAATGGACTCCATACAATGAAAGCTGAGGTGAGTCGCTGCCAGGGGACTGGCAACAAAAGGATGTGTGGCAGTGCTTGAAGCGTGCCAACCTGTATGCGTTTGCAGTGTTGGCATTGCCAGTGACAAGCTGATGGAAATATAAAATGAAAGCTTGCTTCAGTACAATCTGTGGTGTTAACTCTGCTGAAAAGAAAAGGGTCAATATGTCAGCGGATTGGGGACAAAATCGAGTGGCGAAGTCACAGATCATAAAATGAGGATCTCCTTCATTATGTGCCAAAAGATGATGTGTCACAGCCACTGAGAGCATAAAATCTTAAACATCTCGGGCCCTCACAGTTACATCTGGCCTGATGAAGGGGCCCGAGTTTGAGTTGCCTCTAAAGCTTCCATATTGTAATCTTTTTGTGTCGTTTTGCTTAACTTGTCACTACATCCATAACGGCTAACACGGTACAACACCCCAGTACTAAAGTGTTTCAAAAAATATACACTCTTGAAGGTTGCAATTTCAGAAAGCAAGTTGGAAAAAAAATCTGTATTAGCAGGCTTTATTTAGTTATTGTCTTCAGTGTTTTGCAGAAGAAATAAACGTTTCATACGTAGTTACAGCATTATTTAAACTACAAGTGTTCGGTCTGCAGATCTGTATTTAAAGCACCAACTAAACATACATGTTATACTAATGGTGATAGTCTAGCTGTATTCTTACCAAGGTAGCTCTGTAATATATACATGTCATTTAAATAAATCGATAAGCTTAATATAATCACAAAGTTATATGATTATCTTTAATCAAGAATCTTTACCCATAATTCCTAGTTCTGTTTTCTTCCTGTATGCAAATAATGCAATAGAACGATCCAATCAAGAATCTTTACCCATGATTCCTAGTTCTGTTTTCTTCCTGTATGCAAATATTGCAATATAACTGTCCAGTCAAGAATCTTTACCCATGATTCCTAATTATTTGTCGTCCTGTATGCAAACAATACAATATAATGATCCAATCAAGAGTCTTTACCCATGATTCCTAGTTCTGTTTTCCTCCTGTATGCAGATAATGCGGTATAACTATGCAATCAATGCACAACCTCACAAAGTACAATGGAGAGCTGCTTTTGTGCCACATTTGTGAAGTTTTAACACACATTTTAATGTAAGCCCCGTTTAGGAGATGAATATAAAAAAATCAGCCTTTAGCCAAGCGTCCAAGATCCGCAGTTCTGTTGCTGTTTTGATCGTGTAATTGTATTTTGCCGTGTCTTTGTTTTCTGTGCTGCAGCATAGATTTTATTGTTAATATTATCTTGTTGCTTGTGTTATTGTTGAGTTGTCTAGGCTGTTGGATGTTAAGGCCAGACATCACTAGTATGTGAACATAATGTAAAAAATCTTAATTGTAAGGTTGTATTGAGTGTTCGTAAATCTTTTTTGTTTAAAAAATTGCTGCCCGTCAGATTTTGCCGCCCTACACTCTTAATTTAAAAATAAGGGGACCAAAGTGAATTGATTTTCAGCCCATAGCCACAGGGGAGACCATTTTTGGTTCCCAAAATAACCATCCAGGTGAAGGTTCCAGAAAGAGCGTTAATTTATTTAGGTCCATAACAGACCCCACAATGAATTGATGATAACAGTGGGTTGATGATTTTAGAAGGTCACATGAGTGCATACAATAACACATTCAGTAAATTTGGGTTTTCTTGATTTGTGAGTCTTTAGGTGGGTGGTACCTGTCAAAGGAACATCCACTTCAATGGCAGGACTCAAGGGTTCCCAGCAGAACATTGCCCAGAGCATCACACTGCCTCCGCTGGCTTGCCTTCTTCCCATAATGCATCCTGCTGCCCACTCTTCCCCAGGTAAACGACGCACACCCAACCAGCCGATCACATGATCTGGAAGAAAACACAATTTATCAGGCCAGGCCACCTTCTTCTGTTGCTCCATGGTCTAGTCCTGAGGCTCAAATGCCCATTGTAGGCACTGTCAGGGGTGGACAGGGGTCAGCACGGGCACTTTGACCAATCGGTGGCTGCAGCAAGCTGCGATGCACTGTGTGTTCTGACATCTTCCTCTTATGGCCAGCATTACGTTTTCATCAGTTTGTACTCCAGTAGCCCTTCTTTGGGATTGGACCAGGCGGGTTAGGCTACGCTCCACACAGTGAGCCTTGGACAGCCATGACCCTGCAGCCAGTTCACCAGATGTCCTTCCTCAAACCACTTTTGGTGGGCACTAACCACTGCATTCTGGGATCACACCACATGACCTGCTATCTTGCCGATGCTGTGGCCCAGTTGTCCTGTCATCACAGCTTGGCTGTAAGTCAGAGTCACTCGGGCCTTCACGCTTGTCCATTTTTCTTGCTTCCAACACATCACCTTCAAGTACTGACTGTTGACTTGCAGCCCCATACAGGTATATGCCACTTCTTGACCGGTGCCATTGGGATGGGATCATCAAATGAACGTCATGCAGTTCGCCTCTCAGTGGTGTGAATGTTGTGGCTGATTGGTGTGTACATATCATCTAAACGTCTCGCATTAAAGGCGCTATAATAAAGTCACACCAGCTATACTACAGTAATGCTAAATAAAGACCTACACTTATAATAATAATGTGATTTAGTCAGAATTCTTATTATTTTTAGTTTGTTTCAGATAAGGAAAAACAGATGTTTTAGGAGTCACAGATCGTGGCACCAAGTTGTTGCAACATGTTGCTTGATTAACACATGAAGGTAACGATGTCACCTTACTCTGGACACAGGAGAATAAAGACCCTAAGAACCCACAGTATGTTGAAATAAATAATATACTGTATTATTTAAAAAAATCATATTTCATAAACCAGACATGTAAAAGAGTTCAAAGCCTATTGAACATGCACTCTTGAGTGAATATGCTGTGCCCCATCTTTTATCGTGCATGTAAGACGATGTCACAGGTGACGGACCACAAGACTTGGCACAAACAATATGACCGACCAATGGTGGCAGTGCCAGAACACCTTAATTCAAAATGTTGACAAAGTGACCTCCCTGTCATAACACCAAATATGGATAAAAACAAGAAAAGTAAAATTGCAAAGTGTCAAAAACAAACAGACGTGAAATGATGTTTGAGGTGTTTGTTTATTTATTTGTTTGTTTGTTTGTTGGTTTTCTTCTCCTGCCAGTTAGTCCTGAAATGGTCCATGGAGCCCAGACTAAAACGTCACTTTCTGTGGAGCCACCACATTCTCAAATTGGGATTTGCTGGAAGAGTATTTGACTTTTGCAGTAGACTCCAGTTGCGGACCCCCAGAGCTCCACTCCATTGTGGAGGTGGTCTCTTTGTATCATGCGTCACAGCTGGATACACCAGGGTTAAGATTAGCGTTGACCAAAGGTTATCTGACTCAAGCCAAGTAAAGCAAGTGATGGAATCCTGCAATCCCATTGGCAGTCCAGCGGAGGTCCGCAACTGGACCCCCCTCGACTCTTGACCCACATGAGAAGGTTTTAGTGAAAAGAGCGGAGGACAGGGTAGTGGGCACAAACCCCAAATGACAGTCAAACTGCACTTCTTTTCTTTCCTTTTTATTCTCTTCTGTTCTTTTTTTATTCATTGCCGTAGAGGGAGAATTGACATTTATGAATAATTTAGAAAGGCCCATTACGACTTCTGAATTGGGAGCCTAACTCTCTGCAGCCCAAGGTGACTTGAGGCTTGGCAGCAATTCACTTGAGCAGATTAGACCCCGCAGTCTACCGTCTGAACAATAAAACTCCTGGTTAGAGCCGGAAAACCCAGGCGGCCTCGGAGTAACACCAGTGAGGCAAAAGAAAGGGACCCTTAAGAAGAGGCGCATCCTTCTTATTTTATAGCGCCATTCCTGGCAAATGAACACAAGCACTCGCATTGTGGGGGGCCATTTGTGGGACACGTACCCCATCCTGCTGAGACGGACGCCTTTTGATGCCTCCGCTCCGAGCCCAAAGCCGGCCACTAATGCAGGCAGGTGGGCAGTCAAGTGCGGGTGTCGCTCTTCTCATCTGTTCAATGTTCGAACAGGAAAAAAGGTAAAAGATGATGTCACCATAATCTGAAAATTAAAGAACGTTAAATTACGATACACTGTAGTTCAAGTTGTTTGTTATATAGTGCCTTGCAGTGAGTGCAGGCGCAGAGCACTCAGTTAAAATTACAAGTATGGATGGCACTAATTACTAAATACAGAGCTGGCACACATAGAAGTGCAGAACGTGGAGAACAAGGTGGAAACCAATTGAATATAAATGGACACCAGCAATGTCTGTCCATTAATTGGTTGATGAACGTTTTGGCCATTTGACAATGGAGGAGAAGAAAATTATAAAAGAGGAAGTCAGAGTCCTGGAGACCTTGGCCAGCTGGCCGCCTACCCGCTTGTGGTCATTCTGTAGCTGAGCTGGTGCTGGCCGTCCAGTCAGATGAGAGGATCTTTCCAATCCGAAGAGTCCGACGCTCGTTTGTTTATTTGAGACGATCTTTCCAGATGCAGACAAAGAGACAGCAGTTTGGCTGTTTAGCCGTCGTCAGATGTGCCACCAGGCCGCTGCAGAAGAAAGGAGGAAAGGGGGAGAGCAGATGTGAGAAAGCTGCCATTAGAGATGACGAGGGGAGGGAGAGTTTAAAAAGTCAGTCAGTCAGTCCTGAAGACCTGAGAATGTGTGGATCCCGGGGGCCCATGTACCATCAGGGCATTCTGGGTGAGCGCCCAGGGGTCTTTTCATCAGATGCAAACCTGACATGACCCTTGAGACTCGGTGCCCCGCCCCCACTTGGTGAAACAGTCGAATGATCAGGTGTCTGGGTGGCAAGACAAGACGTGGTCATTACTGCCATGTTCCTACACACATTTCCTTTGACAAGTGTCTTTGAAGCTCTGTCAAAGAACGCAGAGAGATTTTTCTTTTTGATTTGATATACTTTATTAATCCCCACGGGGGAAATTGTCTTTTCGCATGACCTCTGGGGGTTAGAGCACAGGGTCAGTTATCGTACGGAGCCCCTGGAGTCATTTTCAAGGGTTCAACGGAGTAGGATCCCTTCTGGCAGATCAGCGTGACCGCGATCAGGGATGTTGTAATCAGAATATAAGTTTAATGTCACTGTGCTCTGTGCAAATATTTAAAATCTGCTTCTTCTCACATGTACAGCTGAGGCCAGATTTAGCATAAGGGGGCTCAGCATTTAGAACTGCTAGGCCAAGCATAGGACAAGATAGACAAGGACAAATGGGCAACATGCACTATTTCTGTGTGTTAAGAGTCAGCATGCCTCTCTTTGCCTTGTTTGGAATGGCGTGATTTACCTAAGTAAGGGCCTGCACATGGAGAAAACAGTATAAAGCCTTGGAACATTGCCCGGCACACCTTTGAAGCAGACGGACCGATGGGAGATAACGTCATCAGATCCTGAAAATCCTTCCAGCGCAGTGATGAAAATGGCAGACTCTACACATGGGCTTGTCATTGGCTTCCTCCTCTGTAATGCCACGTAAATCGACATTAAAGAAAGTGAAGTTATTTTCTCTTATGTGACTTCTTACCGCCATATCACTATGAGAGGGATATCGCCTCGTTATAATATATCTATTCAGGTTCAGGTTACTTAAAACGCTGCAATTAAAAAGAACTTCTTCCAACTAGGGAGCTAGTGTCCACTGCTGGATAGAAATGTGACGTGTTCTACACTCGGCTTTGTGAGGTCTTTGATCTTAACGGCCCGAATGTGCCCTCTGAAATGGTCTGCCAGTCGTCTCCATGTTTCACCAGACACTCCTACAAGATATGCAGTGAATCAGATTGTTAGGATAGCCTGTTGTTTAAGGCACCAGATACGAGGGGATTGTTGGTGGCAAATAGTTACACCTCAAAGAGCCTGGTGAGGAACACGTCACTCCTCTGTAAGATAAGTTGCTGATGAGATGTTTGCTTAGGTTAGGCCATCAGTGGAAGGAGATCAAAAAAAGAAAAGTTTCATGTAGGAAGGTCAACCTGCAAAACAGGGAAAGTTTGTTTAAGGACCTGTGGGGCGAGAGATTGTGGTAGAGCGGAATGGGAGGACCAGCAGGAGGTGGGTTTCATTATTGCAGTTTCTCTTGGAGTAGATGTTACGAGGTCTGCTCCTGTCCACATCCTGAGAAGAATATCCTCGGTCACTCTGAAGACTTCATAGCAGAAGTCAGCCTCAGCACTGCAGAAATGGTGGCGTCTGAGGCGTTGTGAAGGAGCTCGAGAGTTTTTAGTATGCCAGGGTTGGAAGGGGACGTAGAGAAAGCAACTGTGTTTGTCACTTGGCTTGTCGTAGTCAGAAGTCCTGGAACTCTGATAGAAAGACTGATATTTAATATTGTTTTTTTGTATCAGTATGCTGCTGCTGGAGTATGTGAATTTCCCCTTGGGATTAATAAAGTATCTATCTATCTATCCATCCATCCATCGCAAAATTGTGGTGGAAACGTCAACCATAAACCTGCATGGATGGAGACCACCAAAATCATTTATGAGTTCCTGTAGCTGGCTACTGGAGCAAGACATGGCACCAACATAGTCGTCGATACATCTTTTATACGGGTCTGATACAAAGCCTTGGGGGCTAAGAAAAGAAATGCCCTTCCACTTGGCGGCCAGTGGTGCTGGCATAGCTAATACCCACAGTTGTTATCAAAAGAGAAAGCATTGAGGGTAAGAACCAGCTCTGCCAGTCTGATGAGGGTGTCGGTGGGAGGATCCTGGACTTGGACGTCTGTTGAATGTCCGTCTGAGGTCAATGAGATCTTCATCTTCTACGGTGAGGTGGGCTCCACGGTAAAGTTAAAGCAGGCGGCTCAACACTTCAGCTCCTTCATTGGTCCCCGAGGCCACCACACGAGTGGTCAGCCCGTCCGGTGAGGCTCTCGCTGTTATTTTTCAGCCAGGACTTCCCCTCTAGCTGGGCTTCGATTACTTTTGTTGATTATCCGCCCTGTTTTGTGTGCCTTGTTATTTGTCTTATGGGTGCTTCTCCACCAGGGACGGCCCTATAAAGCTGAGGGTGTCCCACAATGGCTGGCGGTTTGAGTTTTTGGCGAGTTGCTGTGATTTTTCTGTGCCTTGTGCTTTTTTGTGATTTTTCTGAATTTTTGAAAGTTTTTCCCAGTTCTTTGACTTTGGCTTGGATTTCATGTTGGGACTTTGTTCATGTTGGATTGCTTTTTGTTTTAGGGAACTCCATTTTGTGCTTCATTCTTGCTGAAGAGCATTTTGTTGTGAGAATAAACCTTTTACTTTATTAAGCCCCCATGTTTGCCCTCATAAGTAGCCAGGGTTTGATGGTATCGCCCCCTCTAGTGGGTTTTTTTGTGCATTGTTGGAACTGTTTTGGGATTTAACACACATGGGCACTCTCCAGTGGCGTAACGTTTGCTTCACTGGACCTTCCCATTCTGATAACTTTCTGTCTATGACATGATAGTAAAAAAACCAAAATGGTCAATCCAGCCGTGCCCATCAGCGCCACACATTACCTTTAACCGTTTCAACACCTGCTCCTGTAAGCTGGTCACTTAGTTTGCCAATGTGGTGTCTTACCTGATGATGTCATGGACCCCGGTGGAGGTCTTGGCCTTGTGGTTTCTGTGACAGTTCAATCCTGGTGAGGTGATTTATCGGTGACACGTCTGCATCAAGTCGGGGCAGGGTGGTCTTAACGCATGGGCTCGCTGGGTAGTTGCCCGGGGACCCCATGCTAATCTGTGTATGTTGTGACTTGCTGAGTGGTTGTGTAGGTAGGGACCCCAGTGTACTGCTCTGTCCAGGGGGGCCTATAATGCTGTTAAGACGGCCCTGGTCAGGGGGAGCCGGTGGTGGCATTGAGAGCTCTACAATGTCCAGATCTACCAAGTGTATGCTGGGCACTTTCCATCCAGTTAAACTTTCTGATTTTATTTATTTTTGCCCCTCAAAGATGACAGCTTTCTGTGGAGGTGCAGCACCTTACCTTGTGGGGCACACAGCCACAGCCTGCTTTTCAGATAAATGCAATATAAATGTGAATCTCATTAACATTTAGAGGTGGGATATTAAAAGCCTGCAGACCATCTTCTCACAAAATAGCCTATTAAAGTCGCCGTCTGCAGGGAAGGCCTTCATGTCCACCCACTGGCACACCATTCTGTGAGAACCTAAGAAGGCCCAGAAGCGTTCAGTCCGAGGAGCTCAAGGTGACTTTGTCTCAGTTTGACCTGCAAATGTGACATGTGGGCTCTAATCATGACTTGACCCGAGTCTCGGACTGGACACCCAGTAGCCTTGGCGTGAGGAGCCCCGGGGACACTCTGCCACGTAGCCCTGTCGACACAGAGTGCCCTCACAGCGGCACATTTGACTTTGTCTTTGAAATCCGCATTCAGGTACATCTTCTGCGTGGGCTCACCTTGATCCTTGTGTAGCACAGCCGGCCGTCATTGGCACCTTGCTAGTTTCAAAGCAGTGTCCTTTGGCTGATATGTCGACAGGCGAAGAAGGCAGGCTTCTGTAGTAAGTGGGGAAGCTGCCAAATTGTGGCACTGTGGTCACCCCGTAGAGAGTGTTACGTTCTGTTGTGGCTCTGGCCCTGCGTGTCGTGTTCAGCGACACCAAAATGGCAACAAGGGCAAACAAAAGTCACAGCTTAAGAAGTGGGCCTCACCCTAGGCAGTCTATCCCCAAACTTAAATGGCAAACTTTCTGACTCACATAAAAAAATATCTCAACATATGTCCATGAAACTCCGACTTGTACAGAGAATCTTTATATAAGGAGAGTTTATTAGCAAAACAGCAAAAAATAAATAATAACAAAATACTGTAAGACAATTTGCAAAAAGGGTTTGACAAAAAATGTTGTGTTCTTGTTTCATGTCGTTTTTGTTCACGTTTGTGCCACTTATTTATGTTAATGTTGCTTTTGACGATTATGTACATTATGTTTTGTGTCTGATCCTATCTACCAACTGCCTGTGTTATGTTTCATGTTTTTTTGTGGGCGGGGCCACTTGCCAGTCACCAGCAGGGTCTTCCCTCCGCTCTATATACTGTATCCAGAGGGTCTTCCCCAGTTCCTGGTGGTTCATTCTGAACGTGCGTATGAGTGGTGAGCTGAGCTCACTTGTGTTTTTTTGCTGTTTCTCTGCTGGAATTTTGACCCTCTTGCTCCATTTCACTGCATTTCTGGATTTCTGGATCGGGACTTTGTTTGCATTGGATTGCCTTGGTGGTTTTGGGCATTTTCTTTGCTCCTTGTGCTCCGTTATTAAAGAGCATTTTGAGAGTAAACTTTATATTTTATAAAAATTTGGTGCTTACCCTTAGTACTAGCCAGGGTTTGACACTGACATCCCCCTCTAGTGGGCATCTTTTTTTTGTAGTACATTTGGAGCTTATGGGGATTTATGTACTTTGGGACTCCTAGTTCACAATAAAAAGGAAATCCACAGCAACAATGACGAGTTGCTCAGCACACGTAATCCAAAGATGGGCAAAACTATCCAAGAAACCAAGAGAATCAAACCAAAGTAATAATACTGAGAGAGATACAACTCTACTCTAACAAAGCACATTCAACTGAATCACAAGGGACTGCATCTCCCATAAACCTTTATAGTGCTGGGGGCGGTCCTTCATCAGAGATGGACAAGTGACCCCACCTCTTGAAGAACCACCCACAAAATACACAGGACCTGGGGGAATCACATGACACAACCACAGCCACTAAACAGTAATCATACAAAGTAAAAATAACACGCAATACATAATGAAACAAATCTCTCTCTCTCTCTCTCTTTCTCTTTTTATATATATATATATATATATATATATATATATATATATATAAAATCCAACGTCTGTCTGTCTGTCCTCTTTTCACAAGAGAACTACTTCACGGATTTTGATCGGGTTTTTCTTTCTAGAATTTGCTTGAACATTCCGGTTGATTTTGCGATTTCTCTTATCGCGCTATCAGAGTTAGTTTTCAGGAGCGATATATTCACACACATCTGAGACTGTGGGCCGAGGGGAGGGGGAAACATGATGTCAGGAGTGGGGGGGCCGGGCGGGACCCTCCTCACTCCTGCGTCAGCCTCCATTCAAGTCACTCTGCCTCCCGTCACATTTTGGAGTGTACCTTGCCTCTGCTCAGCTAGCGATACCTTTCCGTTTATTGATTTGTAAAGTTTGTCCTGTTTCACTATTACACGGGTGGAGCCGCGGGGGGGGGGGGGGGGACGGCTAGTAATTAATAAACCAAACAATATTTCAAAAAGAGGATTTTGGGTTTGTTCTGTTCAAGTTTGAATTTTGTTAATCGGTCTGTTAACGTTTGTCATCTTGTAATTCTGTTACTTGTTTGATGGTGGCCTGGTGCAACCCCTCGTCACATGACGTGCCCTTAAGCCCCTGTGGACTATTTGAAGAGGTTTCAGCCTCCATTTTGAGGGAGTGGAGTCGTTTCTTTGAAGTTGTGTCTTTGCTCCCCTGTTTGACCCCACTGATCTGTCCTTCAGGGCGTCCTTTATAACGTCATGCAGCTTTAGTGGAGCCCAGCCAGTGGTCTGTGTATACCATCAAGAGGGTCCGCATGTTAGTGTTAAAAGAAAACAATTTATTGATTTTGTTTCTGCAGGATGTAATTGTGTTAATGTGACATGTGAGAGAATTACGTCAACGTAACTAGAAGAAGCTACGTAATATCCACAAACGTGATTATTTTAAGTGATGTTAACTGAAGTTGAATAAATCAAATAAACAACCCTGCTGGTTTATTTTTATGAGTGTACCTTAAGATGATGGTTTTTAATTATTGTGACTTATCATTACCTTAAAACAGTTCAAATGTCCACCCACTGCCAGGCATGCGTGCCCAAGGGTCACTTTCTGGGCTCAGCTGAGGTAAGCAGTACCACTCCGGACCACCAGGGGGGCGTGATCGCTGTACTCCTAATCTCAGAAGCACAAGGTGGTCTGTTCACAGCCGCTCTGTGGAGACCCTCCCTTACAAGTGTAATAACAAAGCGAAGACAGTGAGAGGTTTCGGGAGACCCGTAGGCAAACCCCATGCAGTAAGACGCAGGGTTAAAGTGTTGTGTCGCGTCTTTTCAGATGGGAGTCTTGAGTATGACTGCCAATGATGGCCATTCTTCCAGTTGGGAAGGTGGGTCCAGGTGGATGGACACTGGAAGAGATGTCAGCTGTGGAAATAGTCTCCTGGAGGGGGAGAAAGAGAAGGCGTCATTGGTAGAGTGCCAACCCTGGAGTGACGGAGAATTACTGTCCAAGTGCCCCCTGTGCACACACGCGTGACACATCCCACACCCTCGAGGCGGACGTCATTTCTAATGTGTGGACTCGAGCTGGTTTCGAGAGAGGCACCCTTTAATTTCAATGGTTTTGGCTTCTTGATGACCTCCATTTGTTAGCATTTCATACTCCAGGCTTGTGGTTTTTCTTCCTCAAGTGACAGTAACTGCATACTTCCTAATGTACTCCTTTCTCGAGTACTAAAATGGTTCTCAGTGGTTCGCATATTTGTAACTCAAACACTAAACTAGAACTTGAGGACTGGTGATGGCAGTCTCCTGGTTAGTAAAACAGAACGGGGCTGCGTATTGAAACTCCACTGAAGTATACGCCTCACATGAATACTTGACTAGCACTCGAGGAGTTGTGTGGATTTAAATTACCAGAATACTGAACTTGAACTTGATTAAATCCATGAATCAGTACTGGTACTCGAGCCGTCCTTATTATCTTCACTACTTGAATAATAAACTAGACCTTGAGTGCTTCTGATTGACACATCCTGCTTAATCCATCATTATTTGAACAGTAAAATTCAACCTGACTGCGTACTTCAAACACTGAAATACTGGGGGTGTGCTGGTGGGGAGCGAGGACCAGAAGAAAAGACAGAGAAGGGCCCACTGCGGCACAATCCGACACCCCCTTGGCTGCAGCACGAGTCGGGCACCACTTAGGAAGTTTTTTCAGGAAGGGATTATGTCCGCAGACTGGGGACGCCATATTGGAGTGGTGACATTTGGTCTGCCCCACTGTAACTTGGGGTAACCTGACAAGTTGGTTGGCCAACCAGCACCTCTGACATTTGCCTTCCCGGCTTTGCCTTTGCTCTGAAAATGTGCTGTGAAAAACAAAAAGCAATGCGTTAGCAGGTATGAAGAACGAGGAGGTTGTTTTTCAACTTCATGTTGTGTAAAGGTCAAGGCGCTATAAACACCGTCCACTACAAAGACGAACAGGCCAAGGGAGCATGAGAGAAGGAGCAGGCACACGAGGTGACACGTGAGATATCGTGCTCCTTCACTCCTAATGAATCGCCTGCTTGTAGTCCAATAAAACAAGAAACACACACATCAGCTACGGCTCATCGGCCCAAAGGCCCTCCACACACACAACACGTCGTGAAATCACCGTGCAAACTGCTCAAGGAGTGCGGCTCACCGATTGGCCTGGCACACGTCCTGCACACCTCCAACTTCCTCTTCTCTAGGGAGGATCTCAAGGCAGGCAGAGGGATGGACGGCCATGTAGACCTGGACGGACGTCCCCTTAGCCCCTCGACTGTGTCAGGCCCGTCACAGGCTGTCCTGCAGCCCCTTTGTCTGGAGGTCGTTTGGTTTTGTGCTGCGTCACATTTCTTCACTGTCACTCGTCCTATTTGCTTTGCTCTGCTCCACGCTTTGGTTACATTGCTGTACTGTTCTGTACTTTGGGACAATTTTGGCAAGAATTGTGAGGCAGGCTTTGAAATTTTACTTTACTGTGGTAAACGTTACTTTATTTTTCACCTTGTTACTGTACTATGGTTTACTATTCATTAAAGTCCTTTTCTTTACATTATTTTACTATTCTTTTATTACTGTATTATGCTTTACTATACTTTTTCTCTTCTCCATGTTATACTTTATTTTTTACACTTAGAAGTATGTTACGTTGCTTTATTAAATTGTACTTTACCACATTATACTATACTGTTCTCTGCATTACTAATGTTTTCTTTTTTATTTTGTTATTTACATTATTTTATTATCTGTGGTGTGCTGGTGCCCTGCCCGGGGTTTGTTTCCTGCCTTGTGCCCTGTGTTGGCTCCAGCAGACCCCTGTGACCCTGTAGTTAGGATATAGCAGGTTGGATACTGACTGACTGACTGACTGACATTACTTTATTCTACTCAACTCTGCTTGATGTTCCTTTACTATGCTTTAATATTCCCTACTTTTTTCCTTAGTGTACTAAACTTATTCTTTTTTACTTTTTCACTTTACTATACCATACTATACTCTTCATTACTGTATTATATTTAACTGAACTTTGTATACTTTGTATGTTTATTATAGTTTTCATTACCTGTACTAAAGTTTTCATTGTAGTTTACTACACTATACTATACTTTACATGACTTTATATTTAGTTGTACTGTACTTTACGTTGCTTATACTTTACTATAGTACAGCATAGTAGACCATACTATACTCTTCATTACTTTATTATACTTAATATACATTTATGAAAGTTTTCATTACCTTTGCTAAACTTTTCTAGGTACTTTGTTACTTTACAATTCTTTACGTTATGTTACTTTTTTATACTTAAATGTTCTTTGTTGCTTTACTATACTACAGTCTTCCTTATATTATTAAGCATTTAACTTTACTGTAATTCAATATAATATGCTATACTATACATTTTACTTTACTAAAGTTTTTACTTATTTTACTGCAACATACTATACTGTACATTATTTTAAATGTAACTTTGTCCTTAGTGTTATTTTAATATGCTATATTTACAGTCGTTTTCTTTACATTACTTTACTACATTTTCTTTGTACTTCGATACCTTACCAGTCTATGCCTTATTATTCTTAGCGGTACATACACTGTGGTAGATTGTGGGTTCGCTTCTCGGTTCCTCCCTGTGTGGATAACGCTTTGAGTACTGAGTAAAGCGCTATATAAATGTAATGAATTATTATTATTATTATAATGTTGCTTTCTAGTCCTATACTTTTCTTTACATTATTAAACTTTTTTTAATTATATTACTATGCCACACCTTACTATAATTTCTATAATAAACTACTGTGTGCCTTTTTATTTTAGTAAACATTTTCTTTGTATACCTGACTTTACCAAGCTATACTTGATTATACCCAACTGTCCCTTATGTGTGTCAAGGAATGTGACGAGGGCTCCTTTATACCAATAGCCGTACGCCTGTAGAGGGCCTTTTTTTTTTTTGACTTTTCATGCTTTATAGTCATGGAGTTGTGTATGAATTTATATATTTATTTATTTAAAGCACTTCTGTAAAAAGACAAATTGCCCCCTGGGGACAAATAAAGTTGTGTCCATATACTGTATGCTACTCTACTGTAGTATACTGTATTTATGATCGTTTACTCAACTTTCTTTGTACATTGATACTTCACCATTCTGTGTTTATACTCTTTTGTAGTCCTTTGTTGAACATTCTTAAATTTTTTTTCCCTTTTGTTACATCACACTACTCTACTTTATTATATCTGACTGTACTTTATTTTGATTTTCTTTAATTTACATTATTTCATTGAACTTTTTTTACTTTGTTAATTTACTATGCCATTGTATACATTATTATAGTTAACTGTATTCTACCCTTCATTGCTTTTCTATACTACATTTTAACATCCTGTGCTTTTCTTTATTAAACTTTCTTTTTGCTTTGTTATCTTTGTAAATCATCCTATACTTTACTAGATGTTTTTCACTTTAAGTTACTTTACTCTCCATTACTTCTTACTTTCTGTTACATTACTTTACATATACTATACGTCTTTTGCTTTATTAAACTCCTTTTAAGGCGTCTTAGGATAGTGTTCATTGGGAAAGGCACTATATAAAGATCAGTTCATGCTGCAGACAGAAATATATTGTACCTTAAAACACCTTGGGTATAAAAGGCGCTATATACATGATCCTGCACAAGTGACATTAGACTGACGCTGTAAGGCATCTTGGGATGGTTTATACTATGAAAGGCGCTATATTTAAAACACAGTGGCCACCAATTCCTTGTGAAACCCCCCGATGAACGGCTTTGTGCAAATCTACAAACTGGGGCTGTGCCCGTGTGACTCTTCAGGGTGGTGTGTCCATTATAGATGGCACTGACTCCCCGTGTGAGACCCCGAGCACTCGAGACCCTTCACCTGCCAGCAGAAATGTGCAAACAAGTGTTGTTGGTTTTTGGGGCCCCTTGGCAAAGTGCTCTTTTGGGAAGGTGCGATACGAAACACAAATCCACAGACTCACTTCAAGTCATGTCACCTTGTTAAGCATCTGCTCAGTGAAAGGCACTATAAACGTGACTCTCGACGAGTCCTTTCACAGGACCGTAGGTGTGCTCCACACATCAATTCAATGTGAAGTCGCCATGAAGCCCTGTTGGCAGTCTTTTATAGTGGCATGGCGGGCAAAGCCTCAGTTTAGATAGGAGGACAGCGCCAGGCCCCTTGCAGACAGCCTGGGGTCCCAGAGCTCTGCTTGCACACTTGAGATGAGTGAGATTCACCAACATACTCTTTTATGATTTAATTTTATTTTTTTATCTCATTGTCCCTTATTAAATGAACAGATGTGCTTCTAAGACTCCATTGTCAGTGGCCGAAGTGTCTAAAAGTTATGGCCTTCCGTAACTTCAGCACCCTGGGTGCTCTTTGCTGATATTGAGGATTTGTTCTTCTTTACTTCAAGCTTTGTGACTCTTTGTGGAAGTTCGGGTTCTGATTTATTTGCGGCGGCTCTTCAGGTTGGAGATTACAGGTGGCTCGCCTGAGGGGTCCCTGGTTATGAGTAGGTTTTAGTGCCTAACTCTCTCTCAAACACACACACACACACACACACACACACACACACACGTGTTGTCTCTCCCAGTCCGAGAGCAGCACCTTTATAGGCCTCATTTCCTTTTGTATCGATTTTTCATTTTCCAAAACCCAAATTTGCTCCCAGATGCTAAAAGTGAACAAAATAAATTGAGTAGTGGATCTGCTAGGCGGTGAATTTCTGACCTGTGATTGGTCATCTTATTAGATGACAGCATGAAATGGAGCCTCGAGCCATGCAGATGGTCCAGCGGCAGAGCAAACAACAGTTTAAAGACTGAAAGGAACCACAGACGAGGCTTAGAACTGAGAAAGTGAAAAACCAAAGATGAACTCACTTGGTCTGTTACAGGGTGGGGGGCAGCACTGGGAAGCCAGGCCATCACAGGACACCCTCACTGGGCCAAGTTTAGAGTGGCAGTGTCACATTTGGGACGCGTGTGGGAGGAGACGCAGAGAAAAATGCAAAGACTGGGGGAGAAGATGGCAATCCATCACATATAAGGAGTGGGCCGCCGTTGAGCCCTGGAGGTCCCTGCAGCTACACCAACCACTGTGCCACCGCACAGGAAAAAGCGCTGATAGCCAGATGGAAAGATTTGAAAGGTGCTATAAGATAGATAGATAGAAAAGGTAACATATAATAGAGGTGAAAGGCACTATATGGAATATAGACAAATAGGGTAGATTAAATGTGAAAGATAGATGGATATGAAAGGCTCTGTGTGTCATGCCATTGTCTAAGCTGCCTTATCTATACTAGGGTCACTGGAGCCTATCCCAGCTATCACAGGGCACAAGGCAGGAACAAACCCTGGACAGGGCGCCAATTCATTGGAGGGCAAACATACACCCACACACACTTGGGCAAATTTAACATCACCAATTCACCTAACGTGCATGACTTTGGACTGTGGGAGGAAAGACACACAGACACGAGGAGAACATGCACATTCCACACAGGGAGGACCTGGGGCATGAACCCTGGTCTCCTTACTGCAAGGCAGTTGCATGACCACTGCTCCACTGTGCCTTCCAAGGCACTATATAATAGATAGTGTTAAAAGTGAAGAGGTTTGGGGGCTGCCAAAATTGAGAAGATTGTTCCATGGAGTCTCTTGAGACCTGTTCTAACAATAGAACAAACATAACAGGCAAAGATGGTGGTTTCAAAGCCAGGCAGGGGAAGTGATGTCATCGGGGCAGGAAACAGAGGTGACATCCTCGAGTCCAGGCACAATTTCCTGTGGTTGGTCTGTTGATGAAAAAGAGGGAGGATTAGTGCACCCTGCCACCCCCTGGTCTGGCATGGAATTATCTCTTTGTGAGCCCTTCAGCTGCCCCACATGTGTGACGATAGATAGATAGATGTGAACGGCACTATATGATAGATAGATGTGAAAGTTGGTATATGACTGACGGGCAGTAGTATATGATGCAGATCAGTTTCAAAGGCCCAATATGAAATACGCATTGCGTGACATTATAAAAGGGACTTCAAGTATGTAGATAGATACGCTAAATGAGCTGATCTATAAACAGCTGGAGAAATAAATAAAACGTTTTAGTTTCCGTTCTAAAACAGTAAAACCAGAGAAGAGTCGTCCAGCCTACCAAGTGGTCCGTTGGGGAGAGCGTTGAGTTTGCGTTTGGCTTTCCTCTTTTTTTTATCAGTTTGTGCAGGTGAGCGACGAGATGCCTTTGGCCGTCTTGCAACTTGGCTGGCCACGGATGACCCCTTGACACGAAACGCATCACAAGGTCACCTCGACAAGCCCTCTGCCCCAGTTGTGGAAACTAGAATCTAGTAATCACCGTCCCCTTATATTTAACAAAAGTAATTGGGCCAACCTTGGGAATTACAGGGCATGAAGGAAAATGAAAGGCACAATGAGTGAGCACACATCAAGCACGGGTGTCTCAGTGAATGGTGGATTCAGAAAGGAGATGTTGTGCTTCACTAACGGGAAGGAGCACCACGGGCCTCTGATGTGTCCAGGATCGTTTATGGTTTTCATAAAACTTTTGACAAGAGGTTTGTGACCAAATAAAAGAAGTGGAAGTTCCAGGCGCAGTAAAGATGAGTGCGTGTTGGGTGATATGGTGACAGACAAGTCTGAGGAGATCAACACACTTGTGAGGTCCTACGTGGAGAAAGAACTGAGGATGAGGACCATGGAGAGCACATGAGGCAGGAGCTGAATGTGGGGACCTGAGGAGATGATGTTCAAATTCTGAAGGAGGTCAGCAGGGTGCCTGTCAGCCGTTACACTTCCGACGTTTTTTATGGTGAGGATCTCCGTCCTTCCATCCACACATCCATTTTCTGCTGCTTCTCTAGGTGTGTGTTGCGGGGGCAGCAGTCTACTGTAAGTAAAGATGCCCAAATGTCCCTTTTCCTCCACCAGCACCTCCTTCTTCGTCTCTCCAGCGTGTCATAGGAATGACAGATTTCAGTTTGTGATTTTTCATAAATTTGCAAACCTTTCTGCAAACACAATGGGTTATTGAGTGGAGGTTGATGGGCAGAAATGGCAAACTGGTCCATTTAAAATGAAAACACAATAACATGAGCAGAAAGTGAAGGGGTTTGTCTCAATGCATTTTCAGTCCAGTTTCGTGGTCTCCCACAGGGCATCATGGGAATTGGAGTTCTTAGACTCAGCCCTGTTTGGGTCCCTGAGGTCACCTCCTGGGTGAACATGTATGGAAGACCTCCACAGGGAGGCGCCCTAACCCCAATGTCTTTCACTGTGGAGGAGCAGCGGCCCAACTCTGAGCTCTGGGTGGACGTCTGCACCTCTCCCCCCCTCTGTAAGGCGGACCCCAAACATCCCCTGAAGGCCGCTAATTCCTACCATGTATATCTGCGATCAGATTCTTTTGCTCGCTACCCAGCGTCTGTAGCCACCGGTGAGGGTAGGAACGCAGATCCACCCGTAAATCGACGGCTTCGCCACGACTGACCAACACAACGGCCGCTGTCTCCAGTCCTGCTGTCCATCTCTCACAAGACCCCCGAGATACTTCAGCTCCTCCACTTGAGGTCACACCTCCACTCCGCCCCTTCTCCAACCTCAGACGTATCCTCATTGTGACCTCTTCACACAGACTGGCCCGGCACCCGCCATTTTCTCTTCTTAGTATCGGACCGTCACCCGCCTTCTGATCCCCGGCGTTCCACTCCTGTTTGTCACGGCCAGCATGTTGGATAGACGTGCAAGTCAGACTTTCACTGAGCAGTCGACTCATGTGGAGCGAGACCGTGGAATATTTAAATCTGGAAGAGCCAGGAGAGGAGACATTCCTGCCAAGTTTATTAAGTCAAATCGATCTGTCGTCAAGCCCAAGGCACTACCCAGAAATTGAAGTTGCTAATATCAGAAAATCACCATAATTGTCAAACAAAGAATTGCACGTATACTGTGTGTGTGCTGCGTGGATTGTGAAAGAATTCAGACCCGCCACCTTTCTGTACGCTACCTTGTCGGGGTCCAGCCTAACCCAGACGTGTCCCCAGACAGCGATTATGGGACACCCTGGATGTACAAGGAAGGAGCTGCCTGCCACCGCTCAAGGACCAGAGTTGGTCAGAAGGAGGGCAACAATTGTGTGGAGGCAGAGAGAGGGACTGAGAGAAGAGGACTAAAAGTGGCAAGAGTGGTGGGAAACGCTTATAAAGGAAGAGATTCACACAATCTGCACTCTGTTGTTCATTTTATGCTTGTGTCAGGTGTTGGAGAGCTGGAGCGCCACCTGGTGACCACTCTATATACACACACACACACACACACACACATATGATTTTTTTATGGGGCGACCCCTTGAAATTTGTGGAGCGGTGAGGACTTTTCATTGCTGTGCTGCCCCTCTCGTTCTTCCACGTTTCTAAACCTTCCCAGTTTTTATGCATGAGACGCTGCACACAAAGCCTTCAGGTAATCGTCATGGTGTCTTGTGCGTGTCTCCTGTATTTATACATATATATGTGTTTTTTTTTTTTTTCCCTTGTCTTTTAATGGGGCTATTCACTTAAATTGTTGGGGCGGGTGGGACGTTTTCTATCGATGTGTTAAAAGCTCTCACCACAAATATTGCCCTGATCGCCTCGCAGCCCGTTATTGCCTTTCTAATAATCCGCACGGCTTTTAAGGCAATTATCCCGCCGCTCGCGCTGCTCTTTAGATAATGTTTTTTAAGAGGGAATTTCTTCCCCGTTGCTGCAATTGACTGGCGAGGAAAGTGACACGGCCCCCCGCTCGAGACGTCATCTCTGCAGGCAGCCGAGTATTGACGGGCTGGCATTTGGCCCGCGCCTGTCCCAGGCGGCCTGCTCCCCTCTCTCGCTGCCTCCTATTGATTGGTTAATTTGATTGTTCTATCACCAATCAGCTGGTGCCTGACCTTTTGCCTTGGCAATGATGCCAGACTCTTCATTTCTCCATTGTAGATCCACCGTCTTGACCTTTGCAAAGAGAATGTCAGAGCCGCCCTTGATCTTAACCTGTCAGTACATTTGTTAGAACGCTGAGGCACCCCGGCCGCGATTCCAGACGGCCCTAATAAAGTCTTAAAGTGTAGGCCGTGTGAGCCGCATGCCTGGGAGAGCAGAGCGGGGGCGAAGGAGAAGAAGACCACGACGAAGAGGAAGAAGAAGAAGAGCTGTCCGGTCTTGTCTTGTCTCGTTAGTTTGAGGGGCTTCGAGTGGGGAGACTCAAATCACCGGATTACAACTCTGCTCATATGGGGGCTTCCATGTTAAATTGTTAGAGCAATGTCGACTTGTTAGTGTTTGACCTTCCAGCGTACCACAAAGAGGGAGCTGAACTCTGGTTTTGTTTTCTAATTCCCCCTTTGCATTTGTCATTTTGATGGTTGAATCCTGCAGGGAGCTGGCCTTGCCACCCGGTGGGCTCCTGCTCTGCCCGCTTGGCTGCCAGGTTAGGCTTTGGCATAAATGAGCTATAAAACAGATGGATGACCAGCACAAGCCCTTTCACGAATACGCCAGCTTAAGGAAGAGGAGGGCAGCCGATCTGACGCAAGGAAACAGACGTCTAGTGCTGCTTACTACTCTGTCTGTCTGGCTATTATAGAGCGCCTTTCACATCTTTTGGTGGCCTCAAGTCTCCAGCACCCTGGGTTCAAATTCCATGCCCTTCTGCAGCCTGTGTGGACTTTGCACATTTTCCCTCGAGCTGGGAGGGGTTTTTCCTTCAATTGCTTATTGTGTCTCCTTGTGGCAAAAGAGTAGAACAACACTGTGCCAGTGTGCCAGCTTGGTCAACACCACAGACTCCTCATGCCGCCCCTAACATCCCTAAAGACACGCAGCCTAACAGGTGACTGCAGACGGGCTGTGTGTGTGTGTGTGTGTGTGTGTGTGTGTGTGTGTGTGTGTGTGTGTGCTCGCTCGCTCGCTCTCTATGGCTGCAGTGCTGCCAGGATAGGCTCCGCTCTCCCACAACCCTCAATTGGATTTGCCAGCCTTTAAAACCTAAGGGTGCGTCTGTCTATCAAGCATATATAGTGCCCTTCATATTGCCCTCTCTGTTATATGTTCTCTTTCCTGTCTATGATATACTGTAGTGTCTTTCATATCTGTCGTTTGATATGTTTCTCTTTCTTGCTTTATATAGTGCCTTTCATATCTGTCTCTACCCATCTTAATTTTTTTTTTCTTTGTATTAAATAGTGCCTTTCATATTCGTCTATTTATCTTGCTCTGTGTTTTGTATGGTGCCTTTCATATTTTTCAACCTCTCTTTGTTTCATATAATTCCTTTCATATCTGTCTATTTATCCATCATATAGTAACTTTTATAACTATCTTGCTTTATTTTATATAGTGCCTTTCCTATCTGTGTCTCAACCTTGATTTTATGTCATACCTTTCATATTTACGGTACTAGCTGTCCCACGTAGTAATGAAACAGGACAATCTTTAAAAAATCAATTTCTAAAACAAGAAAAATGTAATTTTGGCCAAGCAGAAGGTCGCTACGCACCATCGTCAAACGGTCCCACTGTATCTGATCGTGTTCAGCTCTGATGGGAGAGTGTCACATAGTGAAGAAGAGCACATGGCCGTGATATCTCTGCCAATCAGCAGCCACCCTCGAAAACACAAGTAGCTCTGATCTCGCTCTCAAAAACGTCAAGCGTTACTCCTTCACAATCCCCAGATGAACACACAGGTACCGCTAGCTAAGCGGAGGCAACACGTGGCGACAGGTAGAGCGACTCGAACGGAGACTGGCATGTGAGTGAGGAGGGCCCTGCCCGGCTCTCTACTCCCCTCAGCCCACAGCCCGTCTCTTGGATTAGCGTGAATTTATCACTCCTGCGAGCGAACTCTGATTCTTAGTGCAACAAGAGAAGTCGCAAAATCAACCGGAATGTTCAAGCAAATTGTAGAAAAAAGGCCGATCTAAATCTGTGAAGTAGTTCTCTCATTCGCTAGCTGAGCGGAGGTAAGGCACACGCCCCAGAGGCTGGCACATGGGTGAGGCGGGCCCCGCCCAGCTCTGTACTCCTGAGGCCCCGCCCCCATCCCCTCAGCCTGCTGAGTCTGTCTTGAATTCGCACAAATAAATCGCTACTGCAAGCAAACTCAGATACGTAGGGTGAAGAGCGAAGTCACAAAATCAACCGGAATGTTCAAGTAAATTATAGAAAAAAGCACAATCTAAATCCACGAAGTAGTTCTCTAGTGAAGAACGGACAGACGTTGGATTTTATACATATAGAGATCTATATATACAGTATGTGTCGTGTAGTAACTTTCATATCCATCTCATCTCCTCTCTTTGTCTCTCTTTATTTTATATAGTGCCTTTCATATCCATCTTTGTCTCTGTTTCACGTAGTGCCTTTCATGCCCGCCTCTCCCTGTTTCATACACTGCCTCTAGTCCCCTTTCCCTGGTATGCCCTTATCTCCCTGTGCCTGCCGCTCTTCTTTATCGTCCCTCTCTTTTCACAGGGCTGCTCCGGTGAGTCCATTCCAGCCTTCCAGGGAGGCAGGAGCCACCTAAAAGTGGGGCACATGGCCATCATAGCGCCCCCTGACACACTCACTCAGTTAGGTGCCATCTGAAAGAGACGGACAGAAGGTGTGAGACTTATGCAGTTCCACAAGGGGGCGCCAGCTGGAAGCGAGTTAACACGTGTGGTTGTGCTGTAGACGTGGAGGCCATAAACCAACGTGGTGGCCGTAAAACGGAGCCAACAGATGGCTGCCCATCTAACCTTGGCATGAGAGCCTTGAAGATGTATGTCTAAGGGACACAGAAGTTCAGAAAAGCTATTGGTGAGGATCGCCATGGCACCATTCTGGTTACGGGCACTTGGACTTCACCTGTCCAGCACCTACTGAGGCAGCTACAGGTACACCAGCATGCCCAGGGTCTCCTCCTATTGTGTCCAGACCACCCAAAATGGCCCTCCTCAGTGCCTCCCAGGTTGTCAACCTCCTGGCCCAGATGTGTGCCCACAGTTAACATTCAATGTAGTTTAGGGCCACGAGGGAAGCTACGGCTACAGCTTGGCATTCCACCCTCTTAGACACTGTGCCCCTTCTAAATCTCATCTGCCTATGGCACCTGATCACACCTCATCTGTGTAGCACTCTGCCAAGGTGATGCCCAACCTGAATATCAGCTGAACAGGAGCTGTCGGGCCACAAGTACCTTCTGTGCCCATACAGACCTGTGTGTGGTGTGGGTCCAGGGCACTGCTGACCATCTTCATGCTGTGCTCACTGGTGGCCTTTTCTGGAGCTGAGCACACTGACAGTTAGTTGTTAGGCTGTAGACTAGGGTCAAATTACCAAGCACCCTTCATACAGATGCCATGTTCTGTTGCCAGCACTGGCAAAGCCCAGCAATCAGTAAAGTGCTAATGCATGCCCCCAAAATAGTGAGGCACATTGAAAGCCTCCATCCCCCCACTGTAACAATGGCACCTGTCTCGTTGTTTATGCCACACATTACCAGCGTGACGGCTGATTAAATTCTGCCCAACAAGACACACAACGCCGAGCGGCTTTATTGTTCTTCTTATGGGCCCATAAAAGAGCCGGCAGATAATTACTGAAGCTTTGACTTTTGGCTTCTGGGGAAATTAGCATCCATAAATAAGAGCAGTGAGTGCGATTCGAGCCTGACGGTGCATTCAGGTCGTGTCCTTTGTCTCAGCGCTGGCGCCCACAGATGCCAGCTGGCAGAGGGTGCAGGTGGCATCAAGGCCTCGATCTCGAGCGCCTGCCCCTTCATCAGCCTTGTTACGATTCCCAAATTCCCCAGAAATAAAGCAGCAACAGCCGCAAAAGACGCTTGTTAGTGGGGTCAGTTGGCACAGCGCCCCCTTCTGGTGCCACCAGGGACTGCTTCTTCTCCTGTACAACACAAGCAGTGGAGGCACAGAGTTGTCTGAGTGGAATGCCATTATCCTGGGGGGTTCACATGGATCCCGTGTGCTGGGTTCAAATCTCATGCCAGTTATTGTTCATGTGGACATTTTGGGTTTTCCTCCCGCATCTTAGTTTGGCATCTCCAAATTGGTTGAGTCTTGAGTTTTTCCCATAAATCCACTCTTTAATATAATAATATAATATAATATAATATAATATAACAAGGGCTGTCTGTCTGTCACACAAAAACACACAAACTTCTCCTTGAATGTTGATCTTGGTCTTAATCGAGGCCCACAAATTAGAGGTGCCACTTGACTGGGCTTTGGGTCGTTCTCATAACAAGCAGCAATGTGCCCATGTGACATGGCTGGCAGGACAAGAACGGCGGTACAGGTGCGTGGCATGGCTGACATAAAACAAAACTGCAGTGACATCCTCTGGCAAGGAGGCACAGGCTGACAGGTTGTTTCCATCGCCAGCATAAGCCATATGCGCCATTAGGGCACAGACGAGGTGGCAGCACCCTCGCCACAGTGACCTGGGGTGCTGTGCTTTATAAGAAGAGCTTGAACAACACCTTCTTCGAGGACCTGAAGTCCAAGTGTTTCCTAGAGTAACAGAATATAAAATAATATAAAATATCACTTACACCTGAGCGGGCTCTTGGAGGGGCTCCAGTCAGTCTCCCAGCAAGCACAGGGATATTCACTTATTTTCTCTTATTTTATTCTATAAGTCAGCTGAGGGTCATGATTGAGAAGTGCCAATCCTGGCAAGGCAGGAACCCACCCTGAACAGGGTGCCAGTCCATCGCAGTGCCCATTTATACACATCCACAGTCACAATGGTGTATATAATAATAGAATTTTATAAAACCATATAATAAAACTTAGCATTCATACCACACTAATTCCAGTTTAGCACTCTGCCCTATCATGGCATCTTTAAGCATGAGGCTGGATGCACCCTGGATGGGGGTGCCAGTCCATTACAAGGTGCATTCATAAATACCCACAGTTACAATTGTGTATACTGGAGTATCATTTTATAATATGATATCAATTAACTTACAATTGAACCCTCCACTCCAAATTCCAGCTTAACAGTCTGCCCTGTCTTGGCATCATAAAACACAAAGCAGGTGCCAACCCTGGATGGTGGGGTGTGCCAGTTCACTGGACCCATCTGTACACACCCGCACCTGCAATGGCATACACTGTAAAACAGTTTTACAGCTTGATTTAATAAAACGTAACACACACACGTGCACACACACACACACACACTCACGTCCCGACCAGTTTAGCACTCTGCTTTACCTTGAGCCAGCCATGGCGAGAGTGCCAGTCCATTACAGGTGCCAGCTTACGGACACAGCCACACTCACACGCAGGCAGACTTCACGTCCTTGGGGTCGCTCATTGTGAGCGTTTTGGGATTCTAAACTGTCCTGTTCTTTTGCCACTAGGGGGCCACACAGAGTGCTTCAGTGTCACTGCATGACTGAAAAGGTCACGAGATGGCAGGAAGGCTCTGCAAAGTTACAGGGCATAACTGGGGTGGCATGGGGCACAGATTAGCAAAGTGGCACCTCACTCCATATGCATCTGCAGGCTGAAGGCCGAAAGTAATTCTGGAAAGGACAAAGATGTAATCCAGGATTGGGCAGCACTCTGCCAAGATGACGCCCAACCTGAATATCCGCTGATCAACTCTTCAGCTCTGGCCATAGTGATTTCAGAAGATACCACCCCAAATCCCCAAACCTTGCCTGGTCCAATTTAGCGTCCCCTCCAAGTGAGAGTATGCCATTCTTCAGATGGCACCAGTAATAATGCTGGCGCTGAGCGCAGTGGGCTACGCGTCTCTCGGGCGCGCTTCACTGTTTTCTCAGTAAGGTGGCCTAAGGGCTCCTCCGGCTGCCCTCCAGTCAAGTGAGGCGGCTGTTCATTCCGTCTGAAAGCAAACGCGGGTTCAAGTCGCCTTCTTTAAGCATGCATGGAGTGCAGTGCGACTCGAGAAAGCGCAAACAGCTCCCCCCTCAGAACCCACCATCTCCTTTCTCTGGCTGATAAGCGGCCCACTCTCCTCACACAAAGATCCCCCATTCAGCCCGTCGTGGCCGTGGCGTGATGGCTTATCGGCACCCCGCTCTAAAGAGATAGGCCGTCCGAAACAAGGCGGCCAGCGATTAAAGGCGCCCAGGCTTTGTTGGAAAGATTAATGAGCGTTTTATCGCACTTCATATCCGTAAAGTTCCCAAGACAAAATTTTTGCTGAATCTCGCTTCCCACAAAAGGAGACAAGAAGACAAATTCTCTGTTGGGGGCGACGCTCGGTCTGCCGCCGCCAAGCCTGCTCATTTCCTATGGATGCTCTGAGAGCTGGTGGCTCGTTTTTTTTTACCGCCGTACACAAAAGAGACGTCAATGGAGTCTCGGGCGACCCGGAGGGGCGGCCTCAGAAGCACAATGAGTGAACCGATGCTCCTGCACGAGGTGGGCAGAGGCACCGGGGCCTCCGAGATGGGCCTCCGAGACGGCTGCCGGTGCCAACATGACATCCGTCCAGCACTCTTATTACGATATTGCGCCTTGGCGAGCATCAGGTGTGCATACCTTGCACTGAACTCCCTGTGCTCCTCCTTGGTTTATTGAGCTTGAACCTGATTCATGTCATTCGTCAGCATTGCACACACACTGACACCTGGCATTATGGTGGGTGCCGCCTGGTGTAACAGGCCAAGACAGTGGCACTGATTGGTCAGTGTAGAGGTTATATAGTGCCTTGACACCTCTGCTTTGAGTTTCTTCTGGGATGCTTGTGTTTTCTCATAGCTGCAGCTGTCACGTTGATTGTTGCTATGGGCTGTTGCTAACCAACAGTGCTGTGAAAAAATATTTGCCCCCTTCCTGACATCCTCCGTTTCTACAAATCGCACACAATGAGCGGCCGTTAAGCCAATTGAAAAATCAGAGAAAGGGAATCTGAGGGAGCAGACGATGCCGTTTGTTTAAGCATTAGCATCTGTAGTCAAAGAAGGTGGGCAGTGGGGTGTAGCGGTTAAGAATGAGGACCTCAGACGCGGAGCTTGTGGGTTCATATCCCACGACTGTCACTGTGTCACCGCAGACGAGTCACTTCACCTGCTTCTGCGCCAACTGCCAAAACAAACGAAATGCAACCAAATGGCGCATTGAATAAAAGTGTCATACGGTAAAGAACGACATCATCCTCTGCCCTATGTGAAAAAGTAATTGCCCCCATTGTTTTCACTACTTGGCCCGTAGCAGAAGTCCCCACAACTAAACGCTTCCCCCGTCGTTGACATCGCCCACTCGTCTCTGCAGACCTCCTCTAACTCGCACACATCGGTAACTCTGCGAATGTCAAGCGCGTGTTTTAGCATCTCCATCGGGTTCAGGTGAGCACTTGGACTGGCCGTACCAAACTGTCTGGTGTTTCGGCTCCTTTGTCCTGCTGCACCACCCAATGACGCTTCAGTTTGAGGTCACAGACAGACAGACAGACGGGCGGGCGGATGTCGTCCTTAAGAGTGGCCTGCAGCTGTGGGCTCACCAGCAGGACACAAAGAGTACGGATAAGAGGAGAACAGGGTCGTCAGTGGAGTTTCTTGGGGGTCCGTTACTTTTTCTGATTTATATTAATGACACGGATTCTGGTATCGTTAGTAGTACACTTGTGAAGTTTGCAGAAAACACTCAAATTGAAACAAAGGAAGACACCGAAGAGAAAGAAAAGGATGTGGCCGAGCTTCAGAACTGGGTGAACATTTGGAAAATGGAGTGGAAAGTGCTACACGTGGGCTACAGGAACATCTCCCATCTCCTCTCTCTCTCTCTCTCTCTCTCTCTCTCTCTCTCTCTCTCTCTCTCTCTCTATATATATATATATATATATATATATATATATATATATATATATATATATATATATATATATATAAAACCCAATGTCCATCTGTCTGTCCGCTTTTCACGAGAGAACTACTTAACGGATTTCAGGTTGGGTTTTCTTCTAGAATTTGCTTGAACATTCCAGCTGATTTTGCGACTTCTCTCATTGCACTTGCAGTACTGATTTATTTGCGTGAATCCCAGAGACACACAGTGGGCCGAGGGGAGTGGGGAGCCGGGCAGGACCCTCCTCACTGTCCTGTTTCCCTTCTACGTGGGCGGAGCCACAGAGGCGCGGCTAGTCAATTATAAATACAAGATGGGAGACCGCAAGCTACAGGATGCAACCTCTGAAAAGGATTTAGGGGTTTATGTTGACGTAACATTTTCATCGACTAAGCCATTCACAGAAGCGATTAAAAAGTCTAATAAAATGTCAGGTTATATCATAAAAACTGTTGAACAGAAGTCAGGGGACGTTAGGCTCAGACTGTATAAAGCACTGGTAAGACCACATCTGGAGTCCTGCATGCAGTTCTGGTCACCACAGTACAAGAAAGACATAACAGCACTTGAGGCTGTGCAGAGGAGAGCAACCAGGTGCATCATGGGACTTGAGGACATGTCTACTGTGACAGTCACAGAACTAGCAATGATCAACAAGCCGATTAAGAAGGCAGGCTCAGCTGTGGGGCACAATCAGGACCCCCGTGAGGAGGTAGAGGAGAGGATTCAAACAAAACTGAGTGCCATGATGAACAATGCTGTACACCCTCTGTCTGCCAGACTTCCACAGGGGACTTTCAGACATCTGATTGTTCAGCAGAGGTGCTTCAACTGGGGGGGGGGGGGGGGGGGAATCTTTACACCAACAGCAATACGCCCCGCTGCTATTTTTAATAGATAGAAATGATTTGGGTAGGAATATAAACTATGGAAAAAGATGAGCCGCTGTGGCAACTCCTTATGGGAGCAGCCGAAAGAAGAAGTAGACAAAGGGTAGGAATACAAAGATGAAGCAGATGATACCAAGAGAGGGGGGGACTGGCAGATCATTGAGAACCCGTTGAATCATCACAGGGGGACTTGGACAGCAGACAGGCTCAGGCAGATTTGTGTCACATGGCAGTAAATGTAAGGTATGCGTATCAGCGGAGTGGTGGCACTGAGGTGAGGGATCTGCACTGGCAATCGGAAGGTTGCCGGTTCGAATCCCGTAAATGCCAGTAGGGACTCTGCTATGTTGGGCCCTTAACCTGCAATTGCTAAGCGCTTGGAGTAGTGAGAAAAGTGCTATATAAATGCAAAAAATTATTATTATTATTATGAGATGTACAAGGTTAAAATGGGAGGTCTGAAAATGGAGAAGAATTTAGGAGTCATCGTGGACTCAACACTATCAACGGGCAGACAGTGTTCAGAATGCTCACAGAATGTCAGGTTATATAGCGCCTTGACGTGTGGAGTACAAGTCACAGGAGGTGACGCTGAAGTCTTTATAACACACTGGTGAGGCCTCATCTGGAGTCCTGGGTGCAGTTTGGGTCTCCAGGCTACAAAAAGGACATAGCAGCACAAGAGAAGGTCCAGAGAAGAATGACTAGGCTGATTAGAAGACTACAGGGGATGAGGGAAGATGAAAAGAGCCGAGTCTTTACAGAGGTGAAGAGGAGACCTGACTGAGGTGAATTAGTGCAGTGGGTCGAGACGGTGACTTTAAAATGAGTTCATCAAGAACACGGGGACACAGCTGGAGACTTGTGAAGGGTGAATGTCACACAGCATGAGGACATAGAGAAGCACAGACACATGGAATACGTGACCCAGTAGTGTGGTGGGCAGTCGAACTTGAGGGACTTTCTAAACTCGACTCGATGTTTATTTTAGAAGAATTGAGTGGACAGGAGCGGTGAGCGTTGGTGGGCTGGATGGCCCGTCCTCGCCCAGGTTGTTCTAATTAAACCAGAGGAGACGACATGGAGAGCTCATATCCAGTAGGACTTTGCTAACTTAAACACATCGAGTCGCCGTGTAGAGCTGGCACTCCTTTCACCCTGACTGTTGTCTGAGCGCCCGAAGCCATTCGTTGGACAAACAAGGGGATATCAGGAATGGGGCACAGACTTTTTCACAGCGCTGTGTGTACCCCTCATATTGCTGGAGTCGCCCGGTGTCTCCGTTGTGACCTTTCAGCCGGGGTTCCTGCCCTGTCTGGGGGCCCATTTGTGATTCTTTTGTTTGTATTCATCTTATTGTCTTATCGTAAGTTTATTTGCATTTTCTTTATTGTGTTTGATGTGCCTTGGTGGTCCTGCCCTCCTGCCCATCACTGCCCTCAGCCCATAGTTCCCGAGTGCGCCAGGGAGTTGGTGATTTCTTGTGTCCCCCATTCTGGAATGTTTGACTGTTGTGCTGTTTGTTTCGTTTTATTTCGATTTCCGTACGCAGACTTGTGGGTTTGCCGTTTGCAGACAGCGTGTGCAGTTTGTGCTTTTGGGGGCTTCACATTATAATGGAGCTTTTCTTCTGGTTTATAAAGTTTACCCTTCTGTCTTGCCCTGAGGTTTGATGGTGAAATCTCCCCCCAGTGGACACTTTTGGAGGTTCTTTTGGACTCTCTTTACTTTTTTTAAAAAGGCCCCCCCGCCATTCTGGTACTCTGAAGCCCACCGTGTTTGTTATCAGGCTGATCAGCTACTGATCAGTGAGTAGCCCTCGATGTCCAAGTGCTTGGGTTCAAATAACAACAAGTCGGCTCATGAAACTGGTGGGTAGTTAAGATGGCGGCTTTGGGGGGGTCACTCAAGCTCCACCATCATTTGCCTTTTTTATTATTTTGTCATCTCAGTTACAAACTGGACAGGCAGTGACTGTCCTCTCGCTACTCCTGTACTCCTGCGATGTTCCTCATTCCACAAGACGTCGAGTCTGCGGGGGGATTTCATTATCTCCATACCCACTAGATGAGGCCACCTTTAGACGTGGCACCTTTATTTAGCACCCCCACCATGGCATCAAGTTTAGCTTGTCCAGCTCCTGATTTGCCAGCCTGGCCAGCAGACCTCTGTGACCTCGGTGCTCTTCCTCTTACTCAACTGGCTGCTCTTCATCTGACTTTTCCTTCTTATAATCGGCTGAAGGGACCGAATGGCATTGGCCAGTGTGACTGTTTGGTGGCAGGTTTACTATGCCAGAGTCACATACAGAGTTTAAGTAGGACCCTCCAGGCCAGCGCCAGACCCCTCTTTGTTAGGTCCTGTTCCATTGGTCACTCGTCGAGAGGTCACCCTGTGGTCACCTGCAAGGCTGGTCAGCGCCGTCCCACATGTCGGTGCCTCGCTGCTCACCGGCCTCCTTGCTGTGCTCCACGGGGGGCTCTTGAGAGGCGGCGTGCCGGACCTCCCATCTGTCCTCTGACTCCGAGGCTCCTGTGAATTATTCATGAGCGGCACCTTTGAGAGTCGAGTCGACATGGGCGTCTCATTTTCAAGTTCAGTAAACACCAAGGCGCTTGTGCTTTCAGAGGCTCAAAGTCATTTCCGTCGTGATTGAGAAAGGAGCGCCGCAGCCTGATTAGCCGTCAAACGAGACGCACGCGGCGCCCTGAGACGCACGCTGCCGTTTGCTCATTAGCATGTCGCTTCACCCACCCTGCCAGCCCCCCGTCCGAGACCCGGCCTCACTGTCGTGTCTCTTTGATTTGTCCTACAGCCGTGAATGACAGGCGGCGGGGACGCCGTAATCACTTTAATCGACTTCAACTTAGCCCCTCTTTATGGCCGACTGCTTTAGCTAATATATGAATAGGGCAGCGGATCATCACGGTGACACAGCGGGCACGGGGTGGGCACTTGGGTCATGAGGGAGGATTTGATGGACACAGCTGGGGCATCGAAGAAGATGAAACAAAAGATTGTCTTCCTAAAAACACACACTAGGTAGGCAGATGTGAGAGGCGCTATATAACTGAGAGCTAAAGGAGGATAGATATAGATAAAAGGCACTATATAACAGATAGATACAGTAGATAGATGGATGAAAGGCACTATATAATGGATGGATAGATAGGTAAGGCACTATATAATAGATAAATGTGAAAGGCACTATATGATAGATAGATGAAAGGCACTATAGGATAGATGGATGGATAGATAGGAAAGGCACTATATAATAGATAGATGTGAAAGGTGCTATATAATGGATATATAGATGAAAGGCACCATATGATAGATAGATGGATGATAGATAAATAAGGCACTATATAATAGATAGATGTGAATGGCAGTATATAATGGATAGATAGATATATAGATGGGAAAGGCACTATATAAAAGGTAAAGATATGAAATACACTACTTAACAATTAAATAGAAAGAGAATTAGGTAAATATAAAATGAAAGGCACTGTATAATTCCAGTAGATATGAGTGACAGTATAATAATTGGATCGATACATAGGAGAGATGCCATAGAATAGACAGGCATGAAAGGCACTATATGACAGATAAATAGGAAACTTGCTATACAGAACAGGCAGGTATGAAAGGCACTATATAATACGAGAGGTAATGCTCTAGCTATATGATAAGTAGAAAGGGAGGCAGGTAGAGAGAAGAGAGACTACATATTAAGACAGATAAGAGGGGCACCAGATATAAAAGTCAGGTATGAAAGGCGCCGTATGAAGGATAGATGGGTAATGGGCTGTATTATAAATAGATTAAAAGGCACTGTATTATGTATATGAACTCATAGATATTACAGATACTGTTTCATAGATCAATCAATAGATAACAAAGGCACTATAAAATAGACACTAAAAATGCTGTGTAATAGATGGATAGATATGAAAGATGCTATTTAATAGACAAATAGATATGAAAGGCACTATATAGTAGATTGGGTCATTTTGAAAGATGCTTTTCAATGACTGGATAGACAGTTTTAAAAAGTGTCTGTCATAAAGGCGCTATATTAATAGACAGATATGAAAGATTCTATCTGAAAGGCTGACTAGGTAGATATGAAGTACAGTGCTGCAGCACAGGCACTATACAGCGTACTACAGAGAGGTGGTCAGAGCTTTGTATCTGAAGCGGTGGTCTTTCTGATTGTCTCTCTTTATAGCGCCTGTCCTACCCTTCTGTCTGTCAGTGATGGTTACACTTTTTCGTAGTTTGTCACTTTAAGCCTCTAGGGTGACAAGATGAAAGTGTCCGATTGCTGCTGTCTGCTTTGTATTTATGTGTTTTCTTTTTTCTTTTATTGTAAGGTGTGTCATTTGCTGTACACTTTTTGCAGTTCTCATTATGAAAGGCACTATATATATATATATATATATATATATAGATATATAAAATTTGTCTTTTTCCTTTGCTGTAATGTGTTTAATTTGTAACACACTTTGTGTCGTACTCACTTTAAAAGCTTTCTTTTAACGTAAGGTGCGTCATTTCCAGTACACTTTGTGTAGTATTCAGTATGAAAGGCACTATATAATGTGTCCTTCTTTTACTATAGTGTGCTTCATTTGCAGTACACTTTATGTAACACGCAGTATGAAAGGCAGGCAGGGTGGCGTGGTGGTTAAGGCTGTGGGCTCCCTGAGCGAGTCACCTGACCTTTTGTGCTCCAATTGGAAAACCAAAAGAACCAACTGCATCATCAGTGTTGTAAGTCGGCTTGGATAAAGGCGTCAGTCAATGAAGTAAATGTAAGGCACTATATTGTTTGTATTTCTCTCTTTGCCTGTCTGTTGCAGTCGGGGATCGCAGTCCCCTCTGACACTTGTTCACATAACGATGACGCCCGCCAGCTGCCCGTCTCTCTCCATAACCCCCCCCGCGATCTTTCAAGTGTGAAATATGTAAATGTTTATCCATCAGGCTTTTTTTTTTTCTTTTTCCGTTCTTCCTCTCTTTCTCCTTTTTTCTGTTTAGTTAAGTTTGAGTATTACAGACCATTTAATTATAAAAGGAGACAGACTCAGTCCTGGGACCTGGACACAGAGAAATAAATGTGCAATCAAAACTGCAATTACCTGCAGAATTTCGTGTAAACAGATCAGCAATCACATAACAAACACGGGCTCGTTTGCATTCCGAAATGAATACAGTGAGATCCAAAGCAATTTCCTTTTATTTATCTTAGGCGCTCAGCATAAATAAAGCAAGGGCATTGAAGCAATTAGCATAATTAGGCTGCGCTGGTCAGGCCCGCTGTGGATTCTTAAGGAGCGCCGCTCCGACTCCGCGCTCTCGCGCCGCTCCGTACTGAAGGAGCTTCTCAGAGCCGCTAGTGATCGCTTTGGGCATTTTTGTATTTTAAATTTGCAAGTTGTCAGTTTGAAAACCCTTGACGAAAGGAGAAAAAAAAGGCGCACACAGAAGGTGTATCCTCCGCTTTTCATTACACGAGAGCAGGGGGATTGTGCGCGGAGCCCCCCTGCCGCCCCCAGCTGCCACCTTGAAGTCGAAGACTCGTCTGTTCCGGACATCTGTATTGAGTGCCAGTCAAGTGGACGTCGAGCTCTGAGACTCGATTCCTGACTTGAGGAGCTCGCCGCTTCCTTCACCTCCGCTCGCCGCAATTCGTTTTTTTTTTTATTATTATTATTATTTTTAACCACGCCCGCCGCTCGATGTCTCAATTCAGGCTGACCGCGGGCTTCTACACGTCACGTGGTCATCGGCCCAGCTTGACTCTATATAGTGCCTTTCCACTTTATTGTCACGTGTCCCTACTGTGCAAAATACAATGAAACAGCAACAAAAGACACGCACACACACTAAAGAAATGAACAGACTACAGTGGATGGGACCCTTCTGCCAGTCTGTCTCCATGCTGGACACTCTTTAAAAGTCAAATCTGCACAGAATACCATTGGTGAGCTTATTGGACTGAATGGCCACTTCACACCAAAACTGTTCTAATATACATTATAATATATATATATATATATAGTAGATGCCACATGGGCTGAACGGGCATCCTGGCCAGAACACTGAAACAAGTATAACCTCCATTCAACTTAAAATAATTAAGGTAATGATTCACACTTAATATTTTCAATTGGAACCAATATAATTCTTTTTAACCTTATTGAACCCACAATTTGTAAGTTGAAGCAAATCATTTCGAGTGATTGGGTGTAATTCACTTGTTTTATACTGAAGTCAATCTATTTTTAAAGTTGTTACAATTTCAAATGGTTTATTGGTCGTAACCTGTTTTTATGCTATTAGAAATATTATGAATATAACATTCCAATGCTGTACTTTTTACATTTATTTAAAAAACTAGTGCAAATACACAAGCATTTTGCAGTGTAAATCTTAAATATACAACAAAAAATTATTATTAAACGTTTCTACAGCTTTCTTGAAAGTATATTTTATTACGAGTTCTTATACTTAAAATGAACAGTTGAGAAACAGGGTTACTTACCAGAAATCCTCCGTTATAAACGTCTGCTGCTGGAAATGGCCAGACCTGTATAGCCGCGTCCACTCCACTCAGGAAAGTCTTCTTCTTTTTTGGCAGCTGGAAATCCAGCACGTTGGAAAGTTCGACCGGAAGAATATACAAACAGCCCCTCGCACACAGCACATGAACAACCGGAAATATTAGGTCAACTGAAATAGGATTTGTATGTTTATTCCCTCCATCATAACTTACTTTGGTACAAACAAATTTTTTTACTTTGATTGAGATCTGAAACCAAATATTTCAAGCTACAACACTAAATGATTAATCTTAAGTTGCTTGAAAGAGAAAATTTACGTTGAATGAACAACATCAATGTTATACTTTTTTTTTTAGTGAAGAGGGGCTGGTTCCATACCTGGACGGGAGGCTCCTACCAGACAGATGGGCATCCCAGGCGGGAAGGAGAAGGGGATCAGAAGGGATGGACAGACAGCCCACTGAAAAGGGAAGATGTCACTCTGGGCTTTTTCCTCCCTTAGCACGCTAGATGGCAGCAGCCCCAGATATCGGTGCCCAGTAGGAAGCCAGCGGGGCATGCCTGGAGATGTAGTCTGGTAGAGCTGCCCTGCTGGGGTCACTGGGTGCCACAAGAGTGCGCTCCCTGTTCTAATGGACTCTCAGATGACCCGGGTGGTGGCCCTGGCACCCTGAAGCACTCCCGGGTCCTTAATAAAAGGGGCCACACTCCCTTACCCAGGCGAGTTGGAGCTGGGAGGACTTAGGGGGCAGTGTGGTGGAGAGAGAAGACGCGTTTATTTGTGCTTTTGATACTTTGAGGAGGAATTGTTTAATAAACCTTCCTTTCTTTGAATCCCGGGACTTGGTGTGATTGTGTTTTTAGGGGTTTGGGGTTTGTTGACCACCCTGGTTTCCTTCACAATTTGTTAGCATTCCCACAAATTTACCATTCTGTCTCTCAGTGGATTCCAGCATGGTGCCCCCCACCATCGCTTTCTGTTCTTCCCTTTACTGCCCTGAAGTTAAAGTCATGCCCTCCCCACTTCGAGTCCCTAAATCTTATACTGTATGTTCTGCAGATTTGGCGGAAAGTGGAGGGACTTCTTGGCACAACTCTAGCCTGGCACAGCCATAACCCCAATCTTCCAGAATCCTGCCCTTTGTATTGGTGCCAGGGCCATCTCTTTTCGGCCATGGGCTGATTGGTGACATTTATAATGAGTTATGGACTCAGAATGTTCCAATTATTCAGGTCCGGGTTTTCTGTGCTTTCTTTCTCTTCAAATCAGATCAGTCCTTAAGGCCCAGGGGGTCCCAACCTCCTCTAATAATAATAATAATAATGATTCTTTTAATTTATATTGCGCTTTTCTCACTACTCAAAGTGCTCTCCACAGATGGAAGTGAGCCCACCATCTCCTTACGGCTAAGCAGTAGCGCTACCACTCTGCCACCCGCACTTCCTTCCCGACCCCTTTCTACATTTTCCCTTCTTTATATGTAAGACATAATAATAATTCATTACATTCATATAGTGCTGTTCTCTCTTGCCAGACCTCTTCCTTTATTTTCAGTTTTGCAGCGTCGCCTCCTTTCATTGGTTCCCATCTCGTAGAACGATATTCTTAATGATATTACAGCGATATTATTATCCACATTGTGCCATTTAAATTTGTTCATCGCCTTTACCTCACCACCACCACCATCATGTGCCATCAGTGTCCTTTAAATGTCCCTGACACTTTCCTCCTAATGTTCTGGGCCTGCCCTCCATGTTTCCAAGTGCCCATCTGATGGTCCCCTTTGCTCTCCTCTATTTCTTCCTCTCTTACCTTCACTTCTATCCAGCAGAGGTTATTCTGTCGGCCGTCATCTCCGCTAAACTTCTCTTAGCCTCTCGCTGGAAATCTCCAGACTGACTCTCAGTCAGATTCTGCCAGGGCTCGTCCTTTAATTTAACTTGAACATTCGGCGGCACAGATCGATGGCTCAGCTGGCACCAGTATATTGGCGTGGCTGGTGAGGGGTCTGCATCATGCCACCAATCTTAATCCTTCCTGTGATTTTTTTTTTTAATTCTTCTTCCCCTCCAAAGCTCACTGTGTCTGTTTGGCGCCTCTCGCCAGTCTGCATGGGCATCAGTAACATTCCTTCAATGTGAAACCCTTTTTAAACTCCATTATTTCATTGAGTGTGGCCCCCTTGGTGATTTCAGCCCACGGGACACTCGATTGTTTCATCGAGACGCCTTCAGTAATCCCCTGTGATTTCAGTCTGTGGGGGCATTTGATTGTTTGATCCAGCTGATGGTTGCCCCCCCCCCCCCCCCCCGTTTGTTTCAGACCCTTGAACATTTGTGATTTCCCCCTCTGATGGTGTCTCCTGGTGCAGTCCACACCCCACCTCACCCCCAGTGATGTCCTTAATTATTTTCCTCTTTTTTTTTTTTTCCCCCACTCTGGCGCTCACTGTGCCTGTTTGCCATCTCTTGCCAGTCTGCGTGGGCATCAGTGTTGACTTTGATTTAGACCCCTTTTTACAGAGTAATTTCATGAGGGTGGGTGGTGGGTCAGGCACAACCTTGGGTTGTTGGTTATAATCAGCTTTCTTTGTTTCTCAACAATTCTTAAAAGGCGTTTCTTTTTTGCTTGCTGAACTTTTCATTTTGATCACAAAAAGAATATTTGTTCATATCTGCAGATGAACGTGTTTGTCATGTTGTGATTGTAACCCGTGTCTTTGTGACGATCTCAATCTCCAAGTGATCCCGAGGTGAGGAGAGTAGCACAGCTGGCTTACAGTCGTGAGAGTTTTCTTTATTCTTATTTATTTATTTCACATTCCAACATTAAACTCATCCAGACCTCCCCCCCCACCCATTACCAGGTGCCCACCAATCACCGTCCTGAAGCGGCCCTCTTTTTTTTTTTTTTTATTCCGTTCCCTCGGCTCTCCTCGCCAAAGACAAACAGCCCCCCTGTATGGAGACACCATGGGGGGGTAAGACTCTTTGGTCGAGAGTAACGAAGTTCCAGAGCGAAGGAATTAAGTAAGAGTTGATCAAAGTGCAGACCTTACTGTGGCGCCATTTTGAATATTTACGGGCTCCGCCATTTTGTGATCTTGGCATCGGTCGTTGCCAAGACAATCTCCCAGAAGTCCCCAGGACTATTTAAAGGTCATTCGGGCGCTGTTTGGGTGTGCGTGTTCCACTTGATGTGTGTCTGTGTGTGTAGCCGCGTCTTTTCAGGGTCTCGACATCGAGCTGCTGCTGGGTTGGTAAGGCAGGATCAGTGGGAGTCAAACGAGTACAAAAGACGTTTCTCACTCCAAACTTAGCTGTCTGTTGTTTTCTGTACTTAACCCCTTGTTGCCTAAATTTATTTACAATTATATAAAAAAATGAAATTAGTATGCAGATGTAGTGTCCACTATGACCGGTAGATGGCGTGACCAGCACTTCCAATGCAATCCTTGGTACGTATTGAATACGCATCCTCCAGCATGGGCAGGATACACGCGCCACCTCGGCTACTCGTCTACAAGGGTGTGTGACAGCGGAACGTCAGTTCACTTTCCAGAAAGTGACTTATGAACAGAAACGCTCGTATTCTGCTTGTATTCTGGAGTTTTTTTTTGTTTTTTCTGTCCCCCCTGGCCATCGGACCTTACTCCTTTTCTATGTTAAATAATGTTGTCTTATTTTAATTTCTTATTTTTCTTTTCTTCATTATGTAAAGCACTTTGAGCTACTTTTTATATGAAAATGTGCTATACAAATAAATGTTGTTGTTGTTATTCTGAATCGAATTTTCCCATAAGAAATAATGCAAATGTAATTAATCCGCTCCACAACCCAAATAAACACACACTGTACACCGTATTGAATGAGAAGCCCACAGTGGGGTGATGTTAGTGCCACTCAGGCGACACATTGTGGACTAAGTGATGTGAAGGAGTAAGCACAGAGACCAGACAAGGTCGGGGCATTCCTGCATGATGTCTTCGAGAGATGAGTACCGTATCTACTCGCGTTTAAGTTCTCCCGTGGATAAGTCGGGACTTGAATTTATTGTATAATTTCTGGTATTTTATAATGTTGGTCGTTTAAGTCAAATGTGGAAAACTCCTGCTATTGGTCCAAGAGATTACGATATGCTGACGCCCACCTGAGAGAGTCACCACGGAGCACATGGCCCTTATTTCTATGTGGGTGCGTCAATGTGCTGTACCAGCGTGGGCTCCTCACCTCGCTCGTATTGTGCCCACGTGACCACACAGTGATACCCGCAGTATTCTGAAGTGACGTATGCACTGATTTGTGTGTTTTGTATCTCACCCTCGTACACCTTTAGCATCAGAGCATCCCTTATCTACAATCAGAAGAAAATATGAAGCTGGTTTGAAATTAAAAGTCGTTGAAGTGGCGAAAGAAATTAGTAACTGAGCTGCTGCGACAAAATTCGACGAGTCTGAGAAACTGGTGTGAGATTAGAGGAGGCAAGAAGATGTAAAAAAAATTGTGTCGCATTTTTGAATTGGCGTACAAGTCGGGGTCTGATTTTATGATCGATTTTTCAGATTTCAAGACCCGACTTATACGCGATGTGAGGGATGGCCGGCCATATATTCCGGCCAACACCTCCAAGCCGCCAGATGGAGCCCTCCCAGCAGCATGGAAGTTCCCCGAATTCCAGCAGGACCTCATGGACCTTGTAATTGTCACAACCAGCCCTCCTGGATACCATGGGGACCACCAGGAGATGCTGTAGGGAGGCTCAGGGAATACTACGTGCCCTATAACCCGGAAGTGCGTCCTGGTCACATGGACAAAAGGAACGACGTGCTTCCGGGATGAAGAAAGAATGGTTTTTATCCAACCCGGAAGTGCTAAGAAATCACATGGACAGGGTTTCAGGAACACTTCTGGGTCATGGACTATAAAAGACTGTGAGAAACCCCAGACGAGTGAGCTGAGCTGGGCGGAAGGGTGGCAACGCGTCTGGGAGTGGAGGATTGTGATTATTGTATTGATCAGTGATGTATTGTATATGAGTATAGTGGAGTGGAGGGTACTTGGTGCACATTATTATTATAGAATAAATAATAATTGGACTTTTATCTGGTGTCTGGCGTGGTGTCCGAGGGACCCTTAAACTGTCACAGCGAGTGTATACGGTAGTCACTCCGGACTGATACTAAGGTCAGAATTTACAATAAAGACATTTGACAACCATGGACTTGTATGCGACACTTTTTATATGATGATGGCAGGATATGATGCAGTAAGGAACTGGAAGTGAGCTGGCAGGAAGTGATGTCATCAGGGAGGTCCAGGAAGTGAAGTCATTATGGAGGGACGGAGGTGTCGTCTTCTGGAGAATGAAGTGTGTGTGTGTGAGTCTGAGCGGTTTATTGTTCTTCGGATGGTCTGTCGAAAGAGGCACTCCACTCCAGACCCCTATCTTTTGTTCTGTCACGTTCCTTCAGGCCCTTTGGCTGCCCCCTAAGCGTGCGTGTGTGTCAGTGTATGTGACCAAGTAGTGACTGTAGTGTAGTGAGATGTGACGAACTCCTGAATGACTAATCCGGGTGGTGATCAGCGCCTCCCTCTGTCCTTCTGTGTCTCTCTTTCCAAATCCTGATAAGAGTCACCCCATTTATTTTGGTGAGATTCAGCGGGTTCGACAGCGGTACAGTCCCGCAGCGGAGCATCCACGCTCATTTGACTTTGGCTCCGTCTGGACTGATGACAGAGCGCTGCATTCACACTACCCATAAGCCTTTGCGAACGTTGTGTTGTATTGCATCCACTCCTGTCCATTGCGGTCACCGTGTAATTTTCAAATTGCCTCTACTTTTTGTCTTACCCTCGCACACAGGACATCACGTTAGAACACATCATTAAATTTATAGATGCTTTGGAGGGTTTTCAACGAGAGGTTCGACTCCAGAGATGGTGCTTCACTGTGGGTGGAAGGCCAAAACGCACAGGATGTGTCCGCGTTAAGAGTGGGCATAACTTGGCATCTTCTGTTAATGTGTTGTTTCTGAGAAGCATAAAGTCGTGGGTTCAAGCGGCACCGCTGACCCCTGCCTCAGTGTTAAGGCCTGCGTTATACTTGACGTGTGGGTCGCACAGCAATAATGACATCAGACGGGTCAGACATGCCCCCTCACGTGGCTTGGGCCAGCTGGGTTTTCACTGGGCACAGCATTTTTGCTGACCGCATTCAAAATGGCCAACGTTGCCAAGAGGCTGGTGGAAGAAGTGATGTGATTTAGTCATGTGGAAGTCATGGAAGGAAGTCGTAAACAGCACTGGACGACACGAAGCAGCGTGCAAGAAAACCCCGAGTGCTCGCCTTGTCCTTTTATTCCATGCCATGCCACCTGCACTTCAGACGAGAGGGGTCACCCACCTGAAACTGGACTTGGATGGGAGACCACCTAGGAAAAGTTTGGGATGCTGCTGGAAGAGGTGCTGGTGAGGCCAGCAGGGGGGCGCTTACCTCGTGATCTGTGTGTGGATCCCAGTGCCCCCAGTGCAGTGACAGGGGTCAACACCGTGCTGTAAAAAGGAGAGGAGAGGTGACGTAAAAACCGAGGTCCTGACTCTCTGTGGTTAGAAAAGATTTTGGGGCATCCCTCGTAAAGAGTAGGGGGTACCATGATGTCCTGGCTAAATTGCCCACCATCGGCCCCCTAATCATCCCCTGTCTCTGATTGTCTCTCTCTCTCATCACTTCACCACCTAACCGCTCATGTGTGGTGAGCATAGTGGTGCAAAAATGGATGCCATCACATCATCCCAGTGGATGCTACACATTAGTGGTGGCTCCCCACCCACTGAAGTGCTTTGAGATGTGAGAAAAACACTATCTGAATGTAAAGAATTATTATAATTATTAGGGTTAAACCAGAGTCCGACTCGGAGTGACGTTTAGTGATCCGCTTTGTAGTCTTAGGCCTCAGTAACGCTCAGTATTCTGCTGCCATCTAGTGGATGCGATCACATCATGCTAATAAATAATCCTGCACACTTATTAATATTCATGAGTGGGGTGGAGCCTTCAAACAAAACACAATGGCGTGTCAGTGAGAAGCTGTGAGGTCAGGGTTAGAACAAAGCGACCGTGATGACGATGTGAATTGGCACTGATAGTGAAACGTACACCGCACAGTATGACCAAACCTACATGATCTGCCTGGTGAATTCGGTCTCATGAGGGTTCATCATGGAAGTCATGTTGTGGCAAAAGGATTGCAATCAAGTAGAACGACAAGAAAGACGTTGGCCCCCAAAGCCCTGTTCTCAATGCAGCAACCGTCAAATGTTCGTGCCAAGGAAATGTGGAAGTAACTAAGCCTTGTGCCGCAGTAACACAGGGAGTGCGTCGAGCATGCGGATCGGGTGTTGACATTCTACCACCTCATATAAGAGGAGCGTGCAAAGGAACACGCGTGTACTGTCCCAATTGTGACGCTGAGCTGTACATTGGTGACAGTTTCTAAAACATGTCACACCGAGGGCGCGTGCTAAATCTGCATCAGTACCGCTGTGGACGCTCGTCCTGCTGTGTTTATGCTGACGTTTTGCTATTCATGTCTTCTTGTTTTCTTGTTTCCCAAAAGTTCATCATTTTTGCCTCATTTTTCCATAACATTATGGAGGTAGAAGTTGATAACGGGCACAACTCATTGTCCACCAGCAGAGTCTTCTCACGCTCATCCATCTTTCACTGATCAACTTCCTCTGCTGTGAAATTGTCAGCTCTGTGACAGTCGACCAGACGCTGCCACCTACTGACCAGGAGATATCGACCCGCCAAATCAAATGGGCCACCACAAGGAGAGTCTCGGGGCTTTAGGGTTGTTGTCCCGCTGGCGGCTGCCTCCATGTTAAAAAGCACCAATGCTGTGACCACCGTGACCTTCAACTGAGGAACAACATCCACCCCAGGGTGCCTTAAAAAATGACTGAGCAATAGGTGACACGTGACGTGACATCGCCCGTGTTGTTTTATTGAGCAAATAGCATGTTTGTTGACTTTTTAAATAAGGTTTTCCATAATGTAATTGGCCTCCATTGGATTAATAATTCACAAGTGACTGACATTTGTAAACATTAATTGAAATTAACTTCATTTAGCGCGCCGGCATCAGTAATTCTTTCAACCTGTGAAAGATGTCAATTACTGTTTCCCGGAGAGGTTCCGTTGAGCGTGTCACAGTGTGTCACAGCGTGTGACATGTGGAGTGTCTCAGCCGTCCTCCTCTTTGTGCCCAGATCTACGTGTGTGACGTGAGGAGCAGAACACGGTGCCCCGCCATAATTCACTCGCTCATTCAGCACTGTGACAAGTTTGCGGGTAAAGTGCAACGACCAACTTGGCTAATTACGATACGAGTCCATAAAGACACACAGCGCAGTCTGAAACTGATGAGCAGAACTGGAGCCCAGCACTGTGTGTCCGTCAATTCAACGACGACCTGCGCCCACTTCAGACCCTCCGCCAATGCCCAGAGTTTTCTTGCGCCCCAAATCCTGTACTTGTATTTGTGTTTCTGATATTTTTACAACTCAAAATGGGTGGCACCCTGGCACAGAGGTTAGCGCTGCCACTTCATGGACCTCACATTCTGCGTTCAAATCCCTACCATGTCTCTTGAACCCGGGACACCGATAGTCACAGCCGAGGACAGACTGAGCAGTGAGGACACAGAACAGCAAACAGCAGGTGACACCTCAGCATCACACTGGCACGGTACCTGCAGTGCCAATACTGCCAGCACCCCAATACCCCCCCCCCCCCCAAAGTTTTCCCTGCAAGGTGGAGGAGCTCCACAGATTGATGTCGTACCCAGGAAACCGCAAGAGTGGTGCCAAACGGGGCACAGCGCTTAGTACTTTCCAAATGGTGTCCATCATTGAATAAAGTGCAGGGCCATCTTCTTTAAATCTACCTTTCTAGCGGGGGCATCCAATTTCACACTGACACCCAGGGTCTCGCCTCGGTCCACCTTTAGTCAGATGTCTCTCTCTTTCTCCCTCTTTTAATTTAGTGCCCCCCTCCTAGGTGACCCCTTTGATGTGTTTGTGCCCATTTTCCCCAGTGCAGCTGACGGTGGTGCTTCTGATCACAGCTTTCAAAACTGTGGAGCCGACCATAGCTGGCAGGCCTGGCACTCCAGAGCCCTTTGTAATTTGGCTCAATCAGGACGTGCAATGGGTGCCCGTGATGCCAGTCAGCCTGGTCCTGTCATCTTACACATATTTGAGGACAAAGATAAAATGGCTGGCTTCAGAGGATTCAAATATTTAACTTTGATGCCTGCACAACGAGGCGTCCTCTTTGCCTGCCCGCCATGCTTGTTTTCCGAGGGAGCATTTGGAAGCCTGGCGGCCAGCTGCCCATTGTGCTGATGGCTCTTCCCATTTTGGCTGACCTGACCACTGATGGTGTGTTAATGGCCGATGAAGCCGTCCAGGGAGACGCCGCCGGCTTTGCTAATGTGCGAAGTCTAAAGTGCTCTCCAGAGCCGCAGGCGCCTGGCGTCCAGATTGTGGGAGCCATTTCCGTGTCCTCGGATATCCAGGGTCTGTCGCAGTTAATGCCACTGCTCGGTGCCAGCTCTGCCTCCGAATGGCCACTGGGCCAGCGCTGGCCACCATGAGCCAAGGCCTATTTGTACTTGTATTTAGCACTCAGGAGGCGACAGAAGCGACAGCAGCGGCTGATTCCTTCAGTGGCAGTCCTCGGGTCGAACTCGGCGAAACTGTGCCAGGATGGCAGGGCCATGCCAGGGTTCATTGAGTGGAGAATGGGGGTGGCTCAGCAGGCTGGACGTGGCTTCTCTTCATTTAGCTGTGTGCTCATTTATTGTCATTTGGTCCCACAGTCACACGCGTGTTTATTTAAAGGACTGTCTGCTTCAGTGTTCGACTCGGGAAGAGGCAGATGGGGGTCCCATTTGTAGACAGTTTTGTGAATGAAATGCCATCACTCGGGTGCTCTGTGTGGTATTATCTGGCAGGCCACTGGAGGGCGCTAGCACTCTTAATTTGGGAGATTACGTGAAGGTCTAAGGGGACCCTTATTTTAAGCCGATATGGGGGATTGTGGGTGGTCCTTGTATCCTAGCAAGATTTGCTGTCCATTGGGTGGCACTAATGACTGGAATACTGGGGCATGCCACCAGCTGGAAAGAGTGGGCATCCCAGAAGGAGTTGTTGAGTCCTCATCCTTTTAATACAAATTAGTGGGATTAATGTTCTTAGGGGGGCTGCTGCCAGGAGGCACCCAGACCTGGGATGTAAACGAGTATAAATGACACAGAATAGATATGGTGCCAAGGAAAGGGTTAGTCAAAGAACTGGGAATGGCGGAACCCCCTGATTACAAGGTGTACCCCCCTTTAATCCTAGGTGCCCGTGTGGAGTTTGATGTGCGACTGTGTGACTTATGAAAGACTGGGGTTCTGGTCATCAGTGCCCCCTGCCTTGAGTGCAGAGTGAGGTTTAGTGACAATCATAATAATAATAACAACGAGGATGAACATGCAACATAACCTGACGTTCTTAGGTGGTGTAATGTAGTGTTCAGGGTGTCGGCGGGCAGCACTCGGTGCAAGACAGGAAACAGACCAGGAGAGGGCGCCACACACACACACACACACACTAAACCCGATAATGAGGGAAAGTAGGACACAGCTGTGCTCATTAGCATACGGACACACCCCTAATCGACCATATATGGTAGCTGTTATGACTCTTGCTGTTATTCATATAGATTTTATTTTGTCTGTTTTTGGTTTATTATATTTTGCTGTCGTACAGAGAATTGTTTTATATATACTGTATGTATATATATATATATATATATATATATATATATATATATATATATATATATATTTGGTGAGATATCATTCCAACTCCATCTTATAAATTTTGTTTGCGGCATTTTGCAACGTTTTCTCATGGTCGCGGTTATTTTATTGTTGGTAATTACGTTTGTTGTTGGTCACACGTCCCATTTTATTGTTGTATGTAACGTCATGATGCGCCCCTATGAAAGATGCTGGTGGGGTGCCATCAATGTCCAGTTTTTTAGGTGAAACCTCAACAACTTTGTAAGTTTTGCTTAACGATTAGTTATTTGGTAAAAGGGTCAGTAGGTAGCCTGGACTTTTGCCTGTTTTTTTTTTTTTTTTTAGTTGATTAACTTCTCACAATTAGGTTTTGCAGATGGGCTTTGCACTTCTTTCCCAGTTTGACTTTTCACTGTTTTCTTGGCTGTTCTCTCAGGTTTGCTGTCATTTTGTTAAACTGTATTTCTTTTCAAGCTTAAAATGACTAACAACAGTAAAACTGGCCCTTTAGAGCCTTGTTGGCCTTAAAGTGATAACTATTAGCATAATGACACACCCCTAATTGACCCTATATGGTAACACTGGCCTTTTAGAGTCCTGGGTCGTTCTTGACATCATGACATCCCCCTGAGTGACCACAAATGCTAACCCTGACATTTTAGAGCCTTGTAGTGACTTGGAAGTTGGGTCATAGTTAACATACTGAGCCCCTCTAAATTAGTCATGTGTGGTCCTTTCAGAGCCTTACATTGGCCTTAACAGTGTAACTCATTAGCATAGTGACACACCCCTATTCGACCATATATGGTGACAGTAGCGTTTTTAGAGCCTTGGCATTGGATCACAGCTAAGCTCATTAAATTACAAAAAATTAAATTCAGTTTGACATGTATGGTGACCGTGACCTTTTACAGCATTGTGTTGGCATTGAAATGAGGTTGCAGTTAAAGTCATTAGAATACTGATGTGCCAATAATTAACTATTAATAGTGACACTGGCCTTTTACAGCCTGGAATCAGCCTTGAAAATAGGTCACCGTTAAGCTCATTAGCATACTGGCCTATTCCTAATTGATTATTTATGGTGACCCTGACTTTTTAGTGCCTTGTATTGACCTTGAAGTTAGGTCTCAACAAAGCTCATTAACATATTGACACACCCCTCATTGACCATAAATGGTAACCGTGGCTTTTTAGAGTCTTGTAATTGGCCTTGAAGTTAAGTCACCGTTAAGCTTATTTAACATACTGGCATATGCCTGATTGGCTAGATATGGTAACCCTGGCATTGTGTTGGTGTGAAAAAAGGTCACAGTTAAACTTCTTAGCATACTGATTTGCCCAGTTTGACTGTATATGGTGAGGTTGGCCTTCTAGAGCAGTGTGTCCCAGCCTCGGTCCTGGGGACCCCCTGTGGCTGCAGGTTTTTGTTCCAACCAGCTTCTGTTTTTAATTGGACTCCTGGGCTAATTCAGTGATGCTATTTCCCAAGTTCTATGTTTTGGGAACAATATAGAAATTAGAAACTAAGTTTGCTAAAAAAAAAAATATATATAATATATATATATATATATATATATATATATATATATATATATATTAATATTAAAATGTACCAAGCAGTTATATGGGAATAATGTATTTTTTTTCTTTTTAACAATATTTTCATTTTGATTTTCATTCTACTTTTCTAGGTGTTCTAATTGTTTAGATAGATATGAAACAAACAAACAGATAGATAGATATATAGATAGATACTTAATCCCCAAGGAGAAATTCACAAATGAGGTGACAGTTAAGCTCATTAGCATAATGACACACCCCTCATAGACTATACAGTGGTGTGAAAAACTATTTGCCCCCTTCCTGATTTCTTATTCTTTTGCATGTTTGTCACACAAAATGTCTCTGATCATCAAACACATTTAAACATTAGTCAAATATAACACAAGTAAACACAAAATGCAGTTTGTAAATGGTGGTTTTTATTATTTAGGGAGAAAAAAAATCCAAACCTACATGGCCCTGTGTGAAAAAGTAATTGCCCCCTGAACCTAATAACTGGTTGGGCCACCCTTAGCAGCAATAACTGCAATCAAGCGTTTGAGATAACTTGCAATGAGTCTATTACAGCGCTCTGGAGGAATTTTGGCCCACTCATCTTTGCAAAATTGTTGTAATTCAGCTTTATTTGAGGGTTTTCTAGCATGAACCGCCTTTTTAAGGTCATGCCATAGCATCTCAATTCCACTCCAAAGTCTTCATTTTGTTTTTCTTCAGCCATTCAGAGGTGGATTTGCTGGTGTGTTTTGGGTCATTGTCCTGTTGCAGCACCCAAGATCGCTTCAGCTTGAGTTGACGAACAGATGGCCGGACATTCTCCTTCAGGATTTTTTGGTAGACAGTAGAATTCATGGTTCCATCTATCACAGCAAGCCTTCCAGGTCCTGAAGCAGCAAAACAAGCCCAGACCATCACACTACCACCACCATATTTTACTGTTGGTATGATGTTCTTTTTCTGAAATGCTGTGTTCCTTTTACGCCAGATGTAACGGGACATTTGCCTTCCAAAAAGTTCAACTTTTGTCTCATCAGTCCACAAGGTATTTTCCCAAAAGTCTTGGCAATCATTGAGATGTTTCTTAGCAAAATTGAGACGAGCCCTAATGTTCTTTTTGCTTAACAGTGGTTTGCGTCTTGGAAATCTGCCATGCAGGCCGTTTTTTGCCCAGTCTCTTTCTTATGGTGGAGTCGTGAACACTGACCTTAATTGAGGCAAGTGAGGCCTGCAGTTCTTTAGACGTTGTCCTGGGGTCTTTTGTGACCTCTCGGATGAGTCGTCTCTGCGCTCTTGGGGTAATTTTGGTCGGCCGGCCACTCTGGGAAGGTTCACCACTGTTCCATGTTTTTGCCATTTGTGGATAATGGCTCTCACTGTGGTTCGCTGGAGTCCCAAAGCTTTAGAAATGGCTTTATAACCTTTACCAGACTGATAGATCTCAATTACTTCTGTTCTCATTTGTTCCTGAATTTCTTTGGATCTTGGCATGATGTCTAGCTTTTGAGGTGCTTTTTGTCTACTTCTCTGTGTCAGGCAGCTCCTAATTAAGTGATTTCTTGATTGAAACAGGTGTGGCAGTAATCAGGCTGGGGGTGGCTACGGAAATTGAACTCAGGTGTGATACACCACAGTTAGGTTATTTTTTAACAAGGGGGCAATTACTTTTTCACACAGGGCCATGTAGGTTTGGATTTTTTTTCTCCCTAAATAATAAACACCATCATTTACAAACTGCATTTTGTGTTTACTTGTGTTATATTTGACTAATGGTTAAATGTGTTTGATGATCAGAAACATTTTGTGTGACAAACATGCAAAAGAATAAGAAATCAGGAAGGGGGCAAATAGTTTTTCACACCATTGTATATGGTGACTGTATTGTCCCTTGAAGCTCATTAGCATAGTGACACACCTCTCATTGGCCTTTGAGTGTCTTGTAGGGACCTTGAAGATCTGAGCCTAAGAGGGTGGCACTGAAGTGTCTGGGACTGCCAAGTACTGGCAGGTTTATTATATCTGAAGATAAAACTGATGTGGCTGTCGACATGCAGGCCAAAGTCTGTTTCTGTGAAGTCAAATGTTTTATCAACACACTTAATTAACTAAAGCACTGTTGAAATTTAAAGAACAAGACTGCTAACCAGGAACACTAAACACACATGGCAGAGGTTCTCAAGTTCTCATCTGCACTCCCCTGGTTTGACCGGACACCCCTTTGGGTTCACTTTTGTCATCTGTGTGTTGGCATTGCCTGGTGGTCGTGCTGAATGCCTACAGAGGGCACACCATGAAGCCCTGACGTGCCCGTCTGTGTTTTTGTTTGCCGTTCCTTCTCTGCAGCAGACATGCGGGGGATTTCTGTGTAATTACCACTAAGCCTGGTATTTGTTCTACAGCTAAAGGCATTTAAGGATGTGGAGCAGTGGGATCAGGAAAATAAATCGTGTGGGTGAAATTTAAATTTGACCATCTGAGACCTTTATGGGAACATATTTGAAAGCAAGCTGACTTTCCAGGAGCAGATTCAGAGTTTTGGGAGTCTTCCTTCTGCTTCAGTTTGAAAATGACAGGAGAATTCAGTAACGTAGCACCCATCCCAAAACCCCCCAAGGCAGGAAAGTGAATCAGAAAATTGGACCACCAGCACGACTGGCCTTGAAACTGAGTACTCCTTAACACTGGCCTCATGCTTGTTGTCCAAAGCACTTTGTGGTGGTGCGATTTATAAAATGACTGAAGTGACTGGCTCTGGCGCCATTGATGACCAAACTCGCTTAATCCGCTTCAGGGTCACAGGAGGGCGAACCCCATCACAGAGCACCGAGCCCAGGCAGGCACTTACATGAAACAAAGATTGAGGGGCTTTCACTATGGCAGTGTTTAAAGACGGGTGGGCGTAACAGCTTTGAGAAACATCTTGGGTGGTGCTGACTTGTAAAGGCGCTATACAGAATCAAGACAGTTGACTCACTGGTGGTCTTACGTATTCTGTAACGTCAAGGAGGTCACGTTGAAAGGTGCTATATAGAATAAAGACAATTGAGTGGCTGGGGCTTTGAGGTACTCTGTAAAATGAAGATGGTCACCGTGAAAGACACTATATAGAGTGGAGGGAACTGAGTGAGTCTATAAAGTATTGATGATCCTTTGAAAAGTGCTATATAAAATAAAAGCAATTAGGTGATATTATTAAATTAGGCTTTATTATTAAAACAAGTAATACATCACCACTCATAGAATGGAGTGAACGGAGTGAGTCTGTAAGGTAAAGTTGATCCCTGTGAAAGGTGCTATATAAAGTAAAGGCAATTCGGTGATCGGTGGTCCCCTTTAAAATAAAGGTTGTCATTGTGAAAGGCACTATACAGAATGTAGACAGGTGATTGGTGGTCTTTGGTCCTCCAAGAAATAAAGGTGGTCTTTGTGAAAGCCACTATATAGAATGTAGACAATTGAATGACTGGTGGTCTTATGAACTCCATAAAATAAATCTAGCCACTGTGAAAGGTGATATAGAGAATAAAGAGAATTTAAGGACTGGTGGTCTTGGGTACTCCGTAATATAAAGAAGGCCCCTGTGTAAGGCACTATATAGAGTAAAGACAATTGAGTGACTGCTGGTCTTATGTACTCTACAAAGTTAAAGGTGATTCCTGTGAAAGGTGCTATATAAAATAAAAGTAATTAGTTGATTGGTGGTCCTGTGTAACATAAAGATGGTCCCTGTAAAAAGCACTGCATAGAATAAAAGTAGTTAGGCAACTGGTGGTCTTAGATCACCCGTAAAATAAAAGGTGGTCACCATGCAAGGCTCTGTGTGATTGGAGATCTTAGTTACTGCGCTATATACAGCAGGTAACGATGATTGAGGTCCTAGTGGTGTTCGTTACCCAGGATAGTAAAGGTGGTCATTGTGACAGAATGAAGATAACTGAGTGACCGGTTGTCTCATGTGCTCTTTAAAATAGACGTAGTCACTACGAAAGGCGCTTTACAGAAAGCCCTATAAAGTCCTGAATTGGAGAACTGAGCTAAATTGTATGGGTCTGGTGTGTAAGGCGCTATATACTTCCTAACATGGCTGGCCGACATCTGCTCAGCCTGTGAGTTGGCATCTCGGCTGTGAAGTGTGGTAAGGCGTGTGACTCCAGGTGACAGCGCAGCTGCCGATTGTCTTCTCACCTGCACTGCATCGCCAGCTGCGGCGCAGAAACAGAAGGTCATCGCTGCAGCACTGAGGAAGGTGTCGACGTTGGCGATGCGCCCAAGCGGCACCTCTGAGCGGCTCGGAACAGCAGAGCAGCCGCAAGATTTAAATAAATGACGGCAAATGTTGTTGATATCACTCAGCCCACGGATCACAAGTTTGTTGGCCATGATTTATCACACACTTTACGCGGCAGTTAGCCTGTAAACAGGGGCCGTTTATCACCAGAGAAGACCCCCCCCCCCCTTGCAGTGCCGAGAGCTGCATGCCAAGTGTCACCGGTAGGGAGGAGACGAGGACACACACACCGCCGACCTCCTGAACCTGAAAGGAGGAGCCGTTGTAAGTCATCTCATTTCAGCAGAAAGACCCTTAGGACCCTGGGTTCCTGTCAGCAGGCCGCCATTGTTAGGCCACCGTCAAGCTGTATACTTCAGGGAGTCGTCAGTGTTACCAAGTCACACGCTTCAGTGAGGACTAGAGCACCATTAGAGCTCAGGGAGGGTGGGCTCTTTTGTAATGCCATCTGAGGAGATCAAAGTAGGACACGCTAAAGGTTCATTCAGGTGACACAAATGGCTATCCTAAGAGTGACACCAACCGAGGGTGGGTTCTGCACTTTAATGAGGGTCTGATCCCCTTAATCAGGCTAAGAGACCACCATTGAAGAGTCAGAGTGGCCTGACTCTCATTATTGTGCCATTTGATTTCAGTGAGCACCTGATCACCGTCATGGTGTCCTACTGGTGGTCAGTGAGGTCCTGAATATCTTTGTTATCATCAGACTGTATACTTCAGTGAGGGCCCCACCACCAGTGTCAGGCTGTGTGGTTCAACGAGGGCATAGTCAGAGTCATCAAGAGGGACAGTTCATTGAGGACCAGACCACCTTCAGGAGCTCATCGAAGCTCAGACTGTCTGGTCAGGCCGTCGATCATCTAAGTGGGTCATGAGATTCTTTGATCCTGTTGCCGCTGTCATCGGGTCACGCCATTCATGGATGGACTGATTAGTCTTTAGAGCTCAGGTAGGGTCTGCTATGTTGTCATCAGGCCACATGGTTCAGTGGAGGTCTGACCCCCCCCACCATCATTAAGTTCCGTGGTTCACAGAAGGATCTGATCAAGATAAGAAATTCACTGAAGGTCTGACCTTTCACTCTGGCTGTAGAAGTCAATCAGGGTCTTGCCCACCATTATTAGGTCATACAGGTCATTGATGGTGTCCTTGTGGTCAAGCTGTGATGTTTCCTTGAATTTTGGGTAGGAAGGAAAAGGTAGGGAGACCTGCCTAATGAGCCGAGGGGGGGTTTGACTCTTGTCACCAGGCTGCTGGGTTCAATGAGGACTTTCCAGCCATCTTCAGGCAGTATGCTTTAGTGAGGGGGTTAGACCTTCATCACCATCTCGTGAGATTCAGTGAGGGTCTTGTTGTCGTCATCAAGCCGTACAGTTCAGCCAATCAGAATGTGTGTTTCAGTGGGAGCCTGACTGGCATCATTAGGGGTCAGGGCTCTAAATGGCTTCATGGCTCGTAAAGATGCTGACCACCCATTCATTTATAAAGTGAGTTCACTGAAGGCCTGACTGACATGTTTAGTTTATGCCATTCACTGAGGGCACCCAGTCAAGTGAGAACTCGGGCTGTGTGATCTAGTGAGGGTCTAATTGATGCCATCAAGTCAGATGAGGCTTTGACCCACCCAGTCAGGTTACATCATTTGAGCCAAAGCCTGACTTCCATTAGGTTATGAAGTTGAGTGATGGGTCTGATCATCGAGTCACGCTGTGGAGTTCAGTCAGAGTGTCACTACTGCATCAGAATACGATTCAGTTTATGAAGGATCAGTCTACCTGATTAGGCCATGAGAGTCTGTGAGGGTCTCATTGTTGTCATCAGGCTGGTGAGGTCAGTCAGGTCCAGAGTCCAGACCATTTGACACCATCAGGCAGTATAGAGAAGGCCAGAAGCCATTGCATTGTGTCTTTGTGGACCTGGAGAAAGAAAGCAAATGACAGGGTGACTGTATGAGGAAGTCGGGAGTGGCAGAGAAGTACATAAGAGTGGCACAGGATATGTACGAGGGAAGTGTGACAGTGGTGAGGTCTGCGGTAGGAGTGACGGAGGTGGGATTACATCAGGGATCGGCTCGGAGCCCTTTCTTATCTCCAATGGTGATGGACAGGCTGACAGACGAGATTAGACAGGAGTCCCCGTGGATGTTTAGTAACGTTACATGTAAAATGCAGCTTTGCAATAGCGAGGATTTGGGAATGCCACAGACAACCATTTCTCGAACGCCCTTACAACGTGTTGGTGATGCACAGAGTCCTAAGTTTCCGCACCACTCTACCTGAGGTCTGGTCAAAGCAAACGTTGGTGTGATGTAAAGATCATTGATCCAAGTGTGGATGAGCTGCAAGTGATGTCACAGCATCAACACACAGGTAGTACTGTACGGTAGTAGCCAGCATTTCACCCTGAATGGCTGATTGACAGTGCAGTGTCACACGGGTACAATGTTCGGGTTACGCTTTACAAGCCAAGAAGTTTCAAGACCACCGGGGTGTCAAAGATAGGGTGGGATCACAGAGACGGTGGTGGCACGTGACTCTGGAATGCAATCAGGAACAGCAGGAGAGTGAACACGACTAAGGCCAGGTTTATACTTCACGTGACGCGACGCATGCTGCAGCGGACACTCCTGCTACACTAGCGTTTGACTATTTATACTTGCGCATGTACTTTACGTATTTCTGGAGGAATCCAGCAGGTGTGAGATATCATCACGGTGAGAACAGGTTCGGCTTCGCTGTGTTGTGAATTGCCTGGAACAGCCATTAAATTCCGATGACACCTTACTGCAGTATCTCTGAAAAGGATGTTTAATGATTCAATCCAACAATCCAGGGATGTGTCCATTCCAGCAAGCATTGGGCACGAGGCAGAAACAATCCCTGGATGGGGTGTCACAAGGTGAATACAAGCACACACACACACACACTGGCGTCATTTTAGTGTCACCAAATCTGCATGTCTTTGGAAGGAAACCGGAGCACAGTGTGGAAACCCAGCAGGAAAACGTGAGAACACCAGGCAGGGAACACCAGCGACATGACTCCCAACGAGATAGCAGTGCTACCGCTCCACCAACGCATCACGCCCATGTGTGTAATTATTAACAGTATTCGTTATTTAAACGAAATTAACAATTTATCTGTAAAATGTAGCATACACACTTTAATGCATTTCATTATGAAAGTGATATCAAGTATGAATCTAAAGATTCTTAATTTGCAGAGTTGGAATATCAGACACGTAATGTGTTCTGTGTGGTGATCTGTTGCTGCTTACCACTGCTGTCAGGTCCAAGAAGCTCGTAGCGATTAAAAACTGGGATGACGTTTACGACGGTCTGCTTTAATGATAAAGTAAACTACGAGGTTAAAGTGGACAATTCGAGATTAAAGCCGAAATTTCCACTTTAATCACAAAATACACGTTTTCACCAAAAAAAAAAAAAACATGGCGCAGAAGATGGTATGTGAGAGTTTTAAAATGTCGTGTCATTACGATCGGGAATATGCGATGCTTGAATATAAGAGCACCACGAATGCATTTGTATGTCGCCATTTTGCTTCACCACATCAAACCATTCGTCAAACATCGACGCGCGCACATCGATCTTGTAGGATCTGCATAGTGGCTTTCTGTCACATGTAGACAGAAACCAGAGACTCTGACGTCACGTTCCGACTTTTATCACACTGCGCCCCCCCGACTTTTTGCTGGTACTGCAACTTGCGCACGCGTCTTGTTAATTTCTGAGGACCTGCTCAGTGGACGCGTGAAATGAATGCTGGAAACGTGTGGCAGCCCTGATATGGGCGCGTGCGCATTCTGAGCGTGAAGTATAAACCGGCCCTTAGAGCTGTGGCCACTTTCAGTGTAACCGTCACTTGACAAGGTGTTTGCTGTGGCCAGAACAGTGGGAAGATATGGCTGTGGATCATTCATCTCTACATATATATATATATATATATATATATATATATATATATAGTGAAGGAAACCCAGGCATCAGCAAACCCAAATCCCACCACGGACACAGAAGCACAGTCCCAAGTTCAAATACTGGAAGGTTTTATTATATTTACCTCCAAAAAAGTGATATAAACACAAACAAATACACAAACACAGGTCTTTCTCTCCATCATCCTTTCTTTCCTTCTCCCTACCACACTATCCTCCTCCACTCAAGTGTTGCTCCACTGCCTCCCAGCTCTGACTCGCCTGGATAATGGAGTGCGGTCCTTCTGATTACAGACCCACGAGTACTTCCGGTGCCAGGGCGCGACTGCCCGATAGAAGCACTTCCAGGTCACACAGAAGTCCATTATAATAGGGAGCTTGCCTCCCTGCAGCGCCCTCTCGTGGCACCCAGTGACTACATTTCCTGGCCTGCCCTGCTGGCTTCTCACTTGGTGTGGATTTCCGGGACTGCTGCCATCTAGTGTGCTGGGGGAATAAAAACTCCCCGGCGATTTCTTTTACAGGGGCTGTCTGTCCATCTCTTCCTTCCGGGTCTGCTTCCTGTTTCCTTCCCGGCCGGAATGCACGTCCAGCCCGTGTAACATCCACAATATAAAATCCAACGTCTGTCTGTCTGTCCGCTTTTCACGAGAGAACTACTTAATGGATTTAGGTCGGGGTTTTTTTCTAGAATTTGCTTGAACATTCTGGTTGATTTCGCGACTTCTCTCATCACGCTAAGTATCAGAGTTTGCTTGCAGGAGCGATTTATTCATGCCAATCCGAGAAAGGGGGGAAAGCGTGACGTCGAGAGTGGGGAGCCGGGTGGGACCCTCCTTGCTGTCCTGTATCACTTCTATGTGGGCAAAGTCATGGGGGACGGCTCGTTGTTAAATCAATGCGTCTGTTTATTCTCATTTCGGGGGGGTGTGTCTTGGTGTGCCCATCTCCGTGCTCGTTACTGTGCTGTTCTTGAGTTGTATAAATATGTGCAGCTTAGTGCAATGTCCTACCTTCCTGTCTTCTTCTTCTTCTTTTACTTCACCTATTCAATATTATTAATATTATTCAATGGTCTTACTACCCCAAAGATAATAGTAATATCAGAAAACTGCAAAGCATCTTCATGATTTCCAAGGAAACTAGAAAGCGTCATCACGAGTGCCACTTTGCGGCGGGAGGTACCCTAAAGTCGTGACGCCATTTGTTCTCAACTCCTTCTCCGGGTTGCTTGTGGGTGTCGGACGTTTCCTGGCTGCTTCTCACGTGATACGCGGAAGGACAAATTGTAATCCTAGTGAATCCCTAGGAGTGAATCTGCGATGCTCGATAAACACGGGCCCAGGTCAGCGTCATGAAGCCACACAGCTCGGTGAAGGCCTGTCCACCACAATCAGGATGCACGGTTCCCCACCATCAGACTGTATTTTCTAATGAGACCTCCTGTGATTTCACTGAGCGCCTGGCTGCCATCATCAAGCCATAAAGTTTGGGATTGGGCCGTGGAGTTGAACGAGACCTGCTCATCAAGCTTCATCGGTGGGCTCACTTGACAGTTCATTGAGGGTCCAGTCAGGCCATAAGAATCATTGAGAGTGTCATCGGGTCACACTGTTCATGGACAGACTAATCAGTGCCTGCGATTCAGGTGGGGGTCTGCTGTGTCGTCAGGCCACAAGGTTCACTGGAGGTCTGACCCCCATCATTAGGTTGTTCAGTTCAGGGAGATTCTGATCAGCTAGTTGAACTTTTAAATTCATTGAGGGTCTGATCATCTACTCGGGCTGGACAAGTCAATAAGGGCTTGACCACCTTGATTAGGTCACACAGTCCGCTGGTGACATCCTTGAGGTCAAGATGTGATGTCTCCTTATCTTTTGAAGAAGGGAAAGATCAAAGTAGGAGACACCACCACAGGCTCATTCAGGTGACAAACCTGGCTACCCTGAAAGTGACACCAAACTTCAGGCTGGGTGCGACCAAGTGTTTCACAGATCTCTGCCACTCCACCTCTCCCGCCTTGTGCCCATCTCCTTCCCTCCTTCCTTTGCAGGGATGAAGCATGGCAGCTAACTGCACGTTTAGCGTTCTTTAATGTAGTATTATGTGAAATGAAGAACATATCAATCTTTTAGTCGTCCCGATGTCAGGAGACAAATGAGGCACAAATACTGACATTATTATTAGGCTAATGTAAACTCAAATACCTAACATTTACATTTCACATGTATCTTTGTGAATTTTCCGCAGTGAATTTCAGTGGGAGTTAGCAAAGTCAGCTTCATGTCTACACTCTGTAAATAGCCTGCGGCGGCTTCATCAGGAGCATGAAAACTGCTCGCTCGCTCGCCCGCCCGCCTGCCCGCCCGCCCGCTCTCTCTCTCTCTCGCCGCCAGCTGCCGAGTCGTTTTATCTTTTTTTTTTTTTTTTTTTTTCCCTTCTTTCTGTTAAAACTTTGGATTTAAATTCGGAAGCGCAGTCAGATGACAGTTGAGCCAAGCTCCACATTTTGGAAATATTTTCTTTAATTCTTCACAAACGTGATATTACTTGGTGCTGTGCTCTCTCCGTCCATTGGGATAAAGTCTGAGTCGCTGCCTGTGTGGAGAGCCAGGCGATTAATGATTGTGTGTTAAGAGTGCCTTTCATCAAAGGCCAGGGCTCCGTGTTGGGTGCCACCTGTCTAGTGATCTGTTATAACGTGCCTCTCATGTCTGTCTGTCTGTCTGTCTGTCTATCTATTGTGACAGATAGGGGCGCTCTCGCTCCCTTAAACCTTCGGACACCACGCCAGACACCAGGTAAAATCCAAAATATTGAATTTATTATAATAATTATGTGCACAAAGCACCCTCCCCTCCACACTACTCATATACAATAAACAATAATCAATAACCAATCCTCCACACTCCCAGACGCGTTATCACCCTTCCACCCAGCCCAGCTCAACGCTCTGGTGTTTCTCAGAGTCTTTTATAGTCCCTAACCCGGAAGTGTTTCCCAGCCTTCAGTCCATGTGACTCTTATCACTTCCGGGTCAGATAAAAAATCCTCTTCTTCATCCTGGAAGCACATCATTCCTCTTGTCAATGTGACTCTGACGTACTTCCAGGGCGTAGGGCAAATAGTCGCTGCTTCTCCCTGCAGCGCCTTCTACCGGCCCCCGTGGTATCCAGCAGGGCTGTAAAGGAAAACTCCAATGTCCATAATTCCCTGCTGGCATTCAGGGCACCTCCATGCTGCAGGGAGGGCTCTACCTGGCGGCCTGGGGGTATTGGCCGGGATGAACGGCCAGCCATCTGTCTGTCTGTCTATCTGTCTATCTATCTATGTTATATAGTGCCTTTCATATTCTATCCTGCCAACTATACTAAAATTAATATCTATCTATCTATTTATGCTGCCGACTATACTAAAATTAAAATCTATCTATCTGTCTATCTATCTATCTTATCTATTTATGCTGCCGACTATACTAAAATTAAAATCTATCTATCTATCTATCTATCTATCTATCTATCTATCTATCTATCTATCTATCTATCTATCTATCTATGCTGCCGACTATACTAAAATTAAAATCAATCTATCTATCTATCTATCTATCTATCTATCTATCTATCTATCTATCTATCTATCTATCTATCTATCTATCTATCTATCTATCTATCTATCTATCTATCGACTTGCTGTAGGCCCACGTTTACCATTTAGATGTGTGTGTCATCATTCTCTGCCATCTTGTGCCACTCCATAAGGGCAGTCGCTAATTCTCATTTTCCGCGGTTTATCACGGCCTGATCATCTTCTCATATACTGGTGAGGATTCATTGATCACAGTGCCTTTCACGTGTGGCTGGCTGAGAAGTGATGTGATGTTTGTACAGCGTGCATGAGGGTGCAGTATGGAGAAATACATGTGCAAGTGTCAAAACTCAATTAATAAAGTAAATTATTCTTAAAGGGATCTGTGATTCAGAAAAGGTTAAGAATCACCACATTGTATGGTTTAGAGCAGGGGTGTTGAACTCGGGGCCTGGTGGGCTGCAGTGGCTGCAGGTTTTCATTCTCACCCTTTTCCTAATCAGTGACCAGTTTTCACTGCTAATTAATTTCTTTTCCCTTCATTTTAAGAGCCCTGTTTTTAGGATCCAGTCCTCTGAATTGATTCATTTCTTTATTAAATGGCAGCCAAACAGAAGTAAGACATGAAACGAGCCGACAGATGACCATCTAAACTGGGATTTCAAACTCCAACCAGTCTCATAATGAGAAGCCCATTCCCACTGTTAATTAAGCCCGTTATTTAATTCCGTGGCCTGTTGCTGCTCTCACAGCAGACATTTCCAGAACTGTAGATTTTCTGTTTTTTCTAAGAGCATCATCAAAATGTTGGGTGAGCTGAGCAGACCAACTTGACTGAGACCCTCAGCTTTCTTTATTTGCAGGTGAGCTGGTCGAGTGGCGGTCTGTTTCGTGTGTGTTTCGTTAATTAAGGGGCGGATTCAAGTTAATTAAAACGAAGCCAAAAGGAGTTAATTAGCAGCCAAATCTGGTTACTGATGAAGAAGATGGTGAGAATGAAAACCTGCAGCCACTGTGGCCCACCAGGACACCCCTGGTTTAGACTGAAAGGCTCAATATGATGGATAAAATGGAAAGTACTGTATGATATACGCACAGATTCAAAAATGGTATAAAATCGATTTGAAAGGCTCTATATATTGGGCAGATTGAGTGAAAGGCGGCACTATTAGACGGGTACATAGATCTATATAGGAGAGGCGCTATATAACAGGAGGATGTTGAAGGTGCTATAAAGTGAATTCTTAGGAAAGGCGCTATATAAGACAGCTATAAACTGCGCCTCAGGGTTGAGGATTGGAGTGTTTGATTTAACAAGTGAAGAAAATGTGAAGCATCAGTTAATGAAAGAAACAGTATATAGCGCCTTTCCTTCAGTTGTTTTGATTTTGGTGTGACCTTGAGCGTGGTGCCATGTCATTGTGTAAAGCTCCTTTGCCAAGGCGCTGCTAGTATTGACACTGTGTAACCTGGCATGTCACCTTCTCTAGCCATGCGCACAGTGACAGTGAGACAGTTTTTGTGTCACACACACACAGATGTGTGCTTCCCACCCTTTTAACCCTTCACATGCCACTCCAGTTAGCCCAGACATGCCCGTGTCGTGTGTTTGACCCCCTGTACCCGCACGTCTAATGCTAACCTCTCTTTCTTTTTCTCTCTTTGCAGTCTCTGGATGGATTTGTATTTGCACTAAACAAGGAAGGAAGGTTTTTGTACATCTCAGAAACTGTGTCCATATACCTGGGGCTGTCACAGGTAAGTGCCACATGTCACTCGTGTGTTTAAAGTCATGGCTGGTATTAATGACGTGAAACTAACGCTGACTTTCAAAGTGAATGGACCTGCAGATACTCGGAGAGACGCTCCGTCAAGGACGTTGACCGCTGGGTTTCTGCACGCCAGTCCCTGGTGACGGCTGGGTGCATGTGAGGTGACCACAGCTGACGTTTTTCTCAGCTGGACGAGGTGGCAGATGGAGCGCTGCACACTGAGCGTGCTCACTGGGTAATCCCAGAAGGGCAGATGAAATGAATGGAGGTGTGACACATGTGAACGTATCGAGTCAAAGACTTGTCACTGATGGTGAACAGGGTGTCATGGGCGCCACTCCCTTTGCTGAATTTTGATTGTCCTTGACACCTGCAATGGTACATGTGCCTAATGGTGGTCAGTAAGTCAGTGGTCCGGTTTGGGGCTTTGCGGTGAAGTTGTGTCTCTGGTAGAACTCGTGCATTGGCAGACTGGGCTGAGGTGGCACCCTGATGGGCAGCATGGCTGGGTGTGTTGCGATGACAGGGCACTATAAGTGAGGTGAAGATTACCTGGCATGTGCTGTGCCTGCTGTTTGGGGCCCAGCGTTACCACCGTGAGTTTGGGTGTAGAAACCAACATGTCTGGGCTGCGTGTGACTTGTTATGTGTGCTTCATGGGTGTGTCTGCATGCCGTGTGTGTGTGTATTTACACACGTCTGTGCTTGGGTGTGTGTGCGTGTGTGTGTGTAACCGAGTAAACCGAGGCCGTGCATGTGGGTGTTTGTGTGTGTGTTTGTTTACATGTTCACACTTGTGTGTGTGAGTGTAATGGTCTCTGCACATTTTTAAGTCTGTGTGTGTGCGCGCGCACATGGTTGTTAGAACTTGCACTCCTATCCACGTCTGTGTGAGTCTGTGTGTGTGTGTGTGTGTGTGTGTGTGTGTGTGTGTGCGCGCACGCAGACTCCTTCACAGGATTTGTTTTGTTTGTTTTCTGCACATAACATGGACACCTTTACACACGTGTTTGTGATGTGTGTGTGTGTTTGATTGTCTCTGCACATATCTGTGTGTTTGTGTGTGTTCTTTATGCAGCTGTTAGTACACACACTTCTCAATGTGTGCATGTGTGTTTGATTGTTTCTGCACATGTCCGTGGTCCTCTGTGTGTGTGTGTGTGTGTGTGTGTGTGTGCGCGCGTGCAGTTCTTACAACATGCGTTCCTTTACGTGTGTGTTTGTGTACACGTTTGATTGTCTTTACGCTTGTTTATGAATCTATTTGTGTGTCTACAGTAATGCTTGAGCACACGTGTGTGTCAGTGTTTGTGCCCATGTTTGTTTGTGGCCCTGTGTGTGAGTGTATAGTTGTTTGAGCACACACGCCTTTACATGTGTGTTTGCGTGTGCACATAGTCGTGATCCTGTGTGTGTGTGTGTGTGTTTGTGTATGTACATAATTGTTAGATCACTCACTCCTTCACATGTGTGCCCGTGTGTTGTGTGTTTGTTTTTTTGCACTTGTGTGTGTGTGTGTGTGTGGTTGTTGGTGTGTACTCCTTTACACACGGGTGTTGTGTGTGTGTTAGTGTTTGGTCGCAGTCGCTCATGTTGGTGACCCACGCGTGTTGTGTTGTGTGTGTGTGTGCCAGCGGCGGTGTGCCGTGGTGGCGGAGTGGCGCACTGAGCAGCGTCCAGGCAGCTGGGCGGCCGGTAATTGAGATGTGTCTGTTTGCTTTGTGTAACAGATGGCTCTGTGTGCTTAGGCTGATAGCTACGAAAATAATAATTGCGTTCTCCTGGCCAAAAGAATATTAGCTTTTGGGTTTTGGCCATTTTCGTCAGTCCTCCTGCCAGCACAGCATATGCACATGTATGGATTGGATTTTCAAGGAAATTGATGCATCTGGACAGCCTCGGCCATCTGAATTCTCATCTGTTCATGGGGCCCGCGTTTAACCCCTTGCGCGCTGAGCCTGGTGGCGGCGGGACTCGACAGCTGCCCCCTCCATCCGTACCTCTGTCCGTCCGCAGGTCCGCTTTCTGAAGGGCACAGCAGTGGGTGGGACGCCAGCCCTTTCACAGGCCAAGCTCTCGCACGCCGGGCCAGTTGGCAGGCGTTTCAAATGCCATCAAAGTTCTTGTTGAGAAAAAAGAGTCGAGTCCTCGTGGCGCTGCAGGGAAACTCGACGCCTCGCTGAGCTGACACTCCAGATTTCAAACGGTGGGTGGTGGTGGTGGCCCGTCTGGGTCCCCGATAAACTTCACGCTTATGGAGAGCAGGAATGGGGCAGAAACTCCAGGACTTCATCCTGACGATCCTCCGCTTTGGGGCCTCGCTGTCCTTTTCAGAGCTCCGTTCACTTGACCACCACTGCTCATAATGCTGAGTGCGGCCGAGTAATCGGTATGACCTGAGACCACTGGGGGGCCCGGAAACCATCGGAGAACTTGTCACTTTATACTGGGGTGGACTGGGACATCGGCAAGGAATTCCGACATTCCAGAACAATACCCTCTAGATGAGAAGGTGTATCATTACCTATGGCCCTAGCCCAGCTGGGTCGGGACCCCCGAATAAAAAGCCCACCGCTCATTCAGTTCTTTAGTGAGCTTACAGCGTCACTGTCTTAGCCTACGACAGATGTGTGCGTGTGTGACATCTTCAGTCGGGCGGCTGCTGCCCAATTTCAGAACATCAGATTTAACAAAATGGTAAAATCGTGTCCCGGCTCAGACGCTGCTCAGTTCAATAGTAATAATAATAATAATACATTTTATTTATATAGCGCCTTTCCCATGCTCAAGGCGCTTACAGAATATAAGAAGAACTGCAGGGTATACAGTATATAGCATTGTACAAACCAGATAAATAAATAAAGAAGATTACGACAGTGAAATCAGAGAAACATCCGCTGAACATTACCGTGATGTGAATAAAACGAGAGTCGCCATTCATTCTGTTCTCTGGCTATTTAAAGAATCGTTTCTGTCTTTATTATCAGAGGTGTCTCTGCACTGTCCCCCATCTCCCAGCAGAAGGCGCTGTTGTGCCAGAAACGAACAATGCAGCAAGTTGCCTCAGTGTTGTGATCGGGGGCTGTGGGGGTCGAGGATTCTGTTTATTTTATTATTCGCTTATATTTTTTAACGATTCAGATGTTGTGTTTTGTTTTGCAACGTCTTGGAAGCCATTTTATATCCTCAGTCGCCGCCATTTTGTAATCCCGTCGTTAGGCCCCCTTCCCCGCATTTCTTCTTCATTTCCTTATCCAGTCTGCCGATGCCAAATCCTCAAAAGACCCCGTGCAAAAAAAAAAAAAAATTCTAGCGTGTTAGTTTAGATTTTTTTGTCCTCTCGACCTCGGGTCTCGTCTCTCGTTTTGGCTTCCGTTTCCTTTTGTTCTCGATCCCTTTTTGTTTTCATGCTCCGGTTGTGCTCAGAAACTTCATCTGCCAGCGCCGACAGAACACTCAATAATTTAAGATGGTCTTAAAATTTTTATTGGAGAAGCAAATTAGCCATCACTTTCAAAGTGGCCCATGCCACCCACTTGCTAGCACCAGCAGGCTTTAGCCCGACTGGGCCCAAAATTGGAGGAAAGCGGCCTTCACAACCCGAAGCCGACTCACGTTTCCTGGCCCAGTATTTGACTCGGGAGATTTTTGGAGGTTTTTTTTGGTGTAATGAACTTGAGGGGTCCCAAGCACAAAGCCCCTAACAATAACTCAGAATTGCCCACTGGGGTGAGGTGGGGGAGGATTACTGTCAAACCCATGTTAGAAACAAACAAAGGGGCAAGGAAGAAAGCCTTTAAAATTCAAAGATTTATTTTCACAAAAAGGTCTGTGACAAAAATCAGCTCCGGAGAGCAGAGAAGTCCCAATGCGGAGTCCAAGAGGTGACGTCCCCAAACCTGAGCCCGGCTTTGGTTTTGTGAGTTGCTGGCCACACGGCAGTGGTGCCCACGCCAAGTGCTTGCTGCCTCCTGCCCTTTGAGCTTTGAGCGGACACATGGTAAGTGAGAGGATGCTTTCCAGCTGGTGACGCTCCGACTGCTCATCTCATTGAGGTGAACCCACGCGACACTGGCACGAGCAGCCATCATTGGTGTGCCACATACTCCCCAGAATGCACCTCCATGGGCAGGCTGGACCTGACCAACGTTTTGCCGTGTTGTCCCTCCACAGTGTTTTTGAGACGCCAGTGTGGAGCTACTCGAGGACCTGACCCGTGCCAGGCGGGTGCACTTGGCACTCGCTGAGAAGTGTACCACCCTTCACGGGGCCGTCGGCTTGTTTTGGGAGAACAGCTGTTGTCGTTGATGCAGGGCACCAGGCGGCTCTAGAAGTACAGCGAGAACAGATGTTGCCCTCGGACCCTGCAAGACAGTTGGCACACGCAGCGGTGGTGCTTGGTGTGTTGGCGCACCCTTAGAGTACTCATTTATTACACGTCAGATGGAGATGGGGGGGTTTTAGCACGTTATTAGAGCAGGTGATTGGTGTGCAGCTACCCGTCTACGAGCGATTGTGAGATACAGACGGACCCGAGGCGATGGGGGGCATTGCTGTAAAATCTGCCTACAGTTGTTTAAGATTTTATGCTTTCAGTGGCTGTGACACATCATCTTTGGGCACATAATGAAGGAGATCCTCGTTTTATGATCTGTGACTTTGCCACTCGATTTTGTCCCCAATCCACTGACACGTTGACACTTTTCTTTTCAGCAGAGTTAGCACCACAGATTGTATTGAAGCAGGCTTACATTTTATTTCTGTCAGCTTGTCACTGGCGATGCCAACACTGCACACACACACACACACAGAGGTTGGCACGCTTCAAGCACTGCCACACATCCTTTTGTTGCCAGTCCCCTGGCAGCGACTCACCTCAGCTTTCATTGTATGGAGTCCATTGCTCTGTAGCCAATCACAGAGAGCTGGGACTTGTGGGAGGTGGGATTTGTTTCTGCCCAGTAGTACTGGGATGTTGTACCACGTTAGCCATTAGGGATGTAGTGAGAAGTCAAGCAGAATGGCTAACTAAAAAGATGACAATATATAAGCTTTGGAGGCCGCTCAGACCCCTAATCTTACATCTCGCCTGAAGGGGGGGGGGGGGGGGCTTCGAAAACTTGCATATTGTCATCTTTCTATTGAGCCAATAAAAGGGGTCGCTTTCCGTCCAGTCCAATGGGATCTCAAGTGCCCGCCCACCTGAGCAGTAAGACAGGCCGGTGCTGAGCAACAATAACATTTATTTCTAGAGAGACGTTTTCATACAAGTGACGTCGCTCAAAGTGCTTTACAAGATGAAGAAAGAAAAAATATAAAAATGAGACAATACTAATTCACAAAGAATAAAAGTAAGGGTCTGGGAGGACAGGAAAAACAAACAAAAAAAAAACAATCTGCAGGGGTTCTGAGGCCACGAGACCACCCAGCCCCCTAACAGCAGTGATCTCAATCAGTCCTCATGGCTTTCAGGCTTCACATGGAAGAATAAGCTGATGATGGACATCATGTGGACATCTGGCCTCCAATCCATGAATGCTGGGACAGCACGGTGCCCTGATCAGGTGGTGGTGGTGGTGGCGCAGATCACAACCACAGAGAACCGTAAAGAAAACAGCAGAGAAAGTAGGGTTAGTATGAGCGTGGAGCCACGATAAAAAACAAATGATAGGAAAACAAAGCGCACACCTCCATCACAGTGACGAGAAGAGCCTGAATGTCACAAGTCTTAAAAGGGTTGTGGTCTCGCTGTCCCAGCAGGCTGGTTCAACGTATGGCCAACGTGTCTCTAGGATGTGCCTGTTTCTGTTTCCATGTCGTTATCGGTTTTGTTTTTAAAGCTTTTCACATTACACTTGGCCTTGGTCATTACTGAGGTGGGACTCCTGTTGTAATCATCTTGAGCCGAGAAGAAAGAGCGGAAGGTCTGAGGCTGTTGAGCTGAAACAAGCGCAGACATGGCGGTGGCGGGGAGTACGGGTGCAGCGGCCGTGTGGTGTTACGTTTATCTTGTTGTTGCATATCTGCCAGTCCAGCTATAGAATTGTGCTTGGAACTACATGAACTTTCACCTGGAAGTCCTGTATGTAAAAAAAACGTTCCACAAGTGCTTTCTAATGTTCTGTCATTAGAGGTCGCCATTTAACCTGGCAAAGGACTTTCTGACACCAAGGGTTGGCGCCGTCTGCTGATGCCTCTCCTCCTCCACCCTCTGCAGAACGGAACATTGACGGTCTGTCCACCGCCCCGCCCCCCAGGACCCACCCCTCCCTGCCAGGACTCCATATGTCCAGCAGTTCAGCCGTTACAGTTAAGTGTATTCTTAAAATTGGTCATTTGCACGTATTAGACAAGTGTTATACGCACGTGAGACAAGTAGATGTAACGTCTCACTAAGAATTTAAAAGGCTACGTATATTTGTATTATTTTGTACTGAGCCCTACTCGCTTCACTTGCCAACCCCTCAGCCTGCACTACGCGCCAGCCACCTCACATCTCTGCCACTCACGTACAGTTAGGTCCATAAATATTTGGACAGAGACAACTTTTTTCTAATTTTGGTTCTGTACATTACCACAATGAATTTTAAATGAAACAACTCAGATGCAGTTGAAGTGCAGACTTTCAGCTTTAATTCAGTGGGGTGAACAAAATGATTGCATAAAAATGTGAGGCAACTAAGTCTGCACTTCAACTGCATCTGAGTAGTTTTATTTAAAATTCATTGTGGTAATGGACAGAACCAAAATTAGAAAACAGTTGTCTCTGTCCAGATATTTATGGACCTAACTGTATGTGGCTTTCACTTTCACCAAATAACAAATCTTTGAATTCTCACGGATACGCATCTTTCACTACTTTTCCTTGATGGCAACACGAATCAGACGATCTACAAGTCTCCCAACTTAAAGTTTAAAATCTTACAATATCTCCATACTTCTGTTATATCACCTATGTCCATATTTTCAATCTCTTTTTGCTTTTCGTCTGTTTCACATTGAATTTTGATTCCATGTGACATCAAACACTGTGTGACATCAAGTACTGTGATGTTCCTACATTGATGGATTAAAAGCCAGAAGTCTACCTGACCATCATCATCAAGTCCTTCCATGAGAGCCCTAAATACAAAGAGGACTGCTCATTGATGTGAGGTAGAATGCCCAGAGGGGCTGGGTGGTCTCGTGGTCTGGTACCCCTGCAGATTTTATTTTTTTTCTCCAGCCGTCTGGAGTTTGTTTTTTCTGTCCTCCCTGGCCATCGGACCTTACTCTTATTCTATGTTAATTAGTGTTGTCTTATTTTAATTCTTATTTTGTCCTTTTTTCCTCTTTCTTCATCATATAAAGCACTTTGAGCTCCATTATTTGTATGAAATGTGCTATAGAAATAAATGTTGTTGATGACAGCACAACGTATAACCGCCCGTGAGTGAATCTCGTTTCTTTCTCTCTACACAAACTGTGTCTGCCAATAGCATTCACAGAAATGAGAGAGGACTGACCTGTGGGCGTGGCTCTAAATGTCTTAGTTGTGGGCGGGACTTTTCCAAATCTCTTTGCATAAAGTCTTGTCTCGCGGGATTTCACTTTCACCAAACAACAAATCTTTTAATTCTCGTCGATACGCCTCTTCATTGGGAAGAAACGCTACTGATGGCAACACAAATTAGACGATCGACAAGTCTTTGACTTGAAGTTTAAATCTAAACAATATATTTGATCTCTTTTCGCTGTTCCGTTATTTCACCGAGTAATAATTTCCATTTTTTTTGTGCTAATGTGATCTTTACTCTCATTTTTTTGAGACTATCGATTTTTCGTACTTCCATTATCTCTAACCTGCTCTGCCTGTGTATCTCGCCAGTGTTTGTGAATTCTTTATGACGTTCTACTTTGTCACCTACTCTTTGACTTTTATTTCCAGCCCCAGGCGTTGGTTAAATCTCTTGGCACAAAGTCTCGTCTCGCGGGACGTGAAAGTGTCTCTCTGAGAAAGTCACATCTCGTCTCAGGATTTTTTTGTTAAATGGAGAGATAAATCTGAACCCAGCAATAGTTCATACGCCAGAGGTCAGACGTGCTGGGGGGCTGAGAGGATGGGCCCCTCGCTTTGGTTGTAAATTATGGTAGCAAGCACTAGGATAGTAGGGGGAGCCTTTTATCAAACAGATCAGATGGACAGTGGGGGGTCTGACACCCCCTCAGCTAAGTATTACTGGTGGAATTAACTAGAGGCAGGACTAGAGCAGTGGAACGCTAGGAGTCAGATGAGGAAGAATAAATGGCTGAAATGATAAGAATTGTAATAAAAGTAACGGGTGCCCATGGCTGGAGCTGAGTCTGAACGTGTGCCATACACTAAAGCCTGATTCTGCTGCCTGCCCTGAGACTCCGTGTGCCTTCATTAGGGCCGAGGGGGCCCGTGCCGTGTCTGCCTGCTTCAATGCCATCTTGAGGGGGCTCTCGCTGAAGAACCATTCATTGGGTACTTTGTGTTTATTTCATCTTTGTGGTGCCCCAGCCCTTTCACATCGTTGTGTCTCCTTTTACAAGCGCTAAGGCTTCACCCTAAAGATGATGATGATGATAATAATAATAATAATATTTAAAGTTGAAGGAAAAGAAAAAGAAGTCAAATGTAATACAGTTGGATTTTGCGCTAAGCTGCACATAACTGCCACAACAACATCAAGATGCAGTAGCCCAGCAATGAGCACCGAGATGGAGAGATTGAAACACACGCACACCAAACGAGAGCAGAGCCCAATAACGGACTTGTTGATTTAACAACGAGTGAGCCGCAGCCAAACGTTCTGAAGAATCGCCTTCCCGCTGTGACAGCCACGGGAAACGCCTTGTAAAGTCAGTTGTGGAAATTATCCAGGGCAATGCCACTGCTGTTTCTGACATCACGTTCACTCTCCCAGTGTTCCCAGTCGTCCTCCAGACTCCCTCTTGTGATCCCACCTCATTCTCTAGGAGGCCCCATTTATCCGATGCAAGTGTACTGTGAATGTTCCTGGGGGTTTGTGGAATGCAGAGCTCAGCGTTCCTGTGTGACATTTTGTTGTCAATCACCCATCCAGCCCCGCCTATCATTACAACAGTCAGGATGAGGACGGGCCATTCAGCCCAACAAAGCTCACCAGTCCTCTCCACTTAGTTCTTCTGATAAAACATCAAGTCGAGTTTTGAAAGTCCCTAAAGTCTTACTGTCCACCACACTACTTGGTCGCTCTCTGTGTAAAGAAAAACTTCCTAATGTTTGTACGAAATTCACCTTCACAAGTCTCCAACTGTGGACAACTGTGAACTGTGTTCTTGATGACCTCATTTTAAAGTCCCCATCTTGATCCACTGCACTAATTCCCTTCATCATTTTAAACACTTCAGTCAGGTCTCCTCTTCATCTCTGTAAAGGCTCAGCTCTTTTAATCTCCACTCATCACTCATTCCCTGTAGCCCTGGACTCAGCCTTGTCGCTCTTCTCTGGACCACCTCTAGTGCTGCTGTGTCTTTATGGAGACCCAAACTGCACACAGTACTCCAGATGAGGCCTCACCAGTGTGTTACAAAGACTTCAGCGTCACCTCCTGTGACTTGTACTCCACACATCAAGGTGCTATATGACCTGACATTCTGTTAGCCTCCTTAATGGCTTCTCTACTGCTGTCTGGAAGTTGATATCTTAGAGTCCACTATGACTCCTAAATCCTTCTCCTAAGGTGGACTCTCGATTTTCAGACCCCCTCATTGTGTATTCAGACCTCACATTTTGACTTCCTACGTGTAATTCTTTACATTTACTGACATTAAATTTCACCTTCCACAAATCTGCCCAAGCCTGTCTGCAGTCCAAACTTAACCCACCTGTTCTTTATATTCCTATCTAAATCATTTCTAGATATTAAAAACAGCAGCGGCCCCCGCACTGACCCCCACTGAGTGTGATCTGATGAGCTGGGTTATGATGATAGGTTCTTTATGTCCTCATAAGAAGTCTGACAGACGAGAGGAGACGATTCTGACCACCGTGCTTGTTTGTTTAGCTGATCTCTCCCAGCGTCCCCTCCACAGCCTTCCTAACGTTTATCGAGGTCCCTGCTTCAACTCCATGTCTCGGTGGTTGGCTTGATTCCCACAGTACAGAAGTGCTTCCTGGCTTCACTTCAGCTTTGTCTCCACTGGGTGTCCTTGAGTATGCGACTGGCCATTTAGTCAGACCATGGATGTGGCATCACAAGTGCCATCCTTTGGGTCAGAGGCTCATTCTGTAGTGCGGTGGACCTTCAAATCTCAACGCAGTGTTACTGTGGAGATCTTAGGTGAAGAGGTTTGCACATCCAAATTGTTCTTGAAGAGCTGAGGTGGGCTCAGTTTTCAGGTTTATAGGTCTGAGTGAGATGTTCAGGGCTGCCACTGTCATAAGTTGGCACCGATGAAGTTGTCCTTGTGCCACATGCCAGTCCAAGTCACAGGGCAGTGATTAGAAGGTCTAAGACATGAGCATGAATTCCCCAGCTTTGTTCTGATGAGATGTTCCTCACTCCCTCGTCAATGAATACAGCAGAAGATGTTTGACAAACAAGAGGAGACCATTTGGTCTGATTTAACGAGTGGCTGAGCCGTCCCCGTGTCTCACGCAGATACGTCTTCAACTCCGTGACTTGGTAGTTTTGTTTCCGATGGCCACATCTTTCTAAGTAAAGAAGAGCCTCCTGGCTTCCATCCTAAATGCACTTACCCTTAATCTCCACTAGGTGTCCTTGGTTGTGTTGATTTGCTATTTACTTGAACCACAGATATGTTGGGTTAAGCTCGTTTTGTAGTGTGGTGGGCCTTCAGATCTCCTGTCGTTATGTTGGAGATAATTGCGTGAATTTGGTTGTTGGCTTGTTCTCTGAAGACCTGAGGAGGATTCGGCTTTCAGAATCGTAGATCCAAGCAAGACAGCAGTGATGTTAGCATGAGCTAATGTTATAATGAGAGGCTCCTCACATCCTCATCAACGTCGCCCCACCACTGCTGTGACTAAAACATAAGAAATGTGACACATGACAGGAGACCATCAGTCCATAAGGCTCCTTCTAGATCTTTCCTGAAGGTTGTGACTTGATGGCAGGTTGTTTCAGATTCCCACAGCTCTTGGAGCCAAGTGTGTATCTCTGCAGGCTGGAGCCTCGACCCTGGAGCTGCAAGCAGGAGGAGTTGAGTCCAGTGGATGCAGTGGAGGGTCGCTGCAGATCTCCAGCTGGGCCCGGTCACACTGGGGTTCAGATTAGGGTCAGTCGATGGACACGACTCCTCCGAGGGTCCAGGGCTTGCGGAGATGCCCCTTCCCTTTGAGTGACGAAGTGCCCCCTGGCTTCAGTCCTGGATGCACTTCTCCTTAGTCTCCACAAGGTGTGCTCACGTACACAATTCACCATTTAGTCAAATCACACACATGGCATCTCTAGCGCCATCTGTTGGATTAGACGCTCCTTGTTTCAGGGCTTCACTGTACACGCGCTATATAGTGGCCAGCAGTCGTCGACATACAGCAGGTCAGACCCCCGTGTTTCTTCCCGTTGTTCAATTGCCTTTCATTTGGCTGAAACCCTCGCCGTGACTTCACCTTGTGTTCATTTGCCATTGTGTGCTGGGAAGAAAAAAAAAATCGGAAGTGAAATCTTCAGGGGCCGACGAGCGAGTGCGAGACAAAAGTGGCAAAATAATTCATGGAAGTTACAAGGCATGCAGAAACATTATCAATTTACAACATTTAAATTGATAAATGCTCAGAGGCAAAGACTACAAGGGCACTTTGAAAAGCAAATAGCGACCCGCTGCAGAAATTGATTTTTTCCTCCCGAAAATGACGGCGTGATGCATCATTTGACTGCCTTGTGTCCAAGTGCTTGACAGAGATAATCTCGCCAATCCCACGGGTGACCTTATCGTTCTCAGCAGGGGCAACTTTGTCGGGGGCCGCCTTTGTGTGTCTCAAGGTGTCTCAGGGCGCGATCCTTTGGGGGGGGGGGGGGGGGGGGGTGATGGGGGAGGCTTCCTCCGCGCCAGCGTGCAGAGAACGAAATACTCGTGTATAGAGACGTGATAGGCGCGCTATTGTGGGAGCCGATGTGGCACATAATTAAAGAGCCGAGGAGATCTGCGAGTGGCACGCGGGACTGATGCCAGGCAGGGCCACTGCTGACTTGGTGTACTGTGCGCAGATGGTGCTCGTCGTGAAAGGCGCTATATGAAATGTGATCAGCGCCCTGCGGCGCTTCACATTCAGCAGGTTGGTGTCACCAAACTGTCCTTGTCAGGTCGCTGCTCATATTCAGATATCAAATGAAGAAAGCCCTCATGTGAAAGGCACTTTATGAAATAAAGGACGGAGGGCTTTTTTTTGTTTTGTTTTGTACTAATCTTATTTTATTTAATATTTTATTAAAAACAGTTATGAAGGTAAAATTCTCTTTGTTTTTTTCTCTGAGTACAGTCCCTCGAGTAAAACAGCCAAGGTATGCCAATCGCATAAAACCAACATATGGGGCTCATCTTAAACGAGACATTACCTTTGATCGTTTGGATCATGTTGTGTGGGGGGGTGACTTCCATAAGACCACCAAGTCTTTACCCAATTTAACAATATTCCATATTGGCATTCCCACATTACGTGACCCACCGACTCACGTTTTTTGTACATCCTTCCCATTTGGGGTCTTGAAATATTTTCCGTTTGCTCAATTTGTCTCTTAATACCTCGTGAGCCGGCGGGCAGACTTTTATGCTCTCTTTTTTTTTGTAGAGCCCCTTCTGGTGGAGACCACCATGTTGTAAAAAAAAAAAAAAAAAACACCCACACACTTGATATGTCAGGTACTTTGGGCTGGAGAGGGTCCGAATGTGGCGTCACGTCAGGTTAAAATGCCTTGTGAGGGTCTTTGCTGTAGAAGGAGCCATTGTGTTTGAGCACATTATGAAAGGTGCTATATGGAGACGGACTGAGTCACTGAAATGCTTTGTCAGGGTGTTGGTTATGCAAAATGCCACATACGGCAACCATCTGTTAGAATGTTTGTTCCTTCAGTTTAGAAAATTGTTTTCTATGAAAGGCACTATATAAAGCAAAGTTTGAATATCCCTGTTTTTTTTAGTAAAATGCCTTGTGAGGACGTTTGGTGTAAAAGACCACACATATTACGTATTCATTGGAATTCTTATTTTTCTCAGTTCAGCTACTTGTGTTTGAGCTTCTTATGAAAGGCGCTATATGCACTGTGATTGATTACCAGGCAATACTTGTTATACAAGAGGTGACATCCAAAAAACCCTCACCAGATTTGCACTTTGTGGTTTCAAAAATTGTTTTGCGCTTTCTGTAAAAGGCGCTATATAAAGCAAAGATTGACTATCCTTGTTGATTTAGTAAAATGCCTTGTGAGGGTGTTTGCTGTCAAAGGTGCTGCATACAAAAGAATTCTTATTGTGTCAGTTCAGCAAGTGTGTGTGTGCGCGTGTGTGTGCTGTAAAACACTGTAAGACGGATTGACTGGAGTGACTGGTGGTCCTGCTAGCTTGGTGGGATGTTATGTTTATTATGTGCTGTGTATATCTATATGTTCAGTGTGTGTGTGTAAACACATTTTAATTGTAATTCCTGTTTCTTGCTTTATCAAGTTGTGCTCCCACTCAGCATGAAAGGCACTATATAAACTACAGACTGACTGGCTGATTGTCGTGTTGCTGTCCTTAGTGCAGAAGGCTCTTTACGCGACACACACCAGGACTTTTGTTTTCATAGCCCATGCCATTGTGGTGGTGCCCACTTTGAAAGGCTCGAGGACAGATGGACGGACATGCGTGTTAACATGTGACGGTGCTGGCTGTGCACGGCGCCCTATGCAGCCCCCACTGTAATGAATTCTCCTCATACAGTACTTGGTAATGATGCTTGCTGTGTAAGGCGCTATATAAAGTTTGATTGATGTGGTATGTGATAACACTTTGGCAGGCGTTTGCTTTGCTCATCCCTTCTTCCTAGCTACATCCAAGATATATATATATATATTTAAAGAAATGAAGCCCCCTAGAGATAGCGGGGAGTGTTGACTCTTCTGAATGTCCCTCACAGCCTTGGCCGCTGAATCGGAGGGCTCCTCATATTTTCATTCCGGTTGAGATCTTTTTCTTCTTTGTTTGAACTGTTACTGGAGCTTTTCATTGATATCTCAGCCGGACCTCGAATACACACACCTCCCCAGAGAGAGCAGACCCCCCCTTAGCCCCCAAGGTCCTGATCCTCGACTCTACAGTGCACATCACTTTTCCTAACTATGGTATCCCACTGCTGACACCACCCTAGTTGCCTGCCGTACAGGAGGAGCTCAAGTATTCACTGCTACCAGACTTGATGAAAGGCGCTATATAAGACAAACATGGACATGTGCTTGAAGCCGATGAGTGTGGAGTGTACTTCATGTTTGTCACCTTGTATTGTTGATAAAGTGAAAGGTTTAAGTTTCTGTGTCTGTGACCTTACAGTGTAAGGCGCTATATAATATCCAGTGTGATGTAAGAGCAGCTGAACGTGTTACACGAAAAGCGAAAAGGATTCCTGTCAGCTGCGTTCGTCTTGATGGATTTATCAGCACTTCTGCCTGACACTTAAATCCATGGAGACAAAAGGCTGGCAAAACGAGGCGAGTAATCCATCAGAAACAAAATGGAAATGCAGGCGGCAAGATGAGTGGTCAGATTTGGGCCCCGTTTTACAGGTCATTTCAGCAGAGTATACATAATTAAAAGATCTCGCCGCGCCGCCCGCCAAACAAAGTTTGTTTTCAATCCCAGCGCCAGTGAAGCGTTTAACTGCGGCCTGCAATGCAAAGAAAACGCCGCTATCTGCAATCTGAACGCCACCAACACGACAAATTCTCATCTGCCGAGGTCAGCATGCACTCGGGGGCTCTGGGGGTCACCAAATGGGGGGCACACCCCAGCATTGCTGCTCTAAAAGATATCACCCCAATACTCATCACAATAGAGTACCCATGGGGCAACCAGCATGAGGCAAATGAAGAGGCGTCAGGTAATGGAAAGTGCGGGGGGCTTGGGGTGTGGCAGAAAACTGGCGGGCTTGGAGGAGTGACTGGAAGAGTTGGACCAAGACACCAAATGACACAAGGTGACAGAGCTGAGCACAGCACTAGCCCCCCTACTGGACTCTGTCACGTTACGTGATACTGTGTTGTGCTCTCTAACGCAATGTGACATCAGCTTATTCCTGCATTGCACTTGGTGTCAATAACATTTACACTTTATCACCTCATTTTCGTAAATTTTCAAATTAGGGTTTGAATAAGACGGCAATGGGGGTCCTAGCCCCACGAAACTGTGACTGATGTGGCGACCTTAGCATCTCATACACACAGACTCTCGCTGTGGAGGACTGACTGGCCGTCTGTCCAGAGTTGTTTCCTGTCTCGCTCTCGGTGCTGTGCTGCAGTCCCTGAGTTGGTCTAAGAATATTATATTGTATTATATTATATTATATTATATTATATTATATTATATTATATTATATTATATGCACTGTCTATTGAAATGTATTTTAAAGTGCATGTAGTAACAAAATACATTGTGTTTTTATTGTGTTTTTCATTCCAACCGACAAAATGCATTACTACAAATGTTTGTTGCACCATCTGTTGGAAAAACAAATGCAATGCCTTTTATTAGTACCAGTGTTTGTGATGCACCATCTGTTGAAATGACAGAGACATAACAATTCCTCAGACACACAGATACTTGACCTTTTATTATAGGACTAGCTGTGTAAGCTCCTAGAACCCATGGATTCTGGTACTTCCGTCAATCAATCACATCGGTTGTGCATTAGCAGCCCAGCAGTTAAGGTTCTCATCTCTGAGGTTTCGTTTTGCCAACATGCTGGCCTCCATTGTCTGTCGGCGGGTACGCGAGTTTCTCTTTTCTCTGCAGTTTCACTTTGGGGACAGAGTCGCTTTCTTTCAGCTGTAGCCTCACACTTCTGGGCTGGACAGACAGACACACACTTCCACTTCTAGACGTTGTCACACATGTGCGAGCAGGAGTCAGCTAATGGACCTGAATAATGACAATTCCACGGCCGACTAGGGGGCGGTGGGGTGCACTAACTGTCTTTCTCGATCCCTTGCAGACCATTCTTGGGAAATCCCACATATTTCCGGTGCCTTTGATGACATCACTTTTCCGGTCCCGCCTTCTCTGGGCTGTCCAAATCCTGCCGACTACGCCACTGTCACAAGAACAACAAACGGCCATCATAAAGGTTCAGGGCAGCCACCCGTATAATGTACCTTGGCTGCAAAAAGGTAGTTAAAGATTGTGAGTTGTTCACAAGAGTCCAAAACAGAACTGTCGCATATAGACAAAATGGCGGCTTTAAAGGCCAGTGGAGGAAGTGATGTCATTGAGGCCGGAAGTGGAAGTGATGCCATCAGGGGGCAGGACTAGAAGTGACATCATCAGAGCTGGGTACCGGAACTGATGTCATCAGAGGCGGGGACTGGAAGTGACATCATCAAAGGTGCCGGAATCCTGTGGGATTTCCCAAGAATGGTCTGCAAGGGATCGAGAAGGACAGTTAGTGCACCCCGCCGCCCCCAGTCGGCCGTGGAATTGTCAATATTCAGGCCCTTTAGTTCACTTCTACTCGCACGTGTGTGACAACGTTTATATTATATTATATTTTATTATATTATATTATCTCTGCAAATGGCTGTCTGCCTGTTTTTCCTACTTTGTGTCCGGTGTTGCAAGAATAGGCGCTAGACCAAGAATTAGAATACTTGGATCTGAGATGTATTTGATTAGATTAGCTGTGCTACCCATCTAAGATGTCTAATAATGTTTACAGTACGCCAGCTATTGGAAAGTGTTTTGTAATGCATGTAGTAACAAAATGCATTGCATTTGTCATTTCAACAGATGGCGCACTACAAACATTGGTAGAAATAAAATGCATAACTATAAATGTAAATATTTGTGATGCACCATCTGTTGGAATGACAGGGACCTAGCAACCAGATGGATATGCAGGCACACGGACACTTGTCCTTTTATTTTATATTATCTGCTTTTCTATTTTTTGATTACATCTTGTCAGCTCCTTATGCAGTAGAAACACAGACTTGTGATGTGGTAATGGACTTCTAAAAGATGTGGACCATTGCTCCTTCTGCCCTCTCTCATCCAGTCATCCCTTCTCAGTTGCACTACTGGTCAGTGAGGACACACTGGTGCACTAGAGGGGGACGGTATATGTTCAAGTGTCCCCACGTGATTTTAAGCACAAGCAGGGTCCACACATTGAGGAGCCCCAGGTAGATGAGATTGGGTTCAGATATGCTGTGGTGGCCAGTAACACCAGGGGGGCTCGCAGCCCCTCACGCCTGTCTACTTGTGCATCAGTCGATCCTATACAGTAATACATCTAACCTCTGTAGATCACGAGTCATGGCACTGGAGACTGGCACTGTGTTGCATGTTGATTGGCACATGCAAGTATGGATGTCACTGACCTCTGTACATGTCACAATAAGGACCCCAGAAGCCCATCACCTCCCACACAATACTCTTAGGTCAAAGGGCTGTGCTGAGATACCTCACTGCTGTCTGTCCACAGCATGCCCTGCTTCTGTGAATGTGCCAATGGGGGGCTTGGCATCACCTGGAGAGACAGAGCCCCCCAATTCTTACAGTCGGGTGCTGTGGTCCATTGTGGCACTGGACATGTGTATCGCCCCACCCCCCGTGTGTCACTCATGAGCTCCTTTGTCTATTGGGCTTCCCTCGACTGGATACCCAGTACCCGTTGTGCCCGCCCGTCGGTAGGTCCCTGTGTTGTGCCCAGCCTGCCGGTCAGCCCCCCACACCCCCCAAGCCGCTCCCTTTCATCCACAACATTAATTCTGAGCGAACGAGACATGCTTCCCTGCCTCTGACAAGATTTGCTGCAGTCTCATGCGACAAAAAGCCAGCACTCATTGCACATTCAGAAAGTAGGATTTATAACAGCGTTTTAATTTAATGTTGGATGTCGAACATATAAAGAGATCAGAGTCGTACTAGAGCTGAAAATTGATGCCTTTTTTATTAGTGTCCCCTCCGAAGTGCGCGAGCCGCCGCTGTTTGTGCAGTGGAGCACAGAGCCGCGTGCAGATGAATGAGGATCCGCTATCTGCAGGCGATCATATTTCAAGCGCCTGTCGGCCGCTATTGATGGGCTCGGAGGCGAAAGGTGATTCTGGGAAATGAACGTGGTGGCCGCACCTCATCCAAGCCGAAAACGAGAACATCAGTCACGGCCATGGAGTCCAGTGTGTTGAGCCGCAGCGCCAGCCTTCCGGTCTGTCCTGTTATATAGCGCCTGGTAAGTGGGGCGGTGTGTGTGATGGCAGTGGCTTGTTGAGGGCCACTTGGGTGTCAAGCCCAGCGCTGGCAGCCGGTGACACTGGTGATGGTGCAGCAAGACAAGGACCTCTGGTCTGTTTCAGGGCTTCTGTCCATTTGAAATGGCACCCCCATTCATAACCTCCTTTTTGCTTCTGGAACAGTCTGTGCCACCCAGTATCCTTAACCACAGAACAACTGGATGGATGAAGTGCCCCGTCTCTCGGACATGTGTACAGAAACAGGTGAAGAATGAATCCGTCAGCCCCTGAGTGAGCCCCACTCCTAAATAGGGTTTGATGCCATCACCGCCTGCCATATCTGTCACCGTAAGGCTCCTCGTCTGTTGGCTGCACATTCTGTAAGGACACGCTGGCCGCCATCATGTGAACCCTGACTCTGCTGTGCCAGTCCTCCACGTCAGACCTAAGTAAATACACAAACACACAGCAGAATGACTAAAAACCAAGAAAACCTCTTGACTCGGCGCTCCCAGACCCCGTGAGGCGCTATACAGGCCCAACCCCCCATTATGTTTCCTGATGTGCAGCGTTGTTCATAACGGCACTCAGTTGTGTTTTAATTCTCTCCTCCTCTGCTACATCCTGGGGGTCCAGAGTGCATCCCATAACTGAGCCTGCCCTTTAAATGAGCTTGTTGATTTGGTGAGCCTCACATTGAAGTGAAGTTACCAGCCCAGCACACCCCACCGGTCATCACAGAGTCATAGAAGATGGTGAAGGACGTCACATTAAAGGAACGCCGTCTCCTAAGGAGGAAGAGTCCGCTTTGCCCTTTCTTCTCTCCTTCCTCTGTGTAACAAGACCAGGCCAGCCTGTCGCAGATGTGGACCCCCCCTCCCAGCACTACTTGTACGAGTGCACCACCACTCAGTCCTTCTCATAAGGTGGACTTTCAATTTTCAGACCCCCATTTTGTATTCAAACCTCACATTTTGACTTCCTGTGTGTGATTCTTCACATTTACTGACATGAAACTTCATCGTCCACAAATCGGCCCAAGCCTGTCTGCTGTCCAAGACCCTCTGTGATGATTCAGTGGATTCTTGATTATCTGTCAGCCCAGCTATCTTGGTATAATCTGTAATCTTAACCAGCTTGTAATTTATGTTTCTATCCAAATCATTTACAGATATTATAAAATAGCAGCGGGCGCACTGCTGCTGGGATAAAGGACCCCCGTTGTGTTTCTTGACACACTTCTGCTAATAATTTGTCTGATGAAAGTCCTCAGTGTTGGTGTGTCACCGAGAGTGCAGGATGTGCAGTGTTGTTCATAACGGCCCTCACTTTTGTTTTAATTCTCCCCTCCATTACTTACTCCGGGGGGGTCCAGAGTATGTCTCGTAACTGAATCTGCCCTTTTAATTAGGTTGTTGATTCGGTGGGCTTCTCTTGAAGTGACGTTGCCAGCCCAGCACACCACGCTGGCCATCACCGAGTTGTAGAAGGTGTGCCGGATGTCACTACCCCATTGAAGGGTCGCACTCCCCAAAGAATAAAGAGTCCACTCTGCCTTTTCTTCTCCAGTTCCTCTGTGTTATGGGACCAGTCCGGCCTGTCACTGATGTGGACCCCCAAGTACATGTAGGTGTGGACCACCTCCTCATCCACTCCCTGACTACTGACCAGACATGGAGGCTCTTTGGTGTGGCAAAGCCAGGTGACATTTGTTATGTCGCTAGCTTTACTTTGGTGAGCTGCGCCCCCCTAGTGACGGTACAGGAACCAACCTGCAAAATGGCGACATGGAAACCACAAAAGAAAAAGTGAATTCTTCCAAGAGGAATTCTCAATCGTGCCAATGGATTCCCAAGTGTTCAAACCAACTATCAAAAACATTCTACCTGACAACAGCATTGAGCTGCATTGGCCCAAGTGTGTGTGTGTGTGTGCCCAGCTGTGGACTGGCGTCCTGTTTGGGCTCAGTTCCTGCCTTGCCCCCTGTGTTAGCTGGGAGAGGCTCCTGCCCCAAACCCCACCCGCGCCGCTGCTCTGAATGCAGCAGGTTAGAAAGTGACGTGACATGACAACATTATAGCGCCTTACGATACCAAGTCTAATTTATGGCGCTTACTTTACAATATCACACATAACAATACACTGCTTTGTAAAAGCTGCACAAATACAAGAGCTCAGTGTTTTTTTTGACGGTTTTGTGCACCACATACACAATTCCTTTATACTGTCGTCTACCAAAACTTCTATTTTTATTATTATTATTATTATTATTATTACAGATTTTTGATCAGGCCAGAAATAATAAAACAAACACTCGTAATCCAGTAACCGAAATCCACAACCAAAAGTAACATTCAAGAATCAGGAAATCCAAAGAGGAACTTGCAGTGCATTCTGGGGGTCTTCACTTTCGACACACTTTATTGTGTTGTAGATTTTATGTTAAATGGGTAAATTTGCTATTTTTGCCCATCAGGTTCCACTCCATGAATGACCCTGAATGACCAAATTAAAACGTGTTTAGAGAGAGGTTGACCAGACCCTTACTCCAGTTCTTTGGCAGCAGTCCCAGCTTCAGGTCTTCTTGGGGAGTCTCTACAAGCTTTGCACTCCTGGATTTGAGCAGTTGGTCCCCTTTTTCGAGCTCCATTAGATTGGATGGGAAGCGTCTGTGAACGGCGGGCATCTTCAGGTGTCTCCTCACATGTTCTGTGTGGTCTTAGTCGGGGGCCACTCAAGGACACTCAGAGACTTGTCCCAAAGCCACTCCAGGGTTGTCTCAGCTGCTTGTCTCCCCAGTCTGAGGTGGTGTGCACTCTTCAAGGACCTCTCTGGATTTGGCAGCGTGCATCCTTCCCCCAGATGTGACCAGTCTCCGTGTCGCCATAGTGTGATGTATGCTGCCACCACCCTGCTTGACCATGAGGATGGTATTTGGCAGGAGATGAGCAGTTTCTGGTCTTCATCAGATATGGTGCTTGGAGTTCACTTTTTGTTTCATCAGACCAGAGACTCTTTCTCCTGACGCGCTTCGAGTCCTGCCCTATGCCCTTTACTGAAGAGAGGCTTCTGTCTACCCCACTCTACCATAAATTTCTAATTGACTGAGTGCTGCTGAGATGGTTTTCCTTCCAACAGGTTCCTTCATCTCAGCAGAGGACTCAATGAAGCTCTGACCATTAGGTTCTTGGTCACCTCCCTGCCTAAGGTTACTCTGAACGGGCAACTCAAGGAAGAGTCCCAGTAGTTCCAAACCTCTTCAATTTGCCAATTGTTGATGCCACTGCGCCTCTAGGAACACTCAAAGCTTTACAATTGGTTTGAGCCCCTTGCCCAGATCTGCGCCTCACCACAGTTTGGGGGTCCACGGAGACTTCCTTGGACTTCGGTGTTTGTCTCGACATGCAGTCCGGATTGTGTGACCCTCTATACACGGGGACACACGTCTGCCTTTCTAAATGACGTCCGGTCAGTTCAGTTTGCCACAGGTGGACACCAGTCAAGTTCTAGAAACTTCTCAAGCAAATAGAAGGCACCTGAGCACAATGTGGAGGGTCACAACAAAGGAGCTGAGTACTTCTAGGAAGGAGAGGTCTCAGTTTGTGATTTTGAATCAACTTGCAAAGCCTTCTGAAAACAAGTCTTCACTTTGTCATTATGGGCTACTGAGTGGAGATTGATGGGCACAAATAGGTTCATTTAAAATGAAATCTTCAAACACAGTAAAGTGAAGACGTCCAAAGCAAATGGAACTGAAAAATCCAAAGATTTTGGGATCTGGGAACGGCCAGACAAAGACGAGCACAAGCAAGCGTCTCCACCCGGACCCTGAGGACTTCCCAAACTTATTGAGGCCTGGGGGCCGTCTGACAGCTGTAACACCATGAGGCCCCGCCCACCCGATCTGAATATGCAAAACACAAGGAACAGAAGCCATAAAACTGAAGACTAGCAGTGGATGAGAGTATAATAACATATGAAGTAATATTCACAATAACAGCGCGCAACAAAATTACATTTAAAAGAAAAAAAAACTTGAGGCAAGGATGTCCGCCCTGGCTGGTGGGTAACACCATCTTGGTTTCCAAAAATGAAAGGCACTCCTGAAGGAATTCCAGTCCTGACCACTGATATGAAGGGAAAAAGTATGAGTAGTGACCAGCAGTTCTGTATGGCACTGACCACTCCCTGAAAGTGCCCCTCGGCCAATCAGAACAGTGGAGGGGCGGAGCACGCGAGGAGCCCGCCCCCTCCTATCTCGAATGGGATGCAGGAGGGCCATCCCGTGATGGAGGTGGAGAGCTGGAGGAGAGTGAGAAGCGGGCCGAATGTGAAGCCCATTAATACAATTCTCATGCTTTGTTTACTTTCTCTTTACAAATGAGAACTAATTACTGCGACTTAATGATGCCTTTTAGTTGAATGCGGAGCCTCGCTACCTCCGCTCGACTGTTGGGAGATAGCGGGGAAATTTGCTTAGAGGATTTCCGAAATGTCACAACTGCTTTGTGTATTTGGATGATAACTTCATCCACTCATTATCATTAGGAACACCTGGAGTGACGCTCGGGAGGCGCAGGCGCCGCCGCCATAGATAATTAGCAGCGAATCAATGCGGAGAGACGCCAACCGCCGCCACAATTATTCTACCTGGATTCGCTTGACGGACGTAACCTTAAAAGTGAAAAGGCTCGAGGAATGAGGAATGTTCAGGCGGGCCGCTTTAAAGGTGACGCCGTCGTTCTCTCCTCCTGGCCACTTAATCTGACAGTTGGGTTTAAAAAATAAAACCAAAAAAACGAAGAAAGAAAAGGAGCCACACGGCTTGTAAGTCCCAGGACCTCACTTTGTTGAGTTGGTCAAGAAATTGGAGTGTTACGATTGGCATGGGTCATCAGTGCCAACTCAGTTTGAAATTTTCTACCCTGTCCGGGGTGTTGGTTCTTTACTTATACCTGGTGCTGGTGGGATAGTGAACCCTCAATACCATGACTTTATTAATAATGGCAAAGATGTGGACCTCCGGACTTCAGATAAAGGTGGGTCATATAGGCCAGCGTGTGTCGGCCAATGAGTCACAACCCAAATCGGGGATCACAGAATCGCCCTGAGCAGCGCCAGTCGAAGCCCATTTGGAGCCCCAGACGGGGTGGGTGGACTTTGCCCCTCACTGTCCATAGTGTGTAGTTTGTGTTATTTGACTTTGACAACTTGTGTTGGTGGTCCGCCTCGGTGTCTGAACCGTACGCCCCTTTGTGTGTGTACCGCGGACTTTAAGGCGCGTGTGCAGTTCCATAAATGGTGCCCATTGGGTAACAGTGCCCACTCAGTATGATCAGAGTAGACAAGTGAGGAGTTTGGGATGAGTCCCCCTCAGCGTCCGGAGCACAGTCCCCATAACCTTCATAGATGGTGCCCCTCAGATGTGCCATGTGGATTGACCAGCTCTGTCCAGGGTTTTGTGGCATGTAACGTTGTTTGGAGAGCTGGCGTGAAGACTGGCACTCTCTATTGAGGAGTGTTTGATATTTGGATTCCCGTGTCGGTGGGCTTTGTGTGCTTTGTGTTATTCTCATTTGTCTGTTCCTGGTTACAAACACGTTTTACTGTTAGAAGACATTTTATTTTGTTTGCTTAACTTTTTAAAGCTGATGACCGGTTGGCTGTCTCTTCTGATTTCGGCTCTGGCCTGTTTTCTCCATCACGTCTCATCTCCCAGTCTTCTTTAACCGTCTCGTCTCGAGTCAGAACACCAATATAAGCATAAAAAGCTCACAAAGCTTCATGTAGAAGGGGCCTGAGTTGTCTCGAAAGCCTGCATCTTGTAATCTGTTCAGTTAGCCAATAAAAGGGTCATTCAGCCTGACTTCTCACTACATTCATAATGGCTGACACGGTACAACACCTCAGTACTACTGGGCAGAAATGACATCACGATGACCCCCTGGCATTGGCAAAAATTCAGTGTCGAGATTTTGATGAATCTCAATGTTTGAGACCGAAAAAACACAATTTTTGGAATTCTGTCTGTGTCTGTCTGGGTGTGTGTGTGTCTGTCTGTGTCTGTCTGTCTGAATGTGTCTGTCTGGGTGTGTGTGTGTCTGTCTGTCTGAGTGTCTGTCTGAGTCTGCGTGCATGTGTGTCTGTCTGTGTGTGTTTGTCTGTGTCTGTTTGTCTGAATGTGTCTGTCTGGGTGTGTGTGTCTGAGTGTATGTCTCTGTGTCTGGGTGTCTGTCTGTTTGTCTGTGAGTCTGTCTTAGTCTGTGTGCATGTCTGTCTGTCTGTCTGAGTGTGTAAACGCGATAACTTGAGTTCACTTTCACTTCAGTCAGCCACATTTTGCCTACAAGTATTATGTACAACATGTAGATTTCTATCGACTTTTGGGTTATTTCCACTAACCAGAAGTGGTGCTTTAACTTTAATTCATGCAACTGCAGAGTCTGATTTATTCAACTTTACTTTTATAATTGTTTGTAATATTATTCGTTTGATTTGATTTGTTGTTGCTGGTTCTTTAATGTCCAGAATATAAAACTATAATCCTTGTCTTGCGGTTTACTCCTCAAATATCCATCCCCATATCTGAGTCTATGAGGAAGTCGAGGGGAGACCACTCCTGATTTGTATTTTTTATTTTTTGCCTCTGCCATCTCCTGGCCCATCCATCCTGCCTTCTCTTGTCTTGGCAGAGAGAAAAAAAAAAGAAGGAAAGCTGCCCGTGAGATGGACGTGAGCACCTAATGGTGGCTCTTGTGGTCCAGTCTTCTGCATAAGAAAATAAAAAGTCAGAAAGGAGGCTGCAGCCGGGACTTGAGCTTCATTGCGTCCTCTTGACTGTGACCTTCACGCAGGAAGTCGGCTGTGTCCGTTCACATCGGCGACAAGGTGACGTGGGTGCTAAAGGTCACGCCTGACACCTCGCTGGAATGCTTCGGAGGACCTTTGCCTCGATGGCATTTTCCAGGTGGACGTCGACGCCACACCGGAGCTCGTTCGGCTGATCTTGCGCGTCTTTGTGACGTCCGGCGTGTTTCTTTAAAGAGCATGGAGACGCCTTTAGCCAACTGAAACGAGGCCTTGTCATTTGGCCTGCGAGGCGTCCACTTGGTCTTCATTGGCACCTGGGTGATGCAAGTCTATGCCTACGTGTAATAATCTAAAACTCCACGTGTGGATCAGCGCGTCTGTAATGCGACCGCTCGGTTAGTTTTGGTGCCTGCCGTAAAGACGGGTGCCCAGCGTTCTGAGGGTCCACGCTGTTTGAGACTGAAGATGCTCGTTTCTGTTGTCCTCTACTGCCCTTTGAATTCAGGGATGAGCCATCTTGTGCAGCTCCGCCGTGTCACTTCTGCTCTTCATTCATTTGTGATGCGGGTTCACGATTTGCTCCCGGGTCTGCAGGGTGTTTGGGCCTGCTGCCTTCTTCTTCTTACTTTCAGACACATCATTCAGTGCTGCCAGCCTCCAGGTGTGACACAGTGGCTTTTGGGGACCTCCTGATGGCCTGGGTGGACGTGTGTTGATCTGGCGACGGCTTAGACGTGAATTCTAAACGACACGTTTGTCCTCCGGGTGGCTTGATGTCCCCACAGGACCCTTTGCTCGATTTTCAGTGACTGCTCCTTTGTCTCCTTCAGTTTAAGTGCGGTGGGTTCAAAAAAAAAAAAAAGTATTCAGACGCCTTAACTTTGTGCACATTTTGTCGTGTTGAAGATTTCGTTTCAAGGGATGCCAGTTTTGCCCATCAATCTGCATTCACTAACCCATAATGACAAAGTGACAACATGTTGTCACACAAGTCTGCAAATTTATTACAAATTAAAACCTGAAATCTCTCATTCCTAGACATTGTGACGGACGGCTGGGGGGCCTTGTCCAGTTGGGACCCCCTTTTGATGGAAGGACCAGGGGTCCCACAGCAATACACCCCCCCCCCCAAGCCTGTGGCCCCCACCAGGGGGGGCGCCTGGACAGTTGTGTAGCCCCGGGTGTGGCAGGGGTGCTGCCGGAAGAGGATCACAGAGCACCTGGAGTACTAGTGGGTGCCACCTCACACCATCTGGGCAGCCAGCGACGGGAGGTGGTGGAGGGGGCTGGGCGCTGTTGTGGAGAAGTGAGTGCTGTAAGGGCACCTAAAGGGATTGAAGGGTGTGTTGCTTTTGGACGGGTGTCTCTCTGCCTGTCTGTGTTCTGCTTTGGGGAGCTGCACGGCCCCATTATTTCCACAACGTATTCGGACCCTTCATTCAGGAGTTTGTAGAAGCCCCTTTGACAGCTTTGTGTCTTCTTGGTGAGTCTCTACAAGCTTTGCACTCCTGGATTTGGCCTGGTTATCCCATTTCTTCCTGTTAGATCCACTCAGGTGACTGTGAGCTGCCACTCGAGAGACTCGTCCCAAAGCCACTCCAGTGTTGTCTTGGCAGTCTGAGGTGGTCTGCACTCTGGAGCGGAAGGTGGTCTTCAAGGACCTGTCTAGGCTTGCCTGCATTCCTCCTTCCCTCAACTCTGACCAGTCTCCCTGTCCCCATAGCGTGATGCTGCCACCTCCACGCTTGATTGTAGGGCTGGCATCAGGTAGGTGGTGAGCTGTGCCTCATCTTTACCAGATATAAGTGCTTGGACATCTGTCCAGAGAGTTCAATTTTTGTCACATCAGACCAGAGGATCTTTGTCCTGACACACCCAGAGTCCCTCAAAGAGTCACATATTGTTGTTTTACCCAAGAGTGGCCTGATGGACGGAGGGAGTGCTCCTGAGATGGTCGACCTCCTGACTGAAGCTCTGTGAGAGTCAACATTGGCTTCTTGAACATCTCCCTGACTAAGACCCTTCCTGCCCGCTGACTCATTTTAGCCAGACGGCCAACTCCAGGAAGAGTCCTGATGGTTCCAATCATCTTCCATTTCACAATTCCTGAGGTCGCTGTGCCCACTGCAGGCCTTACAAATGCTTTGAGCCCCTTGTTCTGTTTGAGGTCTTCAGAGACTTCCTTGGTCTTCATTGCTGGGTCTCTAGTCCTGACAGGCTCTCTGAATGGTGGGACACGTGACGTTCAATCAGCTCAGCGTGTCACAGGTGGACTCCACTCAAGTTCTCGACGCAACTCCAGGAGGTTTGAAGCAAACAGGAGACAACTTGCAGTGCCACAGCAAAGGTTCTGGATACCTCTAGGGGTGAGAGGTCTCCGGTTTTGATTTTTAATACAGGGTGGCCCACGATAAAGAGGGTCTCGTCTGCCGCTGGATAAGCGGATGTGGTCGTGTCTGAACCGGGCACAGAGATGTATCGACGCACAAGGAGACCACTTTCAGTGTCTTCTGTAAATGTGAGTATCAGGTCTGATCATTTGTTCTCTTCACCGCGTAATGCAGTCGTCTCGGTGGAGGTGGGCCACCCTGTACATTTGCCAACCTTCCTGAAAACGGGCTGTCGTCACTTTGTCATTCTGGGTTATTGAGGGTGACTGATGGGCACAAATGACAGACCCATCCCTACAAAATGAAATGTACAACACAACAGGGTGTGCAGAGAGTGACGGGGTCTCTGTACCCTCTCAGTCCAACTGTCCATCCTATCAAAGTTGTTTCTTCTTGATTTGATGCGTCAGCGCGGTGAGATTTATTCATTTATTTATTCATTTATTTATTCATTTATTTATTGATTTATTTTGTCCTCATTTGTGTTCCTGTTCCAGTTCCTCCTGCTTTGGAATCTTTCTTTTCACCCTTTGACTCCATCAGCGCTTCATTTATTCACAAGGATTCGGTTTACTTGTTACAGGCAGATTGGTGGGAAAGAAAGAAAAAAGGCGATTTGAAAGTGACGCGGTGACCATGACGGATAGACGCTGACGTTTGCAGTGCATTCTGGGTAGTCTGAACACACACAGCGCAGCCCTCTGCTGTTAGTCCCAATGAAGATGGACGCTCCGCTGTGGGATCGCACCACCGATTAACAGCGGGCCGCGGGGGGATTTCTTGGGGCAGAGGCTGTGAAACCTGCTGGGGAGAATTTGATGTCAGCCTTAAAACAAGAGAGGTTAGAGTGTCCGTCGATGAGTGTCTTGTCACCTGAGGGTCTTTGTGGTCCTACAACTGCTTCTGCCCCCAGCCTCTCCTTGAAGTGGGCCATTCTGGACACGCAGCGCCACATTGGCAGTGCCTTTCTAGTCCGGAGAGATTCTGTAGGCACTGTGTGGCGCATACCCTAGTGTGCCCGAGCCCCGTGATGAGGCGTGCGACGCCATTTATACCATGCGGCCCCCGCAAGGATGAACCCTACAGACTCGAGCTGCAGACCTCCAGAGCTTCACTCCACTAAGGACGTCGTCACTTTATGTCACACGTCACAGCTGCTTACACAATACACTTAAGATTAGGGTTAGGGGAGGGGCTCTCTGACTCAAGGCCATTAAACCAGGTGACAAAACCCTGCAATCCAATTGGCTGTCCAGCTGCGGGGGTCTGCAGCTGGACATGAAGCAGGATTCAGGCGGCCCTTTTTATTTTTGTATATTACCAAATGACAACACAAAAAACAAGAGTTAAGTGTGAACTGTAAGAGTTACGTACATATCACGTTTAAAAGAAATTCTTAAAAGTTTCAAATGTCTTAGAACTTTGTTTCTTGGTGCCGAAACCAAGAAACTGCTTATTGAAAGAACCTCCATGTCCGGTCACTAATCAGGGAGTGGCTGAGGAGGTGGTCCACTCCTGCACATACTTGGGGGTCCACATCAGTGACAGGCTGGACTGGTCTCATAACACAAGGGCAGAGTGGACTCTTTATTCTTAGGGGACTGCACCCCTTTAATGGGGTACACATCATCTAATACTCAGTGACGGCCAGCGTGGTGTGCTGGGCTGGTGACATCACTTCAGGAGAAGCCCACCGAATCAGCAAGCTAATTAAACGGGCAGACTCACTGCCTGGAGGTCGTAATGGTGGGGAGAATTAAAACAGAACTGAGCGCCGTTATGAACAACGCTGCACACTGACACAGCCACACTGAGGACTTTCATCTGACAAATTATTCAGCAGGAGTGTGTCAAGAGACAGGCTTGGGCAGATTTGTGTCTCATGTCAGTAAATGTAAAGACTTACATAGGAAGTCAAAATATGAGGTTTGAATACACAATGGGGGGTCTGAAAATCGAGAGTCCACCTCATGAGAAGGATTTAGGAGTCGTAGTGGACTCTAAGCTATCAACTGCCCACCAGTGTTCAGAAGCCATTAAGAAGGCTAACAGACTGTCAGGTCATGTAGTGCCTTGATGTGTGGAGTACAAGTCACAAGAGGTGACGCTGAAGTCTTTATAACACACTGGTGAGACCTCATCTGGAGTCCTGGGTGAAGTTTGGGTCTCCATAAAGACACAGCAGCACTAGAGGTGGTCCAGAGAAGAGCGACTGGGCTGATTCAGGGCTACAGAGGATGAGTGATGAGTGAAGATTAAAAGAGCTGAGTCTTTACAGAGATGAAGAGGAGACCTGACTGAAGTGTTTAACATGACGAAGGGGATTAGTCCAGTGGGTCGAGACGGTGACATTAAAATGAGCTCATCAAGAACACGGGGACACAGCTGGAAAGTAAATTTCACACAAACATTAGGAAGTTTTTCTTCACACAGAGAACCTCAGACCATTAAAATAAGCGACCCAGTAGTGTGGAGGACTTGAGGGGCTTCAACACTCGACTTGATGTTATTTTATAGAATGAAGTGGACAGGACTGGTGAGGTTTGTTTGAATGGCCCGTCCTCCTCCAGACTGTTCTGATGCCCGTGTAGCGCCACACTGTGACCGGGGCTGCCAACTCAGAGGTTTTCTTCTCTTTTTAGCCGTTCTGGTGGGTGTTCAGACCATAGTGTGTGTGTATTTATGTACTTAGCTCCTGTAAAAAGCCCAATTTCTCTCTTGGGACGAATCTACAGGTTTAAAACGCAGCTTCTTTAATGGCACTTGAAGGTCCTTTACTGGGTTGTGTGGTTCCTCGTGGCTCCATCGCTTGACTGGACGCCATTGCATTCTGGGATAGGTTATCTGCTCATTGATAAACTTCTTAAAAAGCTGAAATCTGGTGGACCACCCAGCAGGACACTACTGGATTGCTGACTTATTGTGTGTAGGGAGGGTCCCATTAAAAATGGGGGCCCACTGGGATTTCACACCATCCATTCACAGTCCTTTGCTCTGTGGAGCCCATTAAAGATCTCAATTAATAAAAGGCTTTTTCTGGAACTTTCACACGGATGGGCCTTTTGGGAACCAAAACTGGGTGCCCTATGGCATCGCTCTGACTGACCGCATTGGCACCTTTTCTTTTTAAGAACATATGCACCGATGAACCCGAACTCCGTGCCAGGTACTGGAATGTCTTTGTGGTTTTGGAGAGTTGCCAACGCAGACACATCGTAACGAGGTCCAATCACAATGGCGATGTAAACTCTGGTGGGGTGTCTGCAATGCCAATGGGGAGACACAGACAGCCAGGTTGGGTGGCAGCCATCGGTCCTCCTTCGACTGAATATGATGTGAAGTTCCGTGTTGGACACGTGCCCGCCTGTCTTTGTTCGTTTTCTTGACTGTCGTCTAATATGTTGCTGCCCTCGTAAAGGTGCCCGTTGCTCAAGTAGCAAATGCGCCATTAAAAGGAAACGAACCTAAAAACAGTGAAGACCCCTAAAGCACAGGACGATCAGCTCGTGTTCGCCACTCCTGGAGGTGGCCATTTCGCCCCCGAGCTTCCTAGAGTCCGCTCAGGTGACCGTGTGACAGCGGAGGATCGATTGGCGTGACTGATGGCGCCTCCCTTGATGAATTCGCGCAGGGCGGCGGGTGTTGGGTGCCTCCATATTCTTTTCTGCCCATTAATCCTCTAATGTTCCTCCAGGCTCAGCCTGTCAACATGAATCTATTTATTGCCTTCTTGCTTTTGAGTTTTGCCAAATGTCACACAGCCAGGAAGTCGGGCGATAAGGAAAACGCCGCTCGGGCCAGGTGAGCCACTGCGCTGTGGCACAGGTGCCAGGCTGGCTCTTCAGAGTGATGCCACATGAAGGTTCCAGAAAGAACGGGTCCCGTGAATAAGCAGGAGCAGATGATGGCAGATTTGTGAAGTGCCAGTTTTAGGAGGGATCTCCCTGCACACCACACAGGCACACTGGCAAAGTTGGGGTCTCCTTCATCTGTTGGTATCCTGCAGGGCAGCCCACTAGACATTAACCATTTCTGTTTGATCCACATGTGAGGAAGCTTCTCAAAGCAGAAAGAACCAACTTCATGTGCAAAGAATGGCAAGGACCAGGTCCATGGAGACCCCCCTGCCCAGTAGAGTGCCATTAAAGAACCAGGATTTTTAAGAGGGTGGTCACAGGTGGCCACCCATTTTGAGTCTTAAGGGGCTCCACTGAAGGTGAAGGTTCACTGTTTGAGACCAACGGGATCGCCAAAGCTAAATGAGTGCAGGGCTGAGTGATACGGATGGAGCCGTGGAAAGAGCTATCAACACTTGGCACTTCTGGTGCCCAAAGCGGAGGTGGATGGATAAAGCAAAAGAAGATCTGAAGGAGAAGGGTCTGACTGAGGAGGAGGAGGAGGACTGAGATTTATGGAGAAGGTCCATCAGGCACATCGACCCCACATAGAGTGGCAGTTTGTCCCAACGTGTCCAGCTCCATTCCTGCCTCCGTGTGCCGAAGCACAGTAACAGGGACGTGGGGTAACAGTGCGGCGCCGTCTCATTTACAGGAAGCTGTTTGTTTATTAAATGACAAAATAACAGACAGACATCTTTGAGGAACTGGCATCCCATCCAGGGTTGGCTCCTGCTTTGTGTGAAATGCTGCCTGGATAGGCCTGAGCCCCCTATCACCCTGAAGTGGGCATTGTGCGCCACGTTTCCAGAAGGTTCAGCTCCCTGCGTTTCGATTAATGGCTTGTAGTCAGTTCCTCTAGGGGGCGCACTCTGCTCTTGTGCAGGTCATTTCGGCCTCAGCGCGTCTGTCATGGACGGGCATCCTGTCTTTGGTTGGCTCCTGCTTTGTGTAAAAATGCTGCCTGGATAGGCCTGAGCCCCCTATCACCCTGAAATGGGCGTTTTGATTAATGGCTTGTAGTCAGTTCCTCTAGGGGGCGCACTTTTCCTCTCCTTTGAGACACCCGGGACATGAGGATTGATGTCGGCCATAATGGCAACAAAGAGTAGCACATCTGTCATGGACGGGCATCCTGCCTTGATTGGTTTGCTGTCCGGGACACTCCCCAGCCCCTCATAACTCTTCAGTTAGATGGAATAGATATGGAGGGGGATTAGATTGGGTGGATGGGTGGATGTCGTTTCTAGAAGAGTCTGCCCACCTGCCCCATCTCCTCTCGGGGGCACACACTACTCTTGTATTTGAGAGACTGGTGGACCTGAGGATTGCCGCTGTCAACTCTTTGGGGGACTCTCTCCAGTGTCACGTAGGTCACTGTGGGCTAGGGACTCCCTGCCTCACTTGTGCCTCCCGTGTTTTATAGAGACGGGTGCACTTGAGGCCGGCTGCGGTTTGATTTCATTTCGTCGGAGCGACTTTTTCATTCCGCTCAATTCTGGTCGCATTCGCCTGAAATGGAAGCTGCGCGCTGATATGATGTTTCCTCGCTGCGGGCATGGCCGGCCGCCACTGCTAACTGTAATTTACTTTTCTGTCTCTGTCGCCTTGAGTCTGCCTTCGCCCTCGTTTGTTGAATGATGTGCTAATCCATTATATTCTTCAGACAAGTGTATCGACCAGTATAAACAGACTGCAGGGCACAAACCTAAATGAAAGCCGCGCTTCCCTGAATCATTTAAGCGGCTCCTGCAGCAATCCAGAGCGGCCGGCGTTTTTAAACCTTACTGAATAAACATTAAGAATCCATTAAGGAACCAAACGCCGTCCGATCCGAGTCCGTCCGATCCGGGCACGACGCCAAACGAGGGGGCCGTGAGGTGCCATCTGTCAGTCCGGCTCGTGTGCTGTCGGACCCTCGGTGTGCCCTTGAGGAGTCACCTGATTAAAAATAAAAACTGGAAGGTGGGGGGTCAATGTGGCATCGGCGAGGCCAAGTGAGTGACCCTCTGGGGACGACGAATCGGGCGAGTGGCTCTGAAGTGTCCAGTCGCTCCTCCAGTGCCAATGCAATTCTTTCTTTCCTGTGCCCTTTGTTCCAGCCTGTGTAGCCCACTCTTATGTGACCGAGTTCTCTTTATAAGTCATGGTAGTCGCTTGGAATTGTACTTGATGGTGGCCACTTCTGTGAAAGGCACTATATTAGGAAACCAAAAACGTCTGCCTGATTGTCCATTCCTCCTGCTTTATCACCCGACCAGCTGAAATACCTGGCGTTGCCCAGGAGGAAAATTAAGTGTTTTTTTGAGAAAAATATAATTAATAAAAACACAACTTTAAAAATTAAAATAAATGAACAAACAATGAAGACTCACTGATGTGCTAGTCTTGTATGTATGTGATCATCCAGTTGTTGCTCGGAACTGGCCAATTCGATTTAATTTAAAAAGCAGCAGGCGGGCACACTGGCACTCACACATAAAGAACGCGGGCAGTCACCTCCAGTTCACCCTCTGGTGGTCGTTCTGAGTGTCAACTGACCACAAGATCACCAGAGGGGGGGGGTGGCTTAGGGCTGATTTCACACTACAGTATGTTTAGTCGACCAGTGAGAAACGTGTGTGCCAAGTGTCATGGAGAGCACTCCAGCCGTTCGGAAGTGATGCTGGGACACAGACACACACACAGTGACACAGCCTCACACAGACACGCACACACAGTCACACAGACAGACACATTGACTTGTGTATGTATATATATATATATATATATATATATATATATAATATAGATAGATAGATAGATTACTGCTGACCATGGGTGAGTTTCTGGAGGCCAACCTGAAGGTGGCGATCACAGGCCAGCAATACGGATTTGTTATGACTGTGGGTGACTGTCACTATGGCAACCTAAAGGAGGTGATCAGAAGCCCACAGTACACGTTTGATGTGGCTGTGGGTGTAAATCACTAAGCCAACCTGAAGGGGGCGATCACCACCCCATAATACATATTGATTATGGCTGTACGTGAAGGAGGTGGTTGCAGTCCCATAGTGCACACATTTGACTGAAAGTCACTAAGCGGACCTGAAGGGGGCGCTCTGAGGCCCACCATACGGATTTGTTATGACTGTGGGTGACCCAAAGGAGGCGATCAGCGGCCCACAGTACACACGTATTGTGCCCAGTGAGGTTGGTCCCATCTCATGAAGCTGGAGTTGCCTTCATTTTGGATCACAAGGGTCACCATGGTCATGAACTGAAGTTACTCGCCGGTCGTATTTTGTCTTCTTGCCAGAGTGGCTGGCACTGCTGCCTCACAGATCCAAAGTCCAGGGTTCAAATCACATCTGGTCGTTGTCCGTGCGCACTTTGCATGGTCTTCCTGTGCTTATCGTTAAAGACATGCATGTTATGGTAATTGGTGATTTCAAATTCGGGGTGGGGTGGGGTGTGCATCGGTGGGCCGCACTGATGTCCCATCCAGAGTTGCTTGGCATGTAATGGAGCTGCAGTGGGCTCCACTCCTGTGCCCCTCCATTGAGAATGTTAGTCTAACTCTCAGTCCTTCGCAGGCCCCACATGACAATGACAGCAGGTTTGTCTCTGCCGATGACTGGACTTTCAAACTGGGTGGCTGCCCAGTGTGCATCTGGTGCTGCCCGGCTTGGCTGTGCCCCCCCACCAATCGTCATGATGTCGAATGGGCGGGGCTTACACAGCAGATGACATCATGGAGCAGCCAATGAGATAATAAGTGACGTTTGAGGGCGTTTAACAAGTGCCACCCTCTATGATGCTTGCCATCTTCAAGTGACATCTGTGAAGCGTGACAGGCCCACTCTAAGGACATTGACCAGCCCCCAGGTGGACCCCACTGAGGTCATATCTTCCTTTTTTTTTTTCTTGACTCCAGCATTCTTTTTTTTTTTTTGCGCCCCACTCTCAGAGAGGGAGGCACGGCGCCCCCTAATGGAAGTGTTTCAGTGGACGCCTTTCCTCACTTCGCTCTGATCTCATCCTGCGCTGAAAGCAAAGATCTCCGGCGATATCGGGCATGTGTGAGATTAATCCTGTGGAGGAGCGAGGAATTTCAATCACAAGGCCCAACTGCACCCCCCCCCCCCCCTAAACACACCCCGGTGGGGGCGGACAGATTGCCGCCTCATTGTGAGCTCCCACAGTCAGCCGGCACCCCATGAGAGGCGATTTGTTAGGGTAAATAGAATGAATTATTTCACAGTTGTGCCTCGTGGCAGATGGGTAATAAAGTCTTCAGCGGAACAAACCGGCCCTGCTCAGCGTGCCGAGCGATGCTAAACAAATAATCAGGCAAATCACTGAGGCATTCGGTGGCGGCCAGCAGCTCCATGTTTTAAAATGAACACCGCCGGCCGAAATGCCCGGCTCGATAAAACGCAAACGCAGTCGGCTCAACAGCAGCCCGTGTGCTTAGCAAAAGCAGCAGGACGTTTGACAGCCGAGTGGTAAATGGGTGATTAGGAGCGTGTCGTACACTTGCTGTGCACTAGAGGGCGCCACCATTGAAGGGGCTGCCAGTCTGTGTAGTAGCAAGAATACAGGCGCCCTGTGCCCAAAGAAGAGCAACGTGCAGGACGTGGGGAGACCATGCAGACTTCACACAGATGCTGATTTGAATGTGGGTCCTGGAAGTGTTGGGGGGGGTAGCAGCCCAAACCACAGCCCCACTTTATCATTGAAATCCATTGAGGAGCTCAGGGTAGAACCTCAATTCTTGACCACAACAATGCATGGATGGACAATGGGCGCCAATGTGGTGTAGGGGTTTAAGACTTCAGACCTTGAGGGTTCACATTCATGGTCACACCAAAGTCCCGTTACCTGCCTGGGCTCCCACTGGGAAAAAAACAAAAGAAATGGAACCAACTGTATCTCAAATGTCCTGTCAGCCAAATACGTACGCAAATGTAGCGTGTGTGTGGCCATTTGTCACCAGTGGAGGGCGCCATCAGTGCAGTACACATTTCACTGGCAGTCTGCAGAATGTTAACTCGGGGAGCTGGTCAGGTCCGTCCCGTCAGGTGTTTTATATAGCGCCTTACCATTCCATCCTCAGACACTATGGCTGCTGAGCAGAAGTAGACTTGTCCACAAATGAGCGACACTTTGGACTCGAGGAGTTGTTTTATATAGCGCCTTGCTGTCCTTAGGCAGTTTATTACTGCTGAGCAGATGCAGAATGGTCTACAAATGGGAGAAGCTCTGGACTGAAGGAGCTGGTCAAGTCCGTCCTTTTCAGGTGTTTTATATAGTGCCTTACCATCCCACTCTTAGACACTTTGTGGCTCCTGAGCAGACGTAGAATTGTCCACAAATGGCAGAAGCTTTGGACTGAAGGAGCCGGTTGGCTCCGTCCCTCCCAGTGTTGTGTTCCTCCCTTTGACCGATGTTCTTGGGTTAGGCTTCATCCTTCTCATGACTCAAAGAAGGTCTTTCAACAAATGGAGTGAACACAGCAGTTGGCCTGCATGGAAATACAAAGGTTCAGGTTGTCCTGTCCCCAATGAGCCCAGGGACTCTGCTGACGTGGCTGTGACACTTGAGAGTGACAGTTTTTGATCGTGGACCTCAGGAGCTGCCTGGCTGAGAAGACAGTAGTAAAAGCAAATCCCACCCAGACACCTGGGGGTCAGGCTGCTCCTCCACATAAGTTTTATCGTGGGTCACCACTAGGGGGCGCTGTTCTTGTACCCACAGGTATTTTTAATAAAAGCCCCCACCCCTCCATGTATTTTTGTGTCGTTTATCAGTGTTGATTTATGACAAATCCTGAGAGCCCTGTGGCCTGCAGGGAGGCTCCCGAGACTGGCAGCATGAAGTGCCTTTGGGGCACATCAGCCACCAGCCTCCCGCAGGGTGTCACCGACATCAATTAACCCCACATTATAAAGTTGGGGGGGGGGGTTCTTTTAGCTGCTGTCAGTTTCATCCTGGGTGTCTCAGCTGATTGAGCGTCCACTGACCCGGGTTCAAATAGAGGCCTGCTGTGTTTTGCTGTGAGGGGCGACTCGAGAGGTCGGGCGCTTTGAAGTGCACTCAGGGTGGCACAGACCTCCTTGGGTTTTATTTGTTTGTGTAATTTTAAGCCAGATGGCAAGCTGTGAAAGGTGCCGTACAACACAAGAGGCGCTGCCATTCAGGTGTCCTTTGTGTGCCTCTGGGCGCGGCCTCCACCCGAAACTTCTAGAAGCTCCTTTGGCTTTCGAATTTGATTAATTGACGGCCCTCCATCGTGCATTTTAAGTGGCGCAGCTCAACTGGTTTCATTACCTGCAGCCATCAAGGCGGTCTTAGAAAAGACGTGGCGGTGGCAGCCTCCCAGGAGCTTTGGGGGTTTATAAATTGTTAAACAAGAGGATTTTCCGAATTTTTAACATGTCCCCATTGGCCAGAGCAGCACAGAGCGAGGCAGGGGGCAAACTGCATGAGGCCGGGGAACAAATAAAAGACAAAACGTTCTAGAAGAGCTGGCCAACCAGCCTACCCACCAACAATGAGAAGTACGAGGACTTGTGGGAAGTGGGCAGGAAATGGGCATCAGCTTGAAGATGTGCCCTCAATGACTGTGGGTGGCTTGGTGACGCAGTGATTAACTACTTCTGCTAAAGAATCCTGGATTCAAAGCCCAATATCTGAGTGCAATTGGCATGTTCTCCCCAGATTAGGCCGTCAGTTTTCTCTGGGTACTCAGATTTTTGACTGAATGACTGGGGACAGCTTGGTGGCGCAGTAGTTAACCACTTGTGCTGAAGAATCCTGGGTTCAAATCCCACTGTCTGTGTGGACTTTCTGTGTTCTCCTCACATCCAGGTGATGTTTTTTCTCCAGATATTTGAATTTTGTTTTCCTCCCACATCCCAAAGACCTGCAGGTTAGGTGACCTGGCCCAGGCTGCGGTGGTGCGCATAGACCAGAGGACACGGAGCTAATGGAGGCAAGAAAGTGAAGGACGTCACCCCTTCGCTGACCCTTCACTCAGTGGCCAATGCCACCGATTTTCACCAGGACACTAAATGTGAGGATGACTGGGTCTTAACAGTCCATGCCTTTGTATAAGTGACCGCTGTCAGTCAGGGTATGACTGGCACTGGAGGTGGCACGGTGCCCGTTGTCCTAAGATGTTAGCCAGTCATTTTATGCATTTCTGCAGCCAAAGTAATTCACTCAGTAAGTCAGTGACAGACGTTGAGCCCCAAGATTAATGAAATGAAGAAGGACTGGCCTGGTCCAATGTCGTAATTATAAAATGGAAAACAAACGTATCTTGTACCTCGGTAATATGATGAATCACCCACTGAATGGTGGATAAGAACACCCGCTGTGCTGCCCAGCTCAACGTAGACCCCAGCGGTAACATTTCCAGTGCCCCTTGCAGTGAGTATGCCTCTGTCATGTGCCACTTGGTATGACATTTGTAAAGGCAATGTTTCTGATGCACCATCTGTTGGAATCACAAATGCGATGCATATGTCTCTGTAATATTCCATTTGGTACAGGATTTGTACCAGCTGTGTTAATGTGTATGATGTGCCATCTGTTGGAATGAAAATGTTTGTGATGCATCATCATCAAGGAGTGAGACACACAGACAGACACACAGACGCTTATCCTTTCATTACGTTGGACTAGCTGTGCTACCCGTCTAGGGCAGGTTGAAATCCAAGTTTGCAGTATAGCTGAGTATAGGAAAGGTACAATATAAATGAAATGTGTTATTAGTATTAGTATTATTATGATGCTTACTATACCATCCATTAGAATGTATTTTGTAATGCATTACATTTCTTATTTCAGAAGATGGTGCGCCACAAACATTAGAAGTGCTTTTACAAATCCTGAACCAAATGGCATATAACAGAGACATACGCATGGCATTTGTGATTCCAACAGATGGCACATTCTAAACATTTTTTTTGCAATAAAATTCGTAGCAGTTGTGATTTCAACAGATGGCACATCACAAACATTAACACTTCATTTACGAATACCATACCAAATGGCATATAACAGAGACATATGCATAGCATTGGTCATTCCAAAAGATTGCACAACACAAACCTTTTTAGTAATGCATTGTATTAGTGATTCCAACAGATGGTGCATCACAAGCATTAGCACTGCTTTTACAAATCCCTTGCTAAACGGCATAGAGCAGAGACATATGACAATAGATGGAACATCACAAATGCTTTTAGTAATAAAATGCGCTGCATTTGTAATTCCAACAGATGGCGCATCACATATATTATCACTCGTTTTATGAATCCCATATCAAGTGGCATATAGCGGAGTCATAGCAAGTTGACGGACACACAGGTACACAGACACACTGCTGTTTAGGTGGTGCTGTCATGATGCCCACTATTCCATATTTAACACTCGGTTATTAAGGAATTATTATTATTCTTCTTTGTCTTTTATTTAATTGATTTAATGCCAAGGAATCATCCTCAGGTGCCCGCTTCGAGCTAACACCTCTTGGTATGAAATCCATTTAAAGGCCCAAGTTGTTGAGTGACGTGGGGTGCCATAGAGAGTGAATAGGTTGGTTTATGACTGTATAGCGCCACTCACCCCAGGGTGCCATATTTGTACCAAATACTACATCAGTGCTTCTAAACCACTGGGTTGGCTGGCAGGCCACCTCTGCCGGTGGGTCACAAGTTGCCATTGTTCATAATGGTATTAGGCCATGGGGGTGTCGTGATGGGTCACAAAGTGTGTCGCCCAACTCTCGCCGCCACCCCGACAATCATCCCTGATTTCAATTCACAGTTGGGTGCCCCCAGTGTTCTTCTCACTCATCCCCCTCTAACGTTCGTGCTTGAACCCCCCCACCCCAGGGTGGGCGCAAATTCACTTGTATGACAACACTAGAAGGGTTTAGAAACACTGCACTACATGATGTTCATGAATTGAGGTGGCAGTGCCTATCCCAGCGGCTGGAGCCAAACCTGCAGGGGGTTGCCAGGCTGTCACATGCGCCACACCCTCATGAGGTGTTAATTCAGAACGGCCAGTTGAACTAACATACGTGACAGAGATGCCCAGACAGGAGGAAGACGTGCAGACTCCACATGGGGACGCCTGTGCCACGGAGTCCGATCAGCAGCTCGTGTTGTGTTTTAGCCACTGGGGGGCAGCACTGGCCGACAGAGAAGCACACACCGTGGAGTGAAGGCGCTCAGGTGCCACTTGTGCTTCCTTTTTGGATGAGCCATCCAGCGGGCCAAGACAACAAAGATGGCAGAAGGTTGTGCCACTGGTGCCCTCGGTTTATTCATCTCACGTCGCAAACCCCCCAAAAAGAGCGAGTGACAAATCTGACTACAAAGCCGGTGACGCTTTGGCAGCGTTTATTACGACTTAGCAGCTTATTAGCTTTTACTGCTGCAAACTTTGGGCAGGCGGTGGCAGTGGTGGCAGGCGAGGACGGCGGTGGAGAGCAGGCCGATTATGAATGCGCCGAGCATTTGGAAGATCTATTCCGGTTATTTATGCCATGGCTACCACATTTGTGTAAACATAAAATCTCATGCTTTATTACTTCCCTTTTGCACCACAGCCTTGACCCCAGTCATCGTAAATTGAGAAATAGTGGGGAACTAATGGAGACAGATGGGAATATGGCATGCCATTTACTCAAATTGGTAAAGTAATTAACCTCGAGGTGCTCGGTTTGCAGGAGAAATTGTTGGAATATCTCGCGGAGCCAGATAAACAGACTCCCGCCTTAACCGCTTGTGACAACTGCATCATAAACTCGACTCGTTCTCTTCAATTGACCTGTCAACATCTCAGGACCAAATAAAGATTTGTATTACAATGCGGGCGCCCACAAGTGTGCGCCCTGCGCGCTCGCGCCGCCTTCTCCCTTTGAGGCCGTCTCATCGGCTCTGTCTTCAGTCATTACGGCTCGTACAAATCGGCCGGCGCTCAGCGGCTGACAGCTCTGTGACAGCAGATGGTAGTCATTTGGCTGCCGGGAGTGGAATTAAAGGGAGACGGAAAAATGGGCCAAGCTGCCCGGGTGAACGTGCTGGACTTTGGCCACCATCTGGATCAGATGCTGCCATGAGGCACTTGCGGTGGACGTCGTCCAGCTTGTGAACCCGGGCTGGCCAGCTTACCCAGGAGATGCTGCCCTCCTGTCCTCCTACAGAGGTCGTAGCAGGCGCCCAGTCTACCCGAGCTTTAAAGTGAAGAGTGGCAGCTGCATGCCAGTGTGGGACAGGAACCACCCGTGGGTGAGGTCCAACCATGTGTTGTGAAAGGGAGTCACAGACGTGGAAAAACTGGATGTGAGGTCACCTAAAAGTCTCATAAAGCAAGTGGGGGCCTCACCCCAGGTAGCCAGACCCCTACCACCAAAGGCAGGCTCTGGCCTAAAAAGGGGCCTTGGCTTTTACAGTTTAAAAAATCTCTTTAGTTCTAGCTTGCCTAGATATGGCCTCACCACAGGCAGCCAGACCCCAACCACCACAGGCAGGCTTCTGCCCATGAGGGCCTAAAAGTGGGCTCTTTTAAAACTCATAAAATATCTTTAAATAAGTCCAAACCAGACGAAATGACCCGCTAGGGAGAGGAACCATAAAAACCCTCTGGCTTGTGAGACGGGTCCACACAACGGATCTCTGTAAACTGATTTGGACCCCCAACAGCTCTGAGTGAGGACCAGAAAGACCCCAGCAGTGATGAGGGCATTTGGATAGAAACATAGAAACGGTCATCTTATTGGCTGACCTCCACACTTCTTCTCTGAGGCGGGCTGACTGGCCTCCTCTTTCCCGATTGTTCAGATTATACCACCCAGGGCAGCGGGCACAGCTGGTGAGCCACACTCATCCTCCGCCTCTTTCCTATACGGCTGAGCGCTTTGCTATTCTCTTGTCACCGACTCGCCTGGTGGGTTCGAACTTTTGATTCCTGTCGTGCCGGGTCACTGGCTTCAGGATTTTGAATTTCTAATCCAGTAAGGGAGCCAAGGAGCTGCTGCTTCTGTTAAAAGAATGTCGTGGAGGGGCACGAGGGCGGGGGGGGGGGTTTCAGCAGTTCGTTTTATTTATTTATTATTTACAGTTCGGGTAAAAAAAAAACGGAACTTTCCTTACCATCCCACATTTGTGATGCGACTCCAGTGAATCTTCTTGCCTTAAGACCCCGCTAGATTTGGATGCTTTAAGCCCACCTCAGCGTTCAATGGGATGCAAAAGTGGGAGGAAAACAAAATGCCAGCGGTGGGCATTGTCCGTACTGGCAGGCCGCAGGATGCCATCCTATGTTCTGTCTGTCCTGACTGTCCACCCCAAGCGTGTCAGATACAACTGGCAGGAACTGCGCCCGGTTCAGTTAGTAGGGTGGCACAGTGGGCACCTCGTTATAGTTAGAGAATTGAAATTCCCTGCCAGTCTCTCCTCGATTATACTGATGTTGGGTTGGTGACGGGGTATTAGAAGAGCAGAACGTGTTTTTTTTTTAATTTTGTGATCCGGGTTCAACTCCACTCCACTTTGGGTTTACACGCACCGTGGCATTCGGGTTCAAACTGCCAACTTCTGTCAGTCACGCAATCTGCAGCTTAGCAGGAAACATAAAGAAGAAGAAAGCGCAGGCCGCCTCGGCCCCTCCCACCTCATTTTCTGACCCTGTTTTTCCTGGTGGGGGGGGGTCCAAGCAGTTCAGCTCAGACTTCCCTCACCCCCAGGTACGGATTCCAGCTCCGTTCCCAAGCCAACCAAGAGATACAATCGCCCCCCCCCCCCCAATACCCCTCCCCAACCTTGGCGTGTCTTGGGTCGGCCGCAGGGGTCTCGATCCACTGGGATGTGACTGCAGTAGATCTAGAGAAAGGGGGAGCTGCCTGGGGGGGCCATCCTAATGATCCACCCAAACCCCATCTTGGTCCTGAGGAGCAGCGACTCCACTCTGAGGCTCTTGCCGTGACGTGGGGGGGTCCTCAGAAACCTCATCTCTGCCACTTGCACTCGCCATCTGCCCCCCTGCTCGTGACCGTTGGGGAGGACAGGGATGGGGATCAGTAAGGAAATGAGAGCTTTGTCTTTAGACTCTGCTCTGCTCACCACTACAGGCTGGTACGGTGCCCACCCAACACCTGCCGATGTTCCTATCTGCTTGTTGATCTCCGTTTCTTGTGAAGAAGAACCTGAGACACTTGAACTCATCCACTAAGGGGGGGCCACTGCGGACCCTCACGTTGACATGATGGTGCACCACAGAGGCAATTCATCTGGAGCTCTTTGTGCTCCTGGTCTGGCAAACAGCTTTGGGCTGAAAGGTCAGACAACCCTCATGTTGGTATAAAGTGAAAAACAAGGATGGGGGGGGGGGTGCCAAGCAACCCACATATCCTGGACGGGTGGGTGGGTTCAGTCCGCAACGACAATGTGCAGCCATCTTGAAGGGTGATAGTCAAGTGGAATGCCAGTTTAGTTGGCGGGCACAGGTGGGAAAGAGTAAGACGGGCCAATGGAGCGCAGCCCACCTGTCCTGTGGAATCGATTATTTGAAACTCATTTACACAACTGTCTCCTCAATTACGCATTTCGTTTCCATTTATGAATGCAATATGCAAATGGATACCAGTCACAGTGTTGTGAAAAAGTATTTGCCCCCTTCCTGATCTCCATTATCTTGTCACAACGAATGGCTGCAGATCTTTAGGGAAAATTTATTTCTGGAGCACCTTTCAGCGAGACCACCGTCTCAAAGCACAAGTCCAGGCCATCAGATGAAACAATTCACTTGGGATCACCAAAGGGGAGCAGACGCCGGGACTGACCCCACAGCCACCAGGACGCCATGTCACTCAGTTAGGTGTCATTTTATGTAGCGCCTTCCAGCGTGACAGCTGTGTCGGAGGAGGACCCCAGGCAGGTGTGAGGACTGACCTTTGGAGTCCCCACCGCTACTATTGCCCAGTTAAGTGTTAAGTACAGTATATAGTGCCTTTCAACATGGTCTCAAAGGGTGGGGAAACAACTCCCTCAGGGTCACATGAACTTGTAGATCTGGAGACGACTCCTCGGACCTCCTGCTTTACAGATGACTCCCCCCGCCACTAGGGGGCCCTGTTGCCAATTAAACATTATCTATATAGTGCCTTGGTCTCAACGGGAGGTGAAACAACTCATTGAGGTCACGTCGAGTTTGTATATTTGTGTGCTCAATCTTCGGACCTCATTCTTTACGGTTGACACCCACCGCAGCTTGGGTGGGGAGGTTGGGCGGCGTACTGCTCAGTTACACTTGATTTCATAGAGCGCCTTTCATCTCAGTCTTAAAAGGATGGTGAAAGAACTCGCTTGGTGAACACCAGAGCCGCTAGGGGGGCCGTACTGCTTAGTTAAACTTGATTCCATATGGCGCCTTTCAGCACGCTCATCATTTTAAAATGGTTCACACTTACATCAGTGCTGTCTGTACTTGATACGTAAGTAAGTGACATTCCTGTTGTTGTGAAGCAGGCCACCCGTCGCCGGTGTCTGTCCTACCAGGAGATCTGGACTGGCACACAGTGGACGCGACTGCCGGGCTTCCACACCACCTCATACCCCGGAGGTCCGGTTGCCCGTGCCCGTGTCAGCAGCAGGTTACTGACAGAGGAAGTTCCTGGCAAATCCTGACATATTTTGCTGCATGTGACAAGTGATGTGACAGTGACAGCTGATTTGGGTCCTGCCTCTAATAAGTGAATTAATCGGAGGTAAAACATAGCGATCTGTCATGTTCGTGATACCTTAACAGCTGGCTGCCTTGTCCTTCGGTGACAAGCTAGTTTGTCCTGTGCAAATCTTCTGTCACAACGCACTCGAGAAGCACCGGGAGAAAATTGCGCGGCCGTTCCCGAGTCGGTGAGGAATATCTTGTCAGACGTAGCCAGCTGTGCCAGTCATGCCGTGTGCAGCGGCGCTCGGCGAACGCTTTCCCCTGCAGCGTCTCCACGTCTCGAGGACCTGTCAGACGTCACAGGGGCTGGCCGGAGGACGAACGTCGCCAAGCACGTTATATATGGGGGGGGAGTTCGGTTGACTTCAATATGGCGCTCTTGTATCTCATCAGTGACAAAACAACCAAGTGGGATGAAAGCCAGAAGTGGCTTGGCGTTTTAACTGCCAACTGCACGCCGATGTAACAGGTGCCAGCGTAACAGTGCCCAGGCGTAGAGCAGAGGGGACCACCGGCTAACAGCGCCTGTGAAAGGGGCATACTGTGCAGCTGAAGGTTGCTTATGCTGCCTGGGCAGCCTTTGGCCCAAGAAGTCAGATGGGTGCCAACACTCCACCCTTTGGTAAGATGGCATCTATAGGGAATGAAAGTGCTGACCGATGCAATAGCCACATAGCGCTGTAGGTATTGGGGCTGACCGTCAGGACTGTGTGCCTTACACTTGACATTTATAGCCACCAGGGGGCAATCCTGCCTAATTGTGTCTTATTTATATAGCGCCTTTCAGTGGGATGACCGTCTCAAATATTAAGTGAAGGAGTAGATGTGTGGACTGACCCCCTGAGCCTTCATACTGCACAGCTGACACCCCATAGCCACTTGAGGGCCATACTTTTTCATATAGTGCCTTTCAACAGCATGAATATCTCTAAGCAGGTCCCCACGTGAAATGACCCGTGCACTATAATCAACCAGTAAGGGCCATATTGGATAACGGAGTGTTGTTTTATATAGCGCCTTTCATTGTGACCAGTGCCTCAAAGCACCAGCCCAGGCAGGCAATTGAACTGACCACCTCCGAGGGGGGGGCCTGACCCTGTGGAGCACTTACTGTACAGCTTAAGGTGCAGGGAGCCCAGTTAAACAGTATTTGTATAGCGCCTTTCAATGTGACACTGACTCAGACGACAGATGAAATAACTCCCTCGGGGCTGTGGAGAGAGGAGATGCAAGAAACGGGCGCTGTGGGCACCAGTTCAGCACCATGACTACTAGGAGTGGACGCCACATCACCCAGTTATGTGTTATTATCTGGGCTACTCGACTGAGGCGGCTTGAAATCTAAGTAATCAACGTAGAGCTCAGCCATAACGGGTGCAGGGCACCATCTATGTTACATTTTATACAGCATGTAGCAATAAAGTGCATTGCATTTGTCACTCCAACAGATGGCGCATGACAAACAGTTGAAAGTAGTAATAAAACACATTACTACACATTTGTGAAGCACCATCTGTTGGAATGACACCTTCAATACATTTTATTACTACACGTGTTTGTGATGCTCCTCCTGTCGGAAAGACAAATGCAATGCATTTTATTACTAATATTGTTTATAAACCACTAGCTATGCTCCTAGTCTAAGATGGGTTGAGGACTAAGTTATCAACATAGACCTCAGTGTTAATGTTTGCAGTGCACCATCTGTTGGAATGTATTTTCTAATGCATGTACTAACAAAATGCATAGCATTTGTCATTCTAACAGATGGTGCATTACCAACATTTGTAATAAAAAACAACTTGTTTATATAAATAAAATGTCTCTTATATGTCATTTGGTAAAGGATTCATAAAATTGGTGTTAATATTTCTGATGCGCCAAGTGTTGGAATGACCGATACAATACATATGTCACTTACACTCCAGTTGGTATGGGATTCACAAATGCAGTGTTAATGTTTCTGGTGCACCATGTGTTGGAATGACAGATACAGTACATATGTCAGTTATATTCCATTTGGTATGGGATTCATAAAAGCGGTGTTAATGTTTGTGACATACCTTCTGTTGGAATGACAAATGCAATGCATTTTATTACTACATATGTTTGTGACGTGCCACAAACCAGCCAGACAGTTACACAGACATACAGACACTTATCCTTCTATTACGGTGGATTTTATATAGTGCCTTTCACAGTGAGTGTTTCAAAGCGAGGCAGGAAGGGGGAGGTTTTCTCTCACTGGGTATGGGTGCTGAACCTCTGAATCTCATGCTGTAGTGGTGAACCCCACATCTACAGTTGAACATTATTCTATATAGTGCCTTTGAAACAACGCACTCAGGGTCACATGAAGTTGGCGGACTCTTCAGACCCCATGCTTTACAGTTGAATACCTCGGCCACCAGGCGGCCATATTGCTCAGTTAAACATTATTCTATATAGTGCCTTTCAACCTGATTTCAGTGTGGCTGGGTGTTGATAAAACTCACTCAGAGTCACTTGGAGCTGTAGATTTGGGGTCTGACTCTGTGAACGTCATGTTTTACAGATGAACCCCAAGGCCACTAGTGGGCCATGCTGCCCAGTTAAACGTTATTTTATTTAGTGCCATTCCACCTGATCACAGTCTCAAAGGGTGGTGAACCAGCTCTTGTGGAGTTGTAGATTTGAGGGCCCACTCTCTGGATCTCACGTTTGACAGCTGAATTCTGCTGCTGCTAGAGGGCCATATTGTGCCAATGCAGTGCCCAGTAAGGGTCATAGAGCCCAGCTGCATGTTACTTTATATAGCACCTTTCACTGTGACCGCTGTCTCAAAACACCAGCTGAGGCGGGACGTTAGCCGAGCTGACTGTACCACTTGGACTGTAGCCTGGGCAAACTTTGGCCCAAGACATGGGAATGGTAAGTTGGTATGGTATGCGCCAGGATGCCAACACTTTACCCATTGGTAAGATGGCATCCTGAGGAGATGGGACTGCTGTAAAAGCTGATAGGTGTAATAACCGCAGAGTGCAACTACCCCTTGCTGTGGGACGTCTGCCCCCGCCACACCCTGACGACCTTCTTGATTAACGGAGGCAATCACGCTTGGGCACAGTATGGAACAAACGGGCCTAATGGGAGTACATCCTGAGCCAGGCGAGCGCATTTACGAATGCAAGTCTAGATCCTGACCTGCAGGGGGTGCCAGGCCACCATTGGGAACGCACAAGACCACCGAGGGAACGTACAAGAGGCGCATTGAAGGGAGCGGACGTCCGCAGGAGTAGCCCGCCCGACTCGGCTCGCCGTTTAAGGGTCTCCGGCGCTCCCGACGGTCGCCTTTTATGATAACGCGAGGTGTTTGCCGCGTGAAGCCGTCCACCTCGTGCGCCTCTCTTTTTATTCTAGACGTTTCCATCTCTGTTTTTATAGCGCCTCGGGTCCTTTTCTGTCTTACTGAAAATGCGCACTGCTGGATGAAGTCCACAATTCAGAAAGGATTTGTAAAAAAACCGTCGGAAGTTGGAAAGATTTAGAATTCGGAATTGACGGAACATAAGTGAGAAAACGTAGGTGCGCGTGGCGGAGCAGGCTGGTGCGCTCGCGAACTGAAACGATGTGGAAAGTTTTAAATGGATTTATTACTTAAGGACAAATCACACTCGTGTCTATTAAATATCTGGTAACAACGAGTCATGGTGAGAAATAGCAGCGATAACAGAATGAGATCGCGCGTATTATAAAGAGAACGTAAAGTCGGGTTTTAATCCCATTTTACAAAATCGAGTAATAGTAATAATAATAATTCATTAGTTAATAACAGCCCGCAGCTGACTCGTGGCGGTTCGAACTGCTTTCACCGGCGGCTGAGTCCGACCCAAGAGATGCCGAAATTGCATCGATTAGGTATTATTTGTTGTAGAGGATGAGAGGGAATTTTATTCAAATTTCTTACATGTCAGATTTTTAAAGTAAGTGCCTGAATAAGTTAAAGTCCGACCACTCTGCTGTCCTTTCATTAGCTTGTATCGGGGTGTCAGAAGCGGCCAAAGAGGCACGGCTTTGGGCTACAGACATAGCAGCGACGTCCGAACTTCTAAAATCGTCCTCCTGTTCTAATGAGCGTTGCTCGAAGGGGGAAAAACTAAAAAAAAAATGTAACGCAAATGTGTAAGAAGTGAAGGGGTCTCAGTACTGTCTGACGGCGCTGTATATCGTTGTGTTGCTTATTTCTTCGTTTCTTTATTTCAATGACATCGCACGCCGCATGAAATACGCGTTGAAATAAAAATAAAAAACCCGCCACTTTCACCAATCTAGGCTGAGAGGGCGGGCTCTAGCGAGTACTGCATTTTGATTGGTGATTCGTCGGTAGGGCGGGCGGAGGTCGTCACCAATTGAGTGGCAGCTTTACGGCGGACATTTCAGATGCCGCCTGCGGCTGCTGATGAATTCGGAGTTTCGTTTCAATTTGTTTTTCACGTTGCCTGCGATGTCATCGAAATAAATACATGAAAATATGCACGCATGTGTACGTTTATTTCTTGAATATTGTTTACAATGCTCCTCCATAACAGCGCGCCCAGTTTGAGATGCTGCGACCAAAGCGGAACATTCTCGACAAACGCAGCAGATGTCAACGAAGTTATTTCGTGATGATGAGAGTCGGTACCCTCGAGGTTGAGGAGTCCGGGCATCTTCAGAGTGGGTAACGCAGTGGGCAGTATGCCAACACAAACGAGTGAGGGTACAGCTGAGGTGACATCACCATGCTTGGGAATGGATGACGCCCCAGTCAGGACTGGTTTTGGCTTGCGGTTCTTGCTGGTGCCATCTATCGGAGTGAGTTCATGAGAGCCAGCATGGCAGCTCCTTGCTGCCCTTGGATTGTAATGTTGTCCATCTTCACGACTTCGTAATGGAGCTGCTCATGCTATTGAGGTGTTAAACGCAGAACACTTGAGGGGGGCACCGACCCCTCAGTGCAAGCGCACCAGACTGAACCAGCACCCTTGTGTTTTTATATAGCGCCTTTTTTTATACTGAATGCCTACCCGGTTGGCAGATGAAGTGGCTCGTTTGTGGTCTCAATGGCCACCCTGCTAGCACCCGCTTCATTTCAAATAGCACCTCTGCATGGTGAAAGGTTTCTTAATTGGCATGTCATGTGACTAACTAATTGCTTGTGTGAGGTTCAGTGCGGGCATTAAATTGGCACCCCTCTGATTTTATATAGTGCTTTCTCATGGCACTTTACATATGTAGCACAATGACGTGTGATGAGCCTCTCTGTGGGTGAACGAGGGGCATGAACTAGCACTGTACTTTAATATAGCGCCTTTTCATTCTTTTAAGGTGTTTAATAACAAAGTTACATGTAAAGTGAGTCACTTGAGGGGCACTGAACTGACAACTCAGTGATTCTTATATAGTGCCTTCTCATGGCACCGTGACATGGCTGAATCGGGGTGAATGTGAGGCACCAAACTTGTGCCCTGTAATTTTATATTGCGCCTTTTCTTGCTGAAAATCTCCTTCAGGTGCTTTAAGACTCACTTCAGGGGCACTGGACTGGCACCTCTGTGATTTTATCTAGTGCCATTGCAGTGCATACTCCAAGTATAACACAATGGCACGGGGGCTCACGTGGGGATCAGTATAGGCCAGGCATTAGATCGTTAGCAGGCCTCTAGGGGGCACCCTGGCCTGTCCACATAGTGCCAGGTGAGCCGCCGAGCCGATTGGCACGTCAGTTAATTCCATTACACTTGTGTTGTTTCTAAAAGCTTCGGTAATAAATTAAAACTTGCTGGAGTGCGAGTGTGGCGCGGCGCGTTGTTGTGTGCGATAACAACGGGACTAATGAGCCGCTGCAGATATTATTGAGCTGTCCTTTCAGATATCGAGGGAAAACACCTTTAGGCAAAGTGTGCGCCATTTCATGCGGAGAGCTGCTGGCAGTCGCCTGTAACACCAGAAAGGGGAAAAAGCTGAGAAAGGAGACCGAGGCACACTTGGGGGCTGCAGGTGGCACACTGGGACCCCCCCGCCGGCCTTCTGCGCAGAGCTGCACGTGGAGTCGGTCAGGTGTCAGTGTGTGGCCCCTCTGCAGGGGGGATTGCTGTCTTTGCACCCACTGGGAATGAGAACGAGCCTGGCCTGGACATTGTGACAAGGTGACAGTGGCACTCCGAGCCAGACACTCGTGAAAAGCGCAATGTGATGATCAACGGTGCCTGAGGGGACCACAAAATGGCGGGAGGGATGAGCACGGGGGGGGGGGGGGGGGGGGATGTCATGTGACATTTCAGCGGCCCCAGATGCCCCCCCGTTGGGATGGATGTAGCGCCTTTTCCGAGTGCGAGCGGTGGCGTTACACGTGGTTGGTCACGAGAGAGCCACGCGGCCCGAGACTTTGGGGGGCTCGGTGACGTCACTCAGAGTGGCCATTGATCCGGCAGAGCGGCCCATTCATCTCTCGCCTGTCTTTGTGCAGTAAAGCTGTCAGCGGCGATCTTATCACGTGGAGCTCCATTTGTTTTCCGCGCTGATTTATGACGGCTTTGAAAAGGTCTGTTGATGCCACGGGCTTCTGTAATTCCGGACCCCTCTTCCCGTCGATAGAATGGATTCCTGACACTCGAGACGCCGTTTGATAAATCAGTCCTCGTTGTTTGTATTAATTGATCGGCGCCGCTCTCCCCAGAGACTGCGTGGCCTGGTCGGGGCTGCGGCGTTGTCTGAAAGGGGGTACGCGGAGGGGCCTCTCCTGCCTTTCAAGCCGCAGACCCTCTCGTCCCCCGAGTCATTGAGCGGCCACACGTTCTGCTGAGTAAGCCAGTGGAGGGATCTGGAAAATCAGACATCACACTTGAAGGCCGTCTCTCATCGAGGATTAGGCCTGCTTTTGTTTTCATTATCCTGATGCGCCGCTCGGCACGCCGCCTGCTTCACGGAGGCAAATCCACGCTAACAAGAGAAGGAACTGGGATTTAGAAGGGGGGACGGGGGACATAATAGACTGATTACGCCGCTGACAGCCGGAAAGGAGCTAATCCTCCACCCCGGAGCGTCCTTCACACCTGCGACAGGCATCAGCAGGAACAGGAGGCTCGTTTAGGGAGCGCAATAAAGCGCCTTTCACACACAGCGCGCCGTAGGCATTACTGGGGCAGCACCGTAAGCACAATCGTGAAGTGTCTTTAACATATAGCGCCTTTCACGCTAAGCATAGAGAGGGTGAAAAACAAAACACACATCAGCAGTGACCCTCGTGTTAAATGTGGACGTCATCGGAGTTGTCCCAAATCCCGGGTTTTCACGTAACGGACCGCGATTGGCATCACGTGAACCTTTCAGTTTTTTATTGGAAGCGAACTTAACTGCAGGCTCGAGAGTTTGTTGCGTTAGGCATCAGCGCAGTGGGAACGTGGAGTGCAGCAGGGCCAGATGAGTGGGATTTGAACCCGGAGCGCCGGCATCACACCACCCTAAGTCGCTTATTATTTGGGAATTTGGCACTTTATCAGAGGCGGGGTGGGGCGGAGTCAGATGTGGGCGGGGCTGGATGCCTGAGTGTTACCATTTAGCGTTCACACTAAACCCTGTCTTTTAATATACTTTAAATACATAAATATATATATAGTGGTGGTCAAGGGAAGAAGGGTCGACAAACAGAGCAGTTTGGGATCCTAACACTGCCCACCCTTTTTAGTAATGCAGCTTTTTAATGGCGTGAAACACTAAAAAATGGAGCCGCCATGTAACACGGTGTCCTCGATAGTCGGGCCTCCGCTCTTCTAGGGGGTTCTCTCTCTGTGGGTCGTCTCCGTGGTCAAAGGCGCCTCCAGCCGGGCGGCCATCCATTTAAAGGCCCAGGACAGTAATGGGCGGAGTCAGTGGCCCTCACTGGCCGTTTTCTCCAGGCTGTGGAGTGGCTGTTGGCGGCGGCGCCCCCTCTCGGTCCTGGGTGGCACTGCATACCTGGGAAGAGCTGAGATGGTGATCCTCAGACGCATGTGTGTGACAATATTTATAATATTTATAAACTGTGTAATGTAACAGAACAAGATGCAGAGGACAGAAAGATATGGAAGAAGATGATCCGCTGTGACGACCTCTAATAGGAGCAGCCAATAGAAGAAGAAGAAGAAGATGATGTAACCTATAATAACCTAATTAATACTCCGCTATGTGACCAACTGATGGACGAGGAGGCGCTGTGCTCCATAACTCAGATAACACGTGGAGCACTGGGCACAGTTTGTAAATCTTTGACACTCCGGGACCTCAGACTCATGTCGGCTTCTTCCACTGGACGTTACGATGCGTTATTTCCGTGTACTGCACGTTGAATTAATACAAATACATCCATGCCACCTGCGCTTCAGAAGAGGGCATCCCCTTGATGCTAAGCCTGTTCACGCCCAGTCAGCACTTGGATGGTAGACCATCTAGGAAAAGCTTGGGTTGCTACTGGCAGAGGTGTTGGTGAGGCCAGCGGGGGGGCGCTTACCCTGTGGACCTCAATGCCTCAGTGCAGTGACGGGGACACCATGCTGTAAAAATGCTGCCATCCTTCAGATGAGTCGTAAAACCGACATCATAAAAGATCCCTGGGCGTTCTTCGTAAAGAGTAGGGTGTCTCCCGATGTCCAGGTTAAATTGCCCACCACTGCCCCCATAATCACCCCCTGTCTCTGATTGGCTTTCTCTGCCACCCCTTCACCTCCTAATAGCTCATGCATGGTGAGAGCATTGGTGCAAAAATGGGCGCCGTCACATCATCCAGGTGGGTGCTACATACAATATACAGAGAGATGAAATTGTGACGCTCAGGGTGTACAGTGTAACAGCGTGAAGTGCAAATAAGAAATTAAAATTGAAACACAAACAAGACGAGGCAAAGAAGTAGCAGCAATATTGACGTGTAGTCATCAGTATGAACAGTGATGCAGTGTATGGTGTTTGCAGTCTGGATAAATAAATATATATTAAAAAAAATTTTAAATTTTTGAAATTAATAAAAAAATATCTCGACTGCTCTCCGTTCCTGAAGGCTTAACTGAAAACACGCAACTCATTTATGTCATAGTGCTGGGGAGAAAGGAATCATGTCGTGGTCAGAAAAGCGAGAGTCCACCTCATGAGAAGGATTTAGGAGTCGTAGTGGACTCTACGCCATCGACGTCCAGGCAGAGTTCAGAAGCTATTGAGAAGGCTGTCAGGTCATATAGCGCCTTGACGTGTGGAGTACAAGTCACAGGAGGTGACGCTGAAGTCTTTATAACACACTGGTGAGGCCTCATCTGGAGTCCTGGGTGCAGTTTGGGTCTCCATAAAGACGCAGCAGCACTAGAGGTGGTCCAGAGAAGAGTGACCAGGCTGATTCAGGGCTACAGGGGATGAGTTATGAGGAAGATTAACAGAGCTGAGCCTTTACAGGTGATGAAGAGGAGAGCTGACTGAAGTGAATGAGTCCAGTGGGTCGAGACGGCGACTTTAAAACGAGTTCATCAAGAACACGGGGACACAGCTGGAGACTTGGGAAGGCTTACACTTCACACCAACATGAGGACAACAGACCATGGAATGTGTGACCCAGTAGAACTTTAGAGGAGTTGAGTGCACAGGACTGGCCAGCATTGGGGGTTCTGTTCCCATCACACGTCGCTCTAATGGTGCCGTGGGATAGCCGCAGCAGCAGCAAGTGAGAAAGCAACTCCATCTGTAAAACCTACAAGGGAACGGAAAGTGGAAAACATGGAGGGCTTACAATGGGGTGGGGGAGGGGACACACGGGGAACTTGAGTTCGGCCTGGCGGGTCTGTCTTTGTCTTTGGGGAAATTCACACAACCATTAGGAAGTTTCTCTTTACACAAAGAATGACAGACACTTGGAATAAGCGTCCAAGTAGTGTGGTGGTCAGGAGGACTTTAGGGGTCTTTAGAACTCCACTTGATGTTATTTTAGAAGATATAAGTGGATAGGACTGGCGAGATTTGTGGGGCCGAATGGCCTGTCCTCGTCCAGACTGTTCTGATGTCTGAGGTGGGGGGTCCCCCTCCATTGGGGTCAGCGTGATTTGGCTCCTTCCTTTCATTCTTCCAGGTGAGAGGAGACCCCGAGGAGGCTGTGGATGCACCTGTAGCCATCATTTCCTTTTTTACTTTCACGTATACAAAGTTTAGGGAAAGTTTTGTAATCGTCCAAAGATCTGATTTTGAGATTTTGGTGAATCCCGACATTTTAGACCTCCCTGAGTCCCTGGAGTTATGTCTGTGTGTGTAGACATGATAACGTGAGTACGCCTTCACTTAGGTCCGCTAAATTTTGCATTAGTATTTGGTACAAAATGTCGATTTCTATCAACCGTTGGGCTCTCTCCGCTAACCAGAAGTGGTACTTGACCTTTTATTCATGCAACTTTACTTTTCTAATAATTGTTCGATATATTATTCATTTGATTTGTTGTTGACGGTTCCTTAATGTACAGAATATAACAATATAATCCTTGTCTTGCGGTTTACTCCTCAAACATCCTGAGTCTGTGAGAACGTCGAGTGGAGACCCCTCCTGATTTTCTAGTATGAAGCAGCAGTTCCCCAAAGGGCTTATGAGACGCCATGCCTTCCTTGGTGGCCTCCAGTGGTTGGTCCGTGGGGCACCGAGTGGTGTGAGAGATTTGTCTCTGGGTACCCAGTTTTCTAGGTGTTGTTTTCAGGGTATCCAGCATTGGGCACTCCCAGAGGAGGTGTGGCGGTGGGGTTCCCTCTTACCGGATGTCTATATATGCGCATCACTTCCTGGCATCTTTGAATGAATGGAGCGGCAAGCCCTCCTTGGACCGCATCCTTTTGTCTGTTGGTGACTTCATCGGGGTCTACGTTCTTCCAGACCGCTGTGTCTTGGGTTGCCTGGAGGGTCCTAATGGTTTCCAACATGTCTTTGACTCTGATGAGCTTGTAGATAATCGAATGCTTCCTTAGGTTCAGTTTGATTTTCTCCATTCTGTGTTCCCTTACAAAGTGGATGACATCCATGTAGAACCGTGGGGTGGGGTGTCCCAGCCGTAAAGGCAGGAGCTGTCTCGCCTGTCCCAGCAGAGCAGTTGCGTTGGTCCGTCACGTCAGAGTCCTGTGGATGGAGGCCATTGTGAACTTGAGAGACCACCCAGATTGGGAACCAAGAGTTCTAAAAAAAATCTCAGTATGCCCACTAGAAGTGTGTGGGGGGAGGGGGGGTGGGTGAAGGATAACCGTCAAACCCCTACTAGTCACAAAAAGGGCAAACAAAGAAGCTTTATAAATGACTTGACAAAAATGTTCTGCAATAATCAAAGCTCCAATGGGCACAAAAGACAAAAGGTGATTCAATAGTCAAGAACGTCGTAACACACAACACAAAGAACCGAGCAAAGCGGTAAACACTCCACAGTAGCACAACGATAATAAAGGGATCCACAAAACTCACCAGTGCCAGTCACTGCATTTAATGAACCACAAGGGACCCTGGTTTCCCCTCGGTCCTTATAAGGCAGTGGCTCCGCCTCTTGGGGGACCGTCCACAAAGCACATGATACATAGAAAAAGACACATTGACATAAAAAACCAAACTTATTTATTAAGTATAACAGAAAAGGGACGTTTGAACCCTAGCCAGAGGCAAAGGGCAAGTGGTCCTTGAGGGGCTCCTTGTACGTGACTCACCACTTTATTCTGTCCCTCTTGTAGCCCCACCTGAAGTGGCACCCTGCCCTGGTGAGGGCCAACACACTGAATGTCAGCCATCAGAGAGAGAAGCAAACCGGAATTTTCTAAAAAGCAGCGTGGGTCAGGCGGGCCGAGGGGGGCACCGCTTGACGTGCGCGTCTCCACGCTGGGACTCCGGTGGAATGACAATGCGTCTCGGAGTGATCCCTTCCAAATTCGGCAATGCCGCGTAAGTGTGAGAACACGGCACATGGGACTGGGGAAGAATAATTTGCTGTTGCTGGGGGATTATGGGGCTTCTTGTATTTATTACCCAGAACCCTCCATTAGTTATTCCGACGAGGCCGGCGCGCCATTAGGCATGCTTTAGAATGACAAGCGGCGGATGTCGGCTCGATGCTAAGAGACAAATAAGCTCATGATGAAATCCCATCGCCGCGCTCACTCGCCTTTATTACAAACACGCTTAGCCTTTTCCAAACCCAGGTAAGCCCGGGGAACCCCAGAGGCGCGCGTTCTGCCATTAACTGCACCTGAACAAACAGCCGGCTGCCACAGATATTGACAGGTCCGGTGGAGCGGCGAGCGCGTCCATCCCCGAGGCCCCCAGCCTGGCACCGGCGAGCACATTAAAGAGTTAACTAGAGGCCGGCCGAGGAGCGCGGACTGGGAGCTTAATGAACAGGATGAAGATTGAAAGAAGAGACGCATCGATCGGCAAGCGCCAGAAAAGCCGGCTTTAGAATTTCCACAGGCAACCTCCGCCGTGACCCTGGCACCGTGCCCATTAGCAGACAACTCTTTTGCTGTTTATCTCCTCCTGACACAGATAAAGCTGTAAACGTCATTTTGTCTGCCGGCCAGCGGAGCCCATTCCCTGCGGGTGCCATGTTTGCTTGTTCCTCGAATGGCGAGGAAAGATTGGGATTCCCGGAGCAGAAGAGAACTGGGCACGTGATGGAAGGGGCCTGGACCCTGATGGTCCGGCATTGGGATCCATTCTACGCTGATTCCTAGGGTCCTTCTCCAAAGAGGTGTCAATGCCAGTCTGCTGCCCCCCTGAGGTCAAACTGAGAGAATCACCACCAGGGAGACATAAGGGGGCATACATTAGCTGGCCATCTCGGAGCTCACTCACTGTCATCTCCACCGGGTGGCACATCCATCCATCCATTTACCCATCCATTTTCATACCCACCTATCCTGAGCAGGGTCACAGAGAAGCTTGTACCCATCCCAGCAAGGACTTGGCACCTGGCCGAAACAAGCCCTAGACAGCACACCAGTCAGGGTGGCACATAGAGTACTAAATGTCCTCCAGTACAATACAATTTATTTTTGTATGCCCCAAAAATAAATTGTATTGTGCCAAGTGCCACTCAAGTGCCAAGGCTGTGCCCGCATTCAGCTGTACCTGTGCCACACTTGGCTGATTTCATACAGCACATTTAATTATGAGGACAATCATGAAGGATATGGGGGGTGTTTTATACCTCACAGTTTCCTGTCCGCTCGCTAGTTGGAATATAGCGCCTTTCACACTTGGCAGAATCTGAAAAAGTTCTTTCCCTCCGAGTTGTATTTTAATGTTAGTAACACCTTTTAGAGTGTGAGGGTCCACACCCATCCACGAATCGCTGCCAGGGTACCGTTGAGTAACTTGGTGGGGTGGGGGGTGTAGAAACTCTCTGTCGAAAGGCTATTGGCTTCAAAAAAAGAAAGGCGGAGTCATTTGGCCTCTTTGGTTTTGGAGTCACCCTGATGGGACCCTTGTGACATCGGTGGAGAGGCTTTAACCCTGCAGCTTGATATACCATCGGAAAGTGTGATACAGGAGCCCGTGTTTGTGTTTTCAAAAGACTGCCCCCCTTGATGTGGACGTTTTTTATTGGAGCACCCATAAGGCGGGTGGCCATAGGGCAGGTGTGGCACCTTTACGTTTCATGTCCATATTAATAGAGTTGAGCGATGCCCTCGATAACTGCGTACCAAAGACAATCTTTACACAAATTTCATTCATCTAACCCTGAATGTCTACATACAATGGAAAGGGGTGGGCACAGACTTGACTTTGGGGGCAACGCTGGCACTGGGACAAGCGGAGAGCTAGCTCTGGAAGCATCTCTGAGCATCTGAATGACGCTATATGGATAGAATTGTGTTGTTGTTCTTCTTCTCCTCAATATTCTTAGGGATTTGAGTTTTCAGTCAACGCTGAAGTGGCCAGTAGGAGGGACGCTGGAAGACGGCGGGCACCCGACTGCTGTGAGTGTGGACCCCATTGTACTGTACATTGTGACTGGGACCCATCGCAAAACACTTAACAACATGTGTGTACGCACTGTAACCGGGGGGAGGGGTCTGACATCTGACTCCACCCACACACCCTCACTGATCCAGAGTGGACCCCTCCCTAGTAGTTGCCTTACTGCAGGATGTGGGATGGGTCAGTGTCATATATGGGTGGGGTTGGATATTAGTCTCCTCCCATCATCAGTTATCCTGCCATCACAATTGAGACTGGGGGTTGGCATGTGCCCACATTTCTACACGATGTGTTCAGAGCCTGAGGTGAACAAATACAAAAACAAGAGCGTCATGAGTGAGAGAGTGAGTATATAGCGACTTTGACCAAAAGGATCTTTGTGAGGGTCAGCACTGTAAAGGTGGGTGGCCAGAGGATGAAGTAAGGGGGCCCTCTGGCAAATAGCAGCAGTGCCACAAATGCCACGCATGCTCATTACAGGAATCCTCATCAATTCAAGTAAAACGGAGACGGAGGTTCATGAAGGGCGGCATGTGGGCCATTGGCACAGCAGCACATGGTCACTGCGTTGTATTGCCCAGTTGGCATCTGGCTGTTTTTTTTTTTTTTTGCCTGTGTATTGATGTGCAAACACTAGGGGGCGCTCTAACCTGTTGACTCTGTATCTGGCCATTGAAATCTACCCTGGCCGTGGGGCTCGGACTGATAAACTGGCATGACTGGGCGCTTTTGAAATGAGGTGGGTGGGACTGAGAAACCCCCCGTTTTAGGAGTGCAGCTGTATGTTCATATTTTGAGACCCCCTGTGATCATCCCACCTTTTTCCATTTTTGGAGACCAAACACTCTTTTTAAGATTTGTGGCAGCAGGCAGCGCTCTGATCTGCTGGGCCTTTGTGTCCTGATGGGGGGTCTCTCTTTGTGCCACATGTGATTGTTTAGACTGGCCTTTGAAAAAGATAAGCTGGCATGAATTGGGCCAAACGCTTACTGGCAGTATCTGAGATGAGGTGGGTGGGATGGAGAGCCCCAGTATCTGTCTCTGTGTTCATATTTGGTAGACTCCCTGTAATCGTCCCTCCCTTTTGAGAACACACACATCTTTGTTGGTATTTTTGGACTCCCTGGCACAAGGGGGCACTCTCAGGTCACGTCGTGCGTGATAAGCTGTATACGTAATGTAAAGGGTAACGGAAACCAAAGACCGATGGGGCAGTTGAAGGATGCGGGAGTCGAATGTTGATAAGGCAGCTATAGGGTTAAGGGGGCGGAGCTTGAATGGCACATTATGCTCAGCGGGTTCTTGTGTGGAGACCTGCAGCCAGGGGGCACCACTAAGCTGAGTGAGCTTTCACCACCAGGCCAGCACACATTGGCATGTTAGAGTAAGGCCACTGCTGGGGGTGACGTGTGTGCCAGCGTGCCAACATGTACTTTCTGGGTGTTTCCGGACTGTTCTCTCTTACTTCAAGATCGAAACAGGATGGAGCGCGGGTCCCGTGAACCAAGTTTGTCTAAAGTAGGAGCTGCTGTGCCGCGGCTTGGCATGGTGAGCATGGAATTCGGCAGCTGGCGAGGATTCGGATGGAAATGTTTAGCAGGAGAAGTGGGGATGTGCGCGTTGTTAATAAGTGTTTAAAAGCAGCAGGGCTCCTCTGCACCGTCTCCTGGAGTGGAACCAAGTAGATGATTAGATCACTTATCTCCGCGCTCTTCTGCCTAATTAAACGTATTGATTAATGGCTTATTGGCATCGCCTGTTGAAAGCGGTCTGCCGCACTCGTGCCAGGCTCCCCTCACCCCGACCGACGGACTCACACTGAGCCAGCTATAATGACTTGTGACACCAGGCTGTGTGTATAGCGCCTTTCTGGGCATCGTCTTCTGCAGCTTGGTGTTTTACGCTGCGATTCCATCAGCTCAGCTTTATGTAGCGCCCCCTGCAGTCAGCCGCCCCGGAATGCTGCTCGGTAAAATGGTGAGGTGCTTTATCACAGATCCAAAGTGATGTCACCATCCGCAGAGGAACACCTCGGGTAAAGGGCAAGAGGGGCGACAAAAACGAAATTTGAAAGACGATTCCCGGAAAGCAAGACATCGGTAGCCGTTCTGTCCGAATGGATTAAGTGGGCTTCAGAATGAATGAGGCTGATAGCAATTATATGTTGATTCCAGAGGGGGGCGCCCCTGAGCAGTTTGTACGAAAGGCTGTTTGAGTAGCTGTTCCACAGGGCCACCTGGGCAGAGGCTGGCACAGAGAGCCCCATGGCAGCTTGTCGGAAGTTGGCATGTCTAACGCACACACACACACACACACACGTATGTGCGCTATTGGTGTCTGAATTTCAAAGGAGAGACACTGATGAAGGGACCCCCCATATGTGGGTTATTGAACAGGACATAAAATATCAGACGGATTGTGCCACGGGTTCAGCAGGCACAGGGCCGGCCGCTTGTCTACCTTCTTTCTAGCTTTCTGACAGAGAGATGAGACACTGCAAACCCCCGCCCCCCAAAAGACGAGTCAGTTCAGGGGTCCAGATCATGACGACCAGCATCTAAAGATGGGACTGACTCTCGCTTGCTTGCTTAGGGTGAAAGGCGCTATACGTGATCTGCAGTGGGCCTTTTGTTATCTCGTGGTGGCTCTCAAGTCAGGACCACCCCGAGGGGCTCTAAATGAAAGGCGTTGTATCCAGTAAAGTACGGCGGACTGGCGCTGATCCTGCGAGGCTTTGAGAGAAAATCCTGTCCATCGCAATGACTAATTGATCACTGCCGTGGTGGTAAGCACTCCGAAAGGCGCTATATAACATTCAGACTGGTGGACTGTTACAATGATCATGTGATCAATGGAGGTCTTGGGCTGCTTGTAAAGCACATGACGATGATGGTGGTACTTACTCTGAAAGGCGCTATATTCGGTATCCGGCGGGTCTCTTTTTCTTTGTAATGGCGTTGATTGCCGGATTAGCTGCTCCTCCTCCTCCTCATCGTCATCATCGGTATGAAACTCAATGGAAGTCCTCGCTTGTGGTGGTGAACATTCTGAAAGGCGCTATATGAAGTGCACGCTGTTAGCCTGGCACAGTAATGGTTGACTGATCCGTCGATGAAGCTCTCACTGCTGTGTAAGGTGCCCTGTGCTGATGCACACCCTGAAAGGCGCTATATAGAGCACAGAGTCTTCTTTGACGTTGATAACTCTTCTCCACAGTCTGCTTTTTAAAGTGGGGTGCACTCTGAAAGGCGCTATATGGAGCACAGGGTTTTCTTGTGTTCTCCTCCTGATGCCCCATCAGTGATTAGCTGATCAAAAAGCTTTTGATTGCTCTGTAAGTGCTTGGCTTTGGTAGCTCAGTCTGAAAGGCGCTACATAACGTGCACCATCTTTCTTTGTCACGATGTGATGACTGACTCCTCAGTTAATGAAGCTTTGGATTGCTTTGTGAAGTACTGTGTGGGGTGAACCCCCCTGAAAGGCGCTATATAGAGTGACTGGCACGGCTCCTGCCATTCGCTCATAATAAACGTTGTGTTCTGATGAGTCAATGAAGCTGCTGATGACTAGGCACTCTGAAAGGCACTATATAAAGTTCAGAGTAGTGGATTGTGCCCTGTAACGACTTTGTAAAGGACTCCGTGGTGATGAAAGGCGCTACATAAAGAGAGAGGGGGGCTGTTTTGTTTGGGTGTTTTTTTAATTTTTATCTCCACCGTGCAGGCTACCTGGTCGCTGTGTGGCTCTGCTTTTGGTCGAGTGGTCCATCCCCAAACCCCCCAGTCCCCGTCCCCCCCCCAATCCACAGCTGGGTGCCATCGGGCCTTTTAAGCGCATTAAGCCCCCGTATGCTGCTGACACGATGTGACCAGTGGCGGCCAGCGATAGTGCCAGCTCTGTCACCCCGGCTTATGCTGACCCAGGGAGATGAGCCCACCAGCACCGAGCGACGGCCCCTCCACGTACGTGTCTGTGCATTACGTCTGTCACCCGAGGACCGACTGGAGTCACCGCCCAGGTGAAGAGGTCACACTTGAGCCACGCAGCACGTGACACGTCCCAGGGACAGGCGCTGGCTTTTAATTCGTGGACACCTGTGTGATGTGGTGGCACAGAGCTGAGTCACCGGCTCTGGAGCTCGGCGGGTGTCGTCTCGGGGGTCCACTCTGTCCACACTTCCTTATGAGGCGAGAGAAGACACCTGTGAAGGGGACGGTGACAACTTGTGGGGGTCACGTGATAAGGATCAACGTCTAAAGTTACGAGTGGAGTGAGCGAGAGCTAAATGATCAAAGAGTGTCGGGTATCATTGTATATAGCGCCTTTCATATCCGCGTTACTTCAGATGGTTTGTTAACTGTCTTAATATTATTTTATTGTAGAGCCTTTCATGTTATCAAAGTGATCTGACAGCAGTCAAGTGTTGTTTTAAGTATATAGCGCCTTTCATGTTAGTAGTTGCTTAAATTAAATTTTTCAGCATGTAGCGCCTTTCATAGCAGCAGTAGTTCAGAGTGGTTTGCTAGCAGTCCAGTTTCATTGTACATAGTGCCTTTCGGGAGGGGGGGGTGACATAACATTCCAGGTCAGGATTGCCTTTTTGGGGGACGAGTCCATCACAGCGCCCAGATTTAGACCTGCAGGTTGAGCTGTCACATGTCTGGGGGTGCCAGGGCAGGGTGGGCACAGAGGGCAGTGCTGCCACCTGACTGGCACATTTCCACCTCCCACGCTTACTGTAGAGAGGGGGCTGTGGGGTCGCCATTTGGGCTCCCGAGGTCGGCGTTTGCACGTGCACCTCATGTTCTTTTTTTTGTATTTTAAGAGGTAATAAAACGTTGGCCAGATGGGCTGCTGTCCCATTTTACTGTAATGTCCCTTTGTTTGAATGTCACCTTAAGATAAACAAAAAGACAAAGCAAAAAAGAACAAAACCTGAAGCAGGGCGCTCTGGAACGGCGCAGAACAAACGGGTTTGATGCACGCCAGTGGATGTGACGCCCGAGTGTCAGGATTTCATGTGACAGCCGCGCGATTTTCTCAGTAATGACGCGAGCCGCTCCGTGAGTAAACGTGACGCCTTTTGTTTCGAGTGATGTTCCATTTTTGAAACTTTTAGTTGTCTTCTTTTTTTTTTCTTCATATTTTGTTGTTTGCTTTTCTTGATGGTTGCGGGCCTCTGAAGGACGAACATTTCATTCGTGTCGGTGAAGCTAATGTCTGCTAGACGAGGAAGAGGAAGGAGCTTGATAGGTCGCTGTGTCGCCGGTGTGACGTGCATTGATGAAGGACCCTCTAACCCGTGAGCGTCTGCAGGGCAGCAGGGTGTGTGGCTGCAGCGAAAGGCGCTATAAACCGTGAACTCCTTTATATTACGCCGCAGGTCGTCGCCCTGCTTGCTGTTTGCCTCTCCTTCTATTAGACGGACCCCTCCAGATTGTGGCAGTGGGACTTCCCTGGTCACTCCTTGGATGAGAGCGGACATTTTAGTGTTGGATTCTGGGTACTGAAGCAGTCAGGGCGGCACCACTGCTCTCCTACTTTTACAAAGGTTTTGGGGGGGTCCCCCTTATACTGTCACACCAGAAAAAAGAGTTCAAATCGGGAAGTGACACCCGTGTGTCAGCAATGTCTCTGTCTGCGGAGCGAGTGACATTCATGTGACGCTGGTGACTCTTCCTATGAAGTCAGTATACGGATTGGGAGTGCACTGGGGGTCATGAGGTCACCATAAAGGGGTGTGTGGCGCTCCTGATATCAGCAAAAGGACGAAGGTCCAAGTCTTCAGAGTCCTGGTGCCCCCTGTTTGTGAGACATGGCCGCCATCCAGTGACCTGAGATGAAGACTGGACCCCTTTGGTGTCTCTGTAGACGGTCCTTGGGTCCCGCTGTTGTGACTTTGTGTTGCTCATGGAGTCCCAAATGAGGCACATGACTTGCATGGTGAGGGAGCGTCAGTTATGGCACTATGGCCATGTGGCACCTTTACCAGAGGGTGATCCTCATTGTTGGACCAGACCAAGGGGACGCCCATGTAACACCTGGCTATGGCAGATAGATGGTCATTTCAGAGAGGTGGCACTGGACTGAGGGGCTGCCAACTACAATCCTAACCTGTTTCACCATGTGGTGGGTGTGGTGACGCGCTTTACCAGTGGATGCCCCCCAACCTGACCTGACCTGTTGTGACAAGTCTCCATCCACTCCTATAACAGACATGCATGGCAGGGCAGTTTCTAAAACCATCACAGGGTCCAGAATGTCCATCGACCTACTTGAATTATTAACAAAGTGGCCGCTGAAAGTTCTAGAATGTGCCCACAGCAAGTGACCCTGATGGACTATGGCTGGGAGCTTCTTTGTGTTGCTCGCGTGACATTACAAGGAGCCCAGTGCAGAAGTGGAGAGGAGCACAGGTCTACACCAGTCAGCAGTATCTCTTCATGCTATTTCTAAACAACATCAGATTTCGAGATCATCGGTTCAGAGAGTCGTTGGTTTATGGGAGCTGCAGTCACTTGGCCAGGGTCAGGAAGGAGACCTCAGCTGGAGTGAAGCTGGTACTGATTGGTCAGGTCTGCCGTGAACTAGAAGCCGACAGAACACCAGTGTCACTGTCCACAGTCATCACCATGGGCTGAGAGGCTGCTGTCCAAGAAAGAAGCCCCCTGCTCCAAGATGGGCGCCTCTGAGTTTGACCAGAGTTTGTGGCCAACTACACGGACAAAGAAATGGCCTTCTGGAGGAAAGTGTCAGGGGACAGTGAGACAAACTGAGATGAGTTTGAGATGTTTGGCCACAGTGACCTGAGGATGCTGGCAGTGATGGCACTGCTGCCTGGAGGTAAGGAGATCAGAGGTTTGTGTCCTGCATGGAGAGTAGAGAGAAAAACGCTAAGAATAATAAGACTTGGAGGAGAGTGACAGGAGTGACATGTGACAGACGAGTGTCTACAGGACGGTAGTGAGACCAGCTATGTTATATGGGTTGGAGACGGTGGCACAGGAGACAGAGCTGGAGGTGACAGAGTTAAAGATTTGCATTGGGTGTGACGAGGATGGACAGGATTAGAAATGAGGACATTAGAAGGTCAGTTCAAGTTGGACGGTTGGAAGACAAAGTCAGAGAGGCGAGATTGTGTTGGTTTGGACATGTGCAGAGGAGAGATGCTGGGTATATTGGGAGAAGGGTGCTAAGGATAGAGCTGACAGGTATAAGGAAAAGAGGAAGAACTAAGAGAAGGTTTATGGATGTGGTGAGAGAGGACATGCAGGTGATGGGTGTAACAGAACAAGATGACGAGGACAAGAAGATATGGAAGGAGATGATCTGCTGTGGTGACCCCTGACGGGAGCAGCTGAAAGAAGTAGTAGTATTGGAGGAGAAGAGGTGAGCCATTCAGCCCCAAGCATACTGTGCCAACTGTTGAGCAGGGTGATGGTGGAGATGACACTCTGGGGCCGTTTTGCTGCCAGTGGAACTTGCAAGGTTGGCAGAATAATAAAGGAAGAGGAGGATAACCTCAAAATCCTTCATCATAAGGTCCCACCATCAGCGAGCAACTGGGCGCTCCACTGGGACACATCAGCAGATACATCAGGCTAACATCATTAAGCGTTTGCCACACTCCCGTCCTCAGCTCTGTGAATCAGAGGTGGGCTGCGCTGAAGAGTCGGGTCTGTGCCAGGACACCTCCAGTTCTGCTTGAACTCTGCTAATTCTGCCTGGAAGTGTCTGAGTGGGAGGTGGGGTGTGCTGTCTTAGGGGGGGTGTGTTGCGTTGGGTGACACCCTATGATAGTTTCAGAAAGCCCCGTTTTTTTTTTTTTGAATGCCCAGTCCTGCCCTGGCATACAAGTCCGGATTTTCAGTCATCTCTGAGATGTTGTCTACGTTTGGCCAGTCAGGTTGTAGCCTTGGCCCGGAGAAGAGACCACCAAGTGGTCCTCTACTTTCATTGAGTGTTTCGACTCAGCTGGTGGGTTGGCAGTGGTGGCCCCCTCACTCCTTCCCCGCTGTACCAGGGCCTTCAGGGGGCTCTCCCCCGACCTCCAGACTGTCGCTCTTCTCTCCCGCCCATGAAGTCCCATCCTGGTCAGCAGACCCCACACCAACTGTGCCAGAAATCCCAGACGGCCCACCACCTCCTCGGCTGGTTTCCCACCCTCTTGTCCTTGCAATCATTTGCCAGCTGTCCCTTCTGCCACCTCCTCTGCTGTGATTAACTTCTTTTGTTGACCAGATGACCATCTCTGAACTCAGGGTGGTGAACAGAATGGCATCACGGACCAGGGGGCTTCCATGCCAAGTCAACTCTCAAACCCCCACTCTTGGGTGGGTTTGGTCCTGTGGGCATTCCTTCTTCCTTAACTAAGGTGAGGTGGTGCAATGAATTTGCCTTGGCTTGGCATCTCCTCCTCTTTTCCAATTCCAACATATCTGCAAGTGCACCGTGCTGTGAAAAAGTATCTGCCCCCTTCCTGATGTCCTGTTTCATTGTTTCCGATTTCTCCAAACAAGTCGAGCAGAATCCAAAAGACCACCTGAGAAAACACGAGACACGCTTTATAAACAATCATTTCACACCAACACTTGAATCATCAGTGTGAAAAAGTAATTGCCCCCTTAGTCGATCAATAAACCAAATGTAAATGGTAACAAGTTAAATGTGACCAGACACACCCAAGCGTGACGGCTGCCAGCCCTACTGCATTGGCACATCACTCCGATGGAACCTTTGCAGCAATGTGATGTTGGCTAAAGGGTCTCAACAAGCAGCAGACCCCACCTCAAGTCATATGAACCTCCAGAAGACCTGAAATGTATCAGTCGAGAATCTCTAATAACTCCAGCGCACCACCGCCAGAGCCATCATCTCCAAATGAGTGTGGAAGCTGCCCAGGAGCGGCCGGCCATGCCAAGTCATCCCCTGGCACTCCTGAAGAGCCCAGACGAACATCTGAGGACTTGCAGGCCTCTCTCGATTGTCAGGGGCAAAAATGGAATCCATGGGAGAGCTGCAAGGCCTGAACGAGTGCTAAGCAAGAGGAAACCCCTCGATTGGCCCCCTAAACTCGTTTTGTGTGAGTCCAGAGTGGCACGTTGTGGAAGATGTGGGTCCCGTTATGTGTGATGTAAAGCTAACATTCAATAAGGAGATGGTAACCAGAGTCAAACATGGTGGTGGTGGTGGTGTGATGTCCTCTTCTGTGTATTGTGTTGTGTTTAAACCCACCCAGCCTACCTGGAAAAGGGGGTCTCTCTTTGAATTGCCCTTTTTCTCATCTTCTTAGAGAGTCAAGGCTTGGGGGGCTGTCAATACGCAGGGTCTGTTAAAGCCCATTCAGGCCCTCCTTGGGTGATTTTGGGCAACACAAAAATAAATTGTATTGATGGTGTGGGGGTTCGCTTCTACTTCGGGTCCTGGGGGCTCGAGGACCCTCCTGAATTCAGCTGTCTCCCAGAAGGTAGTGAAGGCGAATGTCTGCTCCTCAGACCATCAGGCGCAGTTGGGTGACGCAGCAGGACAGCTGCCTGAAACTCAAGAGCATGTCCTCCTCTGATTGAGTGGCCACCTCAAAGTCCTGACTTGGACCCCACTGGGACCTTCCATGGACAGTTCATAGTGGAAGACCCTCCACCGTGGCCGAGTTCAGATAATTCTGAAGAGAAGAGTGGACCAGACTGTCAAAGACTGATCTCCAGTTACCGGGCGCCTTTGGTTGCAGTTGTTGCCGCTGAAGGTGGCACGGCCAGGTATCAAGTTTGGGGGGCAGTTTCTTTTTCACGTTGGTGTAGGGTTCGGTAAATCAAATGACCGTTTTAAACGGAGTGTATTTGGATTCCGCTGAATGTTTTTGGAGATTGGAAACCGTGAAGTGTTAGGAATAAGCGAAGAGCAGAGGACATCGGGGGTTTTGGGGGGCAGGCACTTTTTCACGGCACTGTGGATAGTTCTTTGTCATGGTGCCATTTGTACCTGCCTTGGGTCAGTGACATCTTACAGCCCGACAGGATGTGCACCGTGGTGCCACTCCCACCAACACAGCTTGCACTGGGGGGGTCCTCCCAACCCCCCCCCCCCCACCACCTGTGCAAGTTCTCTGGTGTACTGAGGGCATCATATGCCGGGTGGTCTCTGACGTCCACAGATTGGTCCAAGTGCCCATTCTTTTATGTGTGCGAGTGGATGGAAACTTTTCAGACAACTGAGGGACACTCGTGGCTTACTTTGTGCCCCGTTTGGTGAGGCTGCACCAGTAATGCCAATGCGCCAGAGTGAGCGAGGGCACAATGACAGCTCCAGTGTGGTGTGCCCACCTTTCATAAATTAACGTGAAAGTAAATGAAGACGAGTGGCTCCATTCTCTTGTTCCAACCAACCATGAGTGAGAAGTCCATCATCAAGTGGCACGGTGCCCCATGGCTCCTCGGTCAGAGTGGCCAGTTCTGTGTTTTTAAATCTTAGGACACCAAAAGTTGGCCGCTCAGACGCGTTTCTCGATTGCTTTTGTTTTCCTCTCTCTTGCTTTCTTTGTTTCTATTTTTTTTTTTTGATTGCACATTCAATAATTTATCGATTCCCAACAGCGGGGAAGAGCCGGAGATTTATAGTGTATGATTGTGTCATGTCTGGTTTTATCATGTCGATAGGGAGAAAATTGAGCACAACTACAAAGGCCGATTTCTAATTCTATTTGATCACCATGGGAACTCGCGGGGCAGCCATGCGCTCCTGCTGCGCCCCGTCCTCCTCCTCCTCACGAGGCTCCTGCTCGCGTTTAGAAGTTGGCGGCCCGAGCGCCGCGCGTTTAGCATTCCTCCCCATCCCCCAGATTAATATTAAACTGTTAAGAGAAAATGAGAGTTTATTGATTTGTTTTAAGCCGCGCATGTCGGAGCAGCAAGTCTTATTCAGATTCTGCCGGCCCCGATAGATAAGTGATTTCAATAAGCAGACAGAGAAGAATGCGCTCTGCCGGCCCGAGCAAGGAGAGAGCAATGGCAGGCGCATGTTTAATCTTTCTTACGGCGCTAATCGTTACTTTTGCAATTTGGGACACTTTGTCGGTGATTTTCTTTCAGGGGACAGAAGGAGGAATCGCGACGCTAATCCAAAGGAGCAGGCCGGGGGTGAAAGGGGGCAACCGCCCTCTGGCCCCCCGCGTGTGCACGGGCCTGGGAGGGGGGGGTGTAGGAGAGCGCGTATAAACTGTAATAAAAATGTCAGTCAGGAACGGAGAGGAAACATCTTAGTGTCACCATTGTGACGGCGTGCTGGGATCTTAGGAAATACGGGCGGCAACTCCTGGACCACCGGTCCGCTCCAGAGAAGGTGAAGGTGGACGTCCGTCACAAACAGCTTAAGAGGTCAAAGAGACATTGGCATCGGCGGCCCTGAAAACTCTCAGAGCAGAGGCCCTGCGTGACGGGTGGACAGGTGGGAAAGGCACTATATAATAGGAAAAAAAAGATAGGCAGATGGGTGGGAAAGGCACTATATAATAGGAAAAAAGATAGGTGGGAAAGGCACTATGTAATAGATAGGAAAAAAATTAGGTGGGAAAGGCACTATATAATAGATAGTAAAGGCACTATATAATAGGAAGATAGATAGACAAGTGTGAAAGGCACTATATAATAGGAAAAAAATTAGGTGGGAAAGGCACTATAAAATAGATATGAAAGGCACTATATAATAGGAAAAAAGATAGACAGGTGGGAAAGGCACTATATAATAGTAAAGGCACTATATAATAGGAAGATAGATAGACAAGTGTGAAAGGCACTATATGATAGATATAAGGGCAGTCTATAATAGATAGTAAAGGCACTATGTAATAGATAGTAAAGGCACTATATAATAGGAAGATAGATAGACAAGTGTGAAAGGCACTATATAATAGGAAAAAAATTAGGTGGGAAAGGCACTATAAAATAGATATGAAAGGCACTATATAATAGGAAAAAAGATAGACAGGTGGGAAAGGCACTATATAATAGATATAAGGGCAGTCTATAATAGATAGTAAAGGCACTATGTAATAGATAGATAAATCAATAGTAAAGGCACTATATCATATGTAAGTAGACATGGATAGCACCAGATAATAGGTATGAAAGACACTATATAATAGATAGATAAATATGAAAAGTACTTCTTGACAGATGGCTATAAAAGGCACTATGTAATTGATAGATGTGACAAGCAATTCATGATAAATACAGTAATAAAGGCAGTATACTGTATAACAAATAGATATGAAAGTCACCACATGACAGATTAAAGGCACTATATAGTAGATATGAAAGACACTACTAGATAAGATAAAGGCACCATACAATAGTAGACACATTTGAAACGCACTATCTGATAGATATGAAAGGCACTGTTATACATAGACATGAAAGGTTTTACATGATTGATAGATAAATTGGAAAGACTATATAATAGGTGGATGAATGGCACTATATATTAAATAGATTTGAAAAACAATGCACAGTACATATTAAAGGCACTATATCACAGATGAAACTTACAAGAACTACATGATAAATATGAGTGGCACTGCATAATAAGCAAATATGTTACATGGTACATATGAACAGCAATACTATGTGATAGATCTTAAAGACATTATATGATAGATAAATAGGTGTGAATGGCATCATGTAATTGAAAATTAAATGAAAGGCACTACATGGTAAATATTAAAGGCACTATATAATAGATATGAATAGTAGTACGTAAGTGATAGATATGAAAGGTACTTTATGAATAGCTAAGCAGGGTGACCCCCACAGCACCAGCGACTATCCTGTGCGTCTCCACACGTTTACCTGTCGTTTGTTTCCTATCAGACAAGGTTTAGAGGTGGAAATGAAGCATGAAGTAAAGTGGCCATAACACGAGAAGAGTACAACAAAGTAAAAAGACTTGAGCATCTCCTGCTGAGCTTGTTAACTTCTTTATGGCTAGAATTATAGTCACGCTCCAGTGCCCTGTGCCACTGCAGATATCATTGTCACGTGCCAGCTCCTTGTGTAAGGATTAGGTAGTGCCCATTGGACAGTAAATATCTAGTATATACTGCCTTTCCTATCTATCTATCTATCTATCTATCTGTGTATTATGTTGTGCCTTTCATCTATCTATATATCATGTATTATATAGCGCCTTTCATATCTGTGTATTATGTTTTGCCTTTCTTATATCTATGTGTCTATCTACAGTCTTTCCAATCTATTATATTGTTTCTTATCTTTTATATAGTGCCTTTTCTATCTATTATATAAAACCTTTCATCCATCTATGATATAGTTAATTTCCTGTCTTTTTATTACGTAGTATCCATCTATCTCATATAGTGCCTTTCATATCTATCTGTCTAGTGCCTTGCCAATCTATTGTATTGTTTCTTTATCTTTTTCTTATATAGAGCCTTTTGTCCATCCATCCCTGATATAGTTCATTTCCTATCTTTTTGTTATATAGTGCCTTTCACCCTGATTCCCAGTTCTATCTCGTAGCCCCCCTCCTATTTATTCATTCCCAGTATCCGTCTGAACTCTTTAGATGAATTTGGTTTTTTTTTTCCAGTTCATTTTTTCCACTTGCTCTCCCGTCATCTGCATATACAAAGCAGGAGCCAACCACGCAGAGGATGCCAGCCCACCACAGAGCGTGTGCTCCCGTACCCCGTAGTGACACCCACTGTGCCCAATATAATTATCGTGACCTTTTTTTTTCTTTTTTAATGGGACAGGTGTGGTGTTCCAGCTCCATTCCCTGTATCGTGCACTGGATCAGTGGCTTCAATGACCCAATCCCCCCCACACCCACCTAGCCTTGTTCATCGCCCATTCCCACAGCTTCAGATGCGTGGCAGACAGTGCTGGCACAAGGGTGCATGGCGCCCCTAAGTTGTGGTGGGTGGGTGCTCACCCTTGGCATTCATTTTTGGTGTCCTTAGATAAATGAGTCCAATGGGGGTGTCAGTGATATCCTGTGGCACCCCCCAAGTAATAGCGCCTGATGGCAGACCCGCACACCTGCACTACTGGGGATCTGAAGAAACATAAATGAAGTGGCCATATTAACCCCGAGACACAGACATACATACAGTAATGCCCGGGGCTGCATTTGAACCCGGGGCCTCGGAGCGGTGGCTCAGCAGCTCCATGCTTGCGGCAGACATCTTTTTAAATGTTCTTTGGTGTAACGATTTGTTTTTTCCACGACGCCGGTGAGTTTTTGTCGGACTATCGGCGTTCCTGCCGGTTGGGTTGTTTCGCTCGCATTCCACGGCCTGTGCTGCCGTCAATCTCTCGGTCTCTCCGACTTGGCCCTTATGGTTCCACTTCCAGGGGCGGTGGAGGGTCAGGCTGAATGAAAGAACTTAAGTTTATTATTATTATTATTTCGTGGCTTTGAGTTTCTGATGTGCGCGCAGCCAGCGGTACCTGTCGAGAGTCGCCGGTCACGCGGCCGTTTTGTCCAGTATTGTGTGTGCGCGCGCTTTGAATTGGTTTGTCTGTGGGTGTACGCGCGCGTGAGCGCGCACATTACTTTTCGTGTGTAGTTTTTTTTTTTTTAATTCTCCCCATGCTCTGAAGAAATAAAAGATGCCGCTTTTATGATTGATAAAATATTTGGACGGCGAGCTGCTCAGATGTGTCAGGAGGTATCTTTGTTCAGCGGGTTAAGCAGCAAATGCTTAAAGTTTGCCGTTTTTCCGCTCCTTTGTGAGTTGCCTTTTGGCTTTGCTGTCACCGGTTCTGAAGGTTGAAGAGAAAAGCGATGTCAGAAAGCTGATTGGAGGCACGGAATTTTCTGAGACAATCTGAATCACATATTCAGCTACTTTGCCACAGTGGATTAAGATGATCTAAGGGGGCTTTGAGAGCTCGATAAAAATCAGGCAAGAGAGAGAAAAAGAGCGCAGGGAAAACCGTTACCCTCTTTGTCCTTCGAAGTTAATTGTTGAAGTTTTCTACTCGCAGTTCGCGGCTCATTTAGGGAGGCAATTTCTGGGGGAGCCGTAATGCGAAGAAGACGCCTGGAGAAACGGCGCATTTGAGCACGACGTGACGGCGCCGTTTTAGGGAACTGACCCGCCGGGCCACCAGTCTGGACGGGGACATTGTCTTCTCCTTCTCGATATGCCATTCCAATAGAGTCTGGCCGCAGACCACCACCGAGAGGCTGCATGTACCGCACACGGGGAGCAGAAGTTCCCATCCGACACGATCGCGCATGCGTGCTGCGCGTGCAGCCCCGAGAAGTTCACATTTCACCCGAAGCTTCTCGAAGGCCGCCGGACGCGCCAGTTTGTAACGCGGAGTCGCGTGTGAACGCGCGGGGTGACACTCGGCTTTGGAGCAACGGAGTGCGCAGACTCGGAAAAACGTGCGGGAGGGGGGCGCAATAAAACAGGCCTGGGGCTTTTAAGTTCAAGGGTTTCGGAGACTTCCGTTCTTTTTGGGAGTCCTGAGCTTCCATACTTTCCAAGTGGACCGTCCTCACCTAATACCTCGTGCCAGGCACACATGCGGCGGCCTCTGAAAGTCTTCAGCCCCCTCACGTTCTTGACATTTGATTGTGTTGCAGCCATTGAAAAATGTTGATGGCCATTTGGAGTGGACGGACATCGCCCCTCATTTGTCCGTAGCGCATGGTCAGTATCAGTAGACTCCGAGGGGGGTCCCCATCAGTGTCTGGAGTGCAGGACCCTTCAGTTGCACAAACTTTAAGGAGTACGCACCCCTCGGTGTTTGGAGCGTTTGTACTTTTATTTTTGTCAATTACAGACATCGGGTAACAGCGCCCACTCTGTATCATCAGAGCTCAACAGCCTGGGGGGGGGGGTAGGCCCCCCCCCGGACCCCCCTCAGTGTCCATTTGCACAAACCTCGACTTTGCCCTTTTTATAAACGGTGCCCACTCAATATCAGAGTTTGACCACCAGGTCGAGGGGGGTTAGCCCCTTTGGTATTTAACTTTCATAAGTGGCTCCCACTCTGTCATCAGAGTTCAATGACTGGGCCAATGGGGGGGGTTGGCCCCTCGATGTCCGTAGTACGCCGCCCCTAACTTTCACAAATGGCCCCCCTCAGTTGGCACAGCCGCCTATGCCACCTACCGGATTGACCGGCTCTGGTTGTGGCCTTTCCTCAAATCGTTTGTTCATTTTGTTCCCCCCTCAAGTGACACTCGATGACCCAGAATGACACAGCAGGATTTTCGAACGTCTTTGCAAATTTGTTTAATGTGGGGGAAAAAAAAAAAACCTGAAGTATCATATTGGTGTAAATGTTCGGACCCCTTTACTCGGGACTTTGTTGAAGTCGTACCTTCTTGGGTTTGAAACTACAAACTTTGCCCTCCTGGATTTGAGGAGTTCCTGACGTTCCTCTCTGCAGACCCCCAAACTGTGTCGGGGGACTTCGGTGGAGAGCTGCTGTGTGTCCAGGTTTCTCCAGAGGTGTTCAGTTAGGGTCAAGTTCAGGCCCCCGACTGGGTCACTCAGGGTCATTGCCAGAGCTGCCCCCCCAATCTACACTCAATGACCCCTAATGACAAAGTGATGTCACGTGTTCAGTCACAAACTGACATCACGCAGTGACCCTTTGCCATGGCACTCGGGTGCATCCTGTCTGCTGTTTTTCTCCTTGAGATGTTTCTAGAACTTGACTGGTGCCCACCACTGAACTGACTGGCCGCCATTCAGAGAGTCACACGTGTCCCTGTGTATAGAAGGTCCTACAGTTGACACTGCATGTCAGGACAAATAAAAAAAAAACCAATCAATCCAAGAAGCCCAAGGAATTCTGGGTAGAGCTCCATGACCAAACTGTGATGAGGCACAGACCAGGGCAAGGGCATCAAACCATCTGTAAAGCTTCGAGTGTGCCCAGTGGCACAGGTGGCCTCAGGAATTGTGACATGAAAGACGTTTGGGACCACCAGGGCTCTCCTAGAGCTGGCCAAACTGAGTGACTAATCAAGAAGGTCCTCAGTCAGGGAGGTGACCATGAAACCCACTGGTACCTCCAGCACTGAGAAGATGTTGAGTGGAGGGTCACCTCCGCAACGCCCCATCAGTCAGGGGTGTGTGGCAGAGTGACAAGATGGGAGCCCCTCTTGAGTTAAAGGCGTTTAGTGGTCTCTGAGCGATCGCCTGCTGATCTTTACTTTTGGACCATCAGCTCTCGTCTGGGTGGCCCAGGCTGGGTATCTCTGCAGGCACAATTGGGTGGACCTGTCCTGTAGTGCCCACCTTATCACACGTGTAGATTAATATTAGCTGACCATATCGTCAGATACATGCGTGTCGCATACGAGTGTGGCTGCACAAATGAAATATACCTGACAGTGGAGGTGATGGGCATCAGGGTGGCACAGGGATGAGGCAGAGCCAAACAGAGTAATGCTGATTGTAGATGTTGGTGTGTGGAGTGAATCTGGGCACATAATGTGACTGGCAGACAAAGACACAGACCCGCCAGGCTGAACTCAAGTTCCTCTTGTCCCAAATTGGTTTCCACTTTCCATTCCCCGTGAGGGTTTTACAGATGGAGTTGCTTTCTCACTTGGGATGGCGAGTGTCGATTTCGAGCTCAGCCACATATCATGACCAGCATAAACGTCTTGCTGTGTCTTCAGAGTGCTGAAGTGGCGTAGTTTGGGGGGGGCGGCTATCCCACGGCACCATTAGAGCGACGTGTGATGAGGACGGGACCCCCAATGCTGGCCAGTCCTGAGCACTAAAGTTCTTCAGTCCCCCACACTTCTGTTGTCCTCATGTTGGTGTGAAGTTTCCAGCTGTGTCCTCGTGTTCTTGATGAACTCATTTTAAAGTCGCCGTCTCGACCCACTGCACTAATCTCCTTCATCATGTTAAACACTTCAGTCGGGTCTCCTCTTCATCTCTTTTCATCTTCACCCCTCACTCAGCCTCGTTGTTCTTCTCCGGACCCCCTCTAGTGCTGCTGTGTCTTTTTGTGGACTCCAGATGAGGCCTCACCGGTGTGTGAGAAAGCAGAACCTCCTGGGACTTGTACTCCACACGTCAAGGCGCTATATAAGCTGACATTCTGTTATATACCTTAGAGTCCACTGTGACTCCTAATCCTTCTCATGAGGTGGGCTCTCGATGTTCAGACCCCCCTTTGTGTATTCAAACCTCACATTTTGACTTCCTACGTGTAATTCTTCACATTTACTGACATTAAATCTGCCCAAGTCCTTCTGTGATGATATAACGGATTCCAAATGATGTGCTGATCCCCCTATCTTGGCATCATCTGCACTCTTCACCCGCTTGTTCTTTATATTCCTCTCTAAATTATTTCTAGATATTAAAAACCGCAGCAGCCCCCACACTGCCCCCTGCTGGTCACCACTCTTAACTTCACTCAATCCTGATGAGCTTCCTCACACCATCACCCTCTTCTTCCTGTGTCTGAGCCAATTCTGCACCCACCTACCCACCACACCCTGAACTGGCACTTCTTTTAGTTTGATGCCCACCCTCTCCTGTGGCACCTCATCAGATGCTTTCTGAACGTCCACATCAATAACCTCGTGTGCTCCACTCCGCCGTGTCCTTCTCTTACTTCCTTATAGAATTCCACCCTGTCAGTAAAACCCAAGCTGACTGTTCATTCAAACTCCTGTTCTTGCCACGTGCTGCCCACTCTTACTCTTTAGAATTCCTTCCGTTATTTTTCCTGTGATGCCCGTTAAGCTTACTGATCTGCAGTTACCTTGGCTCTGCCCAGACCCCCTTTTTATATGACAGGGTGGTATTTGCCATTTTCCAGTCCTTCACAATCAGCCCAGTGTGTGTCGGCTCTCTGTCTGCACTCCTCGCTAAGCCCACTGTGGTAAACGCCGCCGGGCCCCGCTGGTTTGCCAGCCTTTTTAATTTCAGCCGCACTTCTCTTCTCTACGATTTCCATGTCATCCAGTAGCTTCTTGGTGGTCCCAGTTACCACCAGCAGTTATCCACTTCAATAAAGTGCGAGTCTCTGTGTGTGTGTTTTAATTCCCTTTGACTCTTCCTGATACTGTTCACCTCCTCCTCTTCCTCGATTCTCTTTGGGTCGCTTTATTAAACTGCCTCTTAGCCACCCTGATCTGCTCCTTAATGGTTGCCCTCATGCTGCCATGGCAGTCCTAAACATTTGACCGGACCTCAGAATGATGCCACCCTTTGACTTGTTGTTTCCTGTTGATTGATTGATTGATTGATTGATTTACACTCCACGGAGAGCGTAGCACATGTAGCCGCTGGATTTGCCTTCCGGGTGACGAGTTACACAACTAGGAGTCACCAGCCATGATGGATTCCACGGCTCCCTCACGTGTTTCTCTAGCACACTTTCTAAAGTATCGGGGGGCTCGTCTCTGTTTCACAGCCAGGTACGGGGGGGCTTATCCTGTACGCCGCACACAAGGCACTGGACTGACCAGCCTCTCGTCCCGTGGCCGCGCTGTGCTCTCACTGGTGGTCCTCTCTGTCTCACCGACAACACGTCTGGGGATGTCAGACTACACGACACGTTGGCAGAGATCACGTAAACAAAGGCTACGGCTGAAAGTCCTGACGAACGTCGAGTGGCGCAGCAGTTGGCTTGAGCTGAGCGCTTCACCGGGAGTCGGGCGAGGAGAACGAGAAACGAGAGCCGACGCCGCAGGCCTCATCCATCACCCCGGTGGCACACAATGGAAACGTTCCAGCGCCGCCCGGCGTGGTGGGCTGAATGCGTTTGGTTATTAGACAAATGGAGGACGCTTTGCAGACTTCATTTTCATTCTTGGCAGCGCGCTTTTATCATAAGGCAGATAGTCATTAATTTACAGAATCAACGCTGGGAACAGCTTTTGTGATCTCATATTAAATTTTCCCCTGAATCCGCCCCTTGGCAAAAATTACTCACATCGTTAAAAAAATATTTAATTAGGCTGTAGTTTATACCGAGCTCACTGGGGAAATGTTGGAATTAATATGATTTGCATGAATTCTGTTTCGCGTTTTTATGTCGGAGACTCGTTGCGAATTCAGTTCAGGGGGTCAGCGACACCGCCAAGGACTCACAATCATGAAGGTCAGGCAGGTAGTAAATGCGTCCCGGGGGCCGCGTCACCGAAAACACTTTTAATTAGGGCTTACCTAAAAGGCCAGCAGCGCCACTCAGCCGCCCCCACCCCCCTCCCCCTTCTTCCTTACCGGTCCGGGACGGCCACCGAGCGGCAGATGAGCGCCAGCTTTGGGGCAGGAAGGTCGCCTTTCCCTGGAGTTTAGTGTCACAAGAATTAAAAAAAAAAATGAAATTCCAAAAAAGGACACACAAGAAAAAAAAAAAAAACCAAACCGAAGAGCCCATCTGCCAGCGGCCCCTCAGAAAGCCACCGAGCCGCGTCTGTCTTTTCACCAAGTCCGGCAGGCCTTCATTTTTTTATTGTAACATTAAAACGTTTTTTTGTTTTTTATGGACGTTTTTCACTCCGTGCAGGTTTGGTGGTTTGCTCTTAATGGCACAGCAGCCTCAGGGTGTCGTGAAAGAAAAACGGACTGCAGGTCGGGGGGGGCCGGAGCGGTGGTAACAGAGACACCCCATAAATCATCCAGCCGTCACCTAATTGGCTCAATCGGGGTCGTGGGGAGCCGGATAGCACCGAGGGTGAGGCAGGAGTTAACATTGGTAAGACGGTCCTGGGGGGTCCGAGCCTTGACCAGCAGCAGTGGGCACAAAGCAGGAAAACGGACCATCAAAGAACCTATCTAGTCATGGGTGTCGGTGTTATCAGCGTCCATCTGTTAATCAACCTGTGAGTGTTATGGGGGTACTGGGGGTACCCACCCATCCATCCATCCACAAATCAAAAGACCCAGTCTGGCAGTATCTGGCACAAGGCAGGGTCCGATCCCAGCTTTACTGGTCGTAAGTAAAACCTAACAGAGACCTGGGGGTCTGAGCCCAGCCCAGCAGCGGTGGGCACTGGACTGTGGTGGCAGTCCATCACAGACCCTGCAAGACCTTTGGGCAGGGTGCCCGGGTATCGGTGTTGTTCTCCTTATCCACCCATCCATTAATAAACCTCCAGTGGGGTGTTGTGGGGCTGCAGCCTGTGACTGGGATTATCATCAAAGCCCACCCACCCATCCATCCATCGAAGGGAACTCCCTAGCAGCGCTTGGTGCAAAGCAGGAACTGATCCTGGATGGGCCAGCAGGGGGGGCTGTCAGAGTCAGAAACACATTTGTAGGCCGTCTGCTCGCAAGACTCCAGATACTGTATAACATATTTATATTGTCACTGAGCAAGTGTAATGCCAGCGTTGGGGTCTCAAACGGGCCACCTGTTTATACTGAAATATTAGGAAAAACAAAATAACAGGATTTAGAGCTCCCATGGTGCTGCTGGTTTCTTTGTCGCTACCCCCCCTTCCCGTTATGACATTTAGCTTTTATTTGAAATGGAGCAACGGCGAGGCACATGAAACGTTTCATGAAAATTAGCAAACAAAACCAATGGCTTATGACTTTATTAAGCCCAAGCGCCACTCTGTGTCATGACCGTGAAGGCCGAGTCCGACGCAGGGTGACGTTCAAGGACCCGCTCTGCCAGGACAGCACTCTGCTGCCATCTAGTGGGTTATTAAGCATTAAGGATATTTCTATGCCTTTTACCCTGTATGGTAACTCATCAATATTCACGAGCAGGGCGGAGCTTTGAACCAGAATGCCCAATGGCATGTAAGCAAGCGAGAAGCTGTAAAAGGGGGCCGGGGGGGGGGGCACAAGACAGAATCCAGCCAACTCGATTTGATGCCAGCCAATTTAAATAGGCAGACTTAGGCTAGAAGACGGCTGAATGTTGTCGTTTTTATTTATTTGTCATAGCGAGTCCTGCTGCTTTTCTTAAAATTGTAATTCTTGTCACCGTATGGCACAGGGCACTCCTCCAGTGCCATTTCAGATGTTACGATTTGTCATCCTAGAGCTCTGGTAATGACGAGACCTCGCAGCTCAGTCATTAGAGGTCTTTGTGGTCATCGTCACTTGACCTAAATGGCTGCCCAGGTTTTTACGTTCAGCAGTTGTCTCGTATTTGTGTGCAGATGCCCTTTGTACTCCTGCCATGTCGAAGCGAAGCCTCCATGCGCACCTCTAAACACGGGTGAAGGTGCCAGTCCGTGTCGTTTTCTTGGCTCTGATGGTCCCACAGCTGGTTAACAAGTCCTGCGGTGTGCTGGCACACCAGTTACATGATGCACTGCCATACACCTCCAGAAGGTGGCGAGCATGTCCTGGGCATGTGCCTATTCTCCCCTTGCCCGTGTGGTTGCCCTTCTGCTTATGCATGTGGCCGTTTTTAATTGGTCTGATATGATCCCCCTCCAAGGTGGTCTCTGCCTTGTGACTGGACTAGTTCCCTGCAGCCTTGAACACAATTGGGGGGGCTTCAGGCTGGACTCATGTGCCCCCGTCCAGCTTTCTGAGTGGTGCCATCTGGAGTTGTGACCTTCCAAAGAGTAAAGCAGCATGGACTGGATGCTTGAACTGGGATGTCTGAGTGTGCCCTGTGATGGACTGGCATCTCCTCTTGAGGTGGGCCCTACGTGCGCCTGGTGTGGCCCAAATTCCCGATGTTATTTGGGACCCTAAAATGGATGAGGCCATCTAGATGGCTGATCAAACCTGCCTTGTGATGTGCTGGCCCACCCTAACCCTGTCTTGTGGCCATTGACTGAATTGTGCCCTGTGGTGGACTGGCATCTCCTCTTGAGGTGTGCCCTCCCTGGTGGTTGGTGTTGATTGGACAGGCTGATTGAGCTGAGCAAAGAGGACCTCATAACAGACTGATGGATGGCTGAGTGTGCCCTGTGGTGGACTGGCACCTTCTCTGAGATGGCTCCTACTTTGTGCCTAGTGTGCCCAATTTCCTTCATTCTTTGTGAACTGGAACACTGATAGATCAGTGGCAGAGTGTGCCTTATAAAGTACTGGCATTGCCCCAGGGTGGTTCCCGCTTTACATGTAGATGAGTGTGCCCTGTGGTGGACTGGCATCTCTCCTCTGGCACGGGACCTGCTTGGTGGTTGCTGTTGATTGGACAGATGGATGACTGGGTCTGCCTGCTCATCGGCCCCTGGAGTTGTCTGTGACCTTGAACTGGATGGGTGGCTGAGTGTGCCCTGTGGTGGACTGGTGCCCTTGCCACACTCTTCACTTGTAGAGTCCTCTGTGGGCCTTGATCTGAATGAGGAGGGTATCATAATAGACTGATGTGTGACTGAGATTGCCCCTTAGTGGTCTGACATCTTCTGGGGGGGGGGGGGGGTCCTACTTTGTGCCAGGTATGGCCACCCTACACTCTGCACCCATAGAGACCTCTGTGAATTTCATCACAATTAAGAGTGTTCATAATGGACTGAGTGTGCCCTGTGGTGGACTGGCATCTATCTCTCCTCTGGCACAGTGCCTGCTTGGTGGTTGCTGTTGATTGGACAGATGGACGACTGGGTCTGCCTGCTCATCGGCCCCTGGAGTCGTCTGTGACCTTGAACTGGACTGAGTCGGTTTGATAACCAGAGGACGGATGGCTGACTGGCGCCCCTTCCAGGGTCTGTTCCAGCTTTGCCCGTCTGGGCGCCATACTGCAATAAGTGAGACGTGTGGCTGCGCTAACCCCCTGAAAACTGAACTGGAGGGGTGTCTGCGGTTTTATTTTTATAAGAAGACCTCGACCTGGAGTGGCGGGCGCTGGCAGACGCCCCCCCCCCCATTTTTAAAGCGCCCGTTTCTGGTGGTCAGGCGGTTTGATGGGCGTACGCGTGAGGCCGCCGAGGGAAGGGAAGACGAGCGAGCGAAAGGCAGAGCGGCGGCCGAGTGTCCATCATGTGATGAAGTCTGACAGTCGGGATTATGGCTTTGATGGAGCAGAACGGCTAATAGAGGAAGCTGACATTTTTGAAGCCCTGCTAATTAAGGGCTCCTTCCTTAATATTAAAATAAAGTCTCTGCCAGGCTTTTATGGTTGGAGAATCAGGTGTTTTCATTAATATGTGCCAGTCAGTCTTAATAAGCTTGGAGGGCAGAGGAAGTTATTATTGAGTGACCTTCGACAAAATCAGCGTCTTGCTGGGGGCGCCGACCCTGCCCCGCTCAGCCTGGCGCGGCTCATTTCCAATGCAAAACTGGCGCACGAAAATCCGAGTGTCCTTTATGCAATCAGAGAGAATAATCCTCGGGTCTCTTGTGATGTCCAGAATTGGCTCTTACGGGGCGCGCGGCGCCTGTGACAATCCCGGCTCATTCTCCCCGCGCATTGTGCGCCTTTGCGCGTTTCGGAGATTAGGCGCGCCGCATTGTCGGGACACTCGCCGTTGAAACGTCCGCTCATTTGAATACTGTTAAAATAGTCGTCCGCCGTGCTCATGAATTCTAATGGCCACAAAAGGCGCCCGTGAAAAGCCGACAGAGAGCTCCGGCGTTTCATCTCCATTTTGAAGCCACTTGCTGTAATGTATTCTCCGAAACAGCAAATTCACACTGAGCTCCCTTTTTTATTATTTGAGCTTAATCCAATTATACCTCGGAGTCGTTCATTCTCCCTTTCGAGTAATCCTTACGCTGTCGCTCCCGAGGTTAAAGACGCTCCGAGGCGTGAGTGAGGGGGTCGCCTCGTCCCACCCTGGCAGTGCGCCCCCTGGTGGCCGCTCTGTGGTTGTGATGCGCACCCAAACGACCGTCTAGAAAGTGTCACCAAAGGGGGGGAAGCAACGATCGAGTGCCCGCGCTGCATTAAACAGGTGGGCACTTGCGGGCTGCGCTATTTAAAGTACGATTAACTCTCGTCACAAGGGTCCCGTGGGGGTCCTAATCTGGGCTTGGTTACAGCACTGGGTGACACCACTGGCTTGTAGAGAACCGCAGTGTACTTGAAAGTCACTTTGAACAAAAGTGTCACACAAGTCATGGCAGTGGCTGGCACTGCCAGCCAGTTTTCAGTTCACCAGTCAGCCTTTGTACCTCGGAAACCAAGAGCTTCAGTCTCAGTGTGGACACCCCAGGTCCAAACCCGATTCTCCAGATGACATTTCTGGGGTACTTTATGTGGGATGTTACCCGTGTTGGGCGCTTTAGAGCCCAGCATCTCACTGCTAGAAGCGGGTGTTTAGAATTATAAATGCTGTTACCTGTCAGCTCTGTTGGTGTGCCATCTGAAATGTGAATCTCAAGTTGTGATTTAAACGATAAAGCTTACGGTGAAAGGCTGCGGACCACTGGGGCGCCTACAGCCCACTAACCCGACACAAGTCCCAGGCCAGCACCCACGTGTCATTTACAGCTGCTGAGCGCTGTTCTCTGCTCCCCTCTTTGTCCTTCCTCTCCGCTCCTCCTCCAGTAAGCTTCATCCTCTTCCTCCTCCTATGGTGGCCCTGGCAGTGTTCCAGGTGGCTCATTTATCACCCCCAGGTGTGGTGACAGCCCAACGTAGGGGTCTGCAGCTCCCCCTAGTGGCCCCCATGGAACCCCAACAGGGCTGTGCCACACTCCAACTCCCAGCATACCCTGCAGGGATCCTTAGTGCCACAGCTGCCCCTGCCCTCTAGCATATCCCCTGCCAATGCTCTCGCCCCCGGGTCCTTCCATACAGTTGGCGTCCCGGCCAGGTAATGACTGTGGCTGCCCGTCACAAGGCGCTATATAACACTTCACTGTTACAACCATCTTATTTTTGTAACCATCTGGGTATGTTTAGAATAGCCAGGCATTTTTGTATATTAACTTGAAAGGCACTATATAGGATAACACATGTAAGTGTGGGCGGGAGACGAGCAGGAAAGATTGGGGTACCAGCGGGGGGGGGGGGGGGGAACCCTTTTAATAATCGAAACACCAAAGACGGTCGGCAGAACGACTCAAAGAGAAATGCAGTGCCAGTCAGTCCAACGTGTGGCGCCACCGTCTGGGAGTGGGCGGGCTGAGAATGGAAGGGGCGTTGCCATCCCTGTGTGTGGAGGCGGGGCTAGGTCATCTCATTGGGCCTCCCTTTCTGGCTGCGCCCCCTCTCATCTCGGGTGTTGAAAGTGTGTACCCCACCAGAGCCAGGACGGTGGTCCCCACAGAGCGGCCGGATGAGTTTATGTGCCCTCTGAAATCTGAAGGAGCAGTCGGCATGCTGCTCAGGTTAATGGCAACCCTGAAAGGCGCCACATAGCCTGGCATCTGACAACACACTGTGTTAACCTGCTTGTGTTTGGGAGCCTTTGGCACCTGAACTGGCACCCTGTCTGTGCCACTGAGAGAAGGCCGACTGACTTGCCCTGAGAGAGAAATGTGGCCTGTGCCGACTGTGGATAGAATTTGTGCCACGCTGAAGAAATAAAACTGAAAAAAAATCAATAATGAAATAAAAGTGGGAAACAATGAGTACAATTATAAAAAAAGAAAACCACAGCCGCCTGAATACGTACGCCAGCAGAGCAGCTCCGTGTTTCATTTTGATGGTGGCCTTCATAAAATGTAAGTCTTAAAGCAACTTAATCTGGAGCAGCTGCGGGCAGGGTGCCAGTCTGCCACAGGGCACACTCTGTCACAACCATGCCAGTCTGAGTCACCCGAGTGGACACTCAAACTCCATGAAGTCCTACAGGGACATGAAGAGAATATGCAGACTGCACATCTACACAGACAGACACGGTAAGAACACGCAAACTGTACACAGACGGACGTCCACAGGGGCACGAAGTGAAGTCATGGGGACCACCAGGCACATTCTGTACACACACAAAACGTGAGCAGAACACGCCAACTCCACACACACACACACACTGGACTTGAACCCAGGACCCCGGGTCTGCACCGCTAAGCCCTCCGTGTTCCGTCCTCTGCTCGGTTTCCGTTCGGGGTGGCGAGCTCCTCGTCTGTGTTTGCCCCTAACGTGTGCCCTGGAGGTCTTTGTCATATGCCTCCGAGGACTTTCGTCTTTTCCGGGCCGTGTGCGGGGGGAGGGGGAGCTCGCGGTAAATGGGGGGGGGGGGGGGGGGGCGTCGGATTGAATTTCTTAATTATTGTTTCTGCTCAGACTCGTCTTTTACGAGGGACTCGGTTGCTTGCAGGGCCTGCGCATTAACGGATTATTTCCATGTAATCCTTCCGTCCCCAAAGACAAAAGCTGATCATTGAGGATTTCGGGCCAAACAATACAATGGAGTGAAAAATATTGGGAATTTAATTGTGCATTCAAGAGCCGAGAGGCGGAGGGGGGGCGCTGCTCAGATGTTGGCGGGCTGCTTTGAGGGCTTTTCGCATGTGATGCCAACCTCGCCACCTCTATGCTAACGCTGTCCCCTCTTCATTTGTACAGGTGGAGCTGACCGGCAGCAGTGTGTTCGACTACGTCCACCCCGGAGACCACGTGGAGATGGCGGAACAGTTGGGCATGAAGCTTCCTCCGGGACGTGGCCTCCTCTCCCAGAGCACGACGGAGGACGGTGCCAGCTCGGCGTCTTCATCGTCACAGTCGGAGACCCCGGAGCCAGGTGGGAAGTGGGCCGGCGTGAGGGCTCTTGCAGTAGAAAGGTTTCCTGTTGGCCGCATGCGCTGGTGTGATCAGATGTGTGCACACACATGCGCCCGGCACCGGCACTGGCACTGGCACACACTCGCGCGCCTGAGGGCTTTACGGCCGTTTTGCTAGATTTTAATCAGAGGGCAGGCGGAATAAATAAAAGCACATTTTAATACGGCCCGGAATGATGAACCATGACTGTCATTTTTCACCCCCGCTTCAGTGACAGCACCAAAAAAGCCATCAGTAATCACCAGTAGTTAAGTTTTGTCATCTCAAGATGTTTCATAAATCACACTGAATGTCTTCTTTAAGAGACACTTTTAACAGCCCGCCGCTGACATGATGAAGTGTCTGGAGCCACGTGACGGGCGAGCGCTTCCTTCAAAGGGAGCGCATTTCACCTTCAGGTGTGTTAGGATGAGCCGAAAACAAATAAACCGCTCAGAACTCCAATCAGGCTGGGCCTGGGGGGTGGGTGGGTCCCTGCCCTGGCATAGCAGCGGGTAAACCTGCCCTGCTAATGAAAGTTAGTGGCACAGCCAAAAGCTCTGCTCCTCAAGGTGGCACCTGTCTGGCGCTCTCAGAGACTCCCATGATACCGCAGTTCACTGGTGTCAGCGGTGGGATGTCACTTGTGGCTGATTAAACACGGAGTGTTGCGGTGCATCACATGCCATCACATGCTATATGGCCCATCAGTCAATGCCAACATGCCTTTAGGGTGCTAGAAGAGCCACAGAAGGAGACCTGAGTGTGAGACCAGGGTGACTCTGTGGCTCAGTTTGTCACAGCACTGTAGGTCACCGGTGGGATATGCCACTGGAATATGAAAAGGAATGTGGGCACAGAAGGCACATTTCAGACTGGACCCCACTGTAGGCCTCCTCAGCCAAACTAACGTGCTTTTGGGGCACCAGTAGGATCAGGTTCTCAGTTCTACCAACATAAAGCAGGACTGAACTTCACTGGTGTCAGCGGTGGGATATTTCATTTGCATTGGAGAAGGAACACGGAGAGTTGTGGCACATCCACATTTCACATAAAGGGGTCTCCACCGTTCATTGGGGCTAAAAGAGCCACAAATGGTGACCTGAGTTTGAGACCAGGGTGACACGGAGGCTCAGTTCTACCCATGCAAAGTGACACAACGTGACAAAGGACAAAGACTGCGGGTCACCAATGTCACCAGTGCTGTTTTAATTTGAAAAAGGGACGTCTCTGAATAAACGCAGAGGGTTATGGGGCAGCACGTGTCAGATAGCCAATCGGTGAAGGTCTCCACTGTCGTTCTCCCCACCTGGGTGGGCTAATGTGGGCTAGAAAAGTCGCAATTGAAGACCACAGCTTAATCCTGGGGGGCTCAGTTCTGCCCATTAAAGGGGGACTGCGCTTCACTGGCGTCAGAGTTGGCAGGTGGCATCCGAATCTGAAAAGGAATAAACCGGAGAATGAGGGGGCATCAGATTTCAGGAAAGGAATCCGTCGCAGGCCTGGGCTGACGTGCCTTTAGTGGACTTGAAGACCCTCAAACCCGAGTTTGAGACCAGGGTGATCCTGCGGTGTTGTTGGCACTAAAGGGCAACTGCAGTTCATTGGTGGCAGCAGTGGGATCCCACAAGTCGTTCTGAGAAGGAAGGGAGCACATCAGCTGACACGTTAAACATATCGGTGGTATCAGTTCAGGGGGCCGACGAGCTCAAATTGTGGAGGAGGCAGCCATGTTGGCATCACAGCTCAGTGCTTCTCCCTGACTTTACAGCAGCGACTGTTACTGCTTTGTCAACTCAACGGCAAGTTCATGGCACGGAGTGGGACAGGGGCTCAGGTCTTGGTATTAGACTTAGATACACACCACCTGAAGTTAGAGGGGGGGTGCTGTAGGCCAAGGGAACACAGGAGGGGGGTGTGCAGCTCACCTGGGCCTGGCACTGCACTTGGGTGGTCCGCTTTACTAACGTCTCATGGCCGCCACTGCTTGAAGTGCTCGGCGAAGGTCCCCTCGAGGTGGGCCAGCGTGTCGGGACTCCACTTTTAATGTGCTGCTTTAGCTTTGTATAAATGTCACCTCTGTTACATGGAAGGGACGTGTGACTCAACTTTATGAAAGGGGTTCACATCTGCACTTAGTCACTGCCTGTGAGGGATCTGCAAGTGGAGTATCCCACCGCTGACACCAGTGAGCTGCAGTCAGAGTTTAGTGCTGCTGTCCACTTTATATGGGCAGAGCCCGTTGGTCTGAAGCTCAGGTTACCACTGGGGGGCTCTTGTAGCCCACTATAGGCACATTCCTCCAGGCCTACAGTAGAGTCACTGTTTGATAGGCCATCTGTGCAGTTCCCGTTGGAATATCCCACCGCTGACACCAGTGAACTGCAGTCAGAGTTTAGTGTTGCTGTATGGGGAAGGGGGTCCATTCATCTGTAGCTCAGGTTACTGTGGGGGGGGGGGGGCTCTTCTAGCCCACTAAAAGCACATTACTCAAAGCCTACTATCTGTGCAGTCCTGTGTTTAACTGATTCGCATCCCACCGCTGACACCAGTGAGCTGCAGTCCCACTTTAGCATGAAGTTGCTTTTACAGGCGGAACCGAGGACCGGATCATACTGGTCTACCCTCAAGGGTCTTCTGGCCCCGCTGAACAGTCGTATATCGCAGTTCCCTGCCGGCCCACCTGGTGTGGTAATTGGGACCCCTCACGTTCCTGCCGCGCATTATAAGACCTTCTCCACCGTCCTTCCTTCCTTCCTTCCACGGACGCCTTTGCCTGCTTTACTGTAGCCATCACTTTGGTTTCGTGGCCCAGCAGAAGTAAACCAGCGTGTGGTGGAGGACGGTCACCCCGGTTGACTTTGGCGGAGGAGAGCAGAGCCCAGCGGACGGCGTGACTCGTCTCCTCTCTCTGCGGGTGAAACTGCGTAGAGGAAATGGAAACAGGTGACGTCCCTCATTGGAATTCCTTCCAGGCGGCGCGCAGACTTTGTCTTCCGAATGTTCCCATTTTCATTGTGTTGTACTGATGATAATTTAAGTATTAAGGGAAAATCCATTTATAAATTAAACAAAATGACTTGATATCCATCAGTCCCTTAGTTCATCAAGCTGTTCAAACAGGAGTGAGATTGGCTGGTCGGCCCGGGTCTTCAGAGAGCTCTGGTAATTAGATCTGCAAAGGATTTATTCTTTGCTGATTGGGGCTTTAAATTAATTGAAGTTCCACATTTGTGGTTTTGTCCTTTTTGTGATTTTTTTTTTTTTTTTTTTTACTCGTGTGGCAGAGTGACGGCCCGGGCTGGAGTGGCTCCCAATGTTAATTTCCTCTCAAGAACTTGAAGAATTTAATGAGCGTGACTGACATTGAGCTTTATTTGTGTACTTGTTGACTCATTTGCTGGGCATTGACGGCGTGTGGAAAAGGCCACCATAGTCCTGTAAGTGTGACCAGAGGACAGCTGAGACCTAAACGGATGTCCTCAGTAACACCACTTTGTCACATTTTGCACTGTGGTGCCACAATGGAGGGCTCACTGGACCTTGTCATTGTGGGCACTTCATTCTGGGCTCACTGGGTCCACCTAGTGGCCGTTGATGTAATTAGGACTGGACGTGGTCATTGACATCAGCTCATTCTCTGCTCATCGGCGCTCCCTAGTGGCTGACAGTGTAATTACAGCAGACTGCACACTGTAATTCTGTGCTCATTAAATTCAACTGGTGACCTTAAAATAAGGCTGAGATCAAAGAGGATGCTGGGATTGTGTGCTCACGAGCTCCACCTAGTGGCCAGCAATATAATTACAGTGGGTGCGGACTCCACCGTGTCATTGTCAGCGCCTCAGGCTGTGCTCATCAGATGCACCAAACAGCCAGTTAGGAACAAAGTGGACGTTGGCGCCGTGTCTCCGCCATTTTGGACCCAGCAGCTGTGCCTGACGTGATCAGAACTGCGCAGGATGACTTTGTGTCCATTCATTTCAGAGCTCAGTAGGTCCCCCTGGTGGTGGTTTGAATCATGAAATGCACACTGGAGATTGCCTTTGTGTTCCCTCCTGTCTGTGCTCAGTAGGCCCACCTGGTGGTCTCGGCCGTAATTAGTTTTCATTGTGTGATTCGTCTTTTCTCACGGCTGTGGGGGTCAATTAGATCTTTTTTTTTTCTCTTAGCCCCTCCTGATGCCAGGGTGTCTGCTGTCTCTTCCCTGACTCTCTAATCCTCATGCACTCTGCAGTTTTATGGTGACCTTGTGGGTGGCGCTGGTAGCTCCCTATGAAAGGCGCTATATCACATACAGATTAGGGTTGCAGCCCCACATTCGGCCATTACGAGACAAGCCTGGATGCCATCTTCTGGTGGGCACTCATTTTTCCATCTCTGTCTTTCCCGTCTAGCAGGCGACGGCTCTGATGCCACTCTGCCTGGCAGGCTGCTGCTGCTGATTTGCCTAATGAGGTGCCCCGTTGCATCTCTTTAGCGCGTTTTCGGCAATTCGCTGCTCTTGTTGTACTCTGCGCTTTGTCAGTTGCTTTGCATGTTTCTCACTTTTGGTCCCACGTTGAGTCTCGCTGACTGTGTTGTGAGCCAAACGATTACATAAACGGCGTGTGCTTCCTTTACGGATATCAGGCGGCGTTTCGGGGAGCCTGGCAGCTTGTCTGGGCACGGGCTTTGCTTTATGCTCTTCAGTTTGAACTGTCTGGGGTGACGGGACATGACCCTATGGTTTTCGTGGGGGTGTCACCATCATCTCGGGTAAATCCAGGCGGTGAAAGCCCCGATTCATCTTTTATATTTTCATAAATTCAAGTGGTGGCTCTGAGGCTAAGGATCTGCGCTCGTATCCAGAAGGCTGCCGGTTCGAATCCTCGTCACTGCCAAAAGAGATCAACTCTGCTGGGCCCTTGAGCGAGACCCTTAACCTGGACGCTGTACAACGGCTGACCCTGCGCTCTGACCCCAAGGGGTATGTGAAAACTAACACATTCCTAATACAAGAAATTGTATAAGGCGAAATAAAGAACAAAAAATAAAAAATAAATACACGCTGTGTTCAGAAATGATTCAGACCCCCTTTTCACTTTTTACACATATTGTTATTATGTTGCAGCCTTGTGCTAAAATCCTTTAAATTCATTTTACTCCTCATCAAGTCAGAACGACAAAGCAAAAATGGAAGATTAGAAACGTTTGCAGATTTCATAAAAATACAAAACTGAAGAATCCCCTTGACGTACGTAATGAGACCCCCCCATTCCATTGATCGTCACTGAGATGCAGAAGCGTCCGCAAACTGACCTGCCAGACAGAAGTCCTCTTTTATTATACAGAAGAGTCCTAAAAGCAGTGCTGATGTTTGCAGGGCGCCACCTGTTGGAATGAAAAACTCGGTAGATTTTATTACTTGATGCATTACAGGATGCTTTTCAATCGGTGACACATTGCAGATGGTAACCCTGAGTGGAACTGCCAGACGGAACATAAATCGGCTTATTTACATAAATATTTGTTTTACAGTAAGGTGTCGGTGTTCACAGCTTGGCTACGTGTCCATAACACCCACCCACCAAAGCACAAAGCTGTGAATGCTGTGCTTCTCGCGTAAGCGGATCCAACTGTGTCCAACAGTATTTAAAAGAGACAAACAAGATCTTTAAAAGTGATTTAGATCTGCAATTAACAAGCATCTTTAAAATCCTCAGTTATAACAGATGTGTGTATGCAGTTTACAAAACCAAAAATTCATTAAAAATGCAACTTAACACTCTTGACAACTACGTTTATATACCACTTCAATAAAGCAGAGACAAAAATGCTGGAGCACCCGAGGGTCCGCGCTTGCTGTGGGGGCTTCTGTTGCTGTTGATGAAGGACGAGCAGTTGAGGCTGCGATTTCTGGTGGCAGGGTAGGCGTGGGAGCCACCAGGAGAGGACGACATCAGGACAGAACTTTGACTTTTCTGGTTTTTGTTTGATGTTTCTTTTAATTCGTGACTTCGAGATTCTCTTAATGCCGTTTAGGGGTCACATGATGCTGTGGTTCGGTTTTCCCGCCTTCCCTTCTGCACTTCTTCCTGTTGCCATAGTGACGTCACAGAATGCGGAGACCCGACTGTGAACGGAGCAGCCTTGAGTGTTCGGCGACTCGACCAGCGCTACGCATTTGTAAGGGGGTGGGGGGAGGGGGTCTTTATGATTTTATATAGCGCCTTTCCATACCGACCCGCCATACCCAAGGTATTTACATCCGTATTTTACAAGTGGTGCTCAAACTCAAGGGCATGATGTAATGGGGGGGCCGCTCTGCTGTCCATCTGTTTTGAGTTGCCTATATATCAGTACACCCCCCCCCCCCACCCCAGAGAAGCCCACATGGGCCCATTCACTTGGCACAAGTGCCGCTGGCTGTTCTTCTTTTGTTCAGATTGGCACAGCTGCCAGTCCTGTCCCAACCCCACTCACAGTACGAGATGAATCCCCGGGGGGGCCGTGTCTGCTGCCGGCGTTCATCACCTAACAGCAGAGCCTCGGCAGATCGATGTTTTATTGATAAGTTAGTTTGCTCCTAAAATAAATAAATGCGCCAGCAGAGGGACGCCTCCTGAAAAGAAACAATTAGGCCGTCCTTACAGCACAATTTACAAAGACAGTCACCGGAGCGCCGCCCCCACGTGAATGAGCATCCCGGTCAGGCGGGCAGGAATTCCATATAGTGCCTTTCACGAGGAGCACCAGGCTGTTACAGCAGACAGGCCTGTGGGTGACCTCAAGCGCGCTGCTTGTGCTGTCATCTTATCTGCCGACGTAAAGCCGTGACATCTGGCAGTAAGAAGCCCCCCTACCTCGGGGTGTGCGTAAGAAATGCCCTGATTTAGAAGTACATAACAAACAAGAAGAGGTGCGTCAAATGTTTGAAATATTAAAACGTGAAATCCAATTTAAAGGTTTCCATGTTGTCATGGAGTTTTTTTCATCCTCTGGTGGTGGTCCACAGGGGGCTAGTAAAGGGTCCGAAATCAAAAATCACCTCAAATCTGTAATCCCTGACCTTGAAATAGTCTGAAACGACAGCCCACATGCGTAGGTTTAAAGTTTGTCCTACTAGGAGTGGCACCTAGGGGGTTAGGACCCCCGGTAAAGAATCGCATTTCAAACAGTAGGATCTTACTCGTGACTCTCATGAATTTTTCCTGATCCGTGAAGTTTTCTTCATACAGAGAGCCACAGACACGTGGAATTAGTGACCAAGTAAGGTGGGGGACAGGAGGACTTGAGGGGTCTTCAAACCTCGACTCACCTGGGACTGGCGAGCTGCACTGGGCCGACTGGCATCTCCACCAGAGCAGGATCCCCTTTGGCAGTAAACTGGCAACCTTCTGGATACCCACGCAGATCCTGACTGTTCTGATGTTCAAAATAACATAAAACGACACTCCATGTGCCTCTGCTACCCACCCCAGATTTTGGAAGTTTTACTTTGACCCCCTCGTATCCTGTCAGGGGGTCGGTTGACGTGGCCTGCACAACTTCAAGTCCTTCTGATCCTTTTTGCTGAAGACCCCCATTGGTTGACTCTTCTTTATCATCAGGGTGTCGTTTACTGCACAAAATACGGTCCAAATATGGCCTCAAATGAGGGGGGTTTTGAGTCTAAGGGGGGGCACCAAAAAGCTGTTCCTCTTACTTAACTAGACATCAAGACGAGTCCAGTGGTATGTCACATGGGAGGGTGTTCTGGTGCCCCCTTAAGTCAGGATGTGCTGGGCAAAGTAAACTGAAGTGATTTCAGAGCAAATGGCAAGCAGGTGATGAAGACGAAGGTCAAATATGAAGAAGATTTCATGTCTGGAGACGTCTGCTCCACATGTGTACAGTGAGTGGTCCTGAGGCTAAGGATCTGTGCCAGTATTCCATAAGGCCGTCGGTTTGAATCCCCGTTACTGCCAAAGGGGATCCTACTCTGGTGGGCCCTTGACCTGCACTTGCTCCAGGGGCGCGCTATCCAATGGCTGACCCTGCACTTTGACCCCAAGGGGTACACAAAAACTAACAAGTTCCTAATACAAGAAATCACATAGGGACATAATAAAGAATAAAAAAAGAATAAAAAAAACAAAAAAGTAAACTGAAGTGATTTCAACGCAGAAGAGCAAATGACAGGCAGGTGACGAAGACGAAGGTCAAATATGAAGAAGATTCCAGGAGACGTCTGCTCCACATGCACTGCGTACACAGCGAACAAAATCCGACTGCGGGAGGAAATTGACTTGGATTAGCCGCCGTGTCCGATGCGTGGGGCTCATCTGGTCGCCGAGGGTCCCACAGGTGTCCTCTCAGGGTCACCACAAGCAGGCAAACCGCAGAGGCTGAAGGGCCCAGATCCCCAGTCTGTCCACTTGGCGCGACACAGAGGCGTGTGCCCAGTGGTCTGACATCGCAGCTCGGTGCCCCCCGTCTGTCTCCCCGCCGCTCGGGGCTTTTCAGCACTGAGAGGAGGCTTTTAATTTAACGCTCTTTCGCAGGACCCTCCAAAACGAAGCCGCAGCCGGTCCCAATCTCTCACTTGGACAGGATAATGGAGGAAGCTGCCAGGCCTTAATTGATCTTTGGTGAGCAGCGGCTTCAGACTTCTCACTAAGTACTCTCCAGAATCATCCATTTTCCAGGGTGGCGAGACCCCCTCTGCCTGCAGGTATTGCTCATGTCTCTCCATTCGTTCTCCTAAGTGCTCCAGTGTACTCCGTGCCGTCCTCGTCATACATCTTAATACAAATAAATGAAGATTCATTGGCTTCTGCAGCCGTGCTGAAGGGATGTTTGTTACCCCCCACAAGGGCCAGCTGTTGCCGGATGCGTTGACTTGTGCCGGTCTGGCCAGTCCCGGGGGGGGATCAGCATCTCATTCTGCGTGAGCGCCCGTGTGTGCGCAGATGGGCCCGGCGCCGCGTATTTCACTTTTGGGTGACATTAGGCATTTGAGACGTCAGTGACTGTGATGCATTCAGGGTGGAAAGTGACAATTAGGGACTCGCTTGACCTGGACGCTCCATCTGGGACGTCAACCCCGCATGTCTGTGGACCGTGTTGGACGGCAGTCTGAGGGGACGTTGGGGCTGATGGGTTTTAGAGGTGATACACAGTGCAGGTGACACAATGGAGAGAGGAAGATCTCAAAATCGACCCCAGCGACTTAAAGGACGATACGTCAGTAAGGTATAGCATGACAGCGGCGAGGGGCAGCATGAGAAGCCCACCTCTGAGTCACCTGGAGGAGCTGAAGCCAGTGACACGTCACGCAACGTCTAGTCGAAGGGGATGACCTGCAGCTGCTGGTCTCGTCATCGTGAAGATGTCACATGACACAAGTAGTAATCTCGGGTGGGGGACAAATTTAGACAACTTCGTGACAACTTCTCAAAGTCTTTTTTCTTCCACTTTTCGCAGTCTTTAGGCCTCCTGAGGGGTGAAATGCCACCTCCAGTCACGACTTCTTCATCCTCCACCATTCACTCCATGCGCCCAGAACACCTGAGGAGGTTTGTAGGGGGTTTGTGAGAGGGCATTCGAAACAGAAGGGCTTATGGCCTGATGCCATGCTGATGCCAGTCTCCTTTAGTCAACCCTTATGATGCACAAGACACATGATAATTTAGCCTAACCTCAGATCATGTTAAAAGGTAACTTCTTTTTATGTTATTTTGTTAATGTGTCTACTTTTTGTTATTTTTCATTCCAACAGATGGTGCCAACAACTGACACTTTAACCTAATAAAAGAAATTTAAAACAGGAAAAAAAATGATAGGAAATGAAAAGGCCAATAGTTGAAGGACCGACCCTGTAGGAGCCCAGGAGTGCCACACTGATGAAAGTAGCTGGGGGTCTCAAAGTCAGGGTCCTGGGATGCCATTGTGCCCCCTCTATAGCTGTTGGTGGAATCTGTTCTCTATTCACACAATTTGTTCTTGCTGTCACTGAGTGTTTATCGGACTTTGATGAGATTAGAACTCCCTCTGTCGTTCGTTTTTATTTCCTACATTTGCTCCTTTATTATCTTATGGTGTTATTTTTGACTGTTGCCTCAATTCTGCAGTGTTTCCCATGGGATTCTCTACAGCGGTGCTAATGTTTGTGATGTGCCATCTGTTGAAATGAAAAATTCAACGCACTTTATTGCTACACACAATACATTCCAACAGACGGTGCATCACAAACATTATCATTGAATAAGCCCAATAGATGTGTGCCATCTGTTGAAATGGAAAATTCAATGCATTTTATTGCTGCACAAAATACATTCCAACAGATGGTGCATCGCACATCATTAACATTGAATAAGCCAACAGAGTGCATCGGCCACATGGAGTAAAACAGACTACTACTGTGTCGCTATCTAATAACGCTTTTGTTTGTGTATTCTCTGTGTAAACTGATATTTATCTTGTAATGAAAGAAGAGACAAAGACATAAGAAAGTGTGGGGGTGCAGCCGGTGCCTCGTTAAGTTGAATTCTTCTGATTATAAAAAGGAAAGAACAGAAGAAGGTTAACGATGAAGAGTTCCGGGGCCGTCGTCTGTCCGTCCGTCTGTCCTCTGGTGCCTCCCCTGTCCTCAGGGGACTTCTTGTTTGGGACCACCAGGGCCAAGTCACAAGTGACGCCAGGGGGCTTCATCCTCTTAGCTGGGGGGCAGAGGCGAAGGGGCTGCTAGCGGCCGCGTGTTGTCACCTCGGACGCGTGGCTGGGACGCTTCTGAGTCATTCGCGTGTCACCGTCTCCTTCAGAGGAGGATACCTGCTTGTCCGTATTTATCACCAGTTTGTGTTTCCGTGTGTTCTTTGTGGTTCAGCTTCGTTCACACAGCTCTGTTTTTCTCACTATACTTATTGATGCCCATCATCTTTATAAATCCATCCATCATCCAACCGGTCACGGGGGTCTGCTGGAGCCAATCCCAGTCAACACAGGGCGCAAGGCAGGAAACCAACCCCGGGCAGGGTGCCAGCCCACCAGTCTTTATAAATCAATATTTTAATTTTTTTGTCTTTTTCACAGCCAGTATTTGTCAATTTTCATTAAAAGTGTCTTCAGTTTTTATCGATAAGCACTGATCAATATTTACTGCAATTCGCCGTATTCATAGAAGTAGTTATTTATCGTATGTATTGGTATTTTGATATCTTCATAAACTGAAGTTTAGAATATTTAGCTCGGTGTGCTCTGCCTTCTCCGTGTATATATTTATATATCTTTATGTACAATAAATGCAAGAAGCAAACAAAGATAAAGAGTTGGCACACCAATGGTGATCACTGGAAGAAGACGATGGCAGAACGACACGAGTCCATTTACTGAGTGCAGAGGCGGCCTGGTGGCTGTCATGGTGGGCCCAAGTCGCTCTCAGGCAGTAAGTGACAGTGGTAACTCCTCGCTGACCTGCAAGGTGGCGCTGTTTACCAACATCCCTTCCACTTCCACCTCTGACATCACTTCCGGTCCCCATCCCTTTGGACCCGCCTCTTCCTGTCTGGCCTGTACTTAACCAGAAGTGCTGCCATCTTGGAGCAGTCGATATTGAGACTCGTGTCTCCAAAGATGTTTTGCTCTTCCTAATGTGTTTATACTTCATGTTTTCTTCCGATTTTGTGGGGTTTGCCCTTCGGGGCCCCAAATCTTTGTGTTTTTGTGCTTTTTCATTACAATATAAATTTATATTAATTAAAAGACAAGTGTCTGTGTGTCCATCTGGGTCCTTGTCATTCCCACAGATGGCACATCACAAGCATTAACACTGCCTTTACCAATCCTATACCAAATGGTACATAACAGAGACATGTGCTTTGCACTTGTCATTCCAACAGATGGTGCATCACAAACATTAACATTGCTTTTACCAATCCTATACCAAATGGTACATAACAGAGACATACGCATTGTGTTTGTCATTCCAACAGATGGTGCATCACAAGCATTAACACTGCCTTTACCAATCCTATACCAAATGGTACATAACAGAGACATGCGCTTTGCATTTCTCATTCCAACAGATGGCACATCACTATCATTAACACTGCTTTTACCAATCCTATACCAAATGGTACATAACAGAGGCATACGCTTTGCACTTGTCATTCCAACAGATGGCACATCATAAACATTTGAGCTGCCTTTACTAATCCTATACCAAATGGTACATAACGGAGACATATGCATTGTGTTTATCATTCCAACAGATGGCACACTGAAAAAGTTTTCAGTAATGCATTTTGTTACTACAAATGTTTGTGACCACCATCTGTTGGAATGACAAATGCAATGCATGTGCAATAGAAAATACATTCCGATAGATGGTGCACTGCCAACATTAAGGTTGAATGTGCCAAGGTTTACGTTGATTTCAACCCATCTTAGGCGGGTAGCACAGCTAGCCGAGATATAAATGCTAAGGGTTGTCCACCTGTCACATAAAAACACGCAAACCACTGGGTTTTGAACTTCGATCGAGAGATCATGCCACGATACGTATAACACAAGCCCTGAATTGAACATGCAGGGTACCTCGGGCACAGAACTGGGTTTGGGGTCCTTGTCAGGGCAGGCGGTGGTGCTGCGATTGACAACATCTGCTGGCGGTGAAACACATTGCGCAAGCCGACTGATTGTTGTCATCGCCAATGCAAGTCACACAACACAAGGTGGTGGCAGCCTTGGCAGAGTGACCCGGGGTGCTGAGTTTCATAAGAAGGGTGTGACCCCCCCACCCCCCCCCCACCTTTCCTTGAGGACGGGTGGTCCGAGTGATCTTCCTGGCAGTTCTGATGAGGCCTGATGTCCGGCGCACTCGTTAATCGACGTTTCTTGGTCATAAATTCAGGAGCTCATCAGTAGTTATGGCCGTTTATCAATATGGTCCTCTTTTCATGAACTGTATTCATACGGCCGTATTTATTTCTCCATCAGTAGTTATTGCTATCCAGCTCCATTATTTGTCCGTGTTTATATTTTTCACATAACGTTTTATTCAAATGTCTCGTCTTCTATCGCTTTTTACTGATCTTGATGTTGATATTCATCTTCTTTCTAGACAGATTTTTTTTTTTTTATCAACACGTATGAACCGTCAAGGCGCTATATGGGCGCAGACCTGAGCGGCGTTGCCATCTTCAGTAGACGAGGATGCCGGCTGGCGCTGACCGCTGGCACTCGGTGCGCTCTTGATGACGCCAGGCTGCTCCCACTTTATTTCTAAACGCTGCTCGCGAGATGATAGAATTTTGCAACTCTGCGGCTCTTTTTTGGAACAAATGATTGCACGCCGCAGAAAATGAGTTTTGTGGGCACCGTAATGATCATCCATCTGGTGGCACCGGTGGAGAGGCCCCAGGCACTTGACATGACTTTGTCGTCTAGCCGTGGAGACTCGCAAACACCGCTTGCCATGTCGTTGATCATCTTGTCACGGCTCTGATGAATTTCTCACCGTATCCAGCACGTCGGAGGCGATTTAATGAAACAGATGCCAACCCCTAAAAGGGTGAAGGATGGGCGTGAATCTTCTGCCGTCTACCCGATTGACCGGCGGGCACTTTTGGATTAACTGTGACCTCCCTGCTTGGATATTTTTACTCTGAAAGGCGCTATATGAAGACGGGACCCAGGCAGAAGAAATGGGGGTCATCAGGGAGTGCCACCTTCAGGGCCAAGTTGTGGCATCCTGGAAATCCTGGCTTGAAATAAAAGAACTCCGGGCAGCAAGGAAGCCCCTGGCACACCGTGGGGTGTTTGTGCCCAGGGGTTGTGTGCTCGGCGTCCTTGTACCACAGGAGCTGATCGTTTTTTGGGCACCTCAGGGGTCTTTGGATGGCACCGCGGCTGGCAGTTCGCCCCTCGTCCATTTTTATGTTTTTTTTCTGCTCTGCACTGAGCCCTTTAGTTCAGTTTTTCTCTTGGTGGGCTACAGGACGGCTGACCATTCTGCCCATGCCAGTCCGCTCCCTTCTGCCCACTGGTGACTTTGTGTGATGCCCCCCCATTAGCACACACTGCGCTCTCGTGTAATATTCCTGCGGAGCCTCCGCCTCGAGTAAATGGAGCACTGATTGCGCCGCTTCTCTGGAGATGTTGCCCGCCCTGCTTGACAGCTTTACATGTTTGCTTTGTCTTGTCTTGACACAACATTTACATGTTGGTTTAATCGTAAATGCCAGGATTTTTTAGTACTTCTGCTTTATATTCCTATAAAAACAGCAGCCGTGTGCAGATTTATGGCTGCCCTGCACTTCCTCGTTCCTGCTGGCACCCCGTGCTGCTCCTCTTCTGATTTAGCCGTCTGCCAAGTGACCCGAAATCTCTCCCTTCCTACAAGTAATCGGCGGACCCTTCATTCCTTACTTTGGAGAAGCCCCCTTTGGCAGCAGTCTCTGGGAAGACTCCACAAGCTTTGTGCTCCTGGATTTGGGCAGTTGATCCCATTTCTTCCTAGCAGATCCTCTCGAGCGCCGTGAAGATTGGAGGGGACGCGTCTGTGCACGGCGGCCATCTTCAGGTCTCTCCACACGAGTTGTGTGCCACTCGCGGTCACTCAGGGACTTGTGCCAAAGCCACTCCATTGTTGTCTTGTCATTCTGAAAAGCAAACTGTCACCCCAGTCAAAGGTGGCGTGTACTCTGAAGAACCTTATGGACCCTCGGGATTTGGCTGCATTCCTAATTCTCTGACCAGTCTCCTCACACCCTTGATATGCCAACACTGCCACACTTCACTGGTGATGAGCAGTGCTTGGTCTTCAGCAGACATTTTCCTCAAACTCTGAGTCCTGATTGATGGGGTGCTGCTGCTGTTCTGCCATCTCTGCAGAGGACCTCATTGAGTTCTGGGTCACCTCCCTGACCAAGGCCCTTCTTACCCGGGTACTCACTTTGGCCAGACGGCCCACCCTAGGAAGAGTCCTGCTGGTTCCAAATTTCTTCCTTGGGTTTAGTGGTCTTCCTGCAGTGTGAATTGGGGGTCCTTCTATACACGTGGGCCTTTCTAAGTGACGTGCAGTCCATTCATTTTGCCACAAAATCAACTTCTGGGCACATCTCAGAGAGAATTAAAGCAAATGGGAGGAAGCTGAGCACAGCGTGTGGTGCCACGGCGAAGGGTCTGAATACTTCTAGGAAGGAGGGATCTTGGTGTTTGATCGTAAAATTTAAATTTGCAGACCTTTCTGAAAACACGTCGTCACTTTGTCTCTCTGGGTCACTGAGCGTAGATAGAGGGGTGAAGGAGCCTCACAGACGAGTCATTACCTGAGAACGAGTCTCGTGACTCTCATTCATTTGACTTGCGAGTAAATCGTTACCCGAGAATGAGTCTTACGCGTCTCATTGGATTCTTGAACAAATCAGTACCTGAGAACGAGTCACACAAGTTTTTGCTCATTTGATTCACAAGCACATCGTTGCCCGAGAATGAGTTACACAATTCTCATTCATTTATGAGTCAGTAACATTTTAATTATTATGAATTTTAATGAGCCATTGTAAATATGACTATCATCACCATGTTAAATATACAATGAACTAGCCGTCCTCCCCACATCTCCACCCGTGTAGTCGTGCAGCAGGACAGACTTTAAAAATCAATAAACAAACGGGTGTCGCTAGCTAAGTGCGCTCCAACACGTGGCGACAGGTAGAGCGACTCGAACGGAGGCTGGCGTGTGAGTGTGGAGGGTCCCACCCCACTCCCCTCGGCCCTCTGCGTGTCTCTCAGACTATTGCGAATAAACTGGCGCCGCACATGAACTCTGATTCTTAGCGAGATGAGAGAAGTCGCAAAATCAACCGGAATGTTCAAGCAAATTCTAGAGAAAAAAAAATCTAAATCGGTGAAGTCGTTCTCTCGTGATAAGCGGGCAGACATACAGATCTATATAGAGAGAGATTATATACTGTATACAGTTAGACAGATGCAAAATAATATATGAATTATGAAATGATATATTTGTGATGCCCCTCCTTACCCCCCAGGACTCCCTATAAGCCGGGAGGTTTGAAAGACCCCATCAGCAGAGTGAATCCCAGTGTCCCTCAGTAGACAGCATTGCTGCCTGACAGGACCCTCGGGGTCAGTTCCTGGGGTGGTCACCGTCGGGTTGCTGGTTCATGTGGCTTTCCTCTTGGTGCCAGTTGGCTTCTCTGACTTGAAGTGGCCTGTCCAGGTTTGGCTCCTGCCTAATTCTGTGGCCTCTTGTGACCCTAAAGTTGGATGAAGCCCACCAGTGAATGGATGGATGGATGAGCAGAGCGCGTAGAAATGTGGAGGGAAGAAGCAGACACATCTGGGTGGTCTGAGTGGAGAAGTTCGGCTTAGTGACATGAATGGAGTGACGAGGCCGGCTGTACAGTATAATGGCTGGCGAAGTCCCCAACAGCGGCACACTCTGCCCCATTCACTTCAGTTTATTTTCATCTAGCGCCCCTCACTGGCTCATAGCCCCTGTGACAAGTTCAGCCAGGCGCTCCCCTCCTAATTGTATCGATGCTCTAAGCGTTTCTCTGCTTTTATCCCGTTTCCAAGTTTAGTGACAGACAGCTGCATTTCATGTATAGACCTTCTTGGTAGAAAACCAAATGTCCTGTTTGTGGTCAGGAACTAAACAGCAGTGGCGCCTGTAAGCAACCGGCTACCTTGTCAGAGATGGACCCTGCTACCCCCTCACTATTTTGGCTCTTTGCTGATCCTCGGTAACAAGCCTCAAAAAAAAAATCTAACCTATCCCCAACAGGCCTAAACCCACCGAGTAGGCCTCACCCCTGGCGGCCTAAACCCACCTAGTAAATGTGAACCCGCTGGCGCCTCCTGGTGGTCCGAGTGGGGACGTTGGGCTTGTTGAACTAAACACCCAGCGATGAGGTCGGCCAGCTTTGGTTTTTTGGGTCATACTAAAGCACCACACGTCCCGTGCCCAGCTGATGCCACACAGATGCGTTGGGCTCTGTGCCCGTGTTGAGATGTGGAGGCTGTGATTCTTGATGGGGGTGGGTGAGGCCCTAAAGCAGTGCTTGTTAACCTTTTTTTTTTTTTTGAGTCACGGACCCCTTTAAGAATCTGATGAAAGCTGTGGACCCCCTTCCAGGCAGAAATATTCACATAAAGACAACTTGATAGATAGATAGATAAAGTGAAAGGCACTATAAAATAGATAGATAGACAGATAGATAGATACTTTATTAATCCCAATGGGAAATTCACTTGCACTTTATCTGTCGAGAGCTGATTGTCTCCTCCAGTATACGACAGGATTATGAGACTTTAAAGGCAGCAATCTAAACAAACCTCCTTTATTACTTTATTATTATTACCGGACCCTCGTTATAACTCTGAAATACGAACCACTTGTGCAAATTCAAACTGAGCTTCTACTCCATTACGACTACTACAGGACTACAACATCCACCGGGCTGTAAAGTGAAGAGACCCCCAGGGGACGGACCTCAGGTTAAGAACCCCTGCTCTAAAGGGTTAAACACACACTCGTAAATGGGCGTCGGTGTGCCCACCTCAGTCAGTTCTTATCCGTTTCTCTTTTCCCCAAAGCCCCCCTGGAGGTTCCTTCACCTTCCATCTCCACAGAACAGCTAATGTCAGGCAAAGGGGAAGCAGGAATTTTAGATTCGCCGGCAGAGCCCTGAGAGACGCCTTCTGGCTGAAATAAATCGAGAGCGACGGGCTGGGCGGCGCGGGGGCCCTTTGCTTGCACCCCTCCTTTACACTTTCAATGTGACGTCATTGGGCCTGGGACCAGAAGTGTCATCATCAGTGGGGTCATGGAAAACCAGAAGTGACATCATCAGTGGGCCCAGAAACCAAAAGTGATGTCATTGGGACCAAAAGTAACGTCATTGGGCCCAGGACCATATTTGACATCATCAGTGGGGTCAGGGAAAACCGGAAGTGACATCATCATTAGGCCCGGAAGTGACATCATCGGGGCCAGGTGAGATTTCCCATAACTGGAAATGGTGTTGCTCTCATTCCGGCCCTTCAGCTGCCTCACAAGCACACGTGTGTGTGACACCACACAGCAGCATTCCGCAGATCACTTGGGCTTCGTCCCCAGCTCCTCCATCAGTGTCATTGACGTCGTCAGGTAGCGGTGACATCGTGACGATTTGGTTATTTGAATACAGTGAGTGCACTTTGGCATCACCGTCACCTTCGCTGGCCCTTCACTGTGAGCTCTCAGAAGACATTCGAATGGTGTCCTCAAACTTCTCAGACGTATAGCGCCTTTCGTGACAACAGCACTTAGTTACAGGTCACCGCACTCAGTGGCTGGAGAGACGAAGCCTCGGGATCTGCTGTGTCACATAAAGCAAGTGGCCTGCTAACAGTTGGTGTGACGGCTGAGGGGATATCTGCTGCGCGCTCTTAACCGATACGAGGGGGCTGCAGGCGGCCTTCGTCGATAGAAATAAAGTCGTGAGCTCTGTCTGTGTGTCTGTCTGTTTGTTTGCTAATCAAGTGAAGAGAGCTAACCAGGATTTTACAGTTGCCATTTTCTATTGTTTATCACGGGGGCAACAGTCTCAACAGTGAGGCCCATGTGCCCCCCAAGTCACACTATGGGGTCCAAAGGCGTCCCCAGGCCAGCCGGGAGATACAACACAGTAAGCCAGTTGTGAACGCCGTAACTCGAGTGACGATTTCATTTCTGTTTGACTTCAGATTGTCGTTTCCGTCATACATTCGTTTTTTATGCAACGCCATTTTCAGTCCCACCATGTGACCAGATATGACGACCTTTGGAAATCTCAGCGGAGCTCGGCTTCATTTTCCAGTCAGACTCTGTGTTTGGGCCTTATGGCCAGGATTTGCTTGTTTTCTTTTTTGTTGTTTTGTAATGTTTGTTAATTCTTTTTAATTATTCTGTATTGTGTTTAGGCCCTTTTGTGTTCTGTGGGTGGAGCCCTCCAGGGGCGGGTCACAGTGACATCATGGCTTAGGTCCGCCCCCTGCCTTTATATTTCACCGCTTCATTGACTGCCAGCAGCAGCGTCCTTTGTGACTACTGGGTTGCCTTTTCTAGTTATTGTGGAGTTTTTGCTTTTTTTTGGAGCTTAGAAATCTTCTCAGAATGCTGGCCCATCATCATCATCATCATCACCTTCTTCTTTTTCTGCAGCTATTCCCATTTTTATATGGGGTTTCTCTTTTTTTGATTAGACTTCTCCATTAGATGCTTTGGTGTGATTTTTATGGCCAGATTAACCAGGATTGGGACCACCTCTAAAATGGGGGCTGGGTTACTGCCGTCCCATAATACAGGATAACGTTTAAAATGTTAAAATCTCGCTAGAGACCGATTTGATCAAAGCCAATCAATTTTGCATACTAAAAATTCTATCAATACAATCATGTGAAAAAGTCAGTGCACCCCGTGGACGTGGCAGACTGGATCTGAAAGGCGCACATCAGAAGTTTGCACTCAGATCTGCCAAGCCAATCGTTTCCATGGGGTGCTCTTACTTTTTCACACAACTGTAGGTCATAGCACAGGGGAGGATGTTTTGCCATGTTAGGGTCCCAGGGTGCCCCTAATTCTGCCCTTTACACTTTTTATTTAATGAGACCTGAGCGATGTGTCCCCAGATCCCCACTACAGCCCCCACATGTTAGACGTGTCTCTCAGTATACCGGGTGACTCAATGATGTTAACATTTGAACAGCGGAAACAATTTATTCACAAAACCCACTTCATATGATTTACAGGAACGTCTCTCCCTGTCCGCCATCACGTTCAGCACGTGGACCTTCTATGACGCCTGACTTGTCCACAAGTCCCCACATAGCAGTGCTGTGAGTGTTGACGTCACTTTGACTCACCCTGTACGTGTGTATATTTATATTTATATATCCATCTATTATCTAACCCGCTGTATCAGGGTCAGGGGGGTCTGCTGGAGCCAATCCCAGCCAACACAGGGCGCAAGGCAGGAAACAAACCCCGGGCAGGGCACCAGCCCACCAGAGTATATTATATATATATTATATGATTTATGACCTCGGGTGGACCACCAGAACAGACAAGAAAAAGTCACCACACTTCTAGATAATATACCCGAAATAATAAACGGAATGTTCATCTGGTGTCCGTGTGCTTACTGCCAGGAGGCTCTCAGTCTTACTGTGGTGAGGGTCTCTGCCCTGGCTTGGTCTTTGCTCCTCCTCCTCCTCCATGGATGAAGAATAGCAGAGAGAGAGAGAGACCTTCCTAGATGTGCCTGGTGGACCAATAGGATACGCCGACCCCATTCTGTGTCATCGCTCATCCGCGGCTCCTCCCCTGGCTGTATACAAGCGGCCCGGGTTGTGATTTTTGGGTGGTCCTCCAAGAGGCGGGCTCACCTGCCAGGGGCAGCCCCTCCGCAGGTCCTGGTGGGAGTTGGCGTGTTGATCTTCTAGCCCTCGTTGCTGTGTTTCGACATCGGGACTGCGTGCGTTTGTTCGCCTGGATCGCCATTTTGTGCTCTGCTGATCGTCACTCCTTATCCAAGTACGTTTGTATTTTTAGAGCATCGAGTTGGGTTTGGCACTCTGGTGGGCACGTTTGGAACTTATATGGGATATATTGTGTGTTTTGGGACTCGTCGTCCCCCACTCATGTCACCGCCTGTATCCCCCCAGGCTAGCTGGCCTGCCACTTCAGAATTTCTAATTATGTGATAAATGGACTGGCGCACGTCCTCACAGGTGGCGCAGTGCTAGTGCTGCTGCTTTGTAGTAAGGAGACTTTACAAGATTGTGGGTTCGCTTCCCGGTTCCTCCCTGTGTGGATAGCACTTTGAGTACTGAGAAAAGCGCTATATAAATAATGAATTATTATTAAATATAAAATGAAAGTATGAAAGACAATTTTTATAAATAAATACAATCCACAAATAAAATGTTTCCTGCTCGATAGGATTGTTGTTTTTTTTTCCTCTCCACTAGAGAATTAAATATGAAATACGAAAACGTGATCGTGACAGCGAGGTGGCACACCGGTGCCGCTTTTGGCTTCACCTCCCACCCAGGTCTGTCATCCATGTGAAGTTTGCTCGTTCTCTCCGGGTGTGGGTGGGCTTCCTCTTCTGCGTCCCCAAAATGCATTAACTGCCCTTTGTAAATTCTGCCCGCTTCACTAGCCTGGCGCCCTGAGTTGCACCCCCTGAGAGCCCTGGCACAGTCTGTGACGAAAGAAAAGGCGCACACCTCGTGACTTCCCGTCTAGCACGCGTGCTTTCCACACGGAGAAAGGCCACCGTGTCCTCGTCACCTGTCACCGTCGGACAGGAGAAGCAGCTGGCGTAGGAGGAGGCGCGTTTGTCTTTATATACTTAACTAGCCGTGAAGCGGATTTGCAAAGTTTACAGGAGTCGCGTCGTCTGAGCGCTTGATCTTCATTTCAGGGCCGGCGTGTGAACGGTAGCGCCAGTGCGGGAGGGCAGGTGATGTATTTATGGCGCTCTTAATGAGACTTTACGCGTCCGGATCAGTGACACCTGCTGTGTAATATCCTAACACCTCCGGCGGGACACTTTAAACCTCCGCCTTGCATCTGTTTGAGGCCCACGGGGGACAGTCTTTATCCTTTTATGGCCAGGCTCAGTCAGCCACTCAAATGATTTTTCCAAAGCCCTCTCGGTAAATATTTTTTTCCTTGTGTACAGTTTTAAAGAAATACGGTTTGAATAATGGCACCTCTGTGACTGGCAGTGTGGCCCCCTGGTGGCTAATGATTGCACTGCCACCTCCAGGAATGACGCGGCACTGGGAGCGACACCACAGAAAGGGCGGAGCATAACGGACAGCTTGGCAGGGCTGAGGGCACCGGAAACCAAACGTCCTAAACCACCAGCTGTCTGTCTGTCTGTCTGTCTGCGAGTGTGTCTGCGTCTGGGTCCTCCGAGCAATCCGATTGGTCAGAGGTAGGAATGTTGACACAATCCAAAGTGCAGCTCCCGATTGTGACAAGTTTTTATTGTGTTTTTACAAAAAACTGTTCAAATGGGGCAAAGTGAAAAAGAGACGTCAGGTCGGCAAATACTAACGAGGTGCAACCAAAGACGAGAAATACTCGACGAATACGAAGGGGGGCTCGAAATGGCAGAATCTGAGAAGTGGCCTTTACGGGGACATCGTCAAGAGAGGGAGTGCCAGGCAAGACGGGCAGAGACAGGGACCCCAAAGAAGGGCACGGGATGAACATCGAGGGTACCAGTGGGACGAGAGACATCAAGTGCCAGAGACAGATAAGCAGAACTACTCTAAAAACTAAACACATCTGGGCCTAACATCTGTCTGCCAGTCTGTCTGGTAATCTATACACAGTATAGCGCTTTTGACACCAGTCTGTCTGTCTGTGTGTCTGCCAGTCTGTGTATCATATGGCGCCTTTCACACCACTCTGCCTGTCTATTTAAATTGTAGGTTTTACACAAATCTTGGCTTTCACTACCAGAGCTGTAACGTTGGCAGCTCTCAGTGCTGTGCCAGAGCATGGATGCCAGGACTAAAGCTGGCAGTAACACTGGAGTTGAGGTGCTGTAAAACCAAACCCATTCCTGATTTACTTGTCCGTCTGCAGCGAGACCCTAACCAACACTTGTTTGGCACCTCGCATGTTTCTTCATCTCGCCAGTGTGACCCACTAGTCAGACGTCACTTTGCGGTGGTCCAAGGTGGCCTAACAGAGACCCGTTTCTCTTCCACATGAAGGGGGCCCTGCACAGACACGAATAGTCGATCTGCTGATGTTTCAGAAGTTTCTAGAAGACCCAAAGAGGCCGCTGTGAAGGTCTTGTTCGTTATATTTTCACGGTGCCAGAACTAAAGTGTTGCCAGTTTTAGTCTTTCTGTCTGTGCTCTGCTAACTTTAGGAGGGCAGGCTGTTGAGATGTTTGACTGGCACTGCAGGTCGGTCTGTCACTGGACTTGGCAGCCGTGAGTGTGAAGCAGCGAGAATCGTCAAGGTGCCAACTTCAGCTGCTCTCTTTAATTGTCTAGAAACAAAAAGCAAAAGGGCGCTGACCCCAAAATCGGCCCACGCAGAGTTCTCCGTGTCATGGCAGTCCTGGTCACCTTCCAAAGTCGTCCATTTTGTCTGTGGAGGTGTAGAGAAGATCCCATTAGTGGCTGTTGTCACTTAAGTCAGATGAGACCCCCCCAGTCATGTCTACTGAACGTGATATCGAGAATTTCAAGAATCTTCTGCGGTGGGTGAATAAGGAGCTGAAAAAGACGCCACAAGCAGGAACGTTTCTCAGGACCTTGGGGACACTTGTGGCGTCCCCACCGCAGGCCCATTTGCAGTTCCTCATCCAGGGGGTGTGTCTATCTGTTCAACCAGGAAGTGTTGTGGGTGGGGCTCAGGTGATGAATCGTGCTGATTGGTTGAGCCCTGGCACCATCTTACAAATGAGTTAGCAGTTGTGACTTTGAAGACAATGCCCCACACTTGGCACCACGTCACCCTTCATAGCCGCCTCGCCACGCACCGCATTGAGGCAGAAATCCCCCCCCCCCCCCCCCCGTGAAGCTGCGATTGCTTTGAAGCAATAAGGTGGTGGTAGGGAGGGGGGGTCCGCCCATGAAGCCCACCTCAGTTCACACGGCGTCTTCTTCACATGTCCTGTTGAGGACCCCAAGTGGCCCAGGAACTCATCGCCTCCTTAAAACAAAGTCCCTGCGTTGGGAGGACACCCAATAACGGGCACCACTGGCACGTGCCACACGGTGACAGCATCACTCACTCGACCTTAGCCGGTGGTTTGTCGTCCCCCAGGATTCGGAGAGTGCGGCGATTCTGAACTGGCGCTCTGTCCTCCATCATTTTGCACCGCGTCGGAACGACTCGTACTTAATATCCCACATAAAGAAGGAACGCAGCAATTATGGAAGTAGCTATCGCTTCATCAGATAGATTCTCTGTCAGATCGGCCGCTGCCGGCTTTGATAAACGGGCCTCGTTGGCGAGCGATAAATAAATGCCCACCGCCGCCCCAAGACAAATGTTTTTTAATCTCGTAATGCGTTCATTTATCCTTTGCTTTAACCTTAGCCCTAAATTAAGCCCGTTGCAAAATGGAAGTTCGTTTAGAAGGCCATCAGTCGTGTGATGGATACGTGGGAGCGCCGCAGACGAGGAGCTGTAGCTGGAAAAAATGAAGGGGGCGCCCCCTTTCTCTTCAACCTCCTACCGTAAGGGACCTCTGGGGGGGGGGGGGTACTGGCCTCGAGGGGAGCCACGGAGTGCCAGTGGGGGGAGCACCAGCACTAGCACTAACAGACAAGAGGGAGTGTAAGCACTCGGTGGTCCTCGGAGATCAACACTGAGACCCTTCAGCCAGTGAACTATTCAAGAGGTGCGTCTGGGGGTCCATTTACAGCAGTGCGCCTCACCGAGACGGGGGCTGCTCTTTATTTCTTTGGCCAAGTCTATCTGTCTGTTATATAGCGCCTTTCATATCTCTTATCTATACATCTGTCTCATTAGCCTGCCAGTGCCCCCAACTGTCCCCCAACCATCAGGACAAATCTTTTCAGGGAGCTCCTTGTATGAAGTGAATTTGGAGTGGACCAGGAGGACTGGAATCTCAGGGAGTAGCGGGCCTGGTCAGCAGGTGGCGCTGCTTCATCAACGTGCTGGCTGGTGGCCTTAGAGAGTTCATTTGTGTCATGAAAGGCAGAAGGGGCGTAAGACCCCCCCCAAAAATGAGCTCCTCACCATAACCCCGTCAAGACCCTGAATTCGACCTGCTGGCCTCCGTTGCTCCACATGAAGGAAGAACAACATGAAATGTCCGCCAAGCTATCAGAAAGCCCCACAAAAGACGAGGAAGACCATCAACCCCTCGTCAGAGAACAAAAAAGAATCGAAGATGAAACGAGCAAAAAAAAAGGCAAAGGGGTCTCAGCGGAAAGGCAGCGCCCAGCAAACGGGTCCCGATGCCCAATCCGTAGGCAGGAATTTCACAACCAGCAGTAAACACAAACATATACAGCGATGCTGACAGAACGAATGGCTTTGTGGCGGTCCGGTGCGGCTCAGAGTCACACCGCTGAAGGGGGTGGGGGCGGGGCACTGATTTATTTTTTTTTGGGTGGGGTTCCCAGGAATGCCCCCAGCCCGACACGCACCCCTCACCCACAAAGACACAAATTCACAGCAAATCAAATAAATAACTGGGCCCTCCCTCCCATTCCCCCCCCCGGCGATATTAAATATTAACACAAGAATAAACACTAAAGACCCCCGTCCATGAGATGCAGTGTTTTGGATGATCCTGGAAACAGAACGGCGCTCTCTGTAAGTAACGTATCAGGCGGTCCTGCCGGTAGTCCTGGTGTGCTGAGGGGTCCGGGGTGTCCAGCGCTAACTCACACAACGGGCCGCCACGAGAGGGTCCACAGGTGGGATTGCAGACGGGACCAGAGGGCAAACACAAACAGCGGGGGCCTCTCTTGCTGCTTAGCTGGCTCCCATTTAAATTTCCCACCTGCCCTTTTTGTCCCCAGCAGCCCCTGCACCCGTTACAGATGTCCAGTGTGGGCAAAACCCTCGGGGCAGCTGGGAAATGGAGTCCATGAATCTGTGATGCTGCTACAACGTCCTGCTCCTGAGCCTTAAACAGCCTCGGGGGAGGGGGTGGGCTCTGGAGTGGTGATGTCACAGTGGCTCCACCTCCTTGGGCTCCACCCACAATGAGCAAAGAAGCGTTAAGTAAACTTAGAGAGACAGTAAACAATAAACCAAATAGACCACCATAAAACACAACGACGCATCTCAATGCGGAACAGTTTGGGTGGTCCGAGACGCTCCGCTGTTTTATTCTGAATTATTATTGTACTGGTTGTACTGGTTAGACTGTTAGTCTAGCAGTGGACTCGGAGTGTATAAGACTTGAGCAGAGTGGAGCTGTGGTCCGCCACTTATGGGGTCACTCGGGACGCACTTTCTCATGCCTGGCTGTCTTAGGTGTTTGCCAAGTGGACTGCTACGTAACATGCTGTGCATGTGTCATTCCAACAGGTGGTGCTTACAACCCACCCTACAACTTAATAAATAAAAGTTTAAATAGGAGAAAAAAATGATGATAGGAAATAAAAGTGGAGTGCTGATCCCCCTGGAGTGCACTGGTGGTCTCGGCAGGCCAGCACGCTGTCTTTGTAGCTGTTAACACATTGACTGCCACTTTGAAAATTGGTAAATATACCAAATCAGGTACATAATATTCTAATTAATATTCTTTAATAATCACTTAATATTCTAATTAAGTGCATATTATTACTAAGCAAATCTATTTTCTTTCGAAACTTTCTGTTTGAGTCACCCGTAGTTGGCACCACTCGTCGTGCCCGGCGGCTGTGCGGTGACTCAGCTGGGTCATACAAGTCCAGTCTTGTGAATGTGGCAGTGTCCGTTTGAACTTCGTTGTGGTGAGATGCCAATCGCTGAGAGAGACTCCAGTGCTTGTGTGTATGAATTATGAATTCATCAGAATATCGTTAATAAGAGAAAAACAAACTGGCAGTGAAATCTCCTGCTCTGTGACGGGAGTCTGAGTTTTCATTCCTTTTACTGAATGATTTTTAATTTGGGAGCAAAGCGGAGTGAGCTCACCAGGGTCAAAGCCAACGAGACAAACCGATGTTTCGCCAAGCCAGACACGTGAGACGAGAATCAGAATCGTAAGGCGGAAAGTAAATCGAAACACCGAGAAGCAGACGTTGAGTCTCGAGTTTTATCCAAACGTGGATATCAAGACGGTGCGTAAAGTGACCTTTTATAGGGTCGGCCAATGACGTCAGGCCTGCCTGCTTCTGGGGACTTCTGGGAGGTCGCCTTGACAACAGTCAACACAAAAAAAAATCATCAAGATGGCGCCGTCCGTCAAAATGCAAACTGGCTTGGTGATAAGAAGTGAAATGACGTCTTACAGTCGGGACAACGTAAATGTCCATAACGGCCACCAGGGATAAATAACAGCAATGACAATAATTAAGGATGCCCTCGATGTTCTCTCTACGTGTGTTAGCCCTGATTCTGCTGCCCCGAGGACGGTTTACCAGCCTGCCGTGGGTGGTGCCCGCTTATTGACTGTTTAGCACGTTGGTGTTTTTCAAGTCAAACTCATTTGCCACATGAAATGGCATCGTGAACTTTAGAGGTTTCTGTACGTTTCAGAAAATCTCTCGCCCCGATAGCCCAGCACTTAACGCTACGCGACGCTTGCAGACGCTGCTGCTGCACAAGCAGTGCACTGGCGCGAGTACATCTGGAGGATCCCACCAGGTGGCAGTGCCAGATGATGATGCAAAAAAAAAATAAAAAGACGGCCCAGAAGATGGCATGCGAGACCCTTAAACATCACGAGGGGGAATATGCAAGGCTTGTATTGCTTATACGAGAAATGGATGAAGAGAAGCACCACAGATACCACACTATGCCAGCACTGAAGTGTGATGATTTGCTTCACCTTATCAAACCGCTCATCAAACACTGATGCCTGCTGATTAATCCGTCACACTGCATTGCCCTCCGACGGTCGAATCCCCGCTCTTTTTTTTCCGCTTTGCACGACTTTGCTTCCATTTTGTTGGGCACATTTCCTCATCCACTTTCAGAGAGCTGCCCACTTGATGCCAGCTGCTGTTCTGACAGGCATATTTGTCACAATGGAGATGCTGGACGTCATGCGTCAAAACTTGAACACACACGCGCCTCCCAGTCACGCACGGGTCACGTTAATGTCTGACGACGCGTCACAAGAGCGCTGGGCATCACATGGCAGGCCACGAGTCTGTCCTGGCGGCCCTTAGTCTGCCTGCACAACATGACGTGGTCACCTCTCAGAAGACCAAATCACAGTAAACTGTCTGTGACACTTGGGTGGTTGACTTCTGTATTTACATGAGAATTCACATAAACGCATCCGCACCACCAGGAATGCGAGATCAAATGATCATTTAAGGACCCCTGTTGTTGTCACAAACAGGCATCAGTGACACAGAAAGCACAAGCCAATACTCGACAACTAAACCGACTTACAGAAGTGGACGTGTTGCTGACGTTTTTAAGCTTTTCTTCCGCGTGCCTCATACCCTCCATTGTCAAGTGCCAGGGTGGGCCTGCGTTTTTTTTAAATTGAACAGTTTTGTGTGGCCACGTCCAGGATACGCAGCACGTTTGAGAAGAAACAACCTCGGCTTGAAAAATACCAACGCCGTCCTTCAGTGGAGTTTGCTGTTTACGCGCCATTGCTGCCCTCTTTTTGGGTTTTGTGTGATTGCAGACCACTGGACTCCCTCTTTCCTTCTTTTTTTTATTTTTTCCTGTTTCCATTCTCCTTCATTAAGTTGTTGTCAGCCTGACTGTTGCCTCAGGTATGCAACATTTGCAATGAGCCTCTCGAGCGCAGCGGTAAAGGTTGGGATGCACCATCTGTTGGAATGAGAGATGCGATCCATGTTATAACAGCGCACATTCCCCACTCCATTCTAACACTGCAGGCGTTAACGTTGAATACGCCCCAGAGGGCGGGGCAGCCGCACACACAGAGGGAGTGGCCATTGGAGAGAAGGCGGTGATACTGGGGAGGAGGGCGGAGCTTACAGAGGATGAGAAACTGGATACGTAACTCTAGGTATGCAGGTGACTCGTATGGTAAGATTTGGTTTTTATGTGAATGATTACATAAATCTTCATTAAATTGAATAACATGTTTAAGTAGAATTTAATTCCCAATACACAACAGTTTGTGTAAATAAACTTTTATTGTAACTTTTGCTCTTTCTGGAAGTTTTCTTTGAACTCTTTAGTCTTCATAACGCGGCTGGTTCTTATTATGATGGGGTCTGTGCTGCCAATTGGAATCTCGTGACACTCCTCGAGCAGCTCCTCCAACTGGCAGGACTGGCACTCTGCTGTCCCCAATCCGGGTGGTGGGTGTGGCTAAGTGCAGGCCCCGCCCCCTACCTCCTCCACTCCTGCTCTTCTGGTTTTCTGTTTTTTGGGATTCGCTTTGCTGCCTCAGACGACTCCTGCTGTGCCTTTTGTGCTCTCCGGAGCTTCACTGCTGAAGAACGTTTTTGTAATAAATATTTTCATTTATTAAGAATCCTCGTCGTGCCTTAATGTCAAAGAGGAGACCCGACTGGAGTGTTTAAAGTGATGAAGTGGATCGAGACGGTGACTTTAAAATGAGTTCATCAAGAACACGGGGACACAGCTGGAAAGTTTTTAAGGGTAAATTTTACACAAAGAACGACAGACACTTGGAACAAGCGACCACGTAGCGTGGTGCTCAGGAGGACTTTAGGGGTCTTCGTAACTCGACTTGACGTTGTTTTGGATTAATTACAGTAAGTGGAGAGGACTGGCGAGCTTTGCTGGGCTGAATGTCCTTGTCCTGATTGTTCTCATGTCTCTGAGCTGCTGGTTGACAGACCCGTCCACTTCGTGGTCTTCACGCTGAGGTTCTCTCAGGTTTGCGGTGCCCCCGTGTCGCTTGTGTTTTTTCTTTTGTACACGTTTGGTTTCTCTGCCTTTGACGTTGAGGTGTCGTCTCTTTTTTCTGATTGGTTTGCTTTAAGCGTTGTTTGTTTTTGCTCCTCCCTCTTTGTCTTTTGTGATTGTACAGATTATAAATCTTCACAGGCCTTCCTTGCTTTACGCTTTTCCTCGTCTCCATCTCTCTGTGGACATTTTGAACTTCGGTTATTCTTAAAGCCAGAGTCCCATTTTATGGCCTCTGCAGGCCTGACGTTTGAATTTGGGGCGAGGCGGCCGGGGGTGAGGTTTGGCCTTTGGTGTGAGATTGTGGAGGTCTGCTCCCCTGTTTGTCGTTTATGTTCCTGGTGACCTTACAGAGGGCACACGTTGGCTTCAATTCCCTTTATTTTTGTGTCAGTGAGTGCAGACACAGAGTGCTGTGACGAGTTCTCAGGTGACATGCAAGTGTAGAATATACAAATATCTAAACACAGAATTAGCACACCTAAAGACGCGGGCACACAGTCGCCTACACTGGAGGTCTCCTCCCAGAGGTCACCCGCTGGACTTTGCCCACCACATTTCCCAGTTGTGATCACCACTGAGTGTCACTTTCTCTAACGGTTTTCTCAAGTGATTTTGATATTTTTTTGGTTTTTTTTAATACAAGTCCGGGAGCTGGTGATGGGTTCAGTGCCACCTCTCTCTCTGACATATTAAACATTCTGATGCCAACAGACCCCCACTCACAACAAAGGCAGTGGCTCTGGTGCGGATTTTCACTCAATGAGGTCTTCAACAAAACATGTTTATAATAAAAGGCAACTAATTATTGGGATAAATGTGGTGCATTACTGCCATCTAGTGGGAAAAGAGCAGAGGAGCAAAACAATGAAGGAGTCGCCTCTGTGTCGATGGGCTCGACTGGCACCCTAAGAAGTTAAGAGACCAAAGTAAACTGGCGCGGTGGCATACATCGATAATGTGGAGTTTAACAAAGGAAGAAGAGCAGGAGGGTCCGAGGTTACCTGCAATTACATCCAAAAAGGGGGGGCTATCTAGATCTACTAGGAGGAGGTCTCGCCAGGATCGGCCCCCCAGACGACAGTGTCGACCACCGAAGTCACCCCCGACGTGAGTCCGAGTCGGGGCTTAAAGGCTCCTTCTGCTCAGCCCTCCTCTGAGCTTGGAGTTTAGGGTGGAAGGAGAGGCAGGAGGAGGAGGAGAAGGAAGAGGCCTGATGGAGGCGTAAAGGCACAATGTGATAGACAGATAGATGGATGAAAGGCACTATATAATAGACAGATGGAGAATGTGGAATAATGGGGCACTCCAACCCCGACACAAATGTTGCACAGCGCACGTTTATTTTTTCCACGACGCGGCTCCTTTTATTCTACTCCTGGGAGTGTTCAGGTGGCTCAGGTGTGGTGACAGCCCAACGTAGGGCTCTGCAGCTCCCCCTGGCAGCCCCAATGGAGCTCAACAGGGTTCGACCAAACTCCAACTCCCAGCATTCCCTCCGGGAATCCATGGTGCCAGAGCCAACCAGGAGGGCTGCCCTCTAGTGCCTCACAGATGCTCTCTCCCCAAGTCCTTTCATCCAGCTGGCATCCAGGCCGGGTAATGGCCATGGCTGCCCGTCACAACAGATAGATAGAATTTGGTATAGTAGGCAGGATTAGATAGATAGATAGATATATGGGAAAGGCACTATATAATAGATAGATTTGAAAGGAACTGTGTAATAGATAGATAGATAAGATAAATAGACAGACAGATAGATAGATTTGAAATGCACTGTATAGTACATAGACAGATAGAATTTGGTATAGTGGGCAGGATTAGATAGATCGATTATACAGTACATATTTGTCACCAAGGGGAAATTAAAATATTACAGAAACTCCCAAATAAAAATCAATAAATTTAATAAAAACAACCCCCCCCCCCCCTCCAATTAAGACAGTCACAGTGTTAGGGCACCTCGTGGCAAACCCCACATAATTGGAAGGAAAAAGATTTGCAAAGTAAATCTCGTGAAAACCACAAAACGAGTCGTCACAGACCGGAGTCCGGTGTCTAACTGACACTCGGTCCTATTGTTCTTCTGACCTCCACCATGGCAGCCCCTCTCACAGAGCCCCCCGACCCTCAGTTCTTGTGCTGGTGTTGCTTCTTTTCGCGGCTGTTTGCTCCTCTGCTGTGAGTGACGGCCACTTTAATGATCTTCAGCACTCGGCAGCCCAACTCTGCCAGCTTGCGTGGTCTGCCACTTTCTGGCTGGGCTGTTGTTGCCCCCTCATCACTTTCACTTCTCAGTGATGGCACTCAGAGTTGACCGGAGCAGATCTAGCAGAGCAGACTCGTAGCAAGGCAGGCATCCTTTGGCAGTGCCACGTTTGAGGTCTCTGAGCCCTTCAGTGTGACCCCTGATGTTCGTCTGTGGAGACTGCATGGCGGTGGGCTGATCTGCTGCTCCTCTTAACACTAAAACACCTCGGCGCCATCATCTGAGGGGCAACATCGTACTGTTGGCCACACAGTAAGTCAGCAGAAGACACGACTAAGATATGAATTGTAATTTATAAGTCGGTTGGCCCACCTTACAGCGCCTTCTGTCAAAAATCGTACTTGGCAGGGGCCTGACGTGCGTATCAGCAGACGTGGATTCTGCTGGTTTGGGGGGGGGGTCCCCTGATCTTTAGGGTCCCCCACAGTCCCGTGTGGGGAGTCATGTAAGTCCTTGTCATGGCGTGGGGGGGGGGGGCCGTGTCTCCTGGAAGAGGCGCATGATGATGATGATGATGATGAGCGCGTATCCCACCGTGGGTTTGTGTTTACTGAGTTTTCACCAAACTCCTTTAGACCCCAATTTATTTTCAGCTGACTTTCTCGTTTTGACGCCCTGCCCTTTTATTTTAGTATTTTTCGTTCTTTTATACTTTTGCCGCTGTGGCCTGCCATCTGTCCATTGTTGTGGGTTTTCTGATTTTATTTTTGTTTTTCCTCGTATTTCTGAGATCAGACACTCATTCATTATTTGGTGTTTTTGTGTCTCCTGAATATGAATTTGATTTTAATTTTTGGAAATCCCAATCCTTTAAAGTGTTAATCATTAAGTTTTTGTGCCATTAGTATTCAAAATTAAGAAAGCAATTAGTGAGAACACGAGGGTGAGACAGTTGGAGAAATGTTGTAAACGTTAGGGCGTTTTTCTTCACACCGAGACCCCTGGACACGTGGAGTAAGCTAACGTGCAGTGTGGTGGGCAGGAGGACTTGAGGGGTCTTCAGAACTCGACTTGATGTTATTTTGGGGTCGGACCGTTGGCCTCAGTGGCCTGATCCCATTTTTCTAATGTTCTGTCGGCCATTTTGTGTTTTTTTCGTGATCACCACTGTAGTTGGGACTGACGGCTTCATGCGTTGCTAGGGGTGTGTCCTCAGAGGTCACGACTATAAAAGGTCATCCAGGAATTCCCTTCCTTATCCAAGTGGTGGATTCAGACGCCTTTTTTTCAGTTTGCTCTTTCTAGAAGTTTCTCAGTCCGAACGTTTGCAGGTTTTTGACTTTTGCTCTGAGTATTTGCCCGCCATTCTTGTCTCTCGTGTTTTGCTCCTTTTTCTCGCCTGTTCTTCTGGCCATTTCTCACATCTTGTCAGTTTGCTGAGAAGGAGCAGCAGGTGGTGGAGTCCTCAAGAACGAGGGTTTTAGTTGGCACTGGCGGGTGTTTCGTGCCCCTTTATGAATTGGGACGTTTTTCTTGTTGACGTGTTTGTGTTTTCTGAATCTGTGACCCTCATGGAGTTTGGTTTCACTTTGGTGATTTTATCGTCCTGCTCTGACATTCCTACCACGTTATTGGGCGCTGCCATTCTGAGTATTCGTTACCATGATGACCAAAGCGGGGCTCGGGGTCCCACGAGACCACCAGAGGATGAGATGGGATGAGTGGGGGGTTGGGGAAGCCGTCCAGGATCGGGTGATGCCGTGTGTAATTGGTGCCCGGGTTCTGCTGCGGCCCACCTGCTCATTTCACACATGCCACCACTATTTTCAAATTTTCCCAGCATGTCACAAAACTGTGAAGCGATTATTTTAGAAATGAAAGTGCAGATAATAAAAGCTGAAGGAGAATCTCCGGGGTCCGCACTTGGTGCAGATGATGTCACGAATGTTGGAATTTGAACGGGGTTTTGTTTGTTTAATAATATTTGACATCACTTCTTATCGTTTTTCTCTCTCTTCTTGGTGCTCGAAGTTTTCCCTTTTCGTTTGACGTTCATTTCGTAAAGAGCACAAGTTTTGTTTGGCTGATATTTTGTGTTTTTTCCCCACGAAACCCCATTTTGTTTTGCTGTGGTTGCCGCCATTTTGGGCTGCGTTTTCGGGGTCCCTGCGTCTTTGATTGGCACCAGTGGAGTCTTTTTACATTTGTGATGGTTTGAGATTTTGATAGCAGAAATGTGATTCTGGTGTCAGTTTTGATGTGCCGTACCTGCTGTAGACCAGGGGTCCTGAAGCCCACTAACTTACCCACTAGGGGTGGGCACTGACCAGATAGAAGGGCAAAAATACAAAGTTTACTTTTCACAAAGTGATCTGTCGTACCGCAGAGAGGAGCCGTCAGGGATGGCGATCCCAACGTCGAACACAAAGTCACAAAACTGAGAAAAGGCTCAAAATACCCAGAAATGGCAAATTGACTAAAACTCCGAAGCGCATTCACGAGGGACCACCAGGAACTGCGGGAGACCCTCCAGGTTTATAGAATGGAGGGCGGTTCCTGGTGGTGATTGACAGGTGGCTCCGCCTCTTGAGGGAACCACCCACAAAACACATGAAGGAGACCCACAGGCGGCTTGTAGAGAAGATGAGAAAGAAATAAAGAACAAAAGTAACAAACACAACAGCAACAGACACGAGTGGCACAAACAAAGACGGGAAACGGGACTTGGGACCCCAGGCAGGGAGGTGACGATGTGCTCCAGGAAGAAACGTCATCATCAGCACCTTCACAGTGGCGATCTCCCGCTGCCATGTTGGTTGTGAGGGGCGTGTCCTCAGAGGTCGTGACCTCCTTAATAGGTGGTCACTCTAAGCAGTTCCTCATCCTGATTTGCGGATATCGAAGCCCTTTTCCCAAACTTTGCTTCTGTTGTTTTTAAAACTCGTTTCTGTCATTTTGTGTTTTCACCTCCATTTTGGTTTTGGTTACCGTGTTGATCTCCTCGGTCGCTTTTCTTAAATTTGTTAGCCTTTTTTGGTAACATTTGTCGTTTTCCAAACTTTTAACGTTTTGCCTTCCCACTTCAGTGCATTGATTCTTGGGAATTTTTTGTTGGATTTTTCGGGAGGAACGCAAAGCTCCTGTTGCTTTGTTACGTTGTTAGCAAAAATGCCGTTAAAGATAAACTTTTTCTGTCAATAGAAACAGCAAACTGAACAAACTAAAAAGGAAGAACGTTAAAAGTTATTTCCACTCTGAAAAGGAAAGACGGTTTGTGACCACAAGGGGACGCCAGAGAGTAATGCGGCGCACGTTTATAGGAATAAAATGAAGGCTTTACTCCCACAATGCACTCTTCTTATCCACCAACCTGCCACAATTGACCAATAAATCTTCCTCCTTCAGACCTCCGCTGAGTGTTGCCTGCTGCCTCCCGACTCCAGACCTGGGTGTGATTCCAGTGCCATGCCATTTCTTATAGGAAGCATTTCCATGCCATGAAGAAAGTAGGGAACCCCCCCCCCCCCCCCCCCAAAAAAAAAAACAACCGTCTAACAGCACACAGGGACCCCCGCAGGGCTCCCTTTCTGAACTTCCATCTCCCAGGCACCCCTGCGGTTCTCCCACATGGATTGCCATATAAGGACCACTGCCACCTGGCACTCTCAGGTTCCACTGGTCCATTTAATAAATCATGCCAGCCGGGTACAAAAGTATTTTCCTGTCCCACCGGCCACTTTGCCCGCGGTGTTGTGCTGGCGTCCCATTCTGCTCTTGCAGGTTAAAGACACAGCACTTCACCTGTTATCATCAGGTGTTCAGCGACTTAATGGTGTGCCACGTCACTCCAAATGCCATGCTTGGCTCACTAGGTCATCTTTTTTATTGTATACAACTCAGTGAGGGGAGCGGTCAGCGTCACTTCTCAACAGTTTGGGAAATTCAGAAATTTTTAGTAAAGTGTCCAACGTGTACGGCGTTCACATGAAATTCCCATCCACCACGTGAACGTGGCATATGAAGCAACAGTGAGTTACGACAGGGCGGTTATGGAAGTCACGCTGGGCGACGTCATCGATGTGGCGCTACATAAGCTGGCGTTACGCTGAAGGTTGTGGATTTTAGATTTAGATGTGAATTACGTTGTCAGGAAAGAAAAGTATGACTTTGGTTGTGGTTTGGTTTTGTTTCTGAATTCTTTGAGGTCCACGTCAACTGCGGTTTAATCTCGCCCATCCTGTGTGGATAGCGCTTTGAGTATTGAGAAAAGCGCTATATAAATGTAATGAATTATTATTATTATCTACACGTCCGTTTACCTGGACGTTGGCAGAACAACGGAGAGAGCTCGTCTGCTAAGTTCCCTTGGCCTGTGTGTGCGTCTCCTTAAGGATCCTGGCTTGGGGCGCGACCACGGAGGGTGAATGTGCAGGGAGTGGACGAGGCAGCTGACAGCATGTGGAGTGGTAGTCTGCCATGGGTGGGTGCAAACAACAGCTTTGGCCTCAGAATCAGCAGTGCCCTCCACCCTGTCCCCAAACCCCTTGGTGGTTGGATTACACGTCCATAATCCTGCTGTGGTACATCGACCTCAGATGATGACGTTTCTTCCTGGAGCACATCATCAGCTCTGTGAAATGAGGCGTTTCTCTATTCATGAAGGTCCATGAGGTTGTTTGGGAACTGATTTATTTTTGAGCCAAGACGTTTCCCTGCTCTGACCTCACCAATGGCTGCATAATGTTCTGGCCATTCCACAAAAACATCGACGCCGTCATCAAGACTCCATCGGGCAACTGAGCATAAAAGAAAAGCAGCTAATCATTCAAGTGTGGCCTGTAGGGAACATCTGAGCCAAACGGCAGACACCACTACGCTTCTCTTCTTCTTTCTCCTGCTCTTGAGCAGCCGGCGTTAGCACAATATAACAAGACATCCTTCTCTACTTTCACTATTCTTGGTTTCCTTCCTTCACCTTCACTGCGTGTGACCTTCATCTCAGTCCACTCCTGGCTCTGACTCTCCTGGCTGAGGAGGGTGGACTTCTTTTAAAGTGGGACCCAGAAGTACTTCTGGTAAATCGCCAACATGTCTTTCAGGGACCTCAGGGGGCCGCTGGAGTGAGTTCTTGGTCACATGCAGTTCTGCCAGGGGCCTCTGAGGACCCAGAGGGTCCAGTAAATCACCAGCATAACTTGGAAGCACTTCTGAGTCAGACAGGTGGGGGCAGGGGAGCTGAGCCCCACCCCCAATAAGAGGTCCCTTCAGTGGGTTGCGGAGGTCCCCAACAGGGCTGTAGTTGAAGCATGCAGTCCTTACCTGCCCCTCTGGGACATCTGAAGAGAATTCTTGGTCCAAAGCAGCCCTGTCAGGGATCTCTGAGGTTATTGGAGGGACCTCCTGTTTACATGAAGACCTCTTGGGGACCTCGGGGGCCACTGGAGAGAGTTCTTGGTCACATGCAGTTCTTTTGGGTGTGGAGGTCCTGGTGTCTGTCAGCTTCCCTGCCCTTAACTTTCTGACCTGGAAGTGTGTCCAGGGTGTGCTGATGATGGATGGGAAGTACTTCTTGGTCCCACTTTAGAAGAAGTCCAGGAGAGTCAGAGTGAGAAGTGGAGTGAGATGAAGCTCACCTGGAGTGAGGGGGCACCAGAGGATTGCTGCCCCCCAACATATCACGCTGACGGACACTCCTTCACTCCCCATCCCTTGTATTGGAGTCCCTTCCTGATCGGGTTGCTTGTCCATCCACATAAAGAATAATCAAATTGGCACTATGGAATGTGATGGAATGTCACAGGCCCACCCATTCCTATAACCAATGCGGGGGTCCCACAACATGTGAAAGGTGGGGGGGTGCATTTGTTCCAAGGTGAGGCTCCTCCAGCTTTCCTTTCGTGACTCTTCACGGTTGCCCAAATGATCTTCAGTCGACTGTTGACCAATCCTGGCGCTCGGATCTTCTCGGGGTACCCCAAGCCTTCCCCACCCCTGACCTTCGGTTGATTTGATTCGCTGTCTGGTGGTGATCCTGGCCCCTTTTCTTATCGTAACGCTGAGCACCTGAACCTCCTTGTGAATCTTCTCGGACCCCCCCCACACCCCATAACTCTTTCTTGGTCTTATGAAGAGGCCCCCCCCTGCCAGTAATTCAGTTCCACTTCAAGCGCTGATCTGAAGAAAAGCAGATGAGAAAGAAGGAGACGCAGCACCAGACGGACGGAGGCCAGCGTGGAGCAGTGACAGAAAAGCCTGGCGAGCCGCAGTCCACGAGACCCCCAAGGGGCAAAACCGAAAGGCATACAAAATAAAAAAGCGCCCGTCGGTAAGTCTAAGGCTGCCGCTTTGTGCGATTTCTGGGGGGCCGAGCGTCAGGCCGGTGCGTGCAGACTGCCCCCTGCTGGAGGCCCACTCTGTGGTTTTCCCTTTTTTTTTTTCCTTTAAACTAGGTGCTTATAATTCTAAAAAGATAAGAGCAAACAGCAAACAAGTCAGCTCAGAATAAACTGGGAAATTATCGCCCGGGCCCTTCCGCGTGCCACAATTTGTCAAACCTGCTGATAGGAAACAAATTCTATTCATAAAGATTTTTTTTTCTCAGCCCTCTTGCGAGTCGGTAGCAATTCAATTATAGTTTTGTGAGATAGTGAGCCCAGAGAGGGAATCCATTCTGACAAGAAATATGACAGGACAGTTACAGAGTGTTTATGCAATTAAACTTTCACTGACAATACCTGCGAAATGATGAATGCGCGGGGGGAGGCGTGTGTGCACAAGCGATGCCCCACCAGTGCCGCACATTTTTCATTATTATACCACCGTTCAGATCTTTCAGGGATCGCCTCAAGTGCAGTCGGCAGAGAAGAAGAAAAAAACGAATGAAAGAAAGAAAGTAAGAAAGTGGAAGCGAGCGAAGCTGGGGGGGGCAGTGGTGGTGCAAAGGGGGGGGCAGACGGAGCGCCAAGGCTTTCTTTCTGTGGGTCTCCGATGAGCTGCCGATAAGCGCCTCTGTCTCGCAGGAATTACCCGCGCGCATTAAGATTTACATCGCAGCTGACATATTTTAATCTTTAATTTGGCAACGTTTATATTTTCTTGCTGTACGTTACCCGGTGTTAGCCGGCTAGACCACCGGCCCCCCGCCAGCCCCCCGCTAGCTCGGTGCCTCTGTGAACAAATGATGGGCCGGCGGTCTAATGTAAGGCTTTATCACGCCGTCCATCCCCACTTCTCCTCTGCTTACCTCCATGTCGCCTCGTAAGACGAAGCCCGGACCCTTCTGCGTGGGAGACGATCAAAACACAGGGTCAGTAGTTTGGGGTGTTTGGCAGGACCCCCCGTTTAACTAACCATGCAACGTGGCCCACCTGGGCACTTCAATAAAGGAAGGATAGGATGAGCTCTGTGGTAGTCTGCTCATCTACTGAACATGACACCCACACTGAGCGCGGGGGTCCATGATAGCCCACCTCCGACTGGTCACATCTCCTTTTGCTTTTGTCCCGGGGAAGGACGACCTACTAAGTGCCCATGTGGGCCACAGGGGCACTTAAATAAACAAAGGGTGGGACCACCTCTCCAGTAGTCGACTCATCTACCAAACGTAACACCATCGCTGACAGCAGGGTCCACAGTAACCCACCTCCGTCTTCTGGTCACGTCTCTTCTGATTTTGGTCCCAGGGTCCAAGGGGGGAGCCAGAATGAAAACTGACCCAGAAGGGCACTCAAGTAAACAAAGGGTGGGACCAACAAGAGGGGGTGAGTTAAGGGTGGCGTGACACTTGTATCCTTCCCTAGAACCAGGCAGCCACTCCCAGAGATTGTGTGTGTGTGTGTAGGACACCTGATCTGATACCCTAAGGAGTGATGATTGATTCACCCTAACGTACACCATGTCTACCAGTGGGTCCCTCCTACCTGCTCTGCTAGGTGATTCTTCTCTTCTCACAGCTGTGTGGTCTGCCATCTCCATGTGTCAAGAAGCAGACTCATCTTGTTGGTGCCCAAGGAGCCTCCCATGACTATCTGCCCAAAAGTTGTGGGTTGCTGGATGTGTGGGTAGTGCCCAGCCATAGTTGAGGACCCCCCACAAATAATGAGTCTCAGTCACTGATGTTGGGTATTAATGTTATGTCTCGTGGTACTGAAAATGTCTGACTGGGACTCATTATTTGTGGGAGGGAGGGCACTGCTCAGGAAGTGTAAATGGAGTGGTGGGTGGTGGTCATCATTTCTGTGTGATGTTTGGTGTGGGTGGTACGCCACAATGACAGGTGATACTCATCATTTGTGGGCGGTACTTACTATGTGAAGGCGATACTAGTGGGAGGAGCTTATGATTTGTGGGCGGTACTTACTATATGAAGGCGATGCTCAGTATTAGTGGGTGGTGCTTGTCATTTGTGGGCGGTACTTACTATGTGAAGGCGATGCTCAGTATTAGTGGGTGGTGCTTGTCATTTGTGGGCGGTACTTACTATATGAAGGCGATGCTCAGTATTAGTGGGTGGAGCTTGTCATTTGTGGGCGGTACTTGCTATGTAAAGGTGATGCTCAGTATTAGTGGGCGGAGCTTGTCATTTGTGGGCGGTACTTAGTATCAGCATTTGCTTTTGTTTCTCTCCCTAGGATTCCCTTTGTGTTTTTTTTTTATCTTTGTGAGAACTTGTATGGATTTCCTGCTTTATGGTTCTGGTTTAAGGATTTGTTTTTGGATTTCAGATTTTATTTTAGTATTTTTTGCCTCTTTTGAGATAACATTTTTTTAAAATAAACTCATCAATTCCTAAGAAACCTCATTTGGTTCTTTTTGGGCCAGGGTTTTCACGGTTTGCCGCTCTCATTTTGGAAATTCTAGGCCTGGTTTTATTGAGTGAACAGGCTGAGGCCCGATTTTAAGATTCTGGTGCTTAACCCTAATTGTGAGGCCAGCTGGAGGTGATTGGCCCCCGTGTTGAGTTTCATGAGCCCAGATTATAACAGTTAACGGGTGGTGCTCGTCACCTATGGGCGGTACTTAGTATGTAAATGTGATCATCAGTGTTAGTGGGCGGTGCTCATCACCTGTGGGCGGTACTCTTAATATTGGGGGCAGTGCTCATCATTTGGGGTGGCACTGACCAGCTGCGGTGGTATTCACCTGGGGGGCCGGGGTCAGCCTCAGCTGCAATGCTAAAACCAAATCCTGGGTGGACTCACACCCGGCCAGTGGGAGATCTGACATGTGGTGGGTCGTCTCCTGTGTGTTCCATCATGAACTCCCCCCGCTGATCACGTCTGGCCATCTTTTACAAGCGAAACATTCGAGTTCTGCACTTTTCATGATGCCAAACATCACTCCGACAATGGGGTGCTGGTGCCTGCTGTGTCTCAGTGGGCATCAGGTCATCGTGATACCCTCTTTGACAGCCATAGACCCAACCCTAACGTGAGAGGACCCTTCTGTGTACGGAATCCCACACTTCATCCCAGCTTTGATCTTTCATTCCCATCCCGAGCTCCGCGTGATGTCATAGATGGCTGGGACCCTCCGCTGTGGAAGTCGGGGGAGTCAGGGTGGACAGAACACTACCGCACCCGAAGCACTAGATGGCAGCCAGCAGGGCTTCATTGGAGATGTAAACAGCCCTGTTGGGGTTTGGGGGCGCTGTAGCTGTTCCTGAGCCCGTGTGGGTGGGTCTTCTGCCACACCCGGAAGTGGGCCAATGAGCACCTGAAGCATTTCCGGGTGCCTTATATAAGGGGCCAGCGGGCAGTAATTGGGTGAGCCCAAGTTGAGTGGAAGGTGGACAAAGTTTGCAGAGGAGGAGTAAAGAAAGAAGAAAAGGAAGAAAGACTATTGTGCTGTTGTGGCTGTGGGAAACGGGGAAGGCGTTTCCCACATGGAGAAGAAATATAAAAGTGTTTGTCTTATCAGTGTGCCGCTAGTGTCTGTCTGTCTGTGTCGGGTTGGGTTGCTGGCACGCCCCTAGAGTTGGTACAGTGTTTCTTTCACGTCTTTCGCCCTTTGCTCTGTGATTTCAGACGGTTCGTTGATTACGACTTTTGTCGACTCTCTGGGGCAGCTCCCTCCCCCCAGGTGCCCCCACTTTTCTACGGCTTCTCTCTGATCTTTCCTGTTTATCCCGGTGCCAGTCTTGATGGTGTCAATCTAGAGTCTTCTTTGCCAGGCTCGTGTTGTCATTCCGCTCACCGTTTCTGGCATCGCCGCCTTTTCCAAAGACCCCAAATGCATCCCATGGCCGAGACTGGCCAGCGTCCGTCCGGAGATCTTAGGTAGACTGTAGTGGTCTTCCTGGCTCAGTGCAGTCCGGACCCCCTCTGTTCGCAGTTCACCAGCAGCCCTGCTGTCTTGCTATCTATGAAGTGGATGGGGCACACGTGGGCTCCCTTGGTGACTTTTTCAAGTTTAACGTGGGCATAGCAGGTGAAAGTCGAGATGCGTTTTAACGTCTTGTGAGAGAAGCGTTCCTGGCATTGATCTTGTGGTAGAAATCAAACGTGGTGATCAAAGAAATCTGATAAAACCCTTTTGAGTTGGTGATCAGGCAGGAGGAGACCCTCGTCCATCTGTGTCATTTCTTAGCCCCTGCAGTGCCAGGGGGGGGGAGCGTCCATCATGGCAGTCTGCTAGAGCTGGGCCAGGACCAGGATGGTCAAATATGAAGCAACTGAATTTACATAACGCTGTCAATCAATGCACACGCTTGCTCTGATTGGTCCGTTGGCTCACACACCCCAATGACTTTGTGTTTATTACCCTCCTGGTCTTTTCATAGCCTTGTGTGTGTGTGTGTGTGCGTGTGTGTGATGAGCGTCCGGTCCTCATCCTCTCAGCCCACTGTGTGTGTGACATCAGCTGTCCCCTCCTGGTTTAACCCTTTCAGCAGCCCCCATCGTGACCTTTTCAAACAAAGGCTTAGATATAAACCAAAATGCCTCTACAGCAGTGATTCTTAACACGGACCCCCCCCCCCCCCCCCCACAGAAATATTCACATAAACATAACTTGGCCTGCCATGAATAGAATGTACTTAATTTATCGAGATTTCATTGTCTCCTACATAAATGACATACACGAAGTATTAAAAGTTAACACTCCTTTGTTATGCTAATCGTAGCGGCCCCTCATTAGAATTAGGAAACACGAACCTCTTGTGCAAATTCAAACAGATCTCCCACCGCCATTACTGCTACAGCAGGACTACAGCATCTCCTCTAAACCAACAGTACCGGGCTGTACAGTCTCCCTCTCAGACCCCCTGAAACCCACGGACCTCAGGTTAAGACCCCCTGCTCTAAATGATTCTGGCACGTTCTCTTTTATTTTCTTCTTCAAATTGATGAGGACGATCAGTTAAGGGTGCAAATCTCACCAACTATGGAAAAAGCCAGCGTGTCCCATCTTTTAAAGTTTTTGAGACGATGACGTCACCCCCCCCCCCCCCCTTCAAGTTAGTGGTCTCCAGATTTCATTTCTCCTGAGCTTCACGTACACCATTTTGTTTTTGCTTCTTTTTTCACAAATCATCACCACCTGCCATTTAAATCTCACAGTCGCAGCGTTTCAGTCACGTGATCGTAACCCGAGGTTTTCATTGGTAGGCGGTCTCTCCTCATTGGTCGGTGGAGTTGCCAGGCTTTTGTCCTGCGGTATGTGACCGGAATGAAGACATGTTGGGCCGTCACCACTACCTTATAACCTCAGGAAAGACCCCGTAATTCCAAAAACTAAAAAAAACTCCATTTTGAAAAAACAAAGACAGTTAGGAGGTTTTCCATTACACGTGACAGGTGGTCCTGGACGTTTTGGACCTCAAGTCAACCCGGGGTCCGCTACAAGGCCTCAAGTGGGAAAAGCTTGAAACAAACATGCAAATATAAAACACCATCAGCTGGTGGTCTCCATTTTCATGACCTTCAAGCCCACCACTACATTGGAGAGTTCAGGTGGTCTCACGTCTCCCCTCACATCCCTGTTTTCGGTCTCTTTTGATATTCTGATTGTGCGCACCGCTCTTTGCTTTATGGCTGTCAGACATGGACGCCATCCAGTGACCTGAGTCAAAGACTTGGACCCCTGTGTCTCTACGGAGAGTCGTTGGGTCCCGCTGGTGTGACTTTGTGTTGCTCATGGGGTCCCGATTGAGGCACATGGCCTGCATTGTGAGGGAGTGTCAGTTAGGGCACTACGGCCATGTGGTGTGATTACCCGAGGGTGACCTACACTGTTAAGAACCCGACTGCCTGGACCAGGCAAAGGGGATGCCCACATAACACCTGGCTGCTGTGGCAGATAGAGGGTCATTTCCGGAGGGTGGTACTGGACCACGTGTCTGCCTGGGGGGTTGCCAACCAGGATCCCGAGCTGTTTCATCATGTGGTGGGTGTGCCAACACGCTGTGCCAGTGCATGCCCCCTGACCTGACCATTACTGCCTTTGTTTTGTGGGCGGTCCCCCTAAGAGGTGGAGCCACCTACCAATCACCTCCAGGATCGTCTCTGCGCCCTATAAGGGTCTCCCACAGTTCCTGGCGGTTCATTGTGAGTTTGCACAAAGTCAACATAAATGAAAGATAAACCTGAAGAGCTGGCCGGGGTGTGACAACTAAGTAAGGGGCTGTGGTTTCCTCTTGAAAGACCCAATCACAGTGAACCGTTTGTGTCACGTGGTTGGTTTAATTTTGATTTCCTTCCATATTTATGTGAGAACTCAACACAAGCAAATAGAAAACGTGTTGTCACATCGAGAAAAACAGCAGCAGGGATACGCGATAAAACGGTGACACGCAGGTCCCTTTTGTCGTCATAAACGTGCGTCGGAAACACAGAATGTGTGTTCTCAGATATTGAAACGTTTGCCACTTCATCGGTTCGTTTTTTATTTTCCGGCCCCATTAGCCTCCATTGTAAAATGCCGGAGCCTCCCGAGATATTTTCTTTTATTTATAAAAAAAAACCCTTAACTGTCGAACACAATGTCACGGAGCAAATGCACTCACACTGTGGTTGTGAAGAAATACCGTGGAAAACACCAAAGTGACCCCTTAAGAAGACAACGCCGAGGGTCATTGAGAACAGTTTAGTGAGAAACAAAATGGCTGAGGGAAGCTTGTGACATTTTTGCACAGGTGGTGCCCCACGCCAGCACACCTCCCGAGGACGTACGATACGTGATGAGCGAGAGGGGACCCTTCAGTCCATTTGTCACTCGTTTGTTAGCCAAGGTGACTCGCTAGTTTGTTTCCGATTCCCACAAGTCATCGTGTAAAGAGGAGCCTACCTGCAGCCCCCCTTAGTCTCCACTGGGTGTCCTCGAGTACCTCAAGAACTCTGCCCACCAGGTTTATCGACGCTTTTGAGGATTTTGAAGAGCTGGACGAGGTCCCCATGCAGTTCCCCCCCCACGGCCTGACTTGACACTAAACAGGTTCAGTTCTTGGGGTCTGTCACCAGGAGGATGTGTGGATTGTCCCTGCTTGCTCTCCTCTTGTGGTGTGGTGACCAGAACGTCCAGATGATCCATGGGAGGGTCAAAGGGACCCACAGCCCACTCTAGCAAAACCAGGTACCCGTCAGGGACCCACCCTGAATGAAGTGCCAGTCACGCATGCCCACCGTTATTCGTAATGGGTGAATTTAGATTTGACCCTGCACGTTCCACGCGTGTTGTTCTGTCAGTGCACTGGCGACCGGGCGACGCTGACCCTAAACGGAAAGTAAAAGCAGGGTGGAGAGTGCAGTCATTCACCGAGTGTGCGTGGGGACAAAGGGGCACCTGGCAGCGTACCTAACCCTGACCCCACTGTCCCTTCCTGCAGAAATGCCAATTCCGAGCTGGCAGATGAAGCCTACGCTGATGTGCAGAAGGTGGCAAGTGCCAGACGGGCAGCAAATGGGCTTGGGCTTTGCATCCAGGATTCTAAACCAGTGTGCCACTCTTCTGCCCAAGCTAGCAGCACCGTCTGTATTTGGCATTTCGAATGGCATCTTTTATATTCTTTCACAAAGCTGAGGGGGTTCAATCCACCAGGGTGTCGTAACGCAGACCACCAGACCAGAAATGTCATTAACTCTGTGCAGGGGCCTCCTTTGAGAGTCGGCCTAACCAGCCGGGACCACCACCTCGTGTATGTCAGCTGACCCACCGTGAAGGCGGGGGGCTTCTCGCGTTGTTGAGGCCAATGGACTCCTATGGACGGATCTTGTTGTCACCAAACGTAACTGAGATGCACCCCCCCCCCTCCCCGTTGGCCACATTGCATTTCTCCTCCACAGCTGAAGAAATAAGGACAGGGAGCAGCAATCCGGGGGTCTTTGGTAGGAAACGTGGGGCGGCGGGCTACAGAAGAGATAAGCTGGTGGTCAGAAGATGGGAGGATCACACAGTATGGTGGCCTGGGTGTGGAGAGGCCTCCATGAGTCCCTGCTGCGCCCTCAAGCCCCCGTGCCTCTGTTTTTAGGGTCCTGGCTGCTTACGGGACCCCCGGGGGGAGCCGCTGATTTTTTTTTTTCTTTTAGTTCACTTGCCATTGGCTTTACTGAGGTTTGGGCAGTGAAAGCCGAGGCCTGCAGCCTGCGGTGCGTAAGACGGAGCGCGAGCCCAACAAAGGGGAAGAGGAGCGCCGTGAGCCGCGAAACTTCAACTAATCCCATTAATTCAAAGCGAATAACAAAAAGGACTTTGACTTTTCCCAAGTCGTTCCATTTATTCAACCTGCTCGGGTTTTGTTCTTCCATCATAATTATTTCCAAGTCAGCTCCGTGCTGATTTCCTCGCGGACCCGCGAACCTCCGACTACCGTAAAGAACGCCGGAGCCGGGATAATTCACATAATTCCTCGGGGGTCGTGTTCTCTGTTTTTTCAAGGACATTTTTATTACAAAGCTGATGAAATTTGCATATTAATTCATTTCTTTCAATTTTTAAGATTAAATGTTGTCAACATGTATCAGTGCGCGGCTCTGACAGTGCTGATGAAACGGGTCACTCAAGCTTGAACGTCTCGGGGAAGGCGGCCATCTGCACCGCCGCAGCCCTGCTGCGACACGCCGCCACTCCCGCCAAGCGACTCAACGGCTTCAGGCGGGACGGACCCCGGGACGTTAGTGGGGGGTCTAGTGCTGACCCCCTGCTTCTAGTGGGGCGTTTGGTTTGGCTGTGTGATGCCAGCCACGGGTTTAGGGGGTTTGGGTTTAACAGGGCAGGGTGGGGGCAATGCCAGCTTAGGGACGGGGAGAGCAGGGCAGACTGGGACCTGGCAGTGAAGACTGGTTTGAACTTGAGCTGAGCTGCTGTGACCGGTGGAAGAACCCCAGTTACAGTAGGGTACCATGGCAGGACCTCCACATGTACCAGCTTCTCGGCCCTTAGTGGAAGAGTTTGCATATCTCGGGGTCTTCTTCACAAATGACAGGGCAAAGGGAACATGAGATTGGCAGCCGCACTGGAGTGGTGGCAGCTGTTCTATGGGCGCTGGTGGTCAGGTCAGGTTGGGGGGCATGCACTGGTACAGCTCAAAATCCCACTTGGCAACCCCCCCAGGCAGATATGCGGTCCAGTCCCACCCTCTGGAACGACCCTATATCTATGTGGGTGTCCCCTTGGCCTGGTCGTGCCACTCGGGTCCTCAATAATGAGGATCACCCCCAGGTAATGGCGCCACATGGCTGTAGTGCCGTAACTGACACTCCCTCACCATGCAGGTCATGTGCTTCATTCGGGACTCCATGAGCAACAGAGCTGTTGGACCCAAGGACCCTCTAAAGAGACACATGAAGGAGTCGAGTCTTCATCTCAGGTCACTGAATGGCGTCCATGTCTCATAAACAGGGGGCACCAGGACTCTAAAGACCTTCGTCCTTTTGCTGATATCAAGGGTGCCACACACCCCTTTCCAGTGACCCCATGATGCTTTCCCAATCCGTCTACTGACTTCATATGAAGAGTCACATGAATGTCACTGCCGAAGTAAGTAAGCCTCTCAATGACGAGGTCGTCACTCTTTCCGCAGACAGACACACTGCTGATGGCTGTGCCCAGAAGGTCATTAAAGGCCTGGCTCTTATCAGGTTTTTATCAGGACCCTCGCAAGCCCAGACACTCAGACCCCTCACTCAGTCTCTCGAGACCCCCGATCAGAGCCTCCATTGAAGATCACAGCATCATTTACAAAGTCAAGATCAGTGAGTCTCTCTTCACCAATAGATGCCCCCCAGCCGCTGGACCCCACGACTCTGCCCAACACCCAGTCCATGCAAGTACTGAACAGAGTAGGAGCAGAACAGACCCCTGACAGACCCCAGAATCAGCTGGGGAGAGCACAGAGGGTCTCCCTCCACTCTGCACAGTGAGGCGGCCGAGTCTCTCAGTTTGCTGGTCGATTTCCATCCCTGTCCTCACCTGTGGTCACAAGCTCTTCCTAATGACCAGCTGAATGAGGTGACACCTTTAAGTGACAGACATGAGCCTTCTTGGCAGGGTGGCACTCCATGACAGAGTGAGAAGCTCAGCTCCTCCAGATTGAAAGGAGCCAGTGGAGGTGCTTTGGGTATGTCGTAAGTGTGCCCCCCCCCTCCCCCCCCCCCCCACGCTGGAGCCGTTATAATCTCTCACCCAGCTTGGGAATGTCTAGGAATTTCCCCGAGAAAAGCTGGAATGAGCAGCTGTCTGATCTGCTTGACCTGCTGCCACCACAGCCCTCACCAGGAAATGAGAAGATGAGGTTTGACTGAATCCCAGATTCTTACAATTGTGTGCTTCACAGTGAAAGACAGTGGGGGGGCTGCTACCTTAAAGGTGGGCTTCAGCTCTCTTATGGCTCCCAATGGCTCAGTCAGGACTAATTAAGGTGAATGTGCTTGTGCAGGAAGGGGAGGAGCCTGAAGGAGGGAGCTGGATGAGTGGAGTGGGTGTGGCTTTCCCAAGTCAGCTGGGCGTGTGATGTGAGGCGGGGCTTGTCAAGCAAGGCACCACTCGAGATGATGTGTGCAGCAGTGACTGGAAGCACCCGGCATTGGGCACCATTTAGACAGAGAGAGCGAGTGAAGTGTGGGCACAAATCACAGTGGGAAGAGTTGAATCCGAGGCTGGCATGCTGTGAGTGGGCACCACCATACCAGCCCACCCACCCACCACTCTTTGCTCCGTTTTGCCTTCTTTTCTTACCGGGATTGTCCTTTACTTTTATGACCAAACTGTAACCACTGGGGATGAAGAGGAATGCCAACCCTTATTATATATATATATATATTTTTTTTAAATGTCAACTATGAAAAATTAAAGGTAGCGGACCACTGGGCATTCAGCGTCAGTTGATAAAAGTTTAATTTCGTGACTTGGTAACACGGTCGATGTTTTTAATTCTCCAAATCTATGGTTATTAACTTTACCCACTTAAAGACGCCCACAAATTCTATCCAAACCGAATTAGCGCGGCGGTTCGCTGTTATTGCATCGCCGTCATTTGTTTTCATCTTTGTGCAAAAAGACATGCGGAGTGGAAAAAAAAATTGATTTTGGGGTTGGGGGTTGGGGGGGGGGGGGCAGGGGGCTGAAAAAGGCAAGACTTTTAGAGAGGAGTGAGGATTTCCGTTACTCCCTGGCAGTGTCTGAAGCTCAGGTGGGTTGGGTCACACCAGGACACACACACTGGCGCACTTGGTCAGCATTTCTTGTGTCTTTGAAGCCCAATACTTGTCAGAATCCCCACCTTGGATAATCCTGGGGGTCCACTCGGCATGCGGCAGAGATCAGGGTTAGGGTCAGGAGGATTGAGGATGACTGTCAGAATGGCGGGATTCGAGGATTGAGGACGACTGTCGGAGCGACGGTGTAACAGCGCGACCCCCTCCAATAACTACAACACTGACACCCACCCAACGGCGGCGACACGCAGTGGCATAAGGAGCCCCGCTCTCGACGTTTCCATGGCGGCTGCAGGTGTGGAAGGAGCTGTGCACAGTCGTGTGAAAAAGTAAGTGCACCCCCTTGAAGTGCTGCTGTGTTTTGTTTTTAGTTTGGAAACAAATGTGGACATTTCAAAGATTTAAACAGGATTTGTAGAGAAAGGCGATGGAACTGAAAGAAAAGAAAAACTGAAAGTTTGAAATCCTTTATTCAGTGAAATATGGACAGTTAGGCCGTCCTCCCTCCGCTCCAATAGCTGGCATTGCCCCCCTCAGCTGTCGTTTCCTAGAACTGTCTAGCTGTCTCTGACATCAGGACCTCCCATTCCTCCATGCAGCTGTGTGATGTTTGAGGGGTGTCTGTGGGCACAAAACCCTCCACAGCATCTCGGTGGGATTCCAGAACTTTTCAGCCATTCTTTGGTGGATTTCCTGGTATGTGTAGGACAGTTGGCATGTTTCAAGGTCCACTTTCAGCTGAGCTTCAGTCTTCTGGCAGATGGTCTCACGTTACCCTCGGGCACTCTCTGGCACAATGAGGAATTCGGGCAGTGACCAATGAAGCAGCCCCAAATCCAGCACATCCCACCACCAGGGTCTTCTGGTTAGATAGATGTGAAAGGCACTATATAATCGATGGATCAGTGGTCGAGTGGGTCTGTCTTGGAGGGGCTCCATCCAGCGGTCTGCACAATTCCAAACCAGGGATGTCTGGGCTTTATACGGCCCTGGACCTTAAGGGGGCGGGGTCAGTCACCCTCACTGGGCGTGTCCTTAGTGCTGTGGAGGCAAAAGCAGATGATGTCTTAAGTGACAGTGCAAAATGCCCAACACGCTCCGATCCTCCGATGCACATTCGTGTCAACTGCAACATGTCATCGTGGCCGGATGATTCTTCTGTGGTGTCCCCTTTATCTAAAGAGCCTGACTAAATGAAGATCGTATCTTATTCTGTCCACATCAGTTAAAAGAGAATAAAACCTTTCATGGGGTGTCCTTACTTTTTCACATGACTGTAAAATAAAGAGGGCCAGTGCTGCCAGACAGAGGCAGATGAGAGATGACTTGACATGAACAAAGCGCGCCAGGGTGAGCGGCTCGGAGTGCGAGCTTCAGTGGGTCACATTGCCAGCCGCCACCACCCTGCTCCTCAAAGAAGGCACACGCTTTGGAAAGTTTTTCACTGAAAGGCGCTATATAGAGCACATGCCTGTAGTGACCCTGACTCGGGTGTCCCAAGTCGTCCCTTGAGATCGGTGTTTTGTTTTTTCTTCTTCTTCACTTTCCATTATCTGCACGCACTTTCAGCCCCACGACTTGAGATTCACTGAACTCTCAAATCCAAGGGAGGCCGCAGCTGCTGAGACGTGCAGCGAGCCCCTCGGGAACAGCGGGAATCGTCTCCACACCTCAGCAAGGACGGCCGTCCCACCTGCTCTCCATGGGAGGACACGCAGGAGCCACCTGCGTCAAACTGTGCCAGCTCAATGCCATGTGTGCCGTACTCATCATCAGCCAAGCATTTCACTTCTTACTGTGCCACCCATAGTGAACAAGCACATTGTGGAGATTTAGCATTTTATATAGCGCCTGGCACAGAAATCACACTGAACAAAGGACAGGCGCCTAGATGAGCACAAAGCTAATGGCTGTCAGGGTGGCGCGCTGCCCCAGTGGATGCCCCCTTGGTGCCTCTCAGCTCCATGTTACCCGTGTTCATGTTCTTTCCATGTCCCTGTGGTTTTCCTCGGGTATTCCTGTTTGTTGGGTTCATCTGTGACTAAGCTGACAAAAGGTCAGCCTTGTGACAGACTGGCACCCCATCCAGGGTTAGCGTCCATATTGTGGCTGACGGGTACTGCCTCTGGGCTGAGTGACTTAGAGGAGGGATGGACGGATGGGTGACAGCAGGTGATCAATATGGAAGATGCTTTATAGAGCCTGTTAGTCGATATAGAGAGTCGCATTACATCTGACTTGGGGCCATTGACTGAAGGCATTCTGCTGATATATTTTACAGTGGGGGGCTCTTTCACATTTACTGGTACACACTAGCTGTGCTGCCCACCTCAGATGGGTTAAAATCTAAATAATCAGCACAGACCTTGGCATTGATGTTTGCCATGCAGCATCTCCTGGAATGCATTTTGTAATACGTGTAGTGATAGAAGGTATTGCATTGTCATTCTAACAGATGGCGCATCACAAACATTTGTAGTGATAAAATGCATTACTACAACTGTGTCTGATGCACCATTTGTTAGAATGACAGATGCAATGTATGTGGCTCTGTTGTATGCCATTTGGTATGGGATTCATAAAAGCTGTGGTAATGTGTGTGATGCACCATCTGTTGGAATGACAGAGCAACACACAGAGAGACTTTTATTATAATATGTTTGAGATTTTGCATGATCGCCAGTCTGTGTGAAAACACATTAACATAAAAGTGACATAAATGTGTGGGTGCACTGTCACTTTTATCTAAGGTGACTTATGACATTTCTCATTTCTTTTGTTCTTTTCCAAATCTGAGCGCAGGCAGGTGTCGTTAGTGGGGTTTGAACCCACCACCTCAGCCACTACAATACACTGCCTGCCACTTGGGTAGAGGTGTGTGTGTGTGCTTTTAAACATTATACACGAGGCCTTAATCAGTGCTCAGTTTCACATGGCTTGTGTGTGTGTGTGTGTGTGTGCCTTCCTTCACAAGCATTGTTAGACATCAGTCAGTGTGTGAGTTTAAGAACTTCACATGCATTGTTCTAAGTGCCAGTAAAGACAGCGGCACACATGGCTGGCTGAGTTGCTCATTTAATCTAACAGACACACACACACACACCTAACTCTCTAGGAAAGGCACTATATAATAATGACTTCGGTATTGTTGTATGTTGACTTTCATGGCAGTGCTCACAGTGAAAGCTGCCACGTGTGGATTACGGCTTTGCTTCTTTTTGATTTCTCCATGATTGATCGGTCAGATTCTGCTCATCTGCTCCTCTCTTGTCAGACTCTTTTTGATCAGAGCCAACTTTATTAACATTGTCCCCAGAATAAGGTGACACCGGCAGAGGAGCACATTGTCCCCTGATTCTCAAGTGGATTCTGATTTGTGAGCCCCTCAGTTGGAGTGTGGAGGTGAGGTGGGAACGTGGTGTGTTAGACAGAGAGAGAAGGCACTATATAAGAGTGGATGTGAAAGGCACTATACAGTATGAATAGCATGTCAGGTATGTAGTTAATATGGAGTCTTCTACATCTACATCTACCTATCTAACTCTCATTAATAAAGAGTCGCTCACATATACATCCATCCATCCATTTTCCAACCCGCTGAATCCGAACACAGGGTCACGGGGGTCTGCTGGAGCCAATCCCAGCCAGCACAGGGCACAAGGCAGGGACCAATCCCGGGCAGGGTGCCAACCCACTGCAGGACACACACAAACACAAACCAAGCACACACACCAGGGCTAATTTAGAATCACCAATCCACCTAACCTGCATGTCTTTGGAATGTGGGAGGAAACCCACGCAGACACGGGGAGAACATGCAAACTCCACACAGGGAGGACCTGGGAATCGAACCCAGGTCCCCAGATCTCCCAACTGCGAGGCAGCAGCGCTACCCACTACGCCACCGTGCCGCCCGCTCACATATACAAGTAATGGTAAATAGACAGGCGTCTGTGAAAGGTGCAATATGATAGATATGAAAGGCACTATACAGTATAATAGATAAATATGAAAGGCACTATATAATAGTGTAATAAAAGGCAGAACAATGATGAAGGGTTGGGATTCCACAAGGGTTTGCCATCATACTGTATATTAAAAGAAATAAAATGTAACAGAAACAAATCAAATAACAAAATGTTGGCCACATAGGTTGATGCAAAATAACTGAACGGAAAGTTTGTGGTGCACTACAGTTGTCACTCAACGCAGGTTCCACAAATGAAGGCCGACACCTGCTGAGAGGGTCTCTTCTATCCCGTGCACGGCAGAAGGGGTGGGACTTCCAGCAGGAGGGCAGAAGAAGCAACGTCACAAGTCCTGGGCAGGACCAGTCCTGGAGGTGACAGAGGAGTCGGGGTTACTGACAGTGCCCTCTCATGCTCAGCAGTGGTATTACCTCTGTTGTAGCTTTGCAGCTGTTTCCTATTTGTGAATGGCAGATGATAAATATGAGAGGCACTATATAATAGATAGATAGAATGATAGGTAGACATGAAAGGTGCTATATAGTAGGCAGGATAACAGATAGATAGGAAAGGCACTATATGATAGATAGACTGACAGGTCCATTGGTCAGATTGTGTCCCAAGCAGCTTTTTCAGAAGGTGAAGAAACATTATAACAACAACAACCACAACCCCCTCAAACACAAACAAGAATAAACCCCTCTGACTTGGCTGCAGACGAGAGGGAGGCGCAGTGAGGGGTATCTAAAGGCGTATTGCTGCAGGAGCCCCCGTCACGTTCCTTGACACACAGCCTTCTTCTGAAGTCCTCCATGTTGGTGCGTCACAGAGAGGATGTGCAGCATTGTTCATGATGGCACTCCATTTTGTCTTCATTCTCTCATTCGTTATGACCTACAAGGGGTCCCGAGTTCATCCCATAACTGATTGTACCCTTTTTCATTGTCTTGTTAGTTTGGCAGTCCTCTCCTGAAGTGATGTCACCGGCCCAGCACACCACCCAGGCCATCATCAAGTTGTAGGAGATGTGAAGGCCATCACATCAGCGCCCTCTACTGCGCATGCCTGTTTAACTGGACCAGTCCAGCCAGTCATTGACATGGACCCCCAGGGGTCTGTTTCAGTCCATCACCTCCAGATCCTGTCCCTAACAGTGGCCAGGCCCTTTGGTGTGGTGACAGTTGATCTGCAGTTCCTTGGGTGCAGGCCGATTCGTCCCCTCTTGTCACTACACCCCGGTAGTGGAGCCTCGTCTGAGAATTTCTGTAAATGCTAACAGCCGATCCCTGATCCGCTTCTTCTTCTCCCCCCCCCCCCCCCATTCCCTTCTGTCTCGTGTGAAATACAAAGCGGCCGTCAGACGGCCGGCCAGCCAGGGAGCCGCTATCTCCTGTTGACATCTGCGTTCGTCTTTTGTGACCATTTCTCTGAATCAACACACGGCCTGATAAACCTTTCACTGATAAAAATTGGTAGAGTTGTTGCAATTTCACCCCCATTTCCATATTAATAAGGTGTGGAGCGTGCAGCCCCTCCGACACTGGTGGCAGGTGGGCCGAGGTTATCTCGTCATTAGCTACGCGTATGGCAGAGTCAGCAAAGGTGACTGACGAGCAGATAACCTTTAGTCCACTCAATGATATTTGGGGGGACTTGATGCTTCAGCGAGTGTGAGGGGCAAGCGGGATGCAGGTGTGGGGGAAAAGGTCACTTGCTGCTGTCCCAAACCCAGCATGGGAGTGGCATGAAATAAAATCCTTGGCCGTTAAGACAGACAGCAGTGCCCACACCTCCCCACTTTGAGGGTCTTGATGATCTCCCAGAGCTTGTCCTTCCAATAACAACACAGCATTCAATTCTCAGACTCCACAGTTTGGGTGGGTCAGAGCCCATAACTGAAGCATCAGGGGGCAAGGTTGGCACCAGTCCATCGTGCAGCTCACCCTGGCACACAAGGCCAGTTTAGGGTCTTTGGTGAATCTCCTGTGCCCTTTGACTTCCAGCTTTCACACGTCTGTTCGTCCATCTAAGCGGCTCAGTGCAGAGGTTCTGAAGTGTCAGACTCGAGATGGACGCTAACCCTGGGTGGGTCACTCAGGCTGACCCACCATCAGTTTAGTAGCAGATGAGCCCGACATGCCCCCTTCTTTCTTTGGGATGTGGAAGGAAAACTGGAGGACCCCCTGAGGGAAACCACATGGACCTGGAAAGGACACGCCAACTCCAAGTGGGCAAACACAGGTGACAAACGGCAGACTCTGCCCCAGGTCTATGCCAGCCAGTAGTCTCGGGGTGGAAGTGACAGCACCGCGCGTGGAGGGCAGCACTTTGGTAACAAACGTTTATAGGTCGTCACAAATCACTTTGATTGACACGGTGACTACGGCAAACTATTTCTATTAAATTATTAAATAACTTAAATTATTAAATTATAAAAAACTATTAAATTTCCCCTTGGGATTAATAAAGTATCTATCTATCTATCTATCTATCTATCTATCTATCTATCTATCTATCTATCTATCTATCTATCTAATCCTGCCGACTACACTATCTATCTATCTATCTAATCCTGCCGACTACACTATCTATCTATCTATCTATCTATCCCTAACCATACTGACCCCTGACCTTAACTTCCGTCCTAGACCTGTGGTGACCTGCGGTGACTTTGAGATTACTGGACTGTGGACCTCTGAGGCACTGTGCCAGGGGGCCGCCCTCACAGAGGCCAATTCCAGTGCCCGGTGGACTGATTTTGTGGATTCCCCCCTGGGAAAGGAAAATGGTCAAGTTACTTCTATGATGGTGCAAACACACACTGGAGAGACGGCCCTCTTGTTGCTCCGCTGCCTACAAGCTTCACCACAATGGAGTTGCTGGCATATTTTCGGCTGTGTTGTGAGAAGGGGGCCGCTCTTGGAGTATTTAAGGTTCAGTGCCTGCCAGCCAAGTGCACAGGGAAGATGGGGTTAAGGGGGTGCTCATTGCACCACCCCGGACATATTTGTGGTTTAAATGTCCTCAACACTCGATCCATTCACCCCTCGTGGTCCTCTCGCTGCATCTGTTGAGTGACAGCTCCCCCTTGTGGACTGATTAAAGCTCAAACCTTCTGGGCGTTGACCCCAAATGTCATTACGGTTAAACCCGAGTGTAAAGATTGAGCCCTAATAACTCTCAGGACAGAGTTCTGCTGCCATCTCGTGAATGAAATCACATCAGGCAATAAGATATTATGAATATATCTATGTGATTCACCGCTCATCAATATTCATGAGTGGGGCGGAGTCTCTAAATGAAGAGCCTTAAAGGCAGTTTCGGTGCTCGAACTGAGTGACACCGAGGACGATGTGAGTTGGTTCTCAGACGTGGACAGGGACAGTGACACTGGTGCACAATACGTCACTAAGTGACCGGACCGCCATGATACACCTGGTGAATTTGGTTACGTGAAACTTCGTCGTGATGTTCCAAAAAGGCAAAATAACTGTGATCAACTGCAAGGACAAGAAGACATTGAAACACGCAGGATCGCCCCCTCGTTCTCTCCCTAGCCTCAGTGTTGTCACCCCCTGACGTCACCACAGGGTCTTCTCAGCCCTGGGGTGCCTTAAGCCAGAATCTGATTGATCAATAATAATCAATAATAATAATAATACGATATATTTATATAGCACCTTTCCCATGCTCAAGGCGCTTATCAAAACTGCGATCGTATTCATGATCAGCAACCACAAAATTACATAAAATGATGCTCCATGTGCCATCATTAGCCAGGTTTTGTGAAGAGGAGGAACTCAGATCCTTCATATCTCATTAGGGGGGCGTTGGCTGAGGTGGCCTGCACCACTTCAAGTCCCTCTGGTCATTTCTGCTGAAGACGCCTGTTGGTTTAGTCCTTTATCATGAGGGTGTCATTTCAAAAATGAGGGGTTTTCAGGTCAAGAGGGCCACAGATAAGGAGGAACCCCAGAAAGCTCAATGTAACGGTGTATCATATGGGGGGGGGGGGGTTCCATAATGGTGAGTCAGGAGGCATCAAACAAAATAAACTCGAGTGATTTCAGAGCATTCAGGAAGAATTCTTAGAAACACAAAACCTGAAATTTCTCCTTTATTTATATAGCGCCTTTCCCATGGTCAGGGCACTTTCCTAGAAGCATTCAGACCCTTTGCTGTGGCTCTCCACATTGTGCTCAGGTGTCTCCAGTTTGCTTTAATTCTCCTTGAGATGTTTCTAGAACTTGAATGGAGTCCACCTTTGACAAATTAAATTGATTGGATGTGATTTAGAAAAGCAGACGTGTCCCTGTGTATAGAAGGTCCCACCATTCACACAGGAAGTCCAAGGAACTCTCTGTAGACCTCAAATTGTGGTGAGGTGCAGATCAGGGCAAGGGGATCAAACCGTTTGTAAAGCCTGGAGTGGGCCCAGGAACACAGTGGCCTCAAGAACTTATAAAATGGAAGAAGATGGCCGTCCAACTAAACTGAGTAACTGGGCAAGGGCTTCAGAACTCATCTTCTGAGATGGGAGAGCCTGTTGGAAGGATGACCATCAACTCCATTAGTCAGGTGTTTACAATAGAGAGACTAACTGGCACTTGGAATTTGCTACATGGTATTTAAAGGACTCTGATAGCAGGAGGTAGGAGATGAGACAAACATCAAACTCCTACACCATGTCTGATGAAGACCAGCCACTGCTCACCGCCTGCCTGATACCAGCCCTACAGTGAAGCACGGAGGTGGCAGCATCACGCTATGGGGACAGGGAGACTAGTCAGAGTTGAGGGAAGGAGCAATGCAGACAACTTCAAGGAGGTCTTTGAAGACCACCTGCTGCTCCAGAGTGCAGACCACCTCAGACTGGGGCAACAGTTCAGTGACCTGAAGCAAGCAGCCAGGGCAACACTGGAGTGGCTTTGGGACGAGTCTCTGAGTGTCCTCGACTAGCATAGGACATATGTGGAGAGACCTGGAGATGGAAGTTCACAGTCGCTGCTCATGCAGTCTAAAGGAGCTTAAGAGGATCGGCTAGGAACAAATGGGAAAACACTACAGAAATCCAGGAGTGTAAAGCTTGTAGAGAATTACCAAGAAGACTCAACGCTGAAATTACTGCCCAAGGCGCTCCTACAAATTACTGAATTAAGGCTCTGAATACTTGTAGGAATGGGAGATTTCAGGTTGTGAGTTTTTATTAAATCTGCATAACTTTCTGAAGACGGATTTTCACTTTGTCATTAAGGGTTACTGAGTGGAGACTGATGGGTGAAAATTGCAAATTTCTCTGTTTAAAAAATGAAACATACAACCCAATGAAGTCTGCAGAAAGTGGCGGGCTCTCAAAGACCTTTTCAATAAGCTGTATGTGTGTGTGCCCGTGGCTACTGTTATGTGCCTGAGTAAATGAGACTTGCACCCGGCCCTGCCAGAATTAGCTCCGGCACCCCCGTGTAACCCTATGTTGAAATAAGTGGGTTGGTGGTGGAGTAGACCCTGTTTGAGTTTGGGAGTTAATGTGCCCTGCAGACGACTGGCTTCCTGCCTTCCACCCCAAGCTGCCAAGCACAGCTGCATCTCCCCATCATCCTTAGTTGAATAAAACAGGTTTGAGAGTAGCTTGGGTTTATCTTTAGCAGGGCCAGGACAGCGCGGGCATGACAGAGCCCACCATTACAGGACACCTTCAGTCATTTCTGAGTATGCGTGCCTGTAAACATAGTGGGGACTTTAAGGGGAGTGAACCCTGGTCCAGATACCCAAGAGGAAACAGCCTGCTGTGTCAAAGTGCTGACATAGGGGGCACAAACACAAGCCTTCTGCCACTAGGGGGTAAAAACTGTCATTTTTCAGGTGAGTGCCACTACACACCTTGTGGGACGAGTTTCTGCCCGCCTTTCCCTCTCCACCCATTTTCATGCCAGCCTATTGGATGAACGGGACTTACTGATACAAAAGACAAAATGGCACGCATGGCTTAAATCCAAGAACTGTGTTTCATGGCATGTGCCACACTGTACGCCCCCACATTGCCAACGCATTGCGACCTGGCCAGCTTAGAGCCCAGTGACTCGCGCATGATAAGTGACTTCTCTGGATTCACCACTAGCTTTCTTCCCGTCCATTCCTAATAATCCTTGAATGAAACTGTGATTGTGCCTCCTTCCTTTAAGCCCACTGAGTATGGGCAGCTCTCCTGTGCCCATCAGAGTAGGGTATGTGCCAAGTGAGATGGCGCTGGGGGCGTTTTTTGCTGCTTCTCTTTTTCCGATTCCCTGACTTCTCCGACTTTACCGGATAATTGTGGTAAACATTTTTCCTCGGCGGCAGCTGGCGGATGAGCGCCCGGCAATTTGCGCAGCGGAATCAACAAGCGCCCGCCCGTCACCTCAATTTGGGTAATCGCGCGGAGCTCCGTGCTCGCCTCTCCTCCCCGTCCTCGTTTTTTTTTTTTTTAAATTCCGTTAATCCCGTCATTTAGCATAAATGCAAGTGCACAAATGAACATTTTTGTAATTGTGATGCCTCGCTGGCAGGTGACACAGGTAATGTTATGTACGAGGTGCCGTTTATTACCACTTGAAAGAAGTGCTTCGCGCAAATGGCCCTGCAATTTTAATTGAAGTCAGCGGCTGCAGCTTTGTTTTTGCTTTTATTTTTTCTTTCGTTCTTTATTTATTTATTTATTTTTCTCTGAGAGGTGAGTTGCTGCCTGCTTATGACAAGAGTCATTCGTTTGTTTACGGTAGCGTATAATTATAGTAATGGCGGCCGACGGTGGAACGCTAAATAGCTGCTCGAGTCACAGGAGCAGGACGGGCGACGCAGTGCCAGCGCATTAGCGCTCAAGTGATAAGCGGCCTTTAAAGAGACCCTCATACTGCGGCTGGCTGACGCCCAGCAAAACGGTCACGGAGCAGCCGAGTGCCAAAAGGCGCCCCCCAGCGCCCGCACTGCTCCTCTCTTACCTGCGGTTGTTGTTCATTGAGCCCCTCAGGTTCCACGTCCAGGGCCATCGCCTATCTATGCAACATTCTCACGATGTGGCAGCTGAAAATCTGAGGGGTCGGCGCGTCTTCACTTTACCCCCGCTTAAAACGTGAAGCCGTGTAGAGCTCTGCAGGACCACCACAAGTCCATATACCGGGTCTTCCGTGACAACCACCATTATCCGCTTAAGCATCCTTTTAATGTATAGTGCCTTTCACTTTGGACACCCATTCAAAATATAAGCTGTGTGGACATTGGGGGGGGTGGTGGTGGTCCAAAAAAATGTTGGGGTGCCATTCAGGCCGCTCCTTGTAATCTGCGGTATGCCTGGAGTGAACAAACCAGTACAGAACTTACAGAGTACGGCCTTCTTAGCTTTAACAGGTCAGAGGCTTGGCAGATGGGGGTCTTAACTTTGGTGCTCCGTTCTCCAGCAGGTTCATGTCCAAATGAGACACCTCCTTCCAGGGACGTCCGCATCTCATAGGGTTGCCCTCACTGGGCACCTTCTCAGCACTGTGGAGGAGATAAGAGACGATGCCGTTAGTAACGGTGCCCGCTCTTGCCCTGGTGGGGTATTACATGCCTGTGATGAGACAGGAAGGTGCTCCTCTGATGCTCACATGTGACAACTGGTTGATAATAAGAGACACCACCCCATTTACAGAACCCATGGTCCCTAATATATAAGGCTTTTCCATTTAGACACCATTCTAAATGCATGGTGGGTAATTTCCCATATATAGTGCCTTTCTTGATGACCCCCATTATTAACGTGCTCTTCATTCCTTATAGTTCGCTTTTCATGTTTGATGCCATCACACATACACTGTCTTTAGGGATAACCACCATTATCAACTTAGAGCGCCTTTCATTTTGGACACCCATAATAATAATAATAATAATTCATTACATTTATATAGCGCTTTTCTCAATACTCAAAGCGCTATCCACACAGGGAGGAACCGGGAAGCGAACCCACAATCTTCCACAGTCTCCTTACTGCAAAGCAGCTGCACTACCACTGCGCCACCTGTGAGGACCATTCCAAATAAGAACTGATTTGTCAATAAGAGACACCATCCTACATGTAGGACCCTTCATGATGGTATCCCTAAGCTTATAGTACCCACGACGTCTAATCTATAGGGTCTTAACGTTTGGAAATGCATAGGTGGAATATCCTAGATAGAGCGCCTTCCTTGAGATATGCTGCCCCCGGTGGTCACCACCTGCAATTACATGCCAATATGAAAAGGAGAGGTGCCAAGCAGCAGACTGGCTTGAATGACCATCTCCCACAAAGTGCTCTTTTATAACAACTGGCCATTTTTCCTGGGCGGCATGACGCTTCTCTTTGCGTTTCCATCTTGTATTCAATGACATGTCGCACGTTCTTTCAGCAGGCTGTAACTTGGTGTTTTCTATTAAAAAGTCTTGTTCAATCTTCAGGGCTGATGGAAAAGAAGGCAGGACTCTGAAGCCACGGACGTTTTCCAAAAGGTCACTGGAGATGACGTGAACAGTACATGTTTCAATTTCTCTCTGTGCTTAGCACCTTCTAATAAACTTTTAAATCAAAGGGTCAATGTGGGGCGCACACGTCCACCCCTCGCGTTCTCGGATTGTTAACTCACATTTCACAACAAGCCCATGGAGGGGCTCCTCCTGTAGACCGCTGTGCACGCTGACATGACGACACTTGTTGGGTAACGACGGAGAGATGCAGAGGGAAGAAGGGCAGGGTGACATGATGTCCGCTGACCGGGCGGCACCAACTGATGGCAAAATAATGGCATAAGCTAAAGTGGCGTGGAAGCAGGTGGCACCTTCTGTGCCTGGGGAGAACTGCGTCATACATGCTGTTACCCACTTGGTACTACACTGGCAGGCTGAATACACCAGCAAAATACGTATAGTGCCTTTCACTGAGCAGGCTTTCATCGTGCCCTTGGGGGTACCACGTGGTCCATCAGGTCAGAAATGAAGGGTCCAGGGTCAGTTCGTGGTCCCCAGCGCTCTTCACTTCGTGCTGATGTTGGGCAGCCCCTTAACTACCTGGTATACATGGGTTTCTATAGTAGCACCTACTGCCATCTCCCAGTGGCAACAACAAATAATCTGGAATTCAGAATTGTTCAGGTCAGCCATGCCAGGGCGGTGAGGGGATTCAGCCAGCACACCTCTGCATGGCAGCACTTTGTCTGAGCCTGTCTTCACGGCAATGGTGGGCGAGAGCGCAGCACCACACTCACGGAGTCCTGACACTCCTCCTTCATGCTCCACACTTGCCTGACCATCTTTGAACGTCTCAGTCCATTTGTAAACACTCTGCCGTAGTAAAACACGACCTCCATGTTGTGTAGGATGCCTAGGATGGGTTTCGGCCCTGGTATGCCTAAGCGTGCTTGGCATGAAGGACAATCATATAAAAACGTAATGATGGTAACCCTGAACTTGAGTGGTCAGGGCAGATGATGTATGAATGGCAGATGCACAGCTGTGAAAGGTGCCACATTAAACACGATAACAGGACAGAGTGCCCCCCCCTTTGCTTTTCCATCCTTGCCATAGAAATCAACCCCTCATTTATGGGGATGCAGGTTGCACCTTCCTGTTCGTCATGTAAGTGTCTAAGTTGTCTCTCTCACGTGTAAGGGACTTCTAGCAGGCGGTTGCCCATCCAGATACCCACCACTTCACCTCAAATGCCTGCATTTCCCTTGTACGGTTTGTGTGCCCCATGCTGCCCTCCGCTTTGTCCAGGGTTACTTGTACATTGAGGGGTTGCTGCCTCCTGGTGACCATTTACAGAACTGCACTGCTGACCTCCAGCCAGCCATACCGTCCATCCATTCATGTTCTAAACCTACTTAATCCTGAGTAGGGTGGCGGGGAAGCTGGAGCCAGCAAGCATCGGGCCCAAGGCAGGAAAAATCCCTGGAAAGGGAACCAGTCTGAACACACACACACACACACACACACCATTAAAAATCACAACTTCCTTTAGGGTTTAGCCCCTCCCCCTCAACAGGCCACACCCACACTCGGACTTACAGGGAGACTGACATCCACTGCAGGATTTCTAGGGTGCTTTCTAGCAGCAGAGGAACGTCGGCTCGGGCACATGGCAGCTTGAAGTGGATGTCAGTCCGGCCGGGTTGCTAAGCTCCTCGTCTCACTTATGACTTTCCGGCAGCTTCTGTCTCTGGAAGTTCTGCATCAGTAGCCTTACACGGGCCTCAGCCCGACTGTCAGGCTCCTCGATGGCCTCAACGCTGCTACTGTCAGAGCCGGCAGGCTGATCAATATACGCCTGCTTAGCAGAGCCTGCCGTCACACGTCACCGCAGACAGCTTGCATGAGGACGTCAGCTGGGGAGATTTAAGGCTTTTTCGATTTTATTTCTCTGGCGTGCAAGAACTGAGGGGGCTGTCCTCGCACCATTGGTGGTGCGCCTGGCACCTGGGGGTGACCTTGGGTTCTGGCATGACTCTGGAGGATCGTTGGCATTGCCATCACAGATGCCCCTGCTACTTTTACCTCACACCAACGTGACAGTTCCCCATTTTGAACCCTTTGCTTCTCTAGGATTAACTCTTACGCTTTAGATCTCCATCTTCAATACGTCAGTTTTTAATATGGCGCCTTTCACAGAGTGCTTTACAAAGCAGACAATGCTGTAACTCAGAGAAACGAGACAAACCTGTGTGGTCCAGTCAGGGATCCAGAATAGATGTTGGGCTGCCCTGCTTAATAAAGGTGCCAGCTTTAACGGACGTATAGCGCTCGGTGGCACAAAAGAGACAGAATGCTGGGCTGCAGTGCCTCTTAAACGGTGGGTCAGGTCTGGGGTAAAGAGCCGTCCTGCACCGAGTCTATGCCCAAATGAGATGCCACCTTCTAGGGACCGCCCCCAAGTTATAGTCCTCCCACCGGAACAGGCGGAGTCAGTTGCCCTCATTGGGCATCTTCTTGGAGCGACACCGTTAGTGATGGCACCCCCTCCTGTCCCAGGGTGGTACTGCTTACCTCGGATAAGCCAGGAAGGTGACCCTCAGACACACACGAGTGACACCTGATAAATAATAAAGTAAAATAAGATGGACGGAGTGAGACAACACAAACTGAGCAAACATGGCCAGCTTATAAACCCAGAGTGTGCCAGTGGTAATCAAGGTTAAGCCACCCTGCTCCATGCCCAAGGCACTGGACTGTAAATTGCCATACAACTTGAAGTGGGTTGTTTAATGGAGCAATACCAGGAGGCCATCGAGTCCGTGGTGTGTATTGGTAATGTTTTTGCTTTGTTTTGCAGCATCTTGAACTCCATTTTGATTCCTCGTCTCACGCGTTACTTTCAGTTTTGACTCTTTATTCTTCCGACTATGATTCCTGGTTCTCATTTTGGGCTTTGGTATCATTTTGTTATGAGCCTTTTTATTTGTTTTGTTTTCTGATGCACATCTTCCAGTTGGGGTGTAAAGCTTATCTGTCAGTGTGCTGACAAATCAAATTTGAGCTCTACATGTAATTGTCTTTCCCTTATCTTGGTCTTCCAAAAATAAACCCTCCAACAGAGGCTCCAATGGTACTGGACCCCCATTGACGACGGTTTAGATTTCCTGTTTCTCATGTTACAGTTTTATTTGCTCAGGTGCTCTCCTGTCCCCTTTTATATTATTTTCTGTGCATACTACTAACGCTCCTTCCCTTACTTTCGAATCCTATGATTCCACTACCATTTCAAAGGGCTTGTGTGGCACTACTATACACCAGTACTTCCAGACATGAGCCACCCACACTGACTGACACGTCCCTCCTTTACCCCGGTCCACTGAGGACGATCAACCTCTTTAGTGGACTGACAGTTGAACCCAAAGGCTGCTGGTGAGGCCATCGACCCGTTGAGCGCAGGATATGACCAGATGTGTCCGTTAGCTTCCTCCCTGTAATCACATCACCCTTTATTTCCTACTCACCGGTTTGTCTTTTCCTCCTGTCTGCAAGAACGCAGCTTCTCTCGGGGTCTCCAATCGAGAGGGGGTCTGAGGCTCCTGACTCCCAATCCCTACTGGGGACGAGCCAGTCCTAATTTTTACCCGGAGCTGGTCTCATCAATCGTCACTGGCCCCTCTTAGAAGATCCCTCACGTAGAGTCGGACCAGAAGCCTGCAGCCCCCACTCATCCCTGTTCGGTGCCAGATAACTGTGGAAGAAGGACGCAGAGGAAGACAGAAGAGCAGTCAATCAGTTTTAGTTTATTAAAATAATTTAAATAAACAGGTGAGTAGTATGGAGCTTTCTGCTTGTAAGTCAGAAAAACTCTCACTTCCCCATCTTCAGGCCGCTTATATAGTTTATTACCTCTCTCTCTGCCCTTTCCAAAATACTTTTACACTTGCTTCAGTGTTTTCTCTTTTTGTAAGCTTTTTTATATGTCGTCACATTTTTATTTTTATTCTTAGGCATACAACAGTCTTTTGGTTGCTTTTAGGAAATTACATAACATTCTTTTGTTACCAGTTGTTCATCATCATGTCTTATCACACCACTGCCGTATCCAGGTAAGAGCAGCATCATTAGCATCCTTAAGATCTTCATCGGTACATGTAGGGCCTTGAGAACATTCATGGAGAATGTGGTCCAATGTGGTGAGGGTGGGCTCCACAGGGACATTCAGCGCTTGTTGTGAGGCCCCATCTAAATAGGTTGTCCCTTGTTTTGCCCACCTTTTGACCTCGCTCGGTTAAGCGCGACCCAGTCTTTCCTAGAGAGGTGGTGGCTCTGAGGCTAGGGATCTGCACTGGCAATCGGAAGGTTGCCGGTTCGAATCCCGTAAATGCCAATAGGGACTCTGCTCTGTTGTGCCTTTGAGCGAGGAAGGCCCTTAACCTGCAACTGCTGAGCGCTTTGAGTAGTGAGAAACGCGATATATAAATTCAAAGAATTATTATTATTATTATTATTAGAGAGGGATGTTCCATTGAGTAGCTTCACTGGGAGGACTACAGTCAGTCTCTCGCCACCTCTCGAGCCTTTGTTTTGTGGATGGCTTTGTATTAAGGGGTTCCAGTGTGGCGAAGCTCCAACAAGAAGGTAGTTGGCGATTTCCCTCCTGGTGATGGTGAAGTGGGTGTCACCCTGCTTTAAATATTCTTGCTTACACACTCTGCTTATATCAGTACATTAGTAATACATACTGTACATTGTAGCATCCGCAGGTCACACTTGACAGATCTCTGCCATTCAAAGCTCCCATCAGCAACACTGAAAACCAAGCATGACCCGATTGAGAAGTTGTCTGGCACTTCTTGGGGCGCATCCTCCAGTTTCCGTTGAACGTCGTCCTTGGCCCCAGTGCTGTACCCCTCAGCCTTCCCGGTGTTGAGTCCCACCTTTTTCTGTGTTTAGTGGTTGAATCCCCCTTGGAGAATCAAGTGCGGTCGTCTTAGTGGGGGGCAGGTGGGATTGAGCGCAGTCATCAGAGCAGCCCACTTACCATTATGAACAATAGAAACTCGGGACCCCAAAAGTGGGTCTCAACCCAGTAGTTGAGAAACACTGCCCAAGTGTACTGAGGAGCAGAACATCGTGCTCCTGTGTGGCTCATCAGTCACCAACTGAGGAGCGTCACAGGCACCCCTGCGCTCAACACCCACTGAGTGGCCCTCGGTGACATCGCCCCACCACATCTCCATCAGTGTGACACAAACAGTGAGAAAAATGACAAGCCAAAAAGAGATCCTCAGTGCTTCACCGCTTCAGCTAACATCAAGAACTCCATCCCTGGGCCATGCAGTACAACTTAGTGCAGCGGGCTTCCATCTAAGGTTTGATTATTAAGAAAACGGGCCGACCGCTGACGTGACGAGGGTATCATCAACGCAGCTTGTAAAGTTACGCCTGTAGAGTTGGGGCACCACCTTGGTCACCCCGTGTAATTGTGAGTTTTTTGTTTTCCAAGACCTTCACATGATGGACTCTCAAAACTCGACTTGATGCTGTTTTGGAAGAATGACATGGACAGGCCTGGTGAGCTTTGTTGGGCTGAAGGGCCTGTTCTTGTCTGATTGTTGTAATGTCTCTCAGACAAAACTGGAAACAAGATGGCTGCTTCTTGGGTTATATGGTCATGTGGGATGAAGGGGCGGGTCCTGGAGGACAGACAACGGAAGTGACATCAGTGATGGAGTGGATCTCAGTCTACCGTTCTGCAGAGAAAGGATTGGCACACAGCACCCTCCCCTAGTTCGGTGGGTAATTGCTGTCACCAGACTCCTTAAGCTGAGCACACCCTGAAGTGTTACCTAAACAATGGCTGCCAGCAATGCGATACACATGCTGTTAGCCCCCGCTAGGCCACATTTGTGACTCAGCACCAGGACAGGCTCCCACTCCCCTACAGGCCTCCTTTCATGAGGTTGGACTTGTCGTATGGCTTCTGCGTGGTATGTCACCTGTTGGAAGCTGGAGGACCCTGCCTGCTTCTTTGTGGCGGTTCTGTTCTGGTAAAGGACAACAGATGGAGCCGCAGCGCATTTCAGTCAAACATGGTGGGTCGGGGAGCAGCAGTGACGCTGGCTTATCAGATGAGACCCTACCATGTGCTGTCAGCAGCTCGTTACAGATGAGCAGCTGCCGCAGAGGCGTAATCTGTAATCCAAACTGCCCGATTTACATGCACCAGGCCTTCTGTATTTCTGGATAACAGGAACAGAGCGCTGAATGGCAGCTCTTTACATCCTGGTGTCTCAGATGGAGCCATCCATAGCCATATTTACGATGGGACATGACTGGTCATGCTGGCCAGCTGCTCTGGGTCAAGCCTCACCATTCACCCAGATCTTCCCTACTAATGGCCATCCACACCACCGCATGACTTGTTCCACTGGGTCCTCGCAGCGAGAGCACACACTCCTGAGCCTCGTGGTCTCTCCTGCTACTTTGACGTCCAGCCAGCCACACGCTGCTTCCTCTCATGACGACATCTCGCTCTCTCCTGACACTTTTCTTCTTTCTTTTTCCTTTTCGTCTTTTCTTTTTCTCCTCTCTCACACACCTGCTTTCCTTCTTAAAACAGGGACGTGGCACAGCTGTGACAATCAGCACCTCCTGGTGCCAATTAGGGTCACAGGTGATCCTGCACTTGTGCACCAAGTCCATCCGCTCCCACATTGCACACGGTAACTTCTCCCGCCACGCTGCCACGCACACACACAAAGACGCGAGTGCAGCGATTATTTATTAAAAAGATTCTTTTCTGGTCAATTTTCTAACCCAATTTTCCTTTATGGGTGGCATGATGGCACAGTGGTAGTGCTGTCACCTCGCGGTAAGGAGTACAGGGTGTGCGTGTCTGGGGTCCTCACTGCGTGGAGTTTGCATGTTCTCTCCGGTTTCCTTCCACAATCCAAAGACATGCAGGCTGGGTGCCTTGGCAATGCTGAATTGGCCCCCGTGTGTGTGTGTGTGTGAGATCGCCCTGTCCAGGGTTTGTTCCTGCCTTGTGCCCTGTGCTGGCTGGGATAGGCTCCAGTAGACCCCCCAGGACCCTGTTCAGGACTAAGCGGGTTAGTGACTGACTGACGATTTTTCTTTATTAAGCTACGGTGTCAGCTTGTCGTTTGTCTCAATCGTACACCATTTGGTATAACATTCTATTGTTAGTGATGCACCATCTGTTGGAATGAAAAACGCATTTTATTACAAACTGGCACATTGCAAACATTAATACTGCTGGACAGACAGAAATCGGTCAGCGTGTATGCTGCGAGCTGTTTGAGTGGTCTGCATGCTGGCCGGCCTTCAAATCAACCCCCCTGATATTCCGCACATGTGCAGCAGCTCTGTGGTTTCATTCCCTGCCACACTGCCATTCCTGGTTCTATTTCCTTGGGTTTTTTTCCCCAGTTTATTAGTTAGTCTCGCAGCTTTGCCGCTCACGCTGTCTCGTTATCTGAGGCTGGCAGGACACGTCTGTTAATTTTGCTTGTTTTATCCTGGCCCCCATCTCTGTGCCGCTTTTTCTTTTCCGCCTTCAGTGGCAAATCCAAATAAATCATGAGAACGGCAACGTGCCTTGAGTCTGCGAAAACGCCGGGCAAAGCAGTTTGGTTTTTGTCATCCACATAACCCCCGCCCCCACACCACCATGCCCATAGATTGCTGCTTTTGGCCCCCGTGGCCCAGGCTTTAAGGGCAAGTATGAAAAATGAATGAAACAAAAAAAAAATTCACTAAGCGTACGACTCGTCTCCTGAACAACCCGACGGGGATTGGCAAGCTCTTTCTCGGCGAGGAGACGCCGGCCTCTTATTACTTGAGGTTCTCAATAAAATAAAAAGTAAAAGGCCACTGCGCCTTTAAGCCGTCTGCGATGGAGGAAAAAAAAAAAAGGCCAAGTTCTAAGGGGCTCTGATCTCGTGTTTTAGTAAAATAGAACTCCACGGCTGAGTGACAGTTCTGATCTAAAGCATTTAAGTGTAAGTTTTGATCTCTCTGCCTTTGATTAAAACTAATGAGCTCATTTAATTCAAAATGGGAATCTCTGATAAGAGAAATAAGGTTGATGTGATTGGATTAGAGGGGCGAATTAAACTCTTAGAGCTGAAGTTTGTGCTTATATAGTGTATTAAAAAACTGTTGGCGTCTTCCACTGTGTTAGATGATGAGAAAAATTTCATAGTAATTCATATTTAATCAGAAGAAATGAAATGACTAAATATAACATGGCTCGGCTTTTCCCCAGAGTGATAAAGGACTAGTTAGATTTTAAATGACATTTAATTCGTGTCTTTAGAGAAAGAGAAAAAAGAAAGAAAAAGAAAAAGATCATCAGAGGGTGGAGATGGCCCAGCTTTAAACAATAAAAAAAAAAAAAAAAATTAAAATAACACACGGGGCTCCGTACGCTCAGGTTCGGCGTGACGAGTTCTCCTTTTGATTTGCACTCTTGAGTGTTCTGCGCAGTCATGAAATCAAAATAAAAAGCTGACGTGCTGGGATAGCCGTGCAGAATCTGACTCCACTAGTGTCACACGTGTGTGTGTGTGTGTGTGTGAAGTGTGTAATAACCCACGGCTCAAAAGGGGGCGGGGTCGCAGGCATGTACAAAGAAACCGCCCAGTGAGGGCACTTAGCCCCGCCCTTTTGGGTCCACACGAGGTTAAGAAGCCCGGCCACCCAGAAGGAGGCATCGTTTGTGCAGAGCAGACTGGCAGATGGAGCCCCCCCGAAAAGACTTCCATATTGACAGCTGAAGAGCTAGGTGGGCTACATTTTGAAGTCATAAAGGCATTTATTTTATTTGGGCCAGCAGAATGAAACTGGTTGACCTGGTTGGTGTCCTGACCATTCTCTCATCTTTGTCCTGTCATTCCAGCACTCGGCCACATTAGCTAGTAGTGGCACAACGAGTAGGGTACCGGGGTCCTGGATTCATATCTTTGGGGGTCAGCTGCCATGCACTGTGGACTTTGCAAGTTCTCCCCCACATCTGTGTGGAGGTTCCTCCGATAGGCCGCAATGACATGTTACAGGGCCTGAGGGTTTACCCCTCAAACTAACGGCAAAAGAGGGGGGTTTATCTGGGTTGGGGAGGTGGCAGCATTGCATTTATAAAGAATGATGTGATCATCGTGGACTGCCTGACGTACGAGAGAGAATCACGAAGTAAAGGCAGCTCACCCTTGAATCCCGGTGATGGTGAGCAGAAGAACATCACAGTTGTATCACCTGTCCATATGATCTCCCTACAGGTCGATGTGCTTCTTGCGTCGTCCCACTAACTTCTTCATTCCTTAGGACAAGAAGCTTTTCTGGTTGCCCCCAAATCCTGTTCTGCACCATGTCCAGAACCTGCGACCGCGTAGAGACTCCTTAAGTAGACTGAAGACGTGGTAGTTGTATAGTGCTGGGCCAGGGCCATAAAGAGGACGTGGAAGACATTCAAACTGCATGGCCACCACTGTTTAGGCTGATGAATGGGGACGTGAATTGTCATGGAGCAGCAAGACCATGTCTGACTGTTTGAATTGCAGCTTGCACTGGTCACTGGGTATTCGCATTCATGAAAACGCACCAGAATAGGACCCTGCATGTCCCAAAAGAAAGTCATCATGATATTCTCGACAGAAGGCTGTCATATGAATTTCTTCTTTACTGGACAAGACGGGTGTTTCTGCTGCACTGCTTCATCTCTTGCTTTCCTGCTCACAGTGATGGCCCATGTCTCCAGTGAATGTCTGCTCCAAAACATTTGGAATCTTCTTCTTAACGCTTCAAGAGGTGATTGTCATAACATTTTCAGTGCAGCACTCTTACCTTAGTCTAGTGAAAGGGCGTACGCTCCCATGGAATATGTTCATCAGAGATTGTAGCTTTTACTACACCAAATGTGTGTATAATATATATATATATATATATATATACACACACACACATACATTTGGTGTAGTAAAAGCTATAATTTCTAATATATATATTAGATAAATATATGTTATTGTAATCTATATTTTTATAATCATATATATGGTTGACAATAGTTTTACTGTCAAATAATGCAAAGAGTACGCGACACGTGTTTCGCCCTAATTCTGGGCTCATCAGGCATACACACTCACTGCATCCCCTCTCGGGAATCAAACCTTGGACAGTAAAATTTAAGGCCAGTACAAAAAGCGCCAGAGAGTTGGCCGAGTCTTGGCTATCAGATGAAAACGCCATCAACAGACACTTGGACATAAACCCAGCATATGCCAACTTAAGAAGGACATATACACAATAATTAAACTATACAAACCCCCTCCCCCCCACTTGATCATACTGACTTAGTCACCGTCCACCTACCCACCCCCATACTGAATGTGTTGCTATATATTGCCTTTGATTCTTGTAAGTCTAAGCATTATCCTCTGATGAAGACCCCTGATAGGGGTTGAAAGCTCAGGAATAAAACTATTTTATGATACGTGATTCGTTTTTTCTCCCTTCGTGGATCTCCAACTGCAAATATATATATATATAGAATCTAACATCTGTCTGTCTGCTTTTCACAAATTTAGATTGTGTTTTTTTTCTATAACTTGCTTGAACATTCCAGTTGATTTTGCAACTTCTCTCGTTGTGCTAAGTATCAGAGTTCGGTTCCGGCACCGATTTATTTGCGCAAATCCGAGAGAGAGCTGCAGGTCGAGGGGATGGGGGAAGTGGCCGTGTCCCTTCTCACTCCCACACCAGCCTCTGTTCGCGTTGCTCTGATGTGGCATTGGCGAGAGGGTTTCAATCCCTTGCATTCCTCTCATCGGACAGACCTGCCCTTTCAATTCAAGACATTACAGTTCCCGGTGAAGCTTTGCTTTGCAATGTCAATTAATGAGGCGCAGGGACACACACTCCAGTTGGCAGGGCTTGATCATAGCTCACCAGGCTTCTCGCAGGGTCAGCTTTACGTGGCTTTGTCCCAGGTTAGTTCCAGAAACATATATGTTCTCGCCCCTGATAGCAAAACCAAAAATTTTGTACATCAAGAGGCCCTCGGATACGAAAGCTATTAATTTAAATTCTTCTCAATACAAATTACATTTTTTTTTAAAGTTTGTCCTGTTTCACTACTACATGGGCAGAGCCACAGCTACGTTTTATATATAATATATGTTTGTAGTTAGAGATCCACAAAGGGAGATCTCAGGGTAGTTTTTTATTTCTAAACTTTTGACAACCTGCCAGGTGTCATCATAAGAGGAAAATGATTAGACATAGAGGAAGGGTGGGGATTAGTAAGGTGGGGTTCGGAAGGTGTTGGTCATAAAGTCCTGTTTATTATTTGAATGTTCTTCTTTTTAAGCCTCCATATGCTGGGTTCAAGTCCAAGTGTCAGTTAATGGTGTTTTCATTGGACAGCCACGATTCAGCCGGCTCTCTGGCACTCTTAGTGTTGTATTATGAAATAGACTATTATATCCTTCCCTAGTGGTACGCCGGTAATTCCAAGCTGAAGAAAGAAAACATGAGACTAAAGAAAGAATACGTTTAGCTTCTTTTAATATCGGGGCTGACACGCACAATAATATCATTTTGAAGGAGAGCTCCTGGCACATTGCGGTGCACTCGTGGCTTCCTGCGGTCAGCTCTGGCCACTTTGAGATTGCGGTGAGGCACATTTCCATCTGTCCAATGGTGAGTTTCAGTTTTCAGTGTAGTGGCTGGGGCTTTTATACTTTTCTATATTTTTCTCACAGTCTTTGGTTCCAAGATAAGGACAAGCACTTCCCAAACATGGGACAGCATCTTTTGCTGGCACAGTTCAATGTTTAAATACCCCGGCCGTCACACCAAGGGGTACACCTGCTGTCTCTCAACAGCCTGCCAGAGTGACTTCCATTGTTTCTTCTTATTTCTGTTTCACCTTCTCCCTGTCAGCTGGCTGGTGCGGCTCGAATGCATCAGCTGTGCCTCTTCATGGCCTCAGTTTCCCGTTTTAAGTAAAATAATGTCAGGTGGAATAAAACTTGCAGATCACAGTGGCACAGGAACCTTTGGCTACTTGTGTGCGCAATGTCAGCCAGAGGGGCTTCATCAGCTCACCTTGTTCTTCCCACTTTCGTCTTTCTACCCGTTCATAAACGTTTTGCTGACTTCATGTTCGTACTGAGCTAACTTCGTTCGGTGAATTTTAGCAGGGTTGAAGGGCATCAATGGTTGAGGTCAGAGGTGGTCCACATCTGAACAGTTCTGGCAGCGGGGATACGTTTTGTCAGTGTGGACTGTGAAGTGATTACGTGAAACTTTAAAAAGTCTGTTTTAGGTCTCGCTGAAAACGTGTCCTCTTATGTTAAACTGATGTTTGTTTTTTGTACGTGTTACAATAAGTCATAGTTACATTTTCAAGGTTTGAGTTGTTAGCGGTTTTAACTAAATACTGAATATATTTAAACATATGTTAGCACCACCAAGGTTGGTTTCTTTGTAGCTTTTCATTCATATGCTCTGAAAAAACGGATATTACGAGGATAAACCAAAACGTAATGGCAATTTGAAATGGATAGAAGCTGACGCAGTACAACATATTTGCGATGCTTATGGGTACTTTTATGGGTAGAGTCTAAGCAGCACTCTGCCATTAGTCTAGTGTAAGCCAAGGTCAACTGAAGATGGACACCCAACACTGTTGTGAGATTTCTTTAGGCAGATGGAGTGAAACCTGCTGAAATTCACCAAAGGATGTTGGCCTGTGCAGATCAGTAAGCCGTTTGCCTGCCCATCTTGTGCCAATTTTACGGTACCCCAAGTCATCGGGCATTGTGTCATGTGCAGATCCATGGCTGATATCCAGATGTGCAGCAACAGCAGACAACGTGATCCGTCGGTCTTCTCTGATGAAGGCATTCGCCATCTCGATGTGGGCTTGATGGGCGACCAGATTGAACTTCGTTGGTTCCACTTGTTCTTCCCGCTTTAAACCTTTCCACCCATTCATAAACTTTTCCTCGAGTCCTGCTGCTTGCACTTGCTTACTGAGCCAACATCCTTTGGTAAATTTCAGCAGGTTTTCTTTCTCCCTCTGCTCAAAGACATACTTTGTTCAACAGGGGTGCAAGTCCCACAAAGGAGCGTCCATGTTCATTTCTCGTTGGCTCCAGCTAGACCAGGGGTCTGCAACCTTCACTATCAAAAGAGCCATTTTGCTCCCTCTTCCTCCAAAGAAAAATAGTCTGGAGCCGCAAAACATAACACAGCTTATAAACTTTTAAAAGTTTTAATCTTTTTTTAGATTTTACATGTTACAACCACGGAATACAACAAACAGAAGTGCAGTGTGCATGTGTAGGCCTACTTTGAAATAAATGTAACTGAACTCTGCAGGCCTATTTGAGTCCTTCCTATACCTGTATAAAATTAAAATAAAAACTAGCCCTCTTTAATATAAATAAAACATTTAGCTGTAGCTTAGCAGCTTTAAAAAAGTAAACATAAAATTCCATTTCAGTGTGCTCTCATCCTCTTCAGGTTTCCCTCTCAGCCAGCAATCAACTGAAGCACCTGAACATACAAAAAAACCGACATCAGCTCCGGGTCTGAAATAAATGTGTTTTTTTTTAAATATTAGCCTATTAAATGCTATTGTTCTCACCTGTTTAATGTGACTTCTGTTTCTGAAGTTCGCTGCAGATCATCTCTAGCACTTTGAGCTACTTTTTGTATGAAAATGTGCTATATAAATAAATGTTGTTGTTGTTCTATGTCGGGGCTATACGATGTGACTTTGACCTTCACACAGGACTGCAGGCTCATGTGTGAGGTGGGAGAGATATTTGGACTTTATGAAGTTCATTCTTGAGAAAACTTGCTCACATAAGTATGTTGAGCCAAAGATGGACAGGACTCCAAATGCATATTTTTTCATGTTCATATATGTTTCGGGAATGGCACTCCATGTATTGAAAACAAGTTTGTCGGGTTTGGGGAGGTTTTCAATATCAGTCCATTTGTGCTCTTTAGCGAGAGTAGCCTTCTGACGGGCGACTTCTTCAAGATCCGCTGTCAGGCATTTGAACTTGGACACCCATAAATCTTTATCCGCTATGCGGCCAGTTCAATTTCTAGATCGGGCTTACTTACTCCTGTGAATGCGGATGTGTTCAGCAGGGATGGGTCGATGTCCAGGGAAGGAGAGAGTGTTTTTTTTCTTTCTGAACTCACTGAATCTTTCTCTAAATGCAGCTTGCATTGCAATAATTGTACGGTGGAAATAATCACAATTTATGTGAATGTTCACTGCTTTGAACTCTCTCAGGGAGGGGAAGTGAGAGAGTGAACCTTTCTGTACATCTCTGGCAAACACTGTCATCATGCGCTCAAACACCAAAACATGTAAAGTCAGAGAATAGATGCTCTGATATTTTTATGAACGATTCTTTCATGTATTCTCCGTCTGTGAACGGCTTACCCCTCCTTACGATCTCTTGAGCTGCCACAAAACTAGCAGCTGTAGTTGATTGTGGAGAAGTGATCCACTTTTTGAATGTATGTTTGCTCTGTTCAGCTTTCCGTTGCAGTTCCGAAATTGCTCTCTTTCGCTCATCTTCACTTGGGTATTTTTCAGTGAATGCTGAGTGCTTGTTTCGAAAATGTCTTTCAACGTTACATTTTTTGTTGTTCGATAATTTATCGCCACATATTAAGTACACCGGTAAGCCAGCGTCATTGGCGGTGAAGGCAAATGCTTCTGTCCACGCAGAATTAAACTCTCTGTTCTCTTCTGGGATTTTTCATTTTTGGGATTTATTCATGGTTAGTGCAGGGGTCGCACACTCCAGAAGCCACCTGCAGGTAAAGGCGAGGGCTATAGACGTAGATGTGACGCGCATTTTAGTTGACAAATTATAAATAAAAAATAAAAATTAGATGTTAAAGTGTATAACAGTAGTAGTAGTAGTAAATAAACATTATATATATTACATATATTATATACAAATTAAATTAAGAAATTGCCGTTATTCATTTTCATGTTTTTTTTTTTTTTTGTCAAGGCCAAAAGGAGCCATTACAAGGAGGCTGAAGAGCCGCAGAGCCGCGGGTTGCCGACCCCTGAGCTAGACTAATGGCCGTGTGTGTTTGAGTTACCCATAAGCCATTGCAACCATGTTGTACTGCGTCACCTGTATCCGTTGCAGTGGCTGTGTCATTTTTAAATTGCCTTCCCTTTCTGATTTACCATCTTAACTCATGCATTTGGTCTACAAAGTGTGTAAGAGCCATTTGCTAGTTATTTAAGTTGTATTAAATATTTGCCTATATATTAGTTCATAGTCTACGGAAGGTTCTTAGAGCCCCCACACACTGAATTGAATTGGTGTATTCTAACTATTTCTTGTCTCTCTGACTACAGATAAGTCTCAGTTAGTGACCTTCCTTGCCGTGTGTAAGGCATGGAGGGCACACAGTTTTAAACAGCACCTTACGCGCCCAATAGAATGTAACACGACATGCTCTATTGAACGTGTAGCGCCGTATGCTCTAAGCATACTGAAGGTGAAGTAAAGCATCTTTAAGTTTGGAAACAACTGAAGTTTGACAAGAAAAGCTAAATTTAGAGAAGACACTGTTTTTTTGACTTTTATTCTACGTTTGTAACCCTTTTTCTTTATTCTTGTGTGGACTGTTTGAATTTTCATTAAATCTTTTAAAACGAACTGTTGGACTGAGAGATTTCCTTCGGCTCGTGTTTGACCCGTGCTTGATCCTGCCTTACTTTCCAGCAGCCACAAAGTGTGCTCAGTGACTGAGCAACAGAGAAGCCCCCACTGCTTAAAATCAAAACTTCAAACGTTGTTACTGCATATCTTTTGTCAGAAGAATACAAAGACAATTCAGTATGTTCTTCATTTCCACCAACTCTTTTGTGAAGAGTAAACGTTTCCTACCAGTTCAGTTAGATAAACCACTCCGTCAGGTTTGTGACATTAGCTGCTTCAGAGTTAGCTAGAACACTTGATGACGAGGCACAGACAAGAATTCACATTTACATTTCAACTGTCACACACCTGATGCGTGGACTTGCCACATTTCTCCTTCCTTGTTTAGATTTGTCCCCACTTAGGTCTACCTTTGTGAAATCAAACTCGTCACTTTCAGATTACTATTTCTGTCTTCCTATAAAACACCGTTTGTTCTGTTATTTTCATGCCGGCTCACGTACAGTAAGTGGCGAAACTCTGCCATTGCTTATGCTTGTGCATTAATGTGGAATTGGAATGGTAAATTGGCCCCAGGAGTGTGTCTGTGTTCACCCTGGAATGGGCCGGCACCCTGTGCCCAGGTGTTGTTCCCGCCTTGTACCTAGTGGTTGCCAGGACAGGCTCCAGCTTTCCCTCGCTCCAGCTCACAATAAAGTGGCAGCAATAGTATAAAAGATATTAAATGAGAGTCAATAACAATGACCTTCAATCCCTTACAAGCTGCACTAAAATTCACAAACCAAGAAATAAATAGAAAATTAATCCAATAGTGAGAAAGAGTTATCCAAAATAATAGTCTACCTCATCAGCTTTACGACAGATTGCTGATTGGATCGCAGTGTCATACAGTGAGCCACGCTGGACTCTGAACCCTAGGGAGTTCATCACCTTCCAGAGTGAATGACATCTTGAGACTTGTCTCAAAGCCACTCCAAGCATTGTCACTGAACTGTCACCCCAATCTGAGGTGGCGGGTACTCTGGAGCAGGTGTTCTTCAAGGACCTCTCTGTGTTTGGCTCCATTTGTCCTTTACTTAATTCTGACCAATCCCCCTTTTCCCTGCACCCCCATTGCGTGATGCTGCCACCACCACCCTGCTTCAGCCTAGGGATGGTATTTGAGTAGGAAATGAGGAGTGCCTACTCGTCATCAGACGTAGTGCTTGGAGTTCTGCCCAAAGACCAGAGACTCTTTCACCTCACGCTGTCTCTGTTTGGAGGTCTCCAAGCAGGAGTTAGCTACACTACCTTAAACGTCTGACTGATGGAAAGCTGATAAGATGGCCATCCTTCTGACAGGCTCTCTCATCTCAGTAGAGAATTTCTGAAATTCGAAGGAAGAGAGACCACTGGGTCGTTGGTCACCTCCCTTTACCAAGGCCCTTCCTGCCCAGTTACTCAGTTTGTCCAGACTGCCAACTGTAGGAAGAATCCTGGTGGTTCCAAACTTCTTCCATTTTCACAGTACTTGAGGCCACTGTGCTCCTAGACTCCTAATCCATCACCCTAATCTGTGCCTCATCACAAATTGAGCTCTACAGAGACTTCCTTAGTCTTCATGGCTTTGGTTTTTTGTCCCGACATGCAGTGTGAATGGCGGGACCTTCTATTCAGGGGTCCATGTATGCCTTTCTAGATGACTGGAGTCCATCTGTGTTGAATTGAATTGACTGGACGTCAAGTTCTAGAAACATCTCGAGAATCTGACCATCCAGGATGCACCTAAGCACAATTTGGAGGGTAGGAATCAGTGTACTTTAATAACTCAGTTATTCACAGAATGCCATGTAAGCCTTTATTCTGGTTATTGGTCTCTGAGAAAACAGGTTGACACATGGAGATTTCTCCATGAAAAATTCAAATATTTTGTCAATGTAAACCCTTAACCGGGTTACTGCTACAGATTAAGTGGTTTGCACATGTCCGTTGCACTCTGTCAGCCCGCCTGTGTATCTGCTTTGCACATACACTATATTGACAAAAGTACTGGAACGCCTGCCTTTACACACACATGAACTTTAATGCCATCCCATTCTTAATACATAGGCTTTAATATGGAGTCGGCCCACCCTTTGCAACTGAAACAGCTTCAGCTCTTCTAGGAAGGCTTTCCACAAGGTGTAGGAAGGAGTGGGTTGAAGGAAATGTTTGACCTATCAGGTTGAGGTCAAGGCTCTGTGCAGGCCAGTCAAGTTCCTCCACACCAAACTCACTCATCCATTTCTTGATAGACCTTGCTTTGTGCACTGGTGTGCAGTCATGTTGCCATCTCCAAACTGTTCCCATAAAGTTGGGAGCATGAAATTGTCCAAAATGGCTTTGTGTGCTAAAACATTAAGATTTCCTTTCACTGGAACTAAGGGTCCAAAAACAACCCCACACCATAATCCAAACTTTACACTTGGCACAATGCAGTCAGGCAAGTCCCCTTCTCATGGCCAAACTCATCCATCGCATTGCGTGATTCATCATTCCAGAGGACACGTCTGCACTGCTCTAGAGTCCAGTGGCGGGCGATGGGCTTTACACCACTGCATACAACGCTTTGCAATGCATTTGGTGATGTCAGGCTTGGCTGCAGCTGCTCGGCCATGGAGACCCATTCTATGAAGCTCTCTCTACGCTGCACAGTTCTTGCGCTTTTGGAGGTCTGTAGCTATTGACTCTGCAGAAAGTTGGCGACTTCTGCTCACCTCAGCATGCGCTGTCCCCGCTCTGTGATTTGATGTGGCCTACCACTTCGTGGCTGAGTTGCTGTTGCTCCCAATTGCTTCCACATTGTTATAATACCACTGACAGTTGACCGTGGAGTATTTAGTAGCGAGGACATTTCACGAAAGGACTTATTACACAGGTGGCATCCTCTCACGGTACCAGGCTTTAATTAACTGAGCTCCTGAGAGCGACCTGTTTTTTCACAAATTTTTGAAGAAGCCATCTGCATGCTGAGGGGCTTGGCTCAATGTTATACACCTGTGGCCATGGAAGTGATTGAAACACGAGAATTCAATGATTTGGAGGGAGGGTCCCAATACTTTTGGCAATATAGTGATACTTTCAGTAGCCACGGGCAGAAGATTCCACAAGACACATTTCCCCGAGGCAAATGTTGGGGCGATCGTAATATTCTTTCTCGTTTGAAATAACGTGTCTCAGTATTTCAGATGTCGATTTGCTGAACGCACAGTGCTAATCTCGGCAGCACAATCTCCGGAGCAGTGTTGCGGTTAATGTGTTAAGTCACGTGGCTCACATAGTCTGATTACTTTTTAAAGTAACGGGTAACCTGATGCAATTCTTAGTTTATTGAAGTAAAAACTAGCTGTGTTATTACCATTATTATTTTTATGAAGAGGATGGAGTGGTTGCTCCAAGACTAAGGATCTCTCCTGGTGTCTGGATGGTTGCTGGTTCAAATCCTGTTATTGCCAGAAGGGATCCTACTTTGAGCTGAAGATTTCTCCAGATGGCCGTACCTGCACTCTGACCTCCACAGGTCATATGAAAAGTCAGTTTCCCCTCCGGGATTCACAAAGTATCACTTTATCAAAATCCCAGCAGCACTGTGTGTACGGCAAGAAGGTACACCAATCCTTTGCAGGGCTCAGTCGCTCAGTTCAGTAATGTTTAGTTTTCGTCCGGCGATTTGCTATTGCCATGTTGAGACAGTGTGATCGGGTGACGCGGCGGCCAGTGCTCATACCGCACATCAACAGTTGACTTGGGTCAAGGATGTTAAAATGGGTGCGCATGTTACTTACTCACATCACAGAAGGACTAAACGTATTTATAAAACACAAGAGCATGTGATTACAGGCTTTGTGTTTGTTTTTGGGCTCATGGCGGCTGATGAGGACGTCTAAGTCTTTTTGCGCAGTTTAATGCAGTTTAATTCCCAAAGGAGAACTCCAGAAGCGCACTTGCGTATGTAAACAGAGGTTTTGTACAAATCCAGATTTCTGCCTTAAACAAGTTACTCGCCTTATTTGTAGGCCTTTCAGAAAACATTGTCTTCACTTTGTCATTATGGGTTACTGAATGTGCAGAAATGGCAAATCTGGCCATTTAGAATTAAATCTCCAACACAGTCAGGAGGTCCTAACGCTCTCTCCACCCACTCTTTTTTTGTTGTTCACCATTTAAGCTCCAGTGTCTTTCCCAATCCCCCCCCGGTAAGACGCTGCTGCGAAGGCGATGTGAGGAAAAGTAGGTGTTGCAGACACAGAAGAGCAGATGCTGATAATATTTAGCACGGTGCACACTTTGATTTCCATAATGAACGCCACCCCAAGGTTTTTCACAGACACAGTACAATGGCTGCCATGCTGCAGTGAGCTCTCACTCTGAGTCACAGAATGGTAGCCACTAAAACATGTCACACAGCACCTTTACAAAGTCGGCATCATCAAGTCTCTTTCAATTCTGTTTGGTTGTGTACACGGCTCACAGCGCAGCTGAAATACGAGAGGAAATGAAAAGGTAATGGCAAGTTGAAAATAACGCTGCAATCAAAACAGATAGAAGCTGACGCAATGCAAGACGTTTGTGGTGTCTTATGGGTAGTCTGAACTCACACCACACGCATTTGAAGCCATGGTCAAGTGAACGTGTTATTGTGTTATTGTTGAATGACGTTACCTCTTTGGGCAGAGGGAGTGAAACCTGCTGAAATTCACCAAAGAATGTTGGCTCAGTCCGGAAGTGAAAGCGGCAGACTCAAACATGATGAATGGGTAGAAAGGTTTAAAGCGTGAAGAACGACTGTAACCGCCGAAGCTCGATCTGGTCGGCCATCAAGCCCACATTGACATGGCCAATGCCTTCATCAGAGAAGGCCAATGGATTAACTTGGTCTGCTGTTGCTGCACATTTGGATATCAGCTCTGGATCTGCATAGGACAACAGCACATGATGTCTTAGGGGGGCCGTAAAAATGGCTACCCAAACAGCTTACTGATCTGCCACAGGCCAACATCCTGCCGGTGCAGGAGTGAGTGAGTGAGCGAAAGGGAGCAAGCTCATTGGAGAGAAGGCAGACAGCTAGGAGGAGAGCCCCTCTAAGGACTGTATGGCCGACACTCGGGTGCAGTCGGAATTGGTCGCTCCGGCTGAGCTGTTTTGAGGAGCGAGAGTGACCAGGAGTTTGGACGGCTTGCTGTGGAAGGCAGTGGGGTTTACAAGGCTTAGGGGGTGCAAAGCGTGAGCACCCTGGTCATTGGGGACCCAAGTCTTAGTCCAGCGAGGGAGCCTGTAAGTAGCCAGGAGACAGAAGCAACCGGACCTCCTGATAGGGCAACTCCTCTGCTGTGAGGCCCGTGAGGGATAAGCAGAGGAGCCGCCACATACGTAAAAGGAGAAGGCAACGGGTTTTTTGTTTTTTTTAAATTGATGGTTCCTGCCAGTATTTTAATGGGGTTTATTGGATTATTTTAACCCATATTTTCACGTTTTTATGGGTTATTTATTTATGGACTGCTGCACTATTTATTTGGACACTGTTTTGATTGTTTTTAATAAAGGCACTGTATACTTTTGCACCTTCCCCTTGCTTTGTGTGGTGTCCTCATTTGTACAGCTCATCGCGGTCATGACTATTGACAGTGTCGGGTTTAAGAGGCTCCCGAATGAGAAAAGGGACCAAGGAGCTGACCTGCACCATCACAGTCACCAACGATGTCTGTCCATTAACGTGATCATTGAGCTACGGCCATAACCCTGGTTTCCAAACTTCAATTCTGGCAGCCATAGTAAAGGCGTCTGGGCTGGCACAGATAACAATCCAGTGCCCTGGTGGTCTGTATAGCACCTTTTACAGACAGAAAGACCCCCACTCACTGGTGTCAAAGGAGGCCATAAGGGGCCTGGTGGGAAGTCCCAACAACTGGATGTCATTTAACCTGACAAAACTGTACCGCCGCAGCCGACAGCGACAGCTTTCATAACGCCTGTCTCAGACATGATGAGTGTGCAGAGGGCAGCTGAGGGTCTTCTCCTGCACGTCTTCATTTCTCCTGTGGGTCAAACATTCCTGCTTTTGTTTTTAAGTTTATTTTAGAGCTGCATCTTGCAAATAAATGATTATCTGGAGATCATCCATGAAAGAAATGCAATCACAAGTTATTACGCCTCTCCTACCGTGATGTATTTTTAATCCCGCTATTCTCTAGGGCTTGCCACCGCAATATAGAAACTATCATTAACTAATTGGATTTTTGTTTGTTTCCACAGTGGAATCCAGCAGCCCCAGTTTACTAGCGCCTGACAATACACTTGAGCGCTCATTCTTTATTCGGATGAAATCAACATTGACCAAGAGGGGAGTCCATATCAAATCATCTGGTTACAAGGTACGATTGCTTTGCATGATTTCACTGTTTATGTGGTGGCGAGAGCTCGACGCCTTTAACGCCAAGGGTTTATTTTCTCAGCACGCAGCTAGCCATGGTGTTGAATTTGCTTCAGCACGGTGCACAGCAGTTCTAATTAGAATTCTGTTTAACACAAAATTGAAAGAAAAGTCAAAGTCCATCACTAGGCCTGCCTCCCACACACAGCCATATACAGCAGGTGCCATTACAGATCTGGAGGATCGTATTAGGAATACAGACTTTAATAAATGAGTTCAAGCATAGAAAAAATGTGTGTCGCCACTCCCTGGATTTACTAGTCAGTGTGCGGGCTTTTTATTCTTGGAAGTTCTTTTGTTTGGGTGGCATCTTTGGATTTTCACATTTCTTCCTTAAGTGCATTACGAGATATCTGCCTCCCGCATCACGTACAGTACACACCGGTACTGTCTAACAGAGTAACAGCAACAACAAAGAAAAATAATACAATATAATTTCAGAATTTACTGCAGGAAATGTGTCATTCAGCTGTGTCATTGTTTATTATGTAACCTCCATGGTGTTTGCTACAAGTCCAGCAGCACTTACAAACTGCATTGGGGGGTCTTTTGGTTGAACGTGCAGACATTTTGTACCACCTGCTGCCCCTCATGTTCTGACTTGAAAAACTTTTTGTCCATCATGTCCACCTGCTGCCCCTCATTTTCTGACTTGAAAAACTTTTTGTCCATCATGTAAAAAAAAAAAAAAAAATATATATATATATACTGTATATACACTCACACAGGAACATCTCTGGAGAGATCTTAGAATGGCTGTGCACCGACGCTTCCCATCGAACCTGATGGAGCTTGAGAGGTGCTGCAAAGAGGAATGGGCAAAACTGGCCAAGGATAGGTGTGCCAAGCTTGTGGCATCATATTCAAAAAGACTTGAGGCTGGAATTGCTGCCAAAGGTGCATCGACAAAGTATTGAGCAAAGGCTGTGAATACTTATGGACATGGGATTTCTCAGTTTTTGTATTTTTAATTAATTTGCAAAAACCTCAAGTAAACTTTTTTCACGTTGTCATTATGGGGTGTTGTGTGTAGAATTCTGAGGAAAAAAATGAATTTAATCCATTTTGGAATAAGGCTGTAACATAACAAAATGTGGAAAAAGTGATGAAGCACTGTGAATATTTTCCGGATGCACTGTAATACTGACATAGACAGGAAAGGCACTTTATAATACAGATAGATAGACAGATGGGAAATGCACTATATAACAGACATAGATGGTATTTAACATACATGTATATATAATGCATACATAGTTGTTTTTTTACAACCAAAACAATTTTACTTATGACTCAAATTTAATAGCATATGAAGAAAAATTCTTGAAGGTCAATATTTAATAGTACCAAATCATAACAGTACTTTCCTAACATGTATTTGCACTAAGCACTTGATAGAGCGTTTCATGTCACATTAGGAAGCTGGTAAGACATATCGTTGAGCGCGGCCTGCGTGATGTCTTCTGACAGCTGGCCAGAGCCATCATATTTGGGTATCATCTCAGAGTGTCAGTAGCTTTAGGGGTAGCCTCAAGGCTGGCAGTGCAGATGACGGCTACTTCCCCACATTGCACGGTTAAGGTAAGAAAGTCGAGTTAAGCTTAAGATAGAGTCTTTTTAAAGAAAACCTACACATCACCTCCAGTCAAGTTAGTTTTTTTGATTCAGTTTATCATCACTATAGCTTACAGTACAATGAAAATCATATGCTGCTCGTCCCACTGGTGCAAAAACAGTGCAGCAACAATACACTACAAGGTAGAGCAACACAGCAGACACAACTAAGGAAACATGTCCATGATAACACTAAACAAACAAATTTAACCTGAAAATTGCTTCATGGATACTGTATAACGGCTGACCCTGTGCTCTGACCTCCAAAGGTCATGCAAAAACATATTTCCCTTGTGGGATTAATACACTGTACAAAAAAATGTAAGTAACTATTCCAAATAAAGCTTTATCTATCTGTCTATCAAAAAGGTTCTCCTTCAAGTTATGTAGACCACACAGCCCACTCTGCACTTGTTTTAATGTTTATTTATGTGATTTAGCAAACTGACCTCACAGATTTGTCCTGACATGACCTGTCGTCACAGGCCTTTGTGCCATCTACTGAGTACTATCTGCCCCACACATGCACACAGAACACTAAAGCTGGCATAAGTGTCACAGCTGGAGGGAGTGAAATGCACTTTGGCACATAAAGAAGTGTGACATGTTCTGTAAAGTTGCATTGGGCCACCTTGCAGTCTGCATGCCATACTTGCCAGTGCTCCAGGCGTGAACAGAGAACATCTGGGTGTGACTTCATTAATTAGAACATTTAAAGATGAGAGACTGTTTAGCTTATTAATATTAATGTCTAAGTGCTCTTGATATTTTCCCCAGTCACTTCTTAGAGGCCAGACGGTTCATTTGGCTAATACAACAGGTTATCCTAGAAGGCCTGTGCTATCCTTTGCCTTACCATTCACTTGCCATCTAGAAGCGCAGATGCCATTATGAGAAATGGCCCGCAGAGGCCATGTGTCACTTTTTAAGATGAATCATCAGAACACATTTCTCTCCCGACACAAAGACAGCAGTGACTTTGGAAAAAAAAAATGTAAAAATGGCAGCAAGTATCCAAATGAGAATTAAACTAAGTGTGAGATGTCCGCACACAGTCCACTGTTCTTTGCTAATGAAACATTGCAACTGAAACAGCTGCAAAAAAAAAAAAAAACTTTCAAAAGTGCGTGACGCGCCTCGGCCAGCAGGGTGCGCTCTTCAAACACCTTGTGCTACGCATTTTCCTGCGTTCTTAAAATGTCTTTCCGTGTTCTGCCTCGCCCTTTTGGAGCTTTCCCCACCCGCGGAGCAGAAGGTTACGTAACTTGCTTGAAAATGTGATTGCAGCTTCCAGCGTCAGCCTTGGGATTTTGTGCAGCACGGGCACTGATTATTAAAAACGGCCCCTGAATTATTGAAAGTGAGCTGGGAACAATAATAGGCGCTCGGGCTTGCTTTCGGGAAATGCCGGCAGAGGCCGCCGTGCATGCAGCTGCTCTTTTAATTGACTGAACACCGCTGTTCCATAAGGTGTTATCTTTAAGAAGTTCCTTTGTTGGCTTGCACTACATCGCTGTGCTGCTGACTACTGGGAACATGTAATATTTAATTTATTCTGCTGGAGATGTGCATGTGGAATGTTTAAAGCGGGCCTGATTTCTACCATCTCAAATTTACCCGCATCCAGAAATTCGTATCCACCAATCAAATGCTACTTTGAAAAGTTCCACTCTTGCATTTAGCAACACTGAAAATGAGTGCCAAAGCAATCCCCCAACTGCACTAGACATCCATTTTCTAAATCTGCTTTTCCGTCTCATAACCACATGGTGCCGAGAGTTGTCTCAAGAGCATTGGGCACACGGCAAAATCCAACGCAGGATGGGAAGCTACTGAGTCGCATAGATTCGCATGGCAGATAACAACATGGCATCTCTTGGACTGTATGTATCTGTGCAGTGCCTTGCCAAAGTATTCACCGCCTTCAGTCACATTACAATCTGGAATTAAAATGGATTTCATGTAATGGACTAGAAAGTGGAATGAATATAAAATGCCTTGTATATACTCGTATATTGTAGGCAGGTGCAGGAAGGACAGGTCTGGAAAACACTGAGGAAATTTTATAGAGCCAACCGGGTCATCCCTTTTATTGTCCATGGACAACAAAATCAAACAAAACCCAAAGAAATGAAGCTCATAGGCGTGGGTCCTGTATGCTGGAATTCAAACAAAGTAATTGGAGTTGCAGTCGCTCCGTCCGGCAGGTTCCTCTGGGTAGTACTGACACCTCCCTCTGGGACGCCTGTGGCTTTAAGGCAGCTGGGACTGGAAGGGGCGGAGTTAAACACCTTCACCGGGCAGCCTCTCGGTGACATGGGGTACGGAGGAGATGATAGTGTTAGTGGCAGCACCCCCCTCATCTCGGTGGGTTATTACATATCTCGAATGAGCCTGTGAGGAGGTCCTCTGCTATGCATGTGTAACAATATAAAAAAAAATAGTAAAAAGTGAAACGCTGGGAGTGCAAATGTATATCTATTACTATGAAGCCCCTAAATATGATCTGGTCCAATCATTTCACTTCAGAAATTGCATCATTAGTTTATTTGGGTCCTCCAGTGTGCTGTCACATGATGTCTGTTCTGAAAGGCCCCCTGACTCTGCAACACCACTAAGCAAGCAACATGAAGACCAAGGAGCACAGGAAACAGGTCAGAGACAAAGTAGTGGAAAAGCTGAGATCAGGGTTGAGTTATAAACACATATCCCACGGAGCAACATTAAATCCATGGTAACAAACCTACAAGAGAAGGGTTCCCACCAAAAACTCACAAACCAGGCAAGGAGATGCAACAGAGACACCAAGGATAACACTGGAGGAGCTGCAAAGATCCACAGTGGAGATGGGTGTATCGGTCCATTACAACTACTTTAAAGCCGTACACTCTGGAAAAATGGACAGGAAAAAGGAAACTGCTTAAAGACAAAAATAAGAAAACATATTATAAAAAAAAATGGATAAATAAGAAGAGACACATGCAGGCTCCATACAGAAAATTGAGATGATTAGATGGTAACAGATTTGTGAAATCCCAAGGGGTCCAGATTTTAAAACGACTCTTGCTGTATACATACAGGCTAAGTTCATGTTTTGTTCATCTGTTAGTGTCCTGCTAGGTAGCCCACCATACCTTACAGATTTTAGGTTTTTGAAAGCACAAAGAACCAATGTCATATGCAAAGAACCCGTCCCAGAATGCAATTGAGCTACAACAAATCACATAACCCAGTAAAGAACCATCAAGTGCCATTAAAGAAGCAGCATTGTTAAGTATGTAACTTGAAGGAGTTGGAGCAGTTCGGCCTTGATGAATGGCTGAAGATACCAGTAGAGAGGTGTGCTAAGCTAATAGAGACATTCCCTAAGAGACTCGTATCTGCAATTTCAGCAAACGGGGGCTCTACAAAATATTGTCTTTTTGAAAACTGTTTTTTTGTCTTAATTATTGTTTGTGTGTAGTCACATTTCCAATACTGCATGATTCAGGCTCACAATGCACAAATAAGTAATATTCACCGTGATGGGCATTGTACCAATTGTCTAATCTCCACCATTGCTCGCCCAAGTGACTCAGACTGAGACGCTTCCCCTGCCCGCACTCACCCACGCTGTAGAAATAAGGAAACGGCTGACGTGCAGCCATGGGGATTTGTTGAGCTCGGGCTGTGACACTTGGCACTGGCTCATTGTGTAACCCCTCAGGACAATCTACCCCATCCTCCAAAGCTCTTACTGCAGAGACAAAGAAGCAATGCGTGTGACTTGTGTGTCACTTTGAATAAAAAAACTAAATAAATGCATGCAAATGAATTCATCCATCGTGCAGATTGGCACCGAGTGCCTACTTCATGCTGTTTCACTTACCTTATTACTCCTTATGAGTGCTGGTCTGTCCAGAAGTATAAAATGGCCAACTGCAGGCATCCCAGAATCCCCCCCCCAAACCCCCAGTCCCGCTAATCTCTGCATCACCATCTTGTGCTGGTTTCAAATGGCTTTGTAAAGTGCCTTGTGATCATCAAATGCTCTGTGTTGTATAAGATGTGACACTGCATTATATTATGACATTGCAAATGACAGATTAATATTATTTTAACTATAACACGGTGGCAGAACAAGAAGATGGTTTCCACCAGATTAAGAAAGTGTCTTGATGCATGCTCAATAACCCAGGTAAGGAAATTCTAGAAAGTTGATTCTGTTCATCAGTCTCTTGAGACTGAGGAAGTCACTTGGATGAGTGAGTTAACGTATCTCCCTCAGAAAAAAAACTATGTCCAGATGAACAGAATCAACTTTCTAGAAGATTAAGAAAGTCTTCCTTAACAAAGAAAACCATAACATGAACTTGAACTACATTGCCATGTGCCACTGAGTGGTTACTAGGAATTTCTCTTGGTGTTCCATCCGTACACGTAACAAACAAAAAAATATCACTAAACAACACAAGATACAACATTATGTACAGCAGATATGAAAGCTACATTGCCCTCCATGACATTTGGGACAAAGGCACATTGGTCCTTGATTTACCCGCAGATATGACGGTACCCTTGGTCCAGGTCAGATCCTGTTTTTCAGTCTGAAAGTTCTTAATGTGCCCCTAAAGACAAACAGTTTTGATGTATCTTTTACTGAGGAGGGTCTTGTGTCTGCCCAGTGTTCCAGAACTGCTTGTACTTCTGGAAGTTTCTCCCATCTCCACACTGGTTCTGTAGTGCTCTGGATGTGGAGATGGTGCACTGCTGCAGATACTGTGGGGTCCACATCAGTAACATGCTGGACTAGTCTAGTAACACAGAGGCGACAGAGTAGAAAGGACACAGTGGATTCTTCTTTCTTGGGTGACTGTATTCCTATAATGGTAGGGACGTCTTTCATATCTTCTACAACTCTGTGATGGCCATTGTGGTGTGCTGGGCTAGCAACATCTCTTCAAGAGAAACCCACCAAATCAACATGCTCATTAAAGGAGAACTTAGTTATAAGATACCCTTTGGACCTGCTGGAGGTAGTAGTGGAGTAGACATCCATCAATTCATTCATTTTCCTAACCCACTTATTCAGTGCTGGATCACAGGGAAGCTGGAGCCTATCCCAGCAGGCAAGGCAGGAACAACGAGAACGCAACTGAGTGCCATTATGAACAACGCTGCACATCCTCTTTGTGACACAGCAACACTGAGAACCTTCAGGCAATGAATCATTCAGCACAAGTGTATTAAGAAATTCAAAATACCTCCAGCAATATGCCTGTATAGCACCTTAATGTTAATAGTCTCTTATCTTTAGCCAAGTCAGGAGCTAATTCTTTATTTTTTTCACAAATTCTTCTGTCTATTTGAGGGATGTGGTTGCTTGTTATAATATTTCTATATTTCGTGAGTTCTGTAAAAGATACACTCACTAATGGGATAAATAAAGTACTATCTATCTATCCACTATATACACACACAAACGATACCCTGTAGGTAGCTTGTGTTGTGGTGTTTCTCAACTAAAAACCTGGGTGGTCTGCTACAAAAAGTGCTACCTTCTGCATTGTTTAACATATCTGCATATCACACCCAGGACATAAATGCTGAAATTCTGAACACTTCTCTCATATTCTATGGAAGATTAGAACACTCTGGATGAGAACAGGCCATTCAGCCCAACAAAGCTCGCTCACCAGTCCTGTGCACTTAATTTCTCTAAAGTACATCAAGTTCAGTTTTGCAGGTCCCTAACGTCCTGCTGTCCACCACAATACATGGTCACTTATTCCACGTGTCTGTAGTTCTCTGTGTGAAGAAAAAATTCCTAATGTTTGTGTGAAATTTACCTTTAGGTTTCCAGCTGTGTCCCTGTGTTCTTGATGACCTCATTTTAAAGTCACCGTCTCGATCCACTGCACTAATTCCCTTCATCATTTTAAACACTTCAGTCAGGTCTCCTCTTCATCTCTGTAAAGGCTCAGTTCTTTTAATCTTTCCTCATAACTCATCCCCTGTAGCCCTGAATTAGCTTAGTCGCTCTTCTCTGGACCTTTTCTAGTGCTGTTATGTCCTTTTTGTAGCCTGCAGACGAAAACTGCGCACAGGACTCCAGATGAGGCCTCACATTCTGTTAGCCTCCTTAATGGCTTCTGAACGTCGCCTGACAGTTGATACTGACAAGTCCACTACGACTCCTAAATCCTTTTCATGAGATGTCCTTTGAATTTTCAGACCTCCCGTTGTGTATTCAAACCTCACATTTTTACTTCCTAAGTGTAATACTTTACATTTACTTAAGTTTAATTTTCATTATCCACAAATCTGCCCAAGCCTGTCTGCTGTCCAAGAGCCACTGTGATGAATCGACAGATTCTCAATCATCTGTAAACCCAAATAATTTACATATATTAAAAATAACCACGGCCCCTGCACTGACCCCTGCTGGACACCTTTCTTAACATCAGCCAATTCTGATGATGAGGTTCCTTGCACCATCACCCTCTGTTTCTGTGTCTGAGCCAATTCTGCACCCATCCACACTCTGAAGTCCCACTACTTTAAGTTTGATGCACAAATCCAAGGAGGTTATGCTCCAAAAGGGACACGGTTGGAAACTTGTTAAGGGTAAATTTCACATAAAAATTAGGACGTTTTTCTTCACACAGAGAACCACAGACATCTAGAGTAAGCATCCAAGTAGTGTGGTGGTCAGCTGGACTTTGAAGACCTTGAAAACTCACCTTGATGTTACTCTGGAAGAATTAAGTGGATAGGATTGGCAAGCTTTGTTGAGCTGAATGGTCTGTTCTCATCCTGAATGTTCTAATGATGCCCAACTTCTCATGTGGCACCTTATTAAAAGCTTTCTAAAAGTCAAGATCAATAATATGACATGCCAACACTTTGATCGAATCCTTTTGCTGCTTCATCTTTTGATCTCAAACCCAAATGTCTTCAGCGTATGATGAAAAGAAACAAATTGGTCGTGCAGTTCCAAAACCTTCAGATCGGACTGTACACATCGATTAAAATTACAAATATCAATCACCTTTATATGCTTTTGCTGTTTCCAGTGGTCATTCTTGCTCACACTTTAGAAAAGGGGCTACTTGATAATATCCGTCAATAAGTCACAGCCATGACACAAGTCCTTCAACTCTTTACAAAGCACCAATGACAAAGTCACAAAACGAGCCAACTACTGCGCATCTTTTAATGACATGGAGTTTTGTGGCACAAGCTTAACAAAGACTTTGATTACCTATAAATAAGTAACTAATGCATGCATTATGACAGTCCCTTAAACATTTATTCTAGTGTTAACCAAATTCTTTTAAGAAAGGTTTCAGTGGCAAAAAAGTGACACTATGCATGAATGTCAAGCCAAAAAGCAAAAGTTTCAAGGTTAACAGCCAAGGCATGGGGAAAGCCTTTTGGAGCGTGTAAAAAATACACTTGCTTAAATCCCAAGTCTAAAAGAAAGCCAACATGCACCTTTCTGTACAATAAATAAATGGTAATGGCAAAGCCCAGTTTCCATCATGCATGACAATTCACCTGTTTGACTTAAAAACGCTTTGCATTTAAATGCTTCCCTTCATTTTCACTTTTGCTTTATTCATTAAAAACAGACAACCTGACTAATCACCGCGCTCAGCAGAGCGTGAAGATTGGCAGACACGTCCATAAACTGCAATAAGCCAAGAGGCCTCCCTGCACCGGCGGCCGGGCGCGCGTCCGTGAACACACATGTGCCCACTTGGACACGCGCACAAAAAACGGGCAGGCAGACGCGCACACGCACAGCGTGACTATTCTTCCTCCAATAAACACCTAAAAACGATACTTATTTATACTTAATAAAGCATTACGCAAACCCAGCCGCCGCGAAGGATTAAAGTCGGATTTAAACGTGCCTTTTAAACAGAAATGCCGAGGAAAACATCAGCTTCCTGCTGTTCTCTTCCCCAAGGAGGCTTATTTTCTGCAACTTTTAACGCACTTTAGAAAGTGAGATAAACGTCAGGCGGGTTATTTAATCCGATGATTGTTTTTAAAAACAAGGGCTGTGCACCGCAATGGCCTTTCTCATTTTCTGGAAGGAGTGCACAAGAGTACAGAGCGCCCTCTGCTGTATATTCGGGTTGTCGCTGTTTTCGTCTGTCGAGATCGTGTCCGCTTCTACTTTTTTTTCTTCAGGTCAGTGAGGCTGTGCCACCAGAACAAAGCACAGGCGGGCACTAAAGAATTACAAACTCCGATTACATCGCTGCCACGGAGCCTGAGCGACCACCGTCATCTTGGCGTCGAAAAGTGCAATTAAAGCGGGAAGGCAGGGGCCGACAAAAAGGACGAACATGTTTGTAACATGCATTTTTAATCAAAGGCGTTAATTTACTCGACTACAAGTTGCTTTGTAAAATGCTTCCATCTATTAACTTGCTAAACCGCTTATTAGAGTTCAGCATCGCGGGGCACAGCAGCTTTTACCGACTGAATTGTACATTATAATACTTAGCATGAAAGGCACTATATAGGATTAAATTAGAAACTGCTTTAAAGTCTTAAAGAGTTTCAGAGTAAAGTTTCATTTTAACAAGATATATACTCTTATTCTTGCAGTATTAATGGATTAGCATTTGGCATGCAAGAAACAAATACATGTGCAAGAACAACTGGAGTGCCTATAGACAGATAGGAAAGGCGATATATAATAGATAGATATGACAGGTACTACATAATAGACACAGACGTGAAAGGCACTATGTAATAGTTAAATAGGTATATATGAAAAGCATCATATCATTGATATTAAAGGCACTAAATAAAAAGTAAACATGAAAAGTACTGTATAATAGATATGAAAGGCACTACATAAAAGACAGGCAGACACAAAAGGCACTATATAATAGACATAAGACATTAGATGATAGATATGAAAGGCACTCTATGTGCCCTGTGCTTGTTGAGATAGGCTCCATCTTCTCCACGACCCAGATTTGGAAGATGGATTAATATTTAGATATGAAAGGCACTATATAATAGATAGATATGAAATTTCATCTGAAGTACTCGTCGTGCTCCGTGCCGCACTCCATTCTGCTATTTTTTGCGCATGAAGTTGACCTCAGACTCAGACACTTGTGATTCTTTTTATCATTTAGCGCTGCAAAGCACCTAGGCATGGCTTCAGCACATCAGCCGCTGGCAGCTCCAGGGCTTCTGCTCAGAGTCTCAGTCATAAAATGAAACAAATAAATAAGAGTGGGCCGTCCTGAGGGAGACATTACGCTGCACAGTGACACCTATAGGCACTCGTCAACAAAGCAATTATTTTGTTTAATTACATGTCTAATTGTTAGACATTTTGATTGACCAGCCATAAGCAGCAATTGTAAGTCCATAAATCTAAACGTTTATGCAGGTTACAATGAAGTCCTTTTCTTCTTTTTTTTTTGCCTTCACTAAATGTCAGCTCAGCTAAAGAAAGTAAAACCCACCCAGAAAAAAATAAGCCAGCTGTGGGAGCTTTGGAAGGAGCAGGTTAATTTTCCAAGATCTCAAGCTGCCCTTGTGGCCGTGCTTTTAATTTCCTGTACATTTACTTGACAAAAAGAAAGCAGAAGAATCTGGAAATTAAAAAAAAAAAGTATGTACAACATCTAATGCATTCCCGATCACTTGATTCCATGTCCTCTCAGCACAATAACCATATAAATGACCAGTTGTGGATACAGGATTTTTCAGTTTCATGCAAATCGGCTTCAGTGTTTGGGTCTGAAGATTTCCTCACAGCCTCAGTCAGACAGTGAAGTACTCCAGACATTCAATATAAAGTGACAAATAAATGGCATCCTGTCACAACTGAACTGTGTACATATATACATATTGTAATGACCTGAGGTGTGAGAGACACTTTGAGAGTGCCAGTGATACACGGCCATTAAACAGACTGTCACTGCTTTTGTGGTTCATCCCGCTGTCTCCATCTCCTTCTTCAGCCTCTCTCCAGCACCACCCTGATGTTCTGTAGCCCTGTGCCTCATCCCAGCCTACACATACACGCTGCCAGCTCTGCCTCACACCACTCACAGTGCCATCTGTTAAGCTTTGCCCACCTCCCCAATCCAAAGCCAGGATCCTATCTAAGGCCCAGTACTGGCAATACCACCTGGCCGATGGGCCATAGCACTGGAGGATCACTCTTCTGTAGGTGCTTCTCTTAAGTGCTTTATCTGTCCACCTGCCGTCCACACTGTCATTCTTTTACAGTCAGCTTGTTCAGGTAGACCTGAATCATCAGGGAAATGTGTCCCTTTCAGGTGCTGACCTAAGAACGTTACGCCGCCCTCCTCTCATGCTACTTGTCCTTCCATTTGGCCAGTCAAAGGGTGCAAGGCGATTTGGTCTATCCAAACTAGGCAGGTCCCCTGTGAGTGTGATCAAGGGATACAGCTCCTCTCAAAATCACCAATGTTAGTACTGAACCAGTCCTCCATCTCGGGTCATCAGTTGGTTTTTCTCCCACTCCTGACACAAGTTCTTGATCTGGACCTGAGGGGCACACATTTCTCTGGAGGCCCAGAACTGTCAAGAGGGGCAGGGCTACCTGCAGTAGCAGTCTCTTTTGGTGGTCTGAGGAGGTGTTACAGTAGCATGTATTGCAGACTGCTTCTCAACTGCTTAATCCCATCAGCCTTCATGTGTGGCTGTCAGCAAACCTTGGGTTACAACCTCGTTTTGGATCAGCATGGAAGGTGTGGCAGATGGTGTTTCCACAGATTCCAGATGTTTATGTATAGGCTCAAGGTGAGACAGCTAAGAGCACATGGAGCTACACAACATTGGAGCGGCACTGCAGAACAGCCAAAAAAAAGTCGGGCAATGGGTTCAACTGTAAGGGAACCAATGGTCTATTTAAGGGCCAACTACCACCAACATTGTCAGAGTGGCAAGTCCATTCTTCTGTCTCATTACAATGTGCTTAAAATACATCCGCACAGTTGAACCTGACTGCATGTTCAAACAGATGACTCATGTCCTCCTGGGTCTGCTCATATTTGCTGGAAGCCATAAAATGCCGTGGGGCTGGCCCATGTGCATCATGGGATACATACAAGTACTTTATGGCACTATTGTATTGTGGTTATGCAAGGTTTGAAAACTGGGGTGCCAACCGGTTCACTCCGTTTAAAAACCAACTAAAGCTTAAACAAAAACGGTGCACAATAGCAAAGCACACTGCCCACTGCAGGGAATCGTAGGTCTGGTTTGAAGCTCGCATCACTCTCGAGCGTCAGTCCAGAATGAGACCCCACCTTCTGTGAGCATTTCGCCTTTACACTCCTCCGTCCGGAAGGGTGGGGCCAACTGCCCTCACTGGGCATGTTCTCCTGGCTATGGCAAACAGAAAGAGACGATACCATTAGTGACTGTTTACACAACATGAGTCAGGAGGGTGGTCCACAGACACATGCGTGTGTTAAAAAAGTGCAGCACTAGGATATTGGCATGTAGGGCTCACTATGAGCCTCAGTCCAGACACCTCAATGATCTGCATGATGCTACACAACAACGTAATGTGACAGAACATAAATCTATACACAGGTAGGGGTGTCACACAGAATTACTGTAACAGAGATAAATTGGGGCTTGGTGAGGTTCCTACCCTGAGGCTTAAACCTGAAGGTACAGGACCTTGTTAAGATAGTAACAGAACCTGATACACACACTGCACAGATCATTAGAAAGGCCCGTGCAACTGCTTACCCACGCAATTATCTGATCAGCCAGTCATGTGGGTGCTGCACAGTGCATACAATTATGCAGATGCAGGTTAGGAGCTCCAGTTAATGTTCACCCCAAACACCAGAATCTGGAAAATATGTGATCTTAGTGATTTCAACCACGAATGGAAACACCTTGGGTCAGAGAAAAATGGCCAGCCTGAATGTTTGGAGCTGACAGAAAGGCTATAGTAACTCAAGATGACCACTCTGTAAAATTGTGGTGGGCAGAACTGCATCTCTGAATGCACAGCATGACGAGGTGGACTACAACAGAAGAAGACCACATCAGGTTCCACTTGTGTCAGCCAAGAACAGAAAGCTGAGGGTGTAGTGGGCACAGCCTGGGCAGATGGATCTCAATTTCCGGTGAGGCACACAGTTATGGTGGGGGGTCAACAGCATGAATCCTGGCATACAACCTGCCTACTTTCAACAGTCCAGGCTGGTGGTGGTGTTGGTGGCTTGGTGGGGGCAACATTTTCTTGGCACAATTTCTGCCCATTAATACCAATCACACACCCTATTTGAGTATTGATCCTTTCATGTGCATTCCTTCCTGGCCACAATTTACCCATCTTTTAATGGCACCTTCCAGCATGATAATGCAGCATGTCACAGAGCAAACTGGTGTCATGAACATGACAAAGAGTTCAGTGTTCTTCAGTAGTCTTCCCAGTCACCGAATCTGAATCCAATTGAAACACCTTTGGGATGTAATAAAATGGAGATTGGCAGCATGAATGTTGCAGAAGTTGTCCACATGAACCAGAATCTCAAAGGAATGTTTCTAGCATCTTGTGCCATAATAAACTGAGCAAAAGGAGGCCCTGCCCAGTATTACTAGAGTAGGCCTAAGAATTTGCTGAGTGAGTGTATAAATATAGTATAGTACTGTATATATATTATGTATGTATACGAGGGTCTCCTCTTCAGATTTATTCCATTTAACACATGTATTCATTAAGAAATTCATTATACATAATTTAAATATGGACCAAGATGGAGTGAACACCTTAGTGCTTTCTGCGGCTGGTTCCTCACTCACTTTTAAACATAAAATGGCCCTAAGATGATGGGCTGATACGTCACGTTACATCCTGAACACCATCACCCTATTATATATAACACACACACACCTCACTGCGGCAGCACGGCGCCCCCAAACGGTCTCATCACACAGCCTGTTATGCGCCACTACTCTGGAGGTCGTATCAAAGAGAGTCCTTCTCAGAGTGAGAGGCGTCTTTTTGAAGCAGATCTTGCGCTGATCTCATTTAATGCACTCGTGTCGAGGTTCTCAGTCATTATTTGTACTGTATCATATTTCAAAAGCACTCCCGAGAATCCCTGGGAGCTGATGAATCTTATTTCGTATGTATGCCTATTCTATATTCACTGCGAGACGGGAAAGTGCATTGTGTGCTGAACCATGAATTATAAAAATTGATCCCTTTGTTATGTTGGTTGGGATGAAATTGAGAGATGCTCGTTTTTGCGCTTTGTGTTGCCTGACTCAGCCTCCCGGTGTCAGTTTGCATTTAGCTGCTTGAGCGTATTAAAGTTTCGCTCGTGCTTGTGATGTTCTTGCCAAGAGCGCTCCTGAAGCGATGTGCACCAGACTACGCTTTGTGGCAATTAGTTCAAAAAGTTGTCTTTTTAACTAACTTTTGATGCTTGTGGCTTTTAGGCTTTATTTCCATTTATTTTATTTTTTCTTTCCTGTACTGCCGCCTATCTATACGGGCATATAGAGAGCCACATGCTTTGGGGACGGCAGCCTTTTATTTATTAATCCGTGGCGGCCCGCACTTTTCACGCATCGATATCGGCCACTGGAAATATAAGAAGCCAAGCAGGGCGCTTTATCTTCAATAATGAAAAGCGTGCGGCCGACAGGACCTTTCGTGTCCTGCAGACCTCAAACTGTCACATTCGCAAAAGATCTGGACGAGCAGCGATTTTTAGCCTCAAGTCAGCATTTCTTAAAGCGTCTCAAGCTCTCAGAGGAAAAATAAAACTGTGAATCTTGATCCCGGAAAAATCCGTTTAATAGAGAGAGCGGCACCTGCGGGAATTGACACACTTCCCGTCTCAGCTGTCTCTCCCGAGTGTGTGCGCTCGTTCGTGAGTCTGCATGCAGGTATGTATAGGCCTACACTCTGTGGCCTACTGTGAAAATGACTTAAACTACAGCAGCCCAGCTGGCTGTGGACACCTCATTTTCACCGACTTGAGGCAGCTGGGGTGTCCTCACATTTCATAAGTGCCAAAGTCCCCCCAAACCGGTCTATATGGTATGTTACAATCAACAGCTCTTGAGTATACGAGGCAGTTGACATGCCCGATCGTTGGTTTGATATGTGCACTCCAAGGATGTGTAAAACAACATCTTTAAGCAAGAACACAAACATCTCAGATCCTAACACCTAACTGCACAGCCAAAGCATCCATCTAAAATTGATTGTTAAAGTACCCCTTAATTGTCATACAAGGAAAATACAGTTTCCCTACACTCTGGAAAAAAATAAAGCCACCAGAGAAGTGCACCAGAGCAGTGCCACCGGTGCAAAAGTCTTGGGTTCCCAAACGAACCATCCACATGAAGGTTCCAGAAAGAACATTTAATTATTTATAGTGGCAAGAAAAAGTATGTGAACCCTTTGGAATGACCTGCGTTATTTGGTCACACAATGTGATCTGATCTTCATCTAAGCCGCATGTGCAGAGAAAAACGCAACATGCTTACGCTAACAACACACACACAGACACATATAATCTGTCATGTCTTTGTGGAACATACCCATCAAAACATTCACAGTGTACTGTGGGAAGAAAAAAGTAAGTGAATCCTTAGATTTATTCAGTTTGAACCTCTTTAGACAGCACTAACCTCTTAACAAGCACTTTCAGGGCTGGAATAGGCCTGCACAACGTCCAGGAGGAATTCTGGACAATTCTCCCTTTCAGAACTGTTTTAGCTAGGCCACATTCTGGTGTGAAAGGCTCTCTTCTGCAACTGCAGAAGTCATATTTTCTTTTTCTCAAAACCATTTTGCAGTAGGTTTAAGTTCAGTGTTTAGGGTCACTGTGTCCTGCTGCATCACCCAAGGTCTACTGAGCTTCAGTGATTCAGGCAGACAGACACCCAGACATTAGGTATCTTGACAAGCTTTGGAATTTCCTTGAACTCCAAATTGGATTTTGTTCCATCTTAAATATATTAATGAACACAGTTTCTTCAAGCTGTCCTACGGTTTTCTAAAAACATCTATTTTTGCATAAAACCAGAAATGGAATCAGAAATTGGGACAGATTTAGAAACCATTATATCAGACAAATGACTTCGGCGGCCCTGGAATTAACTACTTTTATCTCCACTAGATGTTCTCAAAATCATACCACTCTCAAACCAACTTCAAACCTGTACTGCTAGGAGGTGGTAAATTGTAGTAGTAATAATAATAATAATAGTTTACATTTATATAGCCCTTTTCTCACTACTCAAAACACTTTACACAGTGAGTGGGGATCCACTTCAACCACCACTAATGTGCACCATCTACCTGGATGATGTAGCGGCAGCCATTTTTGCACCAGTGCTCTCACCACACAACTGTGAGGTGATGAAGTGGTGAAAGAGACAGCCAATTAGAGACAGAGGATGATTAGGGGGTCAGAATGACTAGGCATGGTGGGAGATTTAGTCGGGACATCTGCATACTTTGCACTCTTTATGAAGGATTACCAGGGATCTTTTATGACCACAGAGAGTCAGGACAACAGTTTTACACCTCATCTGAAGGATGGCACCATTTTTACAGCACAGTGTCCTGGTCACTGCACTGGGGCATTAGGGTACAGATTCAGACCAGAGGGTAAGCACCCCCTGTTGGCCTCACCAACACCTCTTCCAGCAGCAACACAAGCTTTTCCTAGATGGTCTCTCTTCCAGGTACCAGCCAGGCCCAAATATGCTTAGGGGTGACCCCTTTTGAAGTGCACATGGTATGGCACCAGGAATGTTTGAGAGATTGGGACTAGTGACATAGACGATAAACAAAGCAAAGACCATGTAATGTTGTGAAAACTCAACTTGCTTTTCACAGTAATCCTAAACCTTAGGTTCTTTGCTATACATATGCATAGACTTTAGTATTAAATAGCGCTTTTACATGGATATGATTGCCATGTCAGCCATAGTGTGTACAACTAGGGCACCAAGGTACATTCTTGTTCATATAGTGCCATTTCTCCCCAGACTCTGCTATGCCGAGACCCCAATGAAAGCATATCCTGTCTCCTCTGCTGACCTTGAATTAATGATGAGCTCTCAATTCCCTAAAGAGAAACCACAGGCAGAGTATCTGTGAAGGCAAACTGTTCTTCTAGTCAGTGTAACACCTGAAGCAGAAGCATAGGCTGAAGTGCAAGACAAAGTAGTCAAGCCATTTTTACTTAATTAGCACCAAAGTGCTGTACAGCAGGCCAAAACTTAAAGATCCATAAAACATACTAAAGCAGAGGACAATAAAAACAGTACATATACTGAACAACATAGTAAGAAAACAATCCAATGCACTGACAACAGAAACATAACCAAGCCAAGAAACATAAAAACAAGCCAAGCCGAGATCTAAGACTATGCGAATCAAAAGCCAGTGAATAACAATAAGTCAAAGTGTCCATAGATTGGGATAATCTGATATGTTGGGGAATTGGATCCTACAGCCTGGTCGCAGCAACAAAAAAAGCACAGTCACCTACCTAGGACTTTAAATGTGACCGTGGAATAAATGGCAGTTATTAGTTAGATGACCAAAGACACCTTGAAGGAGTGTAAGACTGTACATGCTAACCTGAATGACATTTCAAGGGGTGTGACAAAGAGGAAGGCTGCATTACGATTCTCCAAAAATTAAGTGAGCTGCATCGGTCGTCTTTATTATATGTCTTAAAGTGTGCCATCATTTATTAGTGAGACTCCTGTTCTATTGTGTGAAAAGAATCAAGCATTGTGCTCGCAATTGTCCCTTGTGAATGAGCCACAGAAATATGCCTTCTCTTGAGTTCCTTGCTGCGGCTGAAGTGTTTGTAAAAGGCAGAGAACTTTTTTCAAGAGAATGGAATTTGGACATTGCACTGATCTATTGAGAAGGGTGTGAGGTCTAGTATTGATTTCTGTGCAACATCAGGATTTTGAGGTTTGACTGACATTTTTGCCAGATGGTACGACAAGAGGGACTGAATTGGATGCAACAACCTGCTGCTTACACTCTGCCCATCTCCCCTGCTGGTGGTCCTGGCAGTAGCGCAGTAATTTTAACTGTGCAGCATGGGTGTAATTGGGGGGACAAAGCTCACTGGCTGTGTTTCACTGCTTATTGGTGCTCCGGCACCCGTTGCTTCACAGGAGTCTCCAATCCCCCCCAACCTCTCGATCATTGATGGTGGCATTTGATATTTTGCAGAATATCCCAACCCCCTGATTATAATTCAAGTTTTTAAGCTTCATGGGGAATGCATTTATAAGATTATTGAGATTTATAAAGGTAAATTGCTTAATTGATATTTTCATTTTATGCTTCAAGATAAAAGCTACTTTTTGAGTTTAATTTGTTCCACCGCAGTAATGTATGTAGTTCAATTTGTGGTTCAAAAATGAATAATCTGACTTCATCTTCAAATGTGATACACCTTTTGCAGGGTGTGCAACATAAATCAAACATTTTCTAGGAGTGCGGGGCATAGAAAAGGTTGGGAATCCCTGCTGTAGAAGATCTGAGATATACTGTGGATCCAAACCACATAAGAGTTTAGAAACAAACAACAAAACTTTGAACTGGCTTCTAAATTTTACCGGTAGCCAGTGTAGTGTGGCCAGCTCTGAGGTAATAGGACCTCTTGTCTTTGTGCATGTTGAAAGCCTTGTCACTGCATTTTAAACAAGTTATAGATGCTATAAGGGAGTTTGTGTCAGCCCCAGGGTCAGAGAATTACAGTAGTCCTATCTGGATGAGATAAACGCATGTGTGACTGTCTCAAAGTCCCAAGGTGTGAGACATGGCTTCAGTCTGGCAATGGACCTTCATATAAGCTTCCCTTCACAACTGCACTTGTTGTCAAATTTCAATGAACTGTTAAACACCAAGATTGTTAACATGTGTGCTGATATTTTCAGACAGGGTCCCAAACTGATCTTTAAGGTTTACAATGGTACCAGGGGGAGGGGACCAAACATATTATTTCAGTTTTGCGCTCATTAAGTAGGAGGAAGTTAAACTCCATCCAGTTTTTTGCAACTTAAACCAGTTAGAAAGAGCTCGCCTGACCTAGATGTGCTTCCTGGGTTCAGTGTTATGGCACTTAAAGTACTTATGGACCTGGCATAAAGGAATCTGTTCCACCTCATCCAGTTGAGTCAGAGTCAAGACAGCAGAAGGACAATGCTTGCCTGAGGCGTGCCCAATTATATGGATTTTGTTGTAGAAACTGTGACCTTGCAGGGGGCTCATTTTTCACATTGTCCACAGACGTGGAAAAATTTGTTGGTATCCCTCCATAAAGAAAGAAGGACCCACAATTTGTCTCTGAAATAACTTGAAACTGACAAAAGTCATGGGCACCCACCATTGTTAATTCCTTATTTAACAAAAATTAGGCTTTTCTTTAGATTTTTAATTCAATATTTTAAATAATAACACGAAAGACAATGACATGGACAAAAATGAAGGGACCTTTCACCTAATATTTTGTTTCACAACCTTTAGAGTTTGCAATCACTGCACACAAGCAATTTCTGGAACTCTCCGTGAGACTTCTGCACCTGTCCACAGGTCGTTTGGCCCACTGGTCCTGAGCAAACTGCTCTAGCTGGGTCAGGTTTGAAGGGGGTCTTTTGTAGACTGCATGTCTCTGTTCTTGCCATAGATGTTTGATGGGATTCAAATCAGGGCTCATAAAAAGCCATTTCAGAATAGTCCAATGTTTGTTTCTTTGACATTCTTGGGTGCTTTTAGCTGTGTGTTTTGGCTCCTTATCTTGTTGGAGGATTCATGAGACCTGCAACTGGGACAGAGCTTTCTGACACTGGCCAGGGTGTTTTTCTCCAGCATGTCTTAATACTCTTAAGATTTCATTGTCCCCTGCATAGACTCAAGGCACCCCGTGCCACACACAGCAAAGCAGTCACAAACCATAAGTGAGCCTCTTCTCTTTTCAAGTTGTCCTTGGCTTTTTATCTGCCATTCTCACTATTCTTCTGCCCATTCTAGGGTCAGTTTTCCTCTTGCACCTACGTCCTGGGAGGTTTGCTACAGCCTCATGGACCTTCAACTTCATAATATTTGCAAGTGTTTTCATTGGAGATGATCTTCTAGCCTTTCCCTTTAACATGCTTGTGTGTCATTTTCTTTCTGATCTTCTCAGAGAAGCCTCCCCTTTGTATTCTCTGGTCCATGTTCAGTGTGAGACACACAAAGACACCAAAAGGCAGTGAGACGACTGTTCTCCATTTAAATTGGCTGAATGACTGCGCGATTAGGGATGTGTGTAATAAGAATTCAAAAAAGCAGCTAGTTTGAAAAATGACTCAAATCCAGTTATTTATGAACTTTTCTAGGGGTCCCAACAAATGTATCCAGGCCATTTTAGAAGATCTTTGTACAATAAGTAATACTTGATCTCTTTTCAAATTTGCTTTGCTTTACTCAATGCAATGTCAAAGGCATGCAGATACTTTTCAGGAGGCATGCGGCTCTTTTTCCAATGAGCTGTAAAGGACTCAACAAATCTGTCCATCAACCAACCCTGGACAGGGTGCTGGTCCATTGCAGGCCCCACTCATGCATTGAAAATGGAGCTGGGATTAACACCAGAGCCAGCATTACTTGCCACTACAGCACCATACTGCTCTATCCTCAAGTTCAGTTCACTTTATTCTTGTATAATTTCCCTCACTGAGTATAAGCTGAGAGTATTTACAACTATATGTAAATTATGAAACCATTTATATACTATACATAAACACATGCATTACATTTAGCACACAGTAAAACAGAATGAATCTCAATGATTACCATAAACAATCAAAACAATATGAAGTCCATTAACATTGTAATTGTGATCTCGCTAGTCTGCAACAGTGGAAAGGGAACCTAAACCTTCAATCAACAGAATTATTGGAGAAAATAAGCCTCTGGGGGTCTGTGGCCAGTTATAACAAACACCACTCTGATGACCTTGGCCAGTTGGCTGTACCCCCTCCCCATTCCTATGAAATTATACATGCTGGACAGTCTAATAAGAAGCAGATTGATTCCAGTTATCTTTAAATCCCTAGGCTCCCAATATGTCCGAGGTCACTTACCATAGACAGGAGTGGTAGCTCGTCAAAGCAAAAGTGGCAGCCACTGGATAAAGAGAAGAGAAAAAGAACAGATCAGGGCCAGGAAAAGAATGGCTTTATATTACTACATGTCTATAAACATGAATTGGTGTCTTTCTAGTATTGCGTCTTTTCTTCTTCTCTACTAAAAAGTATGCATGCATACTTTGTACAGGAACATTCTTAAAAGGTTGAACTGCTTTAGTCCAACCAACACATGAGAAAAGCACTTCATAATACGTCAGCATCCAACCTAGTTACTGTAAGTACTGTATGACTGGGCTTTGCTGCTGCGTCTTTGATGAGAAAAGAAAGGTTTGATTTGAAACTCAAAGTTTACACAGCCACCAAGCTTGTAGAAATTTAACCATCGTGTCTATCAGAGCTTGTTAAAGAGACACCCCATTCCTTAACCATGGGTATTAATATGTCATTGTCCCCTCCTCTGCAGCTATAGCAGCCTCCACTCTTAATTCCACAAGATTTTGAAGGTCGTCTTTGGGAATTTGATCCCATTTAGCCAAAAAGAGTACCTGTGAGATCAGATCCTTTTGTTGGATGAGAAGACCGGGCTCGTCAATTAATCCCAAAAGTGTTGAATAGGACTGAGGTCAAGGCTCTGTGCAGACTCCTCAAGCTCCTCCATGTCTCTATGGACTTGAATTTGTGCACAGGAGTACAGTCACAAATCCTGGATCACAAAACGCCCTTCCCCAAACTGTTGCTACAAAGTTGGAAACACAGAACAGTCTAAAGTGCCCCTGTATGAGGTAGCATTAACAGTACCCTTCACTGGAACCAAGGGGTCATGCCCACACCCTGCCACTATCTCTCCTTCATCAATCTTTACAATAGGCACTATGCAGCCCAGAAGATAGTGTTCTCCTGGCATCCACCAAACCCACGTTGGTCCATCAGACAGCCAGATTTAGAGTATGGCCAGATCTGCCAGATAGTGAAGTGTGGATCATCACTCCTGAGAGCAGCTTTCCACTGTTCCAGAGTCCAATCGAGGGTGGTGTGTTTTACAACACTCCAGCCAATGCTTGGCATTACGCTTAATGATTTTAGGCTTCTGTGCAGCTGTTTGGCCTTGGAAACCCATTTCCTGAAGCTCCTTGCACACAGTTCTTGTGATGATGATGATGCTTCCAGAGGCAGTTTAAAACTCAGTTGTGAGTGAGGCCACAGAAGACAAGTCACTTTTTAATACAGTGCACTTAATGCTGCCATGCTGTGTGAGTTTGTATGGTTCACCACTCTGTGGCTGAGTTGTTGTTGCTCCTCAATGCTTCCATCTCACAATAATAGCATTTACAGTTGAGCGGGGCAGAAATTTCACATACTGACTTGTGGCAAAGGTGGCATCCTATGACAATGCAACATTTAAAGTCACTGAGCTCTTCAGTATCACCCTGTGTCTGTTAATGAAGATCGCATGGGTGTGTTTGATTTGATGCACCCGTTAACAATGAAACACCTGAACTCAATCATTTTTTTTACCACAAACATTTAGCAATACGGTTTACATCTATGTCTGGTTACAGAGAAAGATGGGACATATGACATATACATACATTGGTTGTATTGTAATTTAAAAAATAGTAGAACATTTTACTTTGAATAGTAAAGGATTAATTAATGTAATGATTGCTGTTTGATTTCCCATCCACGTTGTAATCTTCACCCTTGTAGGCCTTCCGCAGTAAGAATACTAAACTCTAAAGAAACATAACAATTTAGAGGGCAGCCAGATCTGTATAACTACTAGAATTAAAAATTCTTATAGCTCTGGGGATAAAATAGTTCTTAAATATATTGCTGTTGAGCTTTGACAACTGAAATCTGAAGCCTGATGGCAATAAATGTAGAAAACAAGATGGCTGCTGTTACACAGAATCAGGTTAGCCGTCTTTCTAACTCAGTAAGGGAGGGCTGCTCCATATAAATACAGACATGGACAAATTTCTTTGTCCCCTTAGAGAAGGAGGAGGTTGGGAGCATGCGCCGATAGCAGCTCACTGAAGAAGTGAGTCAATGAAAATCAATTGTCTCCTGTGTAGCTGCATTCCTTTGATATGCCATCGAGTAAAGCAAAGCAAGTGTGAAAAGAGATCACGTGTTACTTATTCTGCAAGAATATTTAAAATGGTCCTGACACATTGTTGGGACCCCTAAAAATGATCCTAAATAATTGGATTCGAGGGATTTTGCAAACTTTTCTTAAATTTGTATTACACACTTCTCAAATCGTGCAATCAGTCATTCAGCCAATTTATATACAGAAAAGTCATCACTCTGCTGTTTGGTGTCATTGTGTGTCCTGCACTGAACATGGACCATAGAAAGCTGAGGAATGAATTGTCTGATCAGAAAGAAATTAATAGACAAGCAAATGCTAGATATATTATTAAGACGTTTAAGGTCCAAGGGGCTGTAGCTAAACCCCCCCTGGACGCAGCCACAACAGGAAAAATCAACCCCAAAATGGGCAGAAGGACAGTGGGAATGGTGGACAAATAGCCAAGGACAACTTCCAAAAAGATACAAGCTGAATTGCAAGGTCAAGGTCCATTAGTGTCTGATCGCTATTTGAGTGACAATGGACTCAATGGAAGAAGGACTCTATATACAAAAGCCAGATTTGAATGTCCTAAAATGCATATTGACAAGGCACAGTGCTTCTGGGAGAATGTCCTTTGGATAGTTGAGACACAACTGAATAGAACACCAGACCAGACCTACTGTGAAACATGGAGGAGGCTCACTTACATTTTGGGGTCGCTTTGCTGCGTCTGGTACGGGATGGCTCGAGTCTGTGCAGGAAACAATGAAATCTCAAGACTATCGAGACATGCTGGAGCAAAACACCCTGCCCAGTGTCAGAAAGCTCTGCCTCAGTTTCAGGTCATGAATCCTAAAACAGGATAATGAGTTGAAACACACAGTTGAAAAGCCCCCAAGAAGGACGAAGTACAAAACATTGAACTATTCTGAAATGGGTTTCTATGGGACCTAATTTGAAACCCATTGAACTTCTATGGAAAGAACTGTAACATGCAGTTTGAATAAGACTCCTGTCAAACCTGACCCAGCTGGAGCAGTATGCTCAGGAATAGTGGGCCAAACGAGTGCACAAGTCTCACTGAGAGCTCCAGGAATTTATTGTTTACAGTGATTGCAAACTCTAAAGGTTGTTCAACCAAATATTAGGTGACAGTTCCCATCATTTGTGTCCATTTGTGTTATCACTCCAAATGAGGCCTCACCAATGTGTTATAAAGCTTAAGCCTAACCTCCTTGGACTTGTACTCCACACATCAGGGCGCTATATAACCTCAAATTCTGTTAGCCTTCTTAATGGCTTCTGAACACTGCCTGACAATTGATAGAGTTTAGTCCACTACGACTTCTAAATCCTTCACATAAAGTGTACTTTCAATTTTCAGACCCACACATCCCCAATCTGTAGTCAAAACTCTCATTTTAACTTCCTGCATATAACACTATTTACTTAAATTATATTTCATCTGCCACAAATTTGCCCAAGCCTGCATGTTGTCCAAATTCCTCTTTAAATGATTCAACAGATTCTCGATTATCTGCCAGTCCTCTTAGCTTGGTATCACCTACAAACATAGCCAGCTTGTCACTTATATTCCTATCAAAATCAGTTATATACTGTATATTAAGAATAGCAGCGGCCTCCGCACTGACCCCTGCTGGACACCACTCTTAATATCACCCAGTTCTGATGAGGTTCCTCACACCATCTCTCTCTGTTTCTTGTGTTTTAGCCAATTCTGCACCCATCTACACACAACACCCTAAACTCTCACTTGCTTTAGTTTAATACCCCAGCTCTCATATGGCACTTTATCAAATGCTTTCTGATGACTCTGCTTGTGTTGGAGTGTACTCTGTCTTTTACTACATGCTCCTTTGTCCATGCTATGGTGTTATACTTCCTCAGCTTGCTGTTAGGCTCTTTGCTGTTTCCTCTGCTACTCCATAGGCAAAAGAGTGAAGGTGCTGAAGTTCTCTTCTTGTAGTAATGGTTGCTTCTCATTTTTCTCAGATTGGGTTCAGTCACTGGCATAGTGCTTGGCTTGGCAGAGTTGATCTTAGATCTAGTTCAGCTGTGAGCTCTTTGCTCCACAGAGTAGATATCTTCTCACCCCAAAGACAGTGGTTCCTCTGCTTTCAGCTCACAGAGAGAACAGATTGCCTTCATTCAGCTGCCCCCCCAAAGACAGTGGATTACCAGCTTTTAGCTCCTTATAAAGACAGAAGGGATTAATGCAGCTAATTTTGAAGGAAGATTTAACCTGCAATTATTGGGTGATAATCACTTGCAGTTACTGATCCAATGCCCACTTAGAGGTGTGTTATTTTGTCCATCACATCTGGCCAGAGTTCACTTTTCAGTTACAAGCCTAAGATTAATGTTTATTTGGGTGTCTTTTGTCTGAAGGGGTCTCTGCAGAGGTGTCAGCTCAACTGTGATTTACACCTTTGTTATCAGATGAAGTAAAGGCCTCACCAAAGTGTTGGTAGGGCTGAGTTCAGCCATTCACTTTGCAATGTAGGCAAGGAGCGAGCAGCCGAGTTTCGGCACCCCTGTTAAATCTGCTCTATTAACAGGCCTTGTGGGCCACTAAAAGTCTAGCAAAATGAGCACTACCCACTTTGTCCTTCAGTGGACAGCTCTGAAAATGTGAATAAATCCCTCCTCTGGGCCAGACAGAACACAGAAAGCATTTAGTTATAATGGTAAAACCAAAACTAAGCAGATGCATCTTTTAATCTCACACAGTTTTTTTTCTTGTGGGAAAACACAAACGTGTTATCTTTCTTTTGCTGCCGGTTGATACAGCCTGTGATTTACATCACATCTCCTGTGTCCCAAGTGAGGCACCTGTCAGTGCAAATATGGGAGTTACTGAACTCTATATATAAAGTACTGTGCTAGTGGATGGAGCTAACCATAGAAAAGCACAAGAATCAGAAGAATACTTCACTCAAAAATGACACATATCACACGTTACCAAGTGTCTTGTAGTAAAATCCAGGAAAAAACTTTAATCTCATGTTTTCACGTAGAATGAAGATTTAAAAAGTCGATGACAATGCTGATAATGCAAGATAGTGCTGTACAATGGAAAATAGTGTGAAAAATGTTCAAGGGAAAAAAAAAAATCTTATGTTACCGCTTATGTTATCAATGCCGCTTATTGCACAAGTCAGTTACCCAGTCATTTGATCCCCGCATGCAAAACACAGGCATTTTTTTTGTAAATAATATTATATGAATGTTTCTGGAAAGATCAATGCATGTCGTACACAGGAAACACAAGTCACATGGAACTCAGTTTTTGAACTGAAGAGCTCCTCCCTCATTCATTGGTCAAGAGTCCTCCCTTCAATTAAAAAAGTCACACAGTTCCTAATGACTGAGTTTAAGGTTACACTCACACTACCATGTTTCCTTTTAAAAATGCAGACATTAGTGACCATTTTCACCTTTTGTCCACACAACCCATGTGTTTTTAACCCTTGAAGACCCCAAAAACAGAGACTTAACATGCAAGTGATGCAGTGTGTCAAGAAACCATACCCCCCTGGCCCATCAAAAGCTCTGTCTAAAAGTTGAACTGGGCGACTAGAGCATTGGGTTCCACACCCAGACCACAGGGTGAGCGCTCCCTGCTAATCACACCAACATCTTTTCCAGCAGCAACTCAAGCTTTTCCTAGATGGTCTCCTATCCAAGTACTGATTGGGCCCACGAGACAATGGCCTGCAACAAGTAGCCAAATCTGTCAAAGTCTCAACACCAGGGACAATGACAAGATATCTGGAACTGTAAGGTGAACCTTAAGGGCCCAAAGGTCACCAGTGCATTTATGTCTCTCACCAATTAGGCCAGGAATGAGAGATGGATAATCTGGTTATTCCAGCAAGTAAGAATCTAGACAAGTGTGAAAATGGAGAATGTTAAAAATGCAAACCCTAATCATGCTCGGATTGGATGGTGCTTAATACATGGCACTTCCCTGACTGGATCCTTCTTGTTAAAATGTCTCATTCCCTGATTGGTCGCCCTTCACGAAAGAAAGCGATGTTCTAACATGGCAGACACAGTGTAGTAGTTTTGCACGGTATTTGCTGTATAGCTTACATATATGAATATAAATTGTGTTTTGTACATGAATGCTGCATACATATGCAAAAGGCAAATAATTACCTGTCGTTACAATTTTGCAATAAATTTCATGGCTTGTAGCATTACACCAGAAAAATCAAAATTCCTTCAAGGATTTTTCTCCCAACACACACATGTGCAACATAGGAGAACTGCTACATCATATGAATTTTCAGTCATTTTAGAGTAGGCAGAGATACTTTAATAAGTGATGTGAAAATGCTTGTGTGGACAAAGATTGTTATGAAAATGTAGTAGTGTGGACTTAGCCAAAGAACTACTGGTGTTGTGCATTGGGAAAGAGATCCAAACCACAAAGTTGCAGGCTTAATCCCCCGCCTGTGATCACTTTGTGAGCCTGAGCAGGTCGGCTAATCTTACTGAGCTCCTGGTGCAAATATGAAACGTAAAAAGTTGTAAAATGCATCTGTGCCTTTAAATTGCATGGGGATGGTGGTCACTATATGAATGTGCCACAGTATGTAAAATAAAAAGTTGTTGGTAGAAATATGGAAATATTTGTACTTAACACATTACAGCTGTACAAAGAGGTGTCGCACAAGCAAGAATTTCATTTACACCCTGTACACAATAATGACTCCATGTATAAAACTGATTTATCTGGAGCCCTGACACCCTGGCCCAAACTCTCTGGATATTAAGTGTTCTGCAGCTGAAGCTGAGAGAGTTCACTGCTTTACAAACATCTACCACCTCCACCACCTTCCTCAGCAGTAATATGTTATGAGAATGGAACTGAATGTATGGTATCACAGCAGGCACAATTTAAAGATGCTTATGGAAAAAATATCTTTTATTAAGCGCAGGAAAAGCCATCTCATACATTGCTTTTTGGCAGACTTCCACCTTTCTTCAGAGTTTACGCTCTCTTTTCTAATAGGTGTCTTTTATGTAAGGGTCAACTAATCAGGTAAAGAAACATTTAAAAAACTCGAGTATGCCACTTCACCTCTCTGGTTGCTTGATTTAGAAATACCCAAACAAAGCCAAGCGCAGCTCTTCAGGAGATCCATGTGGGAGGCAATGACAGTCCTGGCTACAAACTGATCCTTACCAATTCAGCCAAATTTTATTACCCACTTTGTCTTATTTAGGATTTCTGGTAGGCAGAGATCATCCCATCCTCAAAAGGTACAAGGCAAGAGTACCAGACTACTAACACAAACTCACAGCAGGGCAAATCAGAGCAGCCAGTCAGCACAATGCAGTGTATTTAGATGTTAGAAAAACACAAAGAAAATACAGACTCCTTTCCTCAAGCACTGTGAGAGATGGCAGCAGCAGCACCTGCTATTAAGCGTGACCCATGTAATTGTTATGATGCAGGCAGAACTCATTTTGCATGCAGTTCTCAAGCCACAGGGATTGTCTATGACCATCAATTTATGAACCAAATCTGTCAGTCACACTCACCCCTTATTAAGGAGTCTTCAATTTCCAAACAGTTTCCTTATAACAAAGTATCTCTTGCCTTTACAGGTTATCCATATTACAGGACGATTACGGATCAGGATGTCCCTGACCCATGGACGCAACGTCCCTAATCAAATAATGGGCATGGTGGTTGTGGCCCACGCGCTGCCTCCTCCCACAATCAATGAAGTGAGAATCGACTGCCAGATGTTTGTCACTCGAGTAAATATGGATCTCAATATTGTTTACTGTGAAAATAGGTAAGATGGATGTTTTTTTATTAGCATTTACCATTTCAAGTGTCCTCACTGGACACCACAGAAAATCAGAAAAGGGATACTGTAGGTGATACTGCAGCCTTTAAGATGAATGGAGATACACTGAAAAAGTTGAAGAAAATGAAAATGAAGATCAGGGTGAAGACCAGGAGGGAGCAAAGAAGGTTAGGAGTATGCTAAGGTAGTCAGCAGAGGATTTATGATGTTTGAGACAGAGTGACATTTCTCATGTTACTGAGATTTATTTGTGTAGCCTTCTTGGTTGTCAGTTGAACTGAGACAAGGCATACCAATAGTGTGGGCCAACAACACAAAGACAAAGGTACAGGAGACTATCCTCACTGGCCTAAAATGAGGACATGAGGCAACGTTTCAAGCCCACTCAGTTCTCGATGTACTGCTTAAAGGAATACGCCCTCCAAAAATAATATTTTTCTTCTGTTACTTATCCCATGTAGTTTGTAGTGATGGCTGAGAAAAAAAGTTTTAACCTCATGTTTTTATCCAGAATAAAGATAGCAAAGTTTTTGATATAACAGGGGCCAATTGTAACTGACGCTACACAAGAGCAAACAGTATCAAAAATGTCTGTGAAAAAATCTCATGTTACTCATGTTGCATAGCCCACACATTAAGTCTTCCACTCGTGGGCTGACAACGTCCCAAACGCATGTATTTTTACTAAAATATTGTGAAATAAACCACTTCCAGGAAACGCTGTCATGAGCAAAAGTGGAACGTGCCCAGGTATTTGAATTTAATTAATTTGAATCAAACCTACATGGTGTAAGTAACATAAAAAATATAACTTTTGGGTGGAGTATTACTTTATAGCACTTCCAGTTGAACGCTGTAATATCAATTACACCACTGAGTCAAAGCCATATTCTTTCAGTGAATGCCAGGCTTCTTTATATGTGAAGTGACTTATGAATACATAATGTACAGGTGCTGGTCATAAAATTAGAATATCATGACAAAGTTGATTTATTTCAGTAATTCCATTCAAAAAGTGAAACTTGTATATTAGATTCATTCATTACACACAGACTGATGTTTAATCAAATGTTTATTTCTTTTAATGTTGATGATTATAACTGACAACTAATGAAAGTCCCAAATTCAGTGTCTCGGAAAATTAGAATATTGTGAAAAGGTTCAATATTAAAGACAACTTGTGCCACACTCTAATCAGCTAATTAACTCAAAACACCTGCAAAAGCCTTTAAATGGTCTCTCAGTCTAGTTCTGTAGGCTACACAATCATGGGGAAGACTGCTGACTTGACAGTTGTCCAAAAGATGACCATTGACACCTTGCACAAGGAGGGCAAGACACAAAAGGTCATTGCTAAAGAGGCTGGCTGTTCACAGAGCTCTGTGTCCAAGCACATTAATAGAGAGGCGAAGGGAAGGACAAGATGTGGTAGAAAAAAGTGTACAAGCAATAGGGATAACCGCACCCTGGAGAGGATTGGGAAACAAAAATGTGGGGGAGATTCACAAAGAGTGGACTGCAGCTGGAGTCAGTGCTTCAAGAACCACCACGCACAGACGTATGCAAGACATGGGTTTCAGCTGTCGCATTCCTTGTGTCAAGCCACTCTTGAACAAGAGACTGCTGCTGAGTGGCCCAAAGTTATGTTCTCTGATGAAAGTAAATTTTGCATTTCCTTTGGAAATCAAGGTCCCAGAGTCTGGAGGAAGAGAGGAGAGGCACAGAATCCATGTTGCGTGAGGTCCAGTGTAAAGTTTCCACAGTCAGTGATGGTTTGGGGTGCCATGTCATCTGCTGGTGTTGGTCCATTGTGTTTTCTGAGGTCCAAGGTCAATGCAGCCGTCTACCAGGAAGTTTTAGAGCACTTCATGCTTCCTGCTGCTGACGAACTTTATGGAGATGCAGATTTCATTTTCCAACAGGACCTGGCACCTGCACACAGTGCCAAAGCTACCAGTACCTGGTTTAAGGACCATGGTATCCCTGTTCTTGATTGGCCAGCAAACTCGCCTGACCTTAACCCCATAGAAAATTTATGGGGTATTGTGAAGAGGAAGATGCAATACGCCAGACCCAACAATTCAGAAGAGCTGAAGGCCACTATCAGAGCAACATGGGCTCTCATAACACCTGAGCAGTGCCACAGACTGATCGACTCCATGCCACGCCGCATTGCTGCAGTAATCCAGGCCAAAGGAGCCCCAACTAAATATTGAGTGCTGTACATGCTCATACTTTTCATGTTCATACCTTTTAGTTGGCCAACATTTCTAAAAATCCTTTTTTTGCATTGGTCTTAATTGATATTCTAATTTTCCGAGATACTGAATTTGGGACTTTCATTAGTTATCAGTTATAATCATCAACATTGAATGAAATAAACACTTGAAATACATCAGTCTGTGTGTAATGAATGAATCTAATATACAAGTTTCACTTTTTGAATGGAATTACTGAAATACATCAACTTTGTCATGATATTCTAATTTTATGACCAGCACCTGTACATATTAGTGGGCAGAAGTTCAACCATGTTTGCTGTTATTTTAGTAGCAATGTAAAGTGTACTGTATGTATAAAATGCTAGATAGACAGATACTGTAGAAAAGAGTAACTTGCACAGTCCCAAAAATTGTTGGGGTGCCAGCACAGACGCCCTTTTTTAATTTCAAGGCTACAGAAATGTCAGTAACATTCAAAGAAATAAACAGGAGAACAGGGGCACTAGAACACAAATAGCTGTCAAGCAGAAATTCCAAAATAAGCAATCTGACTGGGACCTCAAGTGAGACACCTCCTTCCAGAGAAGTCTGCTTTTATAAACTCCGAATCAGAAGGGGCGGAACTTATAAAGGTAATGGGGACGTGGTTTGTCAGGCTCCTGGGACGACATCTCTGAACTGTGGAAGAAAGAGACAGAACATTTAATGACAATGCCCCCTCTGGCCTCAAGGTGGTACCACATAAGTGATCAGAGCCTGCAAGGTGATCCTCATACATGCATGCATGTCGATCAATCAATAGATAGAAAGATTGATAATCATTTTCTATCACACTTAATTCCTGAACAGGGCCACGGGGGTGCTTGAGCCTATCTCAGCTAACAAAGGGCACAAGGCAGGAACAATCCCCTGAACAGAGACGGACAGATTTTTAATTCCATATTAAAGAACAGAACGGTGACCGCAGTTATACATCAAATTAAATGTATGAAACAAAACTGAAAATCTTTGCAGAAACAAAAAGAAGAAACATTTCCAAACAAACTAATTTCTGAAAAGACGCCCCCATCACCAGTCCATTAATTATTCCTCTCTTATCCACAGTGCACATAACACTTCCCCATCACCCCATATCAATTTAAGTGTTGATGTGATCAATAAGTTCATAATATGCTAATTCTGTTTTAATCTGATTTTAACGGAGACCTGAAACATTAGGATAGATCAGGGGTGGGCAGATTCAGTCCTGGAGGGCCGCAGTGGTTGCAGGTTTTTGTTCCAACCTAGTTGCTTAATTAAAAACCAATCCTTGTCAATTATTTAATTGCATGGCTTGCTAGTGCTTTAACTCTGCCATGTCAGGTCATTCCCATATCGTAGATTTATTTTCCTTTCTAAGGATATCATCCAAATGATTTGAAGTCTAAAACAGATGAGTAATTCTCAGTGCTTCACTTTTTTCTCTTCACTTTCCTTCCAAGTATTTAATTAAACCAAATAGTGTGTGATAAATACACACAGGTGTAAATGGAAACAAGCTAAATGGAGAAATGCTGGTCTCTTTTGTCATTTGCATGGTATTGCTAATTAGGAGCAATTAAAAACCAAGAATACAGCTGTTTAAGACTAAAATAAGCAATAAGGGTTCAAAATCTTAACAAGCGAGACAACTAAAGTGAAGCTGAAGTGTTACTTGAGCAATAAGGGCTTCTTATTAAGCAATTGGGTTGGAGCAAAAACCTGCAGCCACTGCGGCCCTCTAGGACTGAATCTGCCCACCCCTGGGATAGATGAATGGATAGATAGATAGACAGACAGATATGAAAGGCACTATATGATAGATATCGCATTTTACTCACCACCACCACCACCCCTTTAAAGTCTGAGCTCACATTACTTTGGGCATAGCCTTCCGATTATCCGCAGCCTTACTGGTATGGTATATTGGGTATTGGTATCTTATATCTGTTTCCATGAATTAATCTTACATGTGCATTATTTTCCCTCCGGGATGGTGTAGATGCTGACCACTCAGACTAAGTCATCTGCCTATGGGCTTTTGCTCCCAGCGTAGGGACCCCAGCTGAATGTCAGCAGGTAGACTACGTAGCAGTTGCTCCGCTGCTCTCCTCCCTGCTAAAATGTTGTCCACACACTCACTGTGGATTCAGTTAGGGTTACACCAAAAGGTCTGATGCCTCCTAACTGTCTCAACTAGTGGCCTCTTAGATAACTCAGTTGCCTAATCAGTGGCAGTCTGAGTCTCCCATACAGGGTACAAGGACCCACTAATGGATGACTTTCGCTATTTCTGTAACCTGTATTGTTTATCAAGACATGTTGTGCTAAACCCCTACAACTGGACATAAGGTTTTACTGCAGTAGTTCCACGGCCTCCAGTTTAGTTTTTCTGTTATGACTCCTGGATTCTTTTTGTGCTGCATGTTGCATTATGATTTTATGTAAAAGGGTGCTAGTGGGGTGGATGGGGAGTTGAATAGTATTCCCATCTTGTTTCACTAAGCTTTGTCTTTCCCTTGTGCAGAATTAGTGATTACATGGATCTGACTCCTGTAGACATCGTGGGCAAGAGATGCTATCAATTCATTCATGCTGAAGACGTGGAGGGGATCAGACACAGCCATTTAGACCGTGAGTACCTAGTACTGCACATTCTTATTGGCTACTGGAGGACAGCTTATTCATGCACCTTGAAGAATGGATTTTGAAACTAAAATCTTATTATGGCAGTAGAGTGAATGGAGCTGCGCTCAAAGAGCAAATTAAATAGGCTGCTGAATTGAAATCATAGTGGAGGAAAAAAAAAAAAAAAAGCATAAAATATTAAAGTTGCACTTGTCGCCGCTCACGTTCCACAAGACAAAGTGAGTGTTTGGCATATTAGCCATGTATGCGGTGCTTAACTCTTTGATGCCAGGCTCATACTGTCCTACAGTACACTTGTGCTAGTGCCACCTCACCATGTCACTTGCTTTCTGTTGTTACTCTGGGCATCTTTTAAAAACAGTAGGATGTTTCTCGATGATACAGATACATTGCCCACCAATCCTGGCCCCTAATCACTCCCTGTCTCTAACTGGGTAACTCTCTCTCTCACACTTTCACAACCTAATAACTAATGTGTGGTAGGCATACTGATACAAGAATGGAATGGCTTTTTGGAATGACATTTGTTTGTCATGCTAGGATTAGTGTTTTTAAGGGGGAGATCATTTTGGAGACTAGAATGTAAGCTAGAAAGCTTAAATGTTTGTAAGTTATTGCATTTTATTTCCTGAACACACTGCTTTGTGTACATTTTATTAAGACAGCAACAAAGCTAAATGCAGGTCCACAATCCTTCCTTTGTAAGTCCAAAAATTTGAAGATCAAAAATTCCTTTGCCATTTTTTAAGCTGAACATGTACAGTGTCAGTAATGTAAGCTGGTGTACAAATGTGTTCAGTGGCACTTGTTTTGAGCCTCACTATGTCATAATTTGGAGTCTGGAGTCTCAAGACCATGACCAGAAAGAGCCTTCTAAAGGCTCGTCAGGCCAGGCCAGGCCTCATTTGATGTGAGAAAGGCTGTCGGGGATTACTGCTACTGACTGAAAAGGGTTAGATAATAACATTAACTAGAACTGTAGTTGGTGACAGATAAAAGGTCAGAACCAGGAGAACAAAATATATAGAGTAAACAAAGCAGAGGGGCAAAATCACAAATCAAAGTCCATCCATCCGTCCATTTTCCAACCCGCTGAATCCAAACACAGGGTCACGGGGGTCTGCTGGAGCCAATCCCAGCCAACACAGGGCACAAGGCAGGGAACCAATCCTGGGCAGGGTGCCAACCCACCGCAGGACACACACACACACACACCAAGCACACACTAGGGCCAATTTAGAATCGCCAATCCACCTAACCTGCATGTCTTTGGACTGTGGGAGGAAACCGGAGCGCCCGGAGTAAACCCACGCAGACACGGGGAGAACATGCAAACTCGGACCCGGAAAGCGAACCCGGGTCTCCTAACTGCGAGGCAGCAGCGCTACCACTGCGCCACCGTGCCACCCACAAATCAAAGTCAAGTTCAAAAAAAAGAGAATTACAAAACCTGAAACAAACCTAGTACAGTGCTTGGTCAAGCTGAAAAGCAAACTAACTGACACTAATAGATTGGTGTTTCTTATCCAACTGAAAGAAACTTTATACTTGCACCACAGCCATATTTACACTGTGCATCCAGTGACAGCACTGAAGTGACAAATGGTCATTTGAGCTATCAATCATGGTGCAAAAATAAACAAAATTAAATAAATCATTTTGTGTATTTAATAACCTGCCTAGAGCAGGCCTCTCCACAAACGGCTTAACTCCAACTATAATGGCCTGTTGCAACCTACATAATACCTGACAAGTGTTAGGTCTTAAAATATTAATGTCCCAAAATCTCAAAGTACCTGGAAAGGAAATGGAAACAGTAAAATCATTTGGCTTGCACAGACCAATCCAACTTTAAAAATCAAAATGTTTATTCACAAAACAAAAAATTTAACAAAAAAGTTCAAAGAGCAAAAATGAGGCAAAATGGAGTTGCCTATACAGGTGCTGGTCATAAAATTAGAATATCATGACAAAGTTGATTTATTTCAGTAATTCCATTCAAAAAGTGAAACTTGTATATTAGATTCATTCATTACACACAGACTGATGTATTTCAAGTGTTTATTTCTTTTAATGTTGATGATTATAACTGACAACTAATGAAAGTCCCAAATTCAGTATCTCGGAAAATTAGAATATCAATTAAGACCAATGCAAAAAAAGGATTTTTAGAAATGTTGGCCAACTGAAAGGTATGAACATGAAAAGTATGAGCATGTACAGCACTCAATATTTAGTTGGGGCTCCTTTGGCCTGGATTACTGCAGCAATGCGGCGTGGCATGGAGTCGATCAGTCTGTGGCACTGCTCAGGTGTTATGAGAGCCCATGTTGCTCTGATAGTGGCCTTCAGCTCTTCTGAATTGTTGGGCCTGGCGTATTTCATCTTCCTCTTCACAATCCCCCATAGATTTTCTATGGGGTTACGGTCAGGCGAGTTTGCTGGCCAATCAAGAACAGGGATACCATGGTCCTTAAACCAGGTACTGGTAGCTTTGGCACTGTGTGCAGGTGCCAGGTCCTGTTGGAAAATGAAATCTGCATCTCCATAAAGTTCGTCAGCAGCAGGAAGCATGAAGTGCTCTAAAACTTCCTGGTAGACGGCTGCGTTGACCTTGGACCTCAGAAAACACAATGGACCAACACCAGCAGATGACATGGCACCCCAAACCATCACTGACTGTGGAAACTTTACACAGGACCTCACGCAACATGGATTCTGTGCCTCTCCTCTCTTCCTCCAGACTCTGGGACCTTGATTTCCAAAGGAAATGCAAAATTTACTTTCATCAGAGAACATAACTTTGGACCACTCAGCAGCAGTCCAGTCCTTTTTGTCTTTAGCCCAGGCGAGATGCTTCTGACGCTGTCTCTTGTTCAAGAGTGGCTTGACACAAGGAATGCGACAGCTGAAACCCATGTCTTGCATACGTCTGTGTGTGGTGGTTCTTGAAGCACTGACTCCAGCTGCAGTCCACTCTTTGTGAATCTCCCCCAGATTTTTGAATGGGTTTTGTTTCCCAATCCTCTCCAGGGTGCGGTTATCCCTATTGCTTGTACACTTTTTTCTACCACATCTTGTCCTTCCCTTCGCCTCTCTATTAATGTGCTTGGACACAGAGCTCTGTGAACAGCCAGCCTCTTTAGCAATGACCTTTTGTGTCTTGCCCTCCTTGTGCAAGGTGTCAATGGTCGTCTTTTGGACAACTGTCAAGTCAGCAGTCTTCCCCATGATTGTGTAGCCTACAGAACTCGACTGAGAGACCATTTAAAGGCTTTTGCAGGTGTTTTGAGTTAATTAGCTGATTAGTGTGTGGCACCAGGTGTCTTCAATATTAAACCTTTTCACAATATTCTAATTTTCCGAGATACTGAATTTGGGACTTTCATTAGTTGTCAGTTATAATCATCAACATTAAATGAAATAAACACTTGAAATACATCAGTCTGTGTGTAATGAATGAATCTAATATACAAGTTTCACTTTTTGAATGGAATTACTGAAATAAATCAACTTTGTCATGATATTCTAATTTTATGACCAGCACCTGTACAGGCAGTCCAAAGAAAATAAGTCCCAATACACAATCCGAAAGAATAATCCAAGAAACTGAGCAAATAAAAAAAATTATTTATTAATTAATTAATTAATTAATTTAAAAAAAAAATCCTCCAGAATGACCTGAATAGACTGAGGGTGGGCTCAGGAGTGGTGGTGTCAGGGTGGCCTTGCCTTCTAGGACTCCATCAACAAAAAACAAGGAACTTAGGAAAACTAAAATTTATACATACTGTAGAAATATAATAGTTATGAATGAAATAAACAAAAAAATACATTTTACATAAAAAACAAAAAAGAAACTTGGAAACTTCAAGAAAAACATTAAATGTATTAAAAATAAACTTATATATCCTTGTGTGTCTCAACCTCTCTTGCCCACCGCACCCTCTTTTGATTGTGTGCCTGTAAGTCCTGCTTCTCAGACTGTCATTTCAAGGCACCTTGCTCGCATCCTGTCCACTTTTTGACAACCAGCAATGGTAGATACGCCTTCTCTGGCCACCATGAAATTATCATTCATATTCCTGCGAATAGTTACCATTTTTGAAGGTGACTCAGGTTGTGCCTTCTCAGTTATTCACTTTGTTGTCGTTGAAATGCTCCATTTTAACTCCTTTTTTGTAAAAATAAAAGGAATTGTTACATTCAGGAATTGAATTTTGCACCATCAACATATTGTTTTATCATCCCTACTACTGAGGCACCACAGCCCAACTGACAATCAGACTAAAGCAAAACTGACCAATCAGATTGCTAGGAGGGACCAGACACAAAGACAGCAGTGTTTTATTATATAGTAGACTGTCATATTTTACAATACATTTATTTATTTGATTTTGTCAGACGTATTCCTCCATTGTTGTGCGCCTGCTGTGCTCTCCCTAACCCACCCCCCCACAGCGCTGAGCACATTCAATGCAGCTAGAAAGAACGAGATGCAGCCCTCTTGTGTTCTCACCCGTCTCATTCAATGTGGCACGTACAATTGCTCAGTCTTACTCACTGCATGTATCTTCTCATATCTAGATGTCAAATGGCTAACTGTCATTTTTGTAAAACATTGCTCTGTTCTAAATCTGGCTGTACTGGCTTGGAGCAACATGCTGTGTCTGCCTAGCTCTAGCTCTCTATATGGAGGCTGAGTCCCCCGCAAAATAACATTACTATACAGAGATCACTGTATTTAATGCTACTGATACAAATTTACATATGAAATTATTAATATTTATACATAATGTACATATTAATGAATATAAAAGTTTAACCATGTTTGCTGTTATTTTAGGGGCAATGTAAGGTGCACTTATATGTACTTACTTTAAAAATGGTTAAAGAAAAAGAAAATTGTTCCTCCCAAGGGTGAAATTTGACTTTATACATTAGCTTAATAAATGAATAAATACATAAATATTATAGCAAATGCTAAATCTACTCTATTATCATATACCAGCTCCACCTACCTATCCGAAGACAGGTAATGGAAAAAAATAAAATTTATATTTGATATCTCTTACCCTACATGTACCCACAGTGTTCCTTTCATCAGTATCCTCATAGGTCTCAGTCTCTTTTGCCTGGCAGTTTCTCTGTGTCATGTTCCCATAAAGCTTGCTTCTCTGACTCTGCCATTTCACTGTGCCTTGCTTGCCTCCTGTCCACTTTTGACTACCACCAATGGTAGACAAGCCCCCATTAAAACGATGTAAAAACACAATTCGTATTCTTGTGAATAGTTCCTGTCTTTGAAGGCAACTCGGGTTGCACCTTGTTAGTATTTAGCAACCCAATGTTTCTTGGTAAGTTGTTTGTTCTGTTGTTGTTGAAATGCTCCATTTTTTTTTTTTTCTTTAAACAAAAAGTAAGTCACAATCAGGAATGATGTCAGCCACCCAGCCAAACTGACCAATCAGATTGCTCACAGGGACTGTATACACACACACACACACAGCAGTGTTTTATTATATGGTAGATTTGGTTAATGCATTTATTCAGAGCAACTTATAGAATCAAGATACGGTACAACTGCTTACTTGTATTTTTCACATTCATAGCACATTGCTTTACATCTTTAAGCAGGTAGTGTGCTGTAATCAGTAAGGCTTTAGTGCTAGCATTATAGTGCCTGCACTGTTTGGTCAAATAAAGTAATATGGCAAGGCACTTAAAAAAAATTACATTTTAAGAAGAATCAAAATCAAGGATGGAATTATTAGGGCTGGGTGCAACCTGATGAAGCCATTTATCATCCTCTTCATACAGCTTAATTCAGGAAAGGGATCAATCAGCGGATATGAATGGCAATGACACTTTGGTGAAATAAGTTTCACATGGTACTCACCAAGCTGAATTCTAGTCCACTGCAGAGCCCTTTCACCCACACTCACACTGGGGCCAGTTTAGAGTTGCCAGTAAACCTAATTGACCGGCATTCAGGAATGTCAGAGAAAAATCCAAAGTGTCACAGGGAGGAATTGTAGACTCCACATGGATGAGGTTTAGGAGTAAGAATCAAGCCCAACATGTTGGATCTATAAGACAGCCTAACTACCAGTTGTGCCACCTTGCTGCCCACACTACAACTTAATAAAATCACATTTCATAATGATACTTAGGAAATGTTTTAGCATGTGTTTCTACCAAAGATGTGGCTGCACTAAAACCTATGTTACTGATTATGTCAAGGATGTGAAGGCACTATATTCCAACCTACTAACACTTCTCAATAAAGCAGGTTGGGACCTATAGACCCCAATACCTAAAAGCCACGTGTCACTAACTGCTTGTGAATTGTATCCTCATAGAATTACAAGTCAAAAATTCAAATTTCAGGAAATTTAATTTTCTATTGGCCGCTTGTCGACCCTGTTAAAGTAAACCTGCATCTTGTGCTGACCCTATGCAATGAAATGACGGTAAACAGAGTACCTTTCTGCCTTTTCACCTGATCGGCTTGAGCCTCAGCTTGTCCCCAATAGTGATGTGAGAGTTCTCTCTGAAGATCACACCACTTCCTTTCATATCCTGGTCTCTCAGCCCAAAATGTACTCTTTGGCTGCTTTGGCTAAAGGGGATATGAAAGATAGGTGCCTTGCAGAGGATCCAAGTGATTAAAACAAAGTGAAGGACAAGAGATGGAGGCTCTAAAAAGAGGCTGTGCTGCAGGCATGCCCGAGGCCTGCTGAGGAGAGCTGCAGATGAAAGCCGCCGCATTCCTCTGAGTGGCTCAGAGGGCTGCAGATGCTTCAAAAAATGTGAAAGGCCTTCATTAGTGCTAAATCAATAACAGGAGAAAGTGCTGATTGATTTAATTGCAAAGCAAATGAAGAGGAGTTAAGGCAGAATCATGTGACATAGCCTCTTCCCAGCCGTGGAGTGTGCAAATCTCTTCTCCCAAAAAACTCTGCGTCAAGTGGGCTCTTTGGTTTTATTATCATAAAAGTGAAAGAACGCAGGCAAGATATTTCTAGGGTTGTGCCTACAGCAGTGTTATAGACAGTGGTCAAAGCAAACAATACGGCAGCAAAGTTCATTCCATAATGTAGACAGATGCTAGTGCATTCTGAAAAATGTGGAATGTCAAAAACTTTGATACAGCTATATTTATGTTGTTTTCAAACATACTTCGTACTTTATCTTTTATTGAATACAAGTGGTGATGTGAAGCTCTTCACTGAGTGCTGTCTCAGAGTGATGCAATTAAAAAACAACATATTTCAACTACAGAAAGCTATGGATTTGTGTAAACACAAAGTAAAACTAAGCAATTACAGACCGATAAATGGAACCTAAAAATATCTGTCCATTTACATTATCATTAAGCTCTGGCCAGCTGACAACAGAGGAGAGGAAAACAAAGTCCAGTCAGCAGCAGCAGTGGGGAAAATAAACCTGTTGGGGTCCACAGTCAGTTAAAACAGACAGTCCATTATGTTCACAGTCACGCAGAGACCTCGGCCAACTGGCTACCTACCTTATTCTGGTTATTCTACAGTAGAGTCCTTGCTGGGCTATCTAATAAGATGGCAGAATCTTTGCATCCTTTGATTTGAAAGCCCCCAATATCTCTGATGTTTTTCACTTGGGCAGGAAAACAGCTTGGAAATACAGCAGTGGCACCAAGTGAGACAGCAGGACACTGAGAAGAGAAAGAAAATGAGGAGGGCTATTGATGGGTCATAGTTATTGTAGTACTTATTTTTATACAAGTAACTAACAAACAGAGATGCAGTATGTACATCTAATCAGCAGCTCTAATCAGGGTATGCCACACTGATAAATTTAAATTTTTTAATTTAAAAGCGGAGTCTGAAGGGGCCTCTCTTATATTAGTAGGCAGATCACTCAACAGCTTTTCCCTGTATCTAAAGTTCAACCTCCCACCATTATTTTCTTAACTGCTTGGTCTCTTTAGAAGGCAAGCATCTTGAGATCTAAGCACATGTCCCAGTTTGTATGTAGCAGTAAGTTCAGAAAGGTAAGCAGGACACTGGACACAAAGCTTTATATGCATGAAGGAGGTTTTTGAAATCAGTACCTAAGCTTTACAGGAGGCCAGTGTAAAGACCTTAGAATAGGAGTGATGGTCTTACTTTCTAGTTCTTGTAAGGATTCGACCAGCTGCATTATGAATTAACTGATCACACTATACAGAACAGTTTGAACAGACAGTGAATAAAGCATTGCAGTAGTCAATCCTACTAGAAATGAATGCATAAATTAATTTCTCAGTATCCTCCATATTTTTAAAACCGCCTTTAAGTTTTCCCAATATTTTTCAATGAGTGTTTTAAAAGGCATACTATCAAAGATAACACCTATGTTGGGTGCTGACTCATTAATCTTCTTGCTGTTAACCCAGAGTGTCTCTTAGCTCAGAATTCAGTGTACAAACGGTTAATGAATATTCAACAACATTCTTAAATGAGGGACTGATCTGAGGGAGTGAGGACTCAGGTTAAAAGCAGCATTGGGGTAACAGTTAAGAGTAGCTTCACATCAGGGATCTTCTTTAAGTCCTTATCTCTTTGATCTGTTTATGGATATGTGTTGACTCATGGGATAAAATACCAATCCCCCTGGTGCATTGTTTAGTGTAGCACAAGACCAGTAAAGAGGAAATTGGAAGAACAAAGAAAGACTTTGGAAGATAAATTCTAAGAAGGTAGAATATTTGAGGTTTAATCATGATTAGGATTCAGAACTTGGCATGCAGGGAGAGCTATTGAAAAGAGTGGATACATTTAAATAGCTAGGATCAGTGGTAACCTAAGATGGACAATTATATTCAGTGATAACCCATAGAGTGTAGTGTGGAGGGAACAATTGGAAGGAGGTATCAGGAGTATTGTTTGATCACAGAATTATGGTGAAAGTTAAAGGTTGGGTTTTTAAGACAATGGTGAGACCAGCAATGATGTATGGAGTCGAGACGTGCAGTACAGTAAAAGAGCACAGGAAAAACGATTGATGTAAAAGAAATGAGAATAATGAGATAGGTATGTGGAGTTACAAAAAAGGACAGAATAAGAAAAGTGGGAGAGATACCGTATCTATGAAAGTACAGGAAAGTAGGTTGAAGTGGAAGGACATGTAATGAGGGGAGACAATGAAGTATGTAAGCAAAAGAGTGATGGGAATGAAAGTACAGGGAAATAGAAAGTGACAAAGGCCACAGCGGAAGTTGGATGGATACAGTAAAAGATTTTAAGGAAAAGGTCTGACTGGGAAGGGGACGCAGGTATTTAGTATTTAATGGACTATTTTACATAAGTATTGGTTGGACTTTGTGAATTTAGCATTGTCTTGGTTTACTTTTTTGGTGGTTTTTCCTTTTCCGTCTTTACACATTTTCTGGTCTTGAGTAATGCAATTTCATACCACTGTATTTTAGATGAATGAATATTTTAGAATGAACTTGATTTGGAGAAAGTTGATCAAGCATCACTTTTTCCACATTTTGTTATGTTACAGCCTTATTCCAAAATGGATTAAATTCATTTTCCATCCATCCATTTTCCAACCCGCTGAATCCGAATACAGGGTCACGGGGGTCTGCTGGAGCCAATCCCAGCCAACACAGGGCACAAGGCAGGAACCAATCCCGTGCAGGGTGCCAACCCACCGCAGTTAAATTCATTTTTTACCTCAGAATTCTACACACAACACCCCATAATGACAACGTGAAAAAAGTTGACTTGAGATTTTTGCAAATTTATTAAAAATAAAAAAACTGAGAAAGCACATGTACATAAGTATTCACAGCCATTGCCATGAAGCTCAAAATTGAGCTCAGGTGCCTCCTGTTTCCCCTGATCATCCTTGAGATGTTTCTGCAGCTTCATTGGAATCCACCTGTGGTAAATTCAGTTGACTGGACCTGATTTGGAAAGGCACACACCTGTCTATAGAAGGTCCCACAGTTGACAGTTCATGTCAGAGCACAAACCAAGCATGAAGTCAAAGGAATTGTCTGTAGACCTCCGAGACAGAATTGTCTCAAGGCACAAATCTGGGGAATGTTACAGAAAAAATTTCTGCTGCTTTGAAGGTCCCAATGAGCACAGTGGCCTCCATCATCATCCGTAAGTGGAAGAAGTTCGAAACCACCAGGACTCTTCCTAGAGCTGGCCGGCCATCTAAACTGAGCGATCGGGGGAGAAGGGCCTTAGTCAGGGAGGTGACCAAGAACCCGATGGTCACTCTGTCAGAGCTCCAGAGGTCCTCTGTGGAGAGAGGAGAACCTTCCAGAAGGACAACCATCCTCTGCAGCAATCCACCAATCAGGCCTGTATGGTAGAGTGGCCAGACGGAAGCCACTCCTTAGTAAAAGGCACATGGCAGCCCGCCTGGAGTTTGCCAAAAGGCACCTGAAGGACTCTCAGACCATGAGAAAGAAAATTCTCTGGTCTGATGAGACAAAGATTGAACTCTTTGGTGTGAATGCCAGGTGTCATGTTTGGAGGAAACCTGGCACCGCTCATCACCAGGCCAATACCATCCCTACAGTAAAGCATGGTGGTGGCAGCATCATGCTGTGGGGATGTTTGTCAGCGGCAGGGACTGGGAGACTAGTCAGGATAAAGGGAAAGATGACTGCAGCAATGTACAGAGACATCCTGGATGAAAACCTGCTCCAGAGCGCTCTTGACCTCAGACTGGGGCGACGGTTCATCTTTCAGCAGGACAACGACCCTAAGCACACAGCCAAGATATCAAAGGAGTGGCTTCAGGACTCTGTGAATGTCCTTGAGTGGCCCAGCCAGAGCCCAGACTTGAATCCGATTGAACATCTCTGGAGAGATCTTAAAATGGCTGTGCACCGACGCTTCCCATCCAACCTGATGGAGCTTGAGAGGTGCTGCAAAGAGGAATGGGCGAAACTGGCCAAGGATAGGTGTGCCAAGCCTGTGGCATCATATTCAAGAAGACTTGAGGCTGTAATTGCTGCCAAAGGTGCATCGACAAAGTATTGAGCAAAGGCTGTGAATACTTATGGACATGGGATTTCTCAGTTTTTTTATTTTTAATAAATTTGCAAAAACCTCAAGTAAACTTTTTTCACGTTGTCATTATGGGGTGTTGTGTGTAGAATTCTGAGGAAAAAATGAATTTAATCCACTTTGGAATAAGGCTGTAACATAACAAAATGTGGAAAAAGTGATGCGCTGTGAATACTTTCTGGATGCACTGTAGATCAACCCCACATAGAAGTGGGAAAAGATGAAAAGAAGATGATCTTTATAAGTCCCTATCTCTTTTGAAAGGATCTTACCAAACTCTCGACCATTCCCATACTGAAAGAACCTCATTTCCACTTAAGTCATGGCATAGGATTGTTAAAAAAAAAAAAAAATCCTACACATAATCTAAGAATTTCATTGTCCTGGATCTAGTGACTGTAATGTGAAGTTTGCCATAAAAGTCTTGGTTAAGTTAACTGGTGATTCAAAATTGGTTTTTTTTCTTGCCTTGTATCCAGTGCTGCCAAGATAAGGATATGGGATGACAGAGCCCAAGTGGGATTAAATCGAGTTTGAGAATGCCATGTTTGTATACACGTGACACAGTCCTTGAAACAGTAAATACAGTAAATATCGATGAACAAGGAAATTCAAAAATTCACTAACCTGCTGCTGTAAAAAAGTATGAAACATGTTTGACACCTTATGATGTTGTATGCTATTAATGATGCAATATAAAGTAAAGATCTGTGGATTGACTCATGACTCTTACTGCTGCCAAAGGAGCTTCACCAGGTATTGATTTAATTTGTAATTCTTTTTGAAGAATTCCAGCATTGTTCTTTAGTCTTACAAGTGTAGCGTGTGTTGAGTTGATTAGTGACACAAAACTATTTTACCGCATTTTCAAGAAATGTATGAGGAGCTGAAGACTCTACCGATTTTTTACAGAGCAAAATATGAAACATCAGGGGTGTGTCTGATTTTCTAGAAGACTAGACAAGCTGTGTCACTCACTCATTTTTAACCTTGGCCACTGACTCCACATCTGCTTCTTTCTCCTGCTCTGGCCACCACTCTTTGTCACCTTTCTCCCCTCATTTGTATCGTCGTCATGACTCAGGATGAACCCAATGACTACTTAACAAGTAAACCAATTTCTTTCTCTCTTTGTTAAGAGTTGTTGAAGAGTGTTATGATTTGTGTTAGTTTTAAATGAATTACTCATCTTTTGGGAAGGCGGCAAGCTGGTGGTGGCAGTGTGATGCTCTGGATAATGTTCTAGGAAAGTCTGGGTCCTGTCATTCATGTGGATGTTACTTTGACATGTACCACCCACCTAAAGATTGTTGCAGACCACATACACCCCTTCATGACAAAAGTATTCCCTGATGACGGTGGCCTTTTTCAGCATAAAAATGCATCATGGCACACTGCAAAAAAATGTTTTGTGGTGTCCATGTCTTGATGACTCGCAGCTATATTGGCCAAATGAGGGGTGCCTCCACAATATTAGGCAGGTTGTTTTAATATCATGGCTGATCAGTGTATGTACCCAAGGGGGAAAAGATACACTGCATCTGTCAATCCAAAAAGGGTCATTTTGAAAAATGGGAGTCTGGGTGTGCCAAGCTGGGAAGGAACCAAATGCCTCTCAACTCAGTTCCAAGTCCTGAGGGCATAAGAAATTAGAGGGCCATATTTTCAAATCTGTGATATGATTTTAAGGGATGAGCAAGGAAACAGTCTATGGAAAGAGGGAGAAGTTTAATTTACCTTCTATCGAAGAGGAAGATAGGCGGCACAGTGGAAGCAATGCTGTCCAACAACAAGGAGGCCAGGGTTCACATCCTGGGTACTCCATGCATGGAGTTTGCATGTTCTCCCTGTGTCCATGTGGATTTCCTCCAACTGTTCCTGTCCCCCCCCCACTGTCCAAGGAAATGCACTGTACATAAATTGGTTTTTCTAAATTGGCCCCAATGTCTTTTTGTTTGTGAGTGTGTATACTCTGTGATAGACTGGCACGCTGTCCATTGATTCTTCTTACCTTGCACCCAATTCTTGTTGGGAAAGGCTCCAGCCTCCCACCCCAGGATAAGCGCTTTTGGAAAATGGATTGATGGGAAAGCAAGATAGAAGAAGAGGTATGTAATGAACACTCATCATCACGAGTTTAATGGCCACTTTCAGGGCTTAAACACATATACCCCAAGTCCTTCTCCTCCACTCTAAGATCATGGGCATCATTTAGGGCGAGACCCCTTCCTTTCATTTCATACCTTCAAACGCATCTTCTTCAGCATCCCTCTGCACTTTAGTCTGTTTTGCTGCAAATATGCATTGAGCTGGAGTATTAAAACCCAATATGGCACCTACAACTTATTACTGATACCTAAAACAGCGAGTGTGTGCTGCAGCTCAGACAGGTTAACAGAAAACACAGACCATGCTCTTTTTTTCTAATAGTTTTTGGGCTCTACAATTTAAAAAACACTTTAATGTATCATCCCTTTTTTGTCTGTGGTTGTTTCTACTTTTGGAAGGGTGATTAATGCAAATGCATATTAGCAGAAAGGTCCATTTAACAGCTAATTTCTCCAACTTTGTTACACCCTTTGGTAGTGCTTCATTTTTAGCTGAGGGGGACAAAGACATGCAGGGAAAGTGTGACTTGTTCAAGCTTGCAGTGCTCTCTACTGGCAGCAAGAGTGTAAAGTACAGGGAGGGCGTACTCACCACTACAGGTCTATATGGGGCAGTTTATAACAAATTGATAACTGATAAGATTACTTACATTGCAGATATATGAATCATGTGATTAAACGTGTCGGAAAAAATATCCCCTTTAAACCATGCATTTGTGTCATGACTGTATATGGGTCAGCTACACTCTAAATGCACTGCACAAGCATTGCATTTACACTAAAAACTTTCAATGCATCTTTAGCAGATACAAATATAGTTTTCCCTTATAAAATGCAAATTAAAGAAGAAAACTGCAGCATATTATTAAACCATTCTATAATTCTGCAACAAGCTTTCATCAAAGCTGCAATTGTGTAGCGGTCAGTCTGGATGTATGAATGGAGTCGAGATTGTTGGGATAAAAATCTGCTTGGATTGTTCAGTAACCGTGACTGGCTGTCCGGTCTCCGTATGTGATGCCTCACATTTTCCTGTTTATGAGAGACTGCAGCTTTGGCTGAAAAGAAAACACATCTGATTTCCGAAAATGTATGCCTGTCTAAAGGCATGTTGCAGTGGCATTATGGTATCTTTCCACTGGTGCTGGCATTAATTCCTTATCCAATCTTTTTAGAATAAGCAAGCCATCAATAAGCCAATGCATTCAGTGCTCTGCAATCAGCTATGTAGCAGACATACGTACATCAACAGTTGGGGGGTTTGCTATATGCGGTGGTACAATTACATCCCCATCACACATGGATTATTACAAACAAAAGATACAGTGGTGTGAAAAACTATTTGCCCCCTTCCTGATTTCTTATTCTTTTGCATGTTTGTCATACAAAATGTTTCTGATCATCAAACACATTTAACCATTAGTCAAATATAACACAAGTAAACACAAAATGCAGTTTTTAAATGATGGTTTTTATTATTTAGGGAGAAAAAAAATCCAAACCTACATGGCCCTGTGTGAAAAAGTAATTGCCCCCCTTGTTAAAAAATAACCTAACTGTGGTGTATCACACCTGAGTTCAATTTCCGTAGCCACCCCCAGGCCTGATTACTGCCACACCTGTTTCAATCAAGAAATCACTTAAGTAGGAGCTGCCTGACACAGAGAAGTAGACCAAAAGCACCTCAAAAGCTAGACATCATGCCAAGATCCAAAGAAATTCAGGAACACATGAGAACAGAAGTAATTGAGATCTATCAGTCTGGTAAAGGTTATAAAGCCATTTCTAAAGCTTTGGGACTCCAGCGAACCACAGTGAGAGCCATTATCCACAAATGGCAAAAACATGGAACAGTGGTGAACCTTCCCAGGAGTGGCCGGCCGACCAAAATTACCCCAAGAGCGCAGAGACGACTCATCCGAGAGGTCACAAAAGACCCCCAGGACAACGTCTAAAGAACTGCAGGCCTCACTTGCCTCAATTAAGGTCAGTGTTCACGACTCCACCATAAGAAAGAGACTGGGCAAAAACGGCCTGCATGGCAGATTTCCAAGACGCAAACCACTGTCAAGCAAAAAGAACATTAGGGCTCGTCTCAATTTTGCTAAGAAACATCTCAATGATTGCCAAGACTTTTGGGAAAATACCTTGTGGACTGATGAGACAAAAGTTGAACTTTTTGGAAGGCAAATGTCCCATTACATCTGGCGTAAAAGGAACACAGCATTTCAGAAAAAGAACATCATACCAACAGTAAAATATGGTGGTGGTAGTGTGATGGTCTGGGGTTGTTTTGCTGCTTCAGGACCTGGAAGGCTTGCTGTGATAGATGGAACCATGAATTCTACTGTCTACCAAAAAATCCTGAAGGAGAATGTCCGGCCATCTGTTTGTCAACTCAAGCTGAAGCGATCTTGGGTGCTGCAACAGGACAATGACCCAAAAACACCAGCAAATCCACCTCTGAATGGCTGAAGAAAAACAAAATGAAGACTTTGGAGTGGCCTAGTCAAAGTCCTGACCTGAATCCAATTGAGATGCTATGGCATGACCTTATAAAGGCGGTTCATGCTAGAAAACCCTCAAATAAAGCTGAATTACAATAATTCTGCAAAGATGAGTGGGCCAAAATTCCTCCAGAGCGCTGTAATAGACTCATTGCAAGTTATCGAAAACGCTTGATTGCAGTTATTGCTGCTAAGGGTGGCCCAACCAGTTATTAGGTTCAGGGGGCAATTACTTTTTCACACAGGGCCATGTAGGTTTGGATTTTTTTTTCTCCCTAAATAATAAAAACCACCATTTACAAACTGCATTTTGTGTTTACTTGTGTTATATTTGACTAATGGTTAAATGTGTTTGATGATCAGAAACATTTTGTGTGACAAACATGCAAAAGAATAAGAAATCAGGAAGGGGGCAAATAGTTTTTCACACCACTGTATATCACTTCATTTTACTCCAGGCTATAACCGATTATCACCTGCACTAGTGCCATTTGACATGAAATGAAGGCTGACATGGGCAGCCCAGTGGAGCAGAGGTAGCACTCCCACCTCACAGTAAGGAGACCGGGGATGTCTGTGTGGGTTTCCTCCAGGTACTCTTGATTCCTTCCACAGTCCAAAGACATGCAGATTAGGTGAATGGGTGATGCTAAATTGACCCAAGTGTGTCTGAGTGTGTGTGTGTTCACTTGGCAATAGGCTGGTGCACTGTCCAAGGACTATTGATAGGATAGGCTCCAACTACCCCGGGACCGTGCTCTGGCTAAGTGAATTTGGAAGGCAGACAGATGGATGGATGGAAGCAAGAGGAAGGATGACATTTGTGGCTTATCAAAAAAAAACACATACTTTGGAGAGAAAGCGTAAAGACAACTTGTCAGTCTTCGAAAGAAAGAAAGAAGACTTTAACTCGTTCACTAAACAAATATAAAGTTTCATACTCAGTGAAGTTCTATGCAGATGTATTGCTGTTGGTATAAATATATCCCTGTCATGTTTCTTGACACACTTCTACTGAATAATTTGTTGGCTAAAGTTGTCAGTGTTATTTAGTGTGTCATGGAGAGGATGTGCAACATTGTTCATAATGGCTCTCAGTTTTCTTTAAATTCTCTCCTTTGCTATGACCTCCAGGGGGTCCAGAGTATGCTCCATAACTGAGCCTGCCCTTTTAATTAGCTTGTTGATATGGTGGGCCTCTCTTGAAGTTATGTTGCCAGCCAAACACACTACAGCATAGGAAACTGAACTGGCCATCACAGATTTGTAGAAGGTGTTAAGGATGTCACTTCCCACATTGTGTTCCAAGACCAGTCCAACCAGTCATGGATGTGGACCCCTCCCAAGTACCTGTATTGAGTGCACCACTTACATCCATTCCTTAGATAGTGACTGGGTGTAGAAGCTCTTTGGTGTGGTGAAAGTCAACAACCAGTTCCTTGGTTTTCCTGATGTTAAGTTGCAGACCATTCTTTCTGCACCAAGAAACAAAGTTCTCCACCTGACTCCTCTGCTCTGTCTCATCCCCCTTATCAATACACTCCATATGTGCAGAATCACCTGAGAACTTCTGCAAGTGACATGACCTGTTCTTATATTTATAAACTCAGGTGTACAGAGTGAAGAGAAAGGAGACAGGCCTGTTCCTTGTGGTGCTCTAGTGTTGCCCATATTTATATCAGAGACACAGTTCCATTATGCTAAGAGATGTGTCCATCTGTCACACAATTACTCACAAACCACTGGGGCTAGAACCTTGATCTTGGTCTTGGTCTTACTCCTAAGCTTATGGTGTGATATGCGCTGGTAAAGCAAAAAATGTGTAGCAGTTACCTCTGCAAAGTTATCGGGGTTCGAGTCTTTCGTAGAGCAAACTGCTCGAGCAGGTGACATGGGAGACAGGAAAAGTGACAAAGACAGACAAATTCCTGTGCCAACTGACCTGTTCTGTCCTCACAATAAAGCAATTTGTTATGATCACAAAGTTCACATAGTGCAGTGCAATGCTAAATGGAAATGCAAAAAGGAACACCAGGGGCAACATCGCCTAAGCATTTAGCCAAGCAGGTGACCAAAACTGACAACAGGTTAAGCCCGAATACAAAACCTCCGAGCAGCAGGCTAATACTATGGCTTATCGACAGGCCGCACATACTCCAGAATGCAAGAGCAACAATAACACTGAAATGTCAATTTTTGGTTGAGGAGCACTACTTATGCAAGTTAGATCAGTGATGTGCTCACTGTGGGGTGGTATTTTGTCATACTAAAAACTAAAGAATGTGTGGCCAACATGTAAATACCCTTGTTGTGTACGAATGACTTGTATTTGAGGACCCGAGGTCTGCAGGTTTCCTAAAAAATGTGAACAAAACAGCTGAAATATATTATGCCCATGTCACACTCCCTGCTTATATTGTGTGCTTTTTCTAAATCCAAAAGAGCCATTAATTAACAGCTGGTGAGATGAGCCTTTACTGCTTGTGCTTAACAGCATTGGCTAAACTTCCATTATTGCTGTATGAGCAAACGATTATACATCTTTATCATTTGTGAATCTTTGGCAACAACAACATTCTTGCTTTGTCAACTAACAGCTTTGGTTAAATCTTTTGGCTCACCACACTCATTTGCTTTAAAGCCAAAGAAACACCAAACTGGCAAATATGATTTCTTCTTAGCCACCAATTCATCCATCTGTGCTTTTGTATAATGAGCTTTGCTCTGAACAATGAGGGCACCCTGTGGTCAAACTGAAAATGACAGGAATTGCAGAATAGAAATGATGGCTTGCTCAGCTAAAAATGGTGATGTCCCAACCATAGCAATAACATCATCAATCAGCAGTATGTAAAGGGTTGACTGATCAACCCTGTTCTAGACAGATCATTCTGCTGTTCTGTGATGGTTAGAAAAGCTTTGTTAAATGTCTTATGAACTTTTTTTTTCCTTTTTTTAGTAATGAACAAAGGTCAATGTGTCACAAAGTACTATCGATGGATCCAGAAAAATGGTGGATATATTTGGATCCAGTCAAGTGCAACAATTGCTATAAATGCCAAGAATGCCAATGAGAAGAACATCATTTGGGTCAACTATGTGCTCAGGTAGGGGGTGCTCTGTGAGGTCAAACTGTGACAGGTGTGACATGTGACATCAACTGACTGCAGGGCTGGGGGGGTTTGGGTTTGGGTGGTGGAGCCCAACAGACCATCACACCATTTTCTGATGCCAAAGTTGGTTTGTACATTTTGAACACAGTTATAGCCCTCTGGTCGCAGATTCCATGCACTTTCACACATTGCTATCTGGTCAATCAGAGGGTAGCTAAGACTGTGAAGGTTTCCCCCAAACCCTAACATACACCCCAAAACCTCACATCTAGTCTGAATGATTTGAAGTTGATAATGAAGACATGACCAATTAGATTCTGGCTGACTAACTCTAACTCTCTGACTAACTCTGTTCTTCTGATCTCACAGCAACCCAGAATACAAAGACACTCCCATGGATATTGCACAGCTTCCCAATCTCCCAGAGAAAGCGTCAGAGTCTTCTGAAACATCAGACTCTGAATCAGAATCCAAGGAAAACTCAGGTAAGGAACAGCACGGTTCTATCTGTGACACACTAGTGCCTTCTTGCTTGCTGGTAGCACAGGGACCCAGTGAACTACAGGTTCATACTTGAGGCAAGATGCACAGAACAGTTGAGAGAAAAATGAGAAAGTAAAATACCTTGTGGCACACTAGCTAAGTCATGAGGCATTAACTCCTTGGTTACTGGTTAAGTTCCTTCATCCAAAAATGAGACCCAAAAATACTTTGTGGCACTATAGCTAGGGTACAGGGCATTGCTGGTTCAGGTCTGCATCCACTCACTGTACGACCCTAAGCAAATCACGGTAACACTTTAGACTAAGGACAACTTAGGTGGATCTGTTAGTTACTGCTATGCAACAAGACCTCAACAAATGTTTAGTGTGATCTTAACTAGACGTCTACAGTGCAGACAACCACATTTTAGAACAGTTGTCAGCCTGCAATGTACCCATGAGTCAGTTCCTGAAGTGCAGTAAGCCTTAAACAAAGGAAGTATGAAGAAGTAAGTGTCTAGGAGATGCAGTATAAAAAGTCATGTAACCTGTCTGTGCTCCAACCGTAAATAATGGATGGAAGCAACTGCATTGTTTCCAGATCTTTAAAGTCACATTGGATGAATGCTTCTTCTAAATATTTATAAGAATACTAATAATCACTTTGCAGAGATAGTGACATAACAATGTCAAAGTGAAATCCTATCACTGTGATTCAATGTTTAATAATAAAATGTGAAAATGTCCATGGGGTGAATACTTTTTGTAAGCACTGTAGCTATAACTGTGTTTTTGGGCCAATCATAACTGAGACTGGCACAACACTTATAGTTCCACTCCCCTTGAACTGAGAAATGGAGAATTGTCTTTGTCAGGTTTGGAAATGACCCCAAATGGCATTTCACCCAACCCTTATTTTTCCTCACAGTTGTTAAGGTCACATTGTCAGCCTACATCCCCATCCTCACTTATGGTCATAAGCTCTGGAGTAGTGAATGAAATATGAGACATACCTGTAAATACAAGCAACCAAAAGGAAGTTCCTGAGTTCATTCTTCAGGATGGAGTAAAACCCGCAGTTTCTCAAATCTTCTCTATTTTATTTATATAAAAAATCCTAAGCCTAAAAGTGCAATGATTTTGTGTAACGATTTTATGTCATGTTTTTTGTCACGCTTTAAATCAGGCCAATTTTAAAACCTACATATACAGTATATGTTTGGTATCATTTTTTTTCAGAATTTATCGAAATTTAATGTTATGTTATTAAACAACGTTTTTAAATTATAAACTAAAAAATATCAAGAAATATCCCATGAGATGAGATTTTGTGCCAAAAGATTTTACCATGCTCGGGGCCAGAAATAAAAGACAAAGAGTAGGACAGCTGCTGTACAGGCGTGTAAATGTTCGAAGCGCCATGCGAGATGCAGATCACGCGGCACGGCAGCAGCAGTAAACCAGCAGCTGATCGAGCAAAGAGGAGGTAAAAAAAAAAAATTAAAAAAAAAAAAAAATGTATTTGTCTCCCATTGTATCACCATTTTAGAGGGGGTTTCTGAGGAGCGACCGCGTCTCCTTGGGGTGCATTCAGTCTCCCACTTGCGAGCAGCCAAGATGCGAAGTGGCTGTTGCATAGCTCAGGCCGGGTGGGGGTTGGGGCTGGGTGGTTTACGAGCAAAGTGAGCAGGGGGGGAACCCCTTAATAATAATAATAAAACATTTTTATGTACATAGTGCCTTTCCAATATTCAACGCTCAAAATCAAGAGGAGACTGCTGTGTTGGCTTGGGTAAGTCGCTAGGATGCCCCAATGTCAAGTGTACCAGGCATTGCCCATTGGTAGAAGACCTAGGGCACACTGGATGGATTGGCTCTCTCGACAGGCAAGGAAGCCTCTAGGAATTCCCAAGGAGGAACTGGAGGACACTGCTAGGGATAAAGTGGCCTTCACATCTAGCTTGGCTTACTGCCACTGCATCCCTCACAACGAAAGGCAGAATGAAAATTATGAGGATGACGTTTAAAAACAATACACTGCTTCCAATGAGCATAGATTGAATTGTGAATTAAACTCTGCTCATAGGAATGAATAATATATCTCATTACAGCTGCACACATGAGAAGCAATGGATCCCTCCTGAATATTCTAAACCACCTGCACCACAGCACTGAAAGGCTTTGGCACAGGTTAATTAATTGGATCTACTTCAAATTAATTTTACAAAATGCAGGAAACAAACATCTTAGTTTTTTTTTTCTTTTCCAAATAATATGGATGCAACTATGAAATAAAACAGAGCAGCAGAGTCCAAGACAGTTAGGTTTGACTATGGCAAGAACAACAGACCCCTGGACTACTAGATTAAGAGTTCAGGTTATTAACAGAACAGAATTAATGGTGGTTTCACAGTACACACATTAGAAAAGCATGCATGGGACCAGTCAATAACTCATAATAAAACCACTGTCGTCTGTGTAAGTTCTATTCAGGTGGACATATGTATATTGATATGTGTGCATGCTTATACCTATAAATAACTAGTGATAGTTTTGTAGCTCAAGTGTGAGATATTTATAGCAAAAGCAAGCCTTACCTAATCAAGGTAGGCAGCTTGTACCTGAACAGAAGACATTTCACACATTTTCTGAGAGGTTCAAATTTTTGTGCTGTAGTCAAGAACTGAGAAAACGTTAGCTAGAGAAGCATTCAGTTACTTTGAAAATGTGCCTGCAAGTCACTGGCAGCTCTAGGAACAAAGCCTGCCATCAAAGACTATACAACGATGGCTACTCCCCAAATAAACTTTGAAGCTCGTCCATTATACATGATTACCTCCAAATGCCATTTTTAGAAAATGCCTCCTCCTCTCATCTAAAGTAAGAACACAAATGAAGTTATGACCTTCACTATCAGCCTCACACAATTCCATCAGGCTTCTTTCAGTTGTTACTATTTTAAGACTAAAAACGAGCATTAAAAGATAGTTAAGTATACCCTTCCGTTTGTGCCTTATGTTATCTCTGGGCAAGGTAGGTGGTGGAAACTGATTTATTGTTTTCAGCAGAGAACTGCAATTTTTAAAGAACACAAGTCCTAGGGATGCTCTCTCTCAGCTGTCCTTGGAGCATCTGGGAATTCCCCAGGAGGTGCTAGAAGACATTGCTAAGGATAGGGTGGCCTGGTCATCTCGGCTGAGCTCAGCGTGTTGCCAGCATGTCCTTCATCAGGATAAGTGCACCATTACACACCGACATCCACTGCATGCACCCAGTCATAAATAACTCTTACATTTCCATCCTATGGTTAGCAATAGAGATGCAAATAGTTTTAAATGGTTTCACCTTGCAAGTAGTCAGATGCAGTGTCAACAATGGAAAATATTCAATCAGAATCAGTCTTGGAAATATTTATTTACACAAGAAGGTAATCTTTATATTAAATCTGAGACTTTCATTTGATAGTCAATAGTTCAAATGCCCGATTATATGCACTGCCATCTTTTATAAGGGTAGCACAATGACACCAGAGGTCAAAAAACACATGACCAGCAAAAGGAACTGTGCCCAAGCAAACCGGCACACAAAAAGCCATTGCTCACTGATAACTAGAAAACAAAATGTTGCTAAGCTAATGTCAGAATAATCATTTTCCAATAAAAAATGGCAAGTTAATCAAAATATGAAAGGCATTATATGAAATGCATAACATAAATAGACAAGAAAGGAGCTGATAGATAAAGATAGATGTGAAAGGCACTATATAATAGACAGACGTAATTGTGAAAGGCACTATATAATAGATAGCTAGATGTGAAAGGCACTACATTAATAGACAGATATGAAAGGCACTATATAATAAATAGATGTGAAAGGCACTATATAATAGAAAGATAAATAGATGTGAAAGGCACTGTATAATAGATAAAAAGATAGATATGAAAGGCACTATATAATAGACAGACGTGAAAGACACTGTATGACTGATTGATAGACACAGTGAATTTGTGTAATCTGTACACATTACAACAATGACCCTATAAACTTATTATATAGCAACTTTCACAACTACAGTAGTTTAATATCTTTTTTATAGCATCTTTCATATATATCACTTATTATGGTACCAGAGATCGGTGACATATTGCATACTGAGTAGCACATGGCAGTAAGAATTTCACAGTAATCTGTACACATGACAAGAATGACCTGTAAATTTATCCTTCACAAAGCAAAAGTTTTTATTGTGATTATTTTTACTGTCTACCAATGTCTGCTTTTATGAAGAGCCTGTTTTGATTCACACACACAAGAACACAAAAAGGTGTATGGCCTGAAAAGCAGGAAATGTCTCCCTATTAGCCTGCCCAAATAAGGCCCACTCCCAGACAGCCTGGCTGGCTTTGGCTTATACTGAGCCAAATGGGGCTTTGACTTCTAAAGTGCTAATAATGGTAAACTCCCAAGAAGATATTACAAATTTCAATTTTGATTTGCTATACTTGTGTTAATACCCATGGGGAAATTGTCTTTGTATGACTTTTGGAGGTCAGAGCACTGGGTCAGCCATTATACAGTGCCCCTGGAGCAATTTTCAGGTTAAGGGCCTTACTCAAGGGCCCTACAGAATAGAATCCTTTCTGGCAGTAACAGGACTTGAACTGGTAACCTTCCAGATACCAGCACAAAGCCACGATTCTGTCCTCATAGGCCACGATTCTGTCCTCCATAGGACTTCTTGACATAAATGAAAAAATAACAAAATACTCAAAAATATAATGTAGCAATTCCCTGAAACTGGGATTGGAGAGAAGATGCAACAGAATAAAGAAGTAGTTGCAGGAAACAGTTTAACAATATAACTAAGTATAAAGCAATTATGAAAGAAATTAAACAAGAACTATTTAAAGCTAGCTATAAACCCCACACTGTCCTGGCCATTAAGGACTCCCTAGAGCTTTCTGTCAAATTCTTGCTCCAGCTCACACCGTTTTCACTACATCTTCCACTCACCATCACTGTCTACCATTTCTGTTTTTCTGGCCCAGTCAAGATACCACCCCTTTTCATTTCCTCTTAGTGTCAATCCTTTACCCCGTGCTGCTCTCCACCTCCATCGCCAGACCCACATTAGCCAGCCACCATTCTACATTCTGGCTGAGTTAACAAGGCAAACGTTTTTACCTCAAAGGCAATCCACAGTGACCAAGCCCCAGTACAAAAGTCCAGTAATTAAAATCTAAAGACAGGCAAAATTACCAGCAAACCAAGAAAATCAAAATAAGGGCAAAACTTACAAAAGAAAACTCTCCTCCACCAAAGCACATTTGAATAAAGGTGAAGGAACACCCTTTCGCAGCCTTCCTTTATAGGCTGGGGGCGGTTCCTTGCGATGAAGTAATGATGGCCCCGCCTCTAGGGTTTCACCCACAAAATACAAGCAACCTTGGATGGTAAGATTACCCACAAAAAAAAAAGAAACAACAGATCAACAATAAAAGAAAACTGACTGAGAATACATAATATTGTTATGTGTTTTTATTGTCTAATTAACATAAATGTTTGTAATTAAAGAATCTAAAATCAACAAAAAAAGGATATTAAAAAGAAATCTAAACCTGGCTTAAATACAGGTCTGTGAAGTCACAGTTGGAGTTGTGGAGTCGGAAAGTAATTATTGGGTTACTGGAGTTAAAGTTGGTAACAACATTCCAACTCTGAGTAAATGTAAATTCAATGTTTCAAAACTTTCAATTTCACATTCAAGGGGGTACCCAAAAATAACTGGAATTAAAAAAAAAAATTGAAGGAGACTAAAGTTTCAGGAAGTAAAAATTATTAAAACAAAGTACTCTCCATGTGAATGAATGCACTCGTCTCAACGCTTTTCCCACTGATGTAAACATTTTTGGAATTTCTGAAGAGGAACGTTGTCCAAGGCCTGCAGCCATTGTTCTTTGACTTCCTCCATGATACAAAAATGCTTTCCTTTGAGTTCTTTTTTTCATGTGGAACAAGAAAAAGTCACATGCAGCAAAGATTAGGCGAGTAGGGAAGGTGGCAAGAACTCCAAGATACACAAGTCAATTCAGAAATCTCTTCAATAGTTTGATGACGATCTTCGTAAATTGCAGTACAAACTTTTTCAAGATTTTCATCATTTCTAATTGTGGATGGTCAGCCAGATCTTGGTTGCTCTTCAAGTGACATTTCCCCTCGTTTGAAATGCGAAAGCCACTCGCAGACCTGTGTTTTACTTAAAGCTTCCTCTTTAAAAACAGTTTCAAGCATCACTACAGTTTCAGCAGCCGTTTTCCCCAAGAGAAAACAAAATTTAAACACAGACTCGCTGTTCTTTATGATCACCTATCACAAAAATCGCAGAACACGTTTAATAAGCATCAAGAAAAACCGACACAAAATGACATACGAACAACACACAGCAATATTTTTCCCATATTTCTTCCATAGTAGCAAATTTTCTTCTTTTCAGTCACAATTTTAATTTCAGTAACAAACAGAAGTCGTGGGGAGATAAATCTGGCAATTATGGGGGGTGTGAAGTAACCACCACATTGTTTTGGGTCAAAAACGCTTTGATAATGCAGTGAGAGCTGTCCTGATGCAAAATCTAGTTTTGCGTATGCCGCTTTTCCAGATGTTTTTCCTGATACTTGCCGTAGACGCCGCAGCACGTCAATGTAAAGTCGTTCTTGACAGATTGTTAATAAGCAAGTCCAAAAATACTGAAACACACGATCATCAAGGTCTCTAGAAAATCTAGATCCTACTCCCATACTATAAACTGATTCCAGGAATTTTTGCATCCCCCTCATAAAATGGATGCCTACAGCCACATGTGCCAAGAATTCCTGAAGCTAAGGAAACATTTCTTTCCCTAAATTAGACAAGGTGCTAATATTTAGGTCAAAAGAGTCTACAAATAATAGGATCCAAGTTTTCTGTAACTCTCATTATGAACACATTCAGAATAGGGACAACCGTTAAACCCTGAAAAACAACTTTAGGCTTACAATTCCCCTTCATAATGCATTTTCTTGTTGTAGCTCTTTATTTATTCTTAATTGTGCTTAATTTTGTGCTCTTTGTTTTCTATTTAGAGGACAATGAGAACTCCAAGTCTGATGGAAAGGGGCATCAATCAGAAAACAGTGAAGACCCCGAGTCTGACAGCAAAAAGCAGCCTGACAACCAGTCAGACAACGAAATGAACTGCAATGAGGATGGGAACAGCTCCAGCAACCAGGAGAGCCGGGACAGCGAAGACAGCTTTGAGCATTCTGATTTTGAAAGCAACAAGATAACAGAGGAAGATGGTTTTGGCACTCTGGGAGCCATGCAAATCAAGGTAGAACGCTATGTGGAAGGAGACTCGGCGCTGCGGCTGCACAGCCGCGAATCTGTGACCTCAGACAGTGCCAAGGACTCTGACAGCATGGGAGAAGCCGGCACACCGTCTTCCAGTAAGCACCAGAAGAGGAAGAAGAGGAGGAAAAAACAGAAGGGCAGTAGAACGACAAGGCGTAGGCTCTCCAGTACATCAAGCCCCAATGGGCTGGACCCCGCTTTAGTAGACCAGCCCCAGCTGCTCTCCTCACCAAACAGTGCCTCAGTGCTCAAAATCAAAACTGAAATCTCAGAGCCCATCAACTTTGACAATGATAGCAGTATTTGGAACTATCCTCCCAATCGGGAGATCTCAAGGAACGAATCCCCCTATAGCATGACCAAGCCTCCTGGCTCTGATCATTTCCCATCTCCACAAACCAGCAGCAGTAGTTTACATGTCGCCATTCCTGACTCTGTCCTTACCCCACCGGGGGCCGAGGCCTCTGGAAGCCGCAAGACTCCATTCAACAGCAGCAGCACTACATCCTCCTCTAGCACCTCCTCCAGTCTTGCGCCTGTCTCCTCAGACCCTCTGTCCCCACCACTTTCGGCTTCTCCTCGCGACAAACAGCAGGGAACTCCAAGTACTTCCAGCTCTTTGCTATATGCTGGGGACCTGGAGGCCCTTCAAAGGTTACAAGCTGGCAATGTGGTACTTCCATTAGTTCACAGGGTAACAGGGACCCTCGCCGCCACCAGCACTGCCGCCCAAAGGGTCTATACCACTGGCACCATCCGTTATGCCCCAGCTGAAGTAACCTTAGCAATGCAGGGCAATCTCTTGCCAAATGCCCATGCGGTTAACTTTGTGGATGTCAACAGCTCCAGCTTTGGACTTGATCCCAAGACTCCCATGGAGATGCTCTACCACCACGTTCATCGGCTTAACATGTCTGGGCCATTTGGTGGCGCCGTCAGCGCATCCAGCCTGACACAAATGCCGGCAGGGAATGTCTTTACCACAGCAGAGGGACTCTTTTCAACTCTTCCATTCCCTGTGTACAGCAATGGAATTCACACCACACAGACCCTGGAGCGGAAAGAAGACTAAAAAAAAAAAAGAAAAAAAAAAAAGAAAAACACTGAGACCATATTACTGTGTTCACTGTCAGAGACTCCGAGGCGTACGACTGTGTCGTTTCATTTGGAATAAGAAAAAAAAAACACTTAAGTCTAGCACTTTGAACCTGAGCAAGTTGGCTCATGTTGTGGAATTGTCCTCGTGTCTCTTTCACTTTCCCTCCCTCTCTTGTATTTCTCATCATGTCTTCTCTCTGTCCACTAAACTTAATTATTCTTTCATGGAAAGAGTTGACTTTTTTGCCTTCAGAGTGTCAAGAGTGCAGACTCCTGCTCTTTTGTCATCTTCTAGAAAGAGAAAAAAAAATGGCCATTTTTATTATTTGTATTTTGTGTCTGCATCTTTACAAAGATGCCTTCCATTTGTAGAAGTCTACTGTAAGGATGCGATTTTTTTAGTAAGTCAAACCTGACACTTCTTATGTTTCTTGATGTGATCAAGGCTGAAGGAGAAAGGAAAAAAAGAGAAAGAAAGAGAAAGTGCACCCTGTTTAACTAAGTTAAACCCGAGGGGCTCTTAAATTCTGAAGCGATTTGCTTCAGTTGATTGTTTGTTTGTTCGTTTTTTTTTTGTTTGTTTTCTTGAGAGAGTTTTGGGGTTGGGTGGGTTTCGCACTTTCCTGCGGAATTTTAAAGCCAACAGCTCCTTTCTTTAAAATCCTTACTTCCATGAAAGTAAAGCAATTTGAGTTCATTTCTGGCCTGGAAAAAGAACAATAGAAATAGCTTACTGCAACACTTAACATTTCTCCTTTTTGAAAATCATGGTGCTACCATTTAATAACCTCCGTCTCCATGACTGGAAAACATTTTGTTAAACATTATAAAAAAAAAATAATAATAAAAAAAAAAAAAAAAAGTTGTTGAAAAAGGCGGTTGTTTTATAGTGGGTCACCGCTGCAGCTTGTCCATCTTAGGAAAGCTAAAAATTCAAAAGGCACGGTGGTGGTGCGCTGCTTAGCACTGCTGCCTCACAGATCCAACGTCCAGGTTTTAAATCTTGCACCTGGCTGTCGTCTGTGTGGAGCTTGCACATTCTCCTTGTGTCTTTGTGGGATACACTGGTTTTCCTCTCACATGCCCTAACATGTGTGTTGTAGGTGGATTGGCGACTTTAAATTGGACCAGTTTAAGTGCGCTTGGGTGTGCTGTGTGGCGGATTGGCAAATCCCCCCCTCCCCTTCCAGGGTTATTTCCTGCTTTGCACCCAGAGCTGCCAGGTTAGGTTTAAGCCACCCAAACCCTGAATTGGATTAAAAGATACGAGAATGAGGGTTAGTATGTGTGCGCTCTGCAATGGACTGGCATCCCTCCAGGGCTGTTTCCTGCCTTGCGCCAAGTGCAGCCGGGATAGGCTCCGGGCAACCCCGCGACCCTAAATTGGATTAAGCGGGCTTGAGAATGTATGTATGTATAAAAAAAAAAAAAATAAAAAAAGGATTTTGCTTCAAAACCTTACTTTACCTCTGAATTAACAATCAAGTTAACTTACTTCAGGAGTCCTGCAGCCTTTAGGAAATTCTAAGACTTGGATGACAATGGATTTGGATGCAATGGTTTGTTGATTAATTTTTCCCTCTGTATAACTGAGGCTAATGTTCAACATGAATCTTTTAAGAAAGGACACTGTTTGTCTTAAAGGTTTTTAATTCTAATTATGTATTATTTAATAGATTCTTTATGGTTGGCATCCACTTTAAGTAATGTTATTGAATTAATTGTTCTTGGAGGTTTCTGAATAGATGTATCAGGTTGTAACAGGTACATGCAATTAATAAGGCAAAAAATGCATTTTAAATGAAAAAAAAAAGTGTTCACATTTATAATTTTCTCTATATTGCCAAAATATTATAGCAGAAAGATATATATAAATGTCACGAGCCAGTGTTAAAAACACAGTTGGGGTTGGTTTAAAAAAAGAAAAAGAAAAAAAAAAAAAACAAACCTTCCACTCCATCTTTTGGCAGCCGTTCATAAAAGGTATCTAATAACAAACGTGAGATCTGTAATGTGTACAATGTGTAAGTGTCCTTGGCTGTCAGTCTCATGGCAATTTCCGTGTTTGTTACTATATGCAGTATATACTGAGCTGATGTAGCTGTTTTGTCCTTTGTCTTCTCTGTGCTTAATCTCTAGTCCGGGGTAGAGTTGCTCTCGCCCTCCGCAGTCAGTCCTAGTGAAGCAGTGATTCTTGGGGGTTAGTGGTTTTTGTGTGGTGGCCTTCCTCTGTAGTGTCACCTTTTGCTGCATCTTTTGTCTGTATCCCTTTCTGTTTCAGCTATTGCTTTGCTGTTGTGTAGTCTACAGACCTCATCTTGTCAGAGATAAAAGACTCTGGAACTAACTCAAGGTTTATGGAGCCATTCTTTCTTTTCTCATTGGAAGAATTCTGGGTACAACTCCAGCTTCCAGCTTGCAACACATTTCTACTTTTCACAACAAATTTGAAAGAAAAAAATATATATGAAAATATTAATAAAAAAAAAAGAATAGTGCTTAGATGTATGTAACAGACTGATACCATAAAGCCTCAGTTGTAAAAACATTCCCAGAGTCCCTTGTGCTTACTTTGTACGCATTGGGTGTATTTCATTGGTTTCCACCAAACTTGTTGACATAGCAGATCACACAGCAAGCAAGACAGGTTTAACACACACACACACACACACACACACACACAAATATATACACATAATTTAAATGTTTCTTAAAGAAATAAAGTTTCAGACTATAAATCTATTTTTATAGATGTTTTGGAAATGCATGTTTATTACTTTACTTGATGTTGCTCAGTCCAGTGGTTTTGTCACTCTATGTCTTTTTTGGTCTGTCTCCCCCAGCTGAGCCTCTTGAAACAATGTCAACAAATTGAAAAAAAGACTGGATCTGGCTTGAACAGGGTCAACAAAGGACCTAAAACTGATCTGTTGTGGAGTTCCAAGTCCTCAATAGTTTATGTTGCTCAAGATTATTTTATGAGGTTTCATTGTGTAAATTTTACCTGTTGCCTATGCAACATATTGAGCAATCTGAAGGGGTCGTGCCAACTGAAAAGCAACAGCAAGAGTTTTAAATTCAAGACAAGTGGCCGGAGGGCTTGATGTTAGTATGTTAGACTGATTGTGCAAGTCATTTAAATGTTACAGTAGAGCCTCATCTTACACAAGGGATATGTTCACAGACATCAACTATACCATGAGTATATAAACCAATAGCTTCAAGAACAAATGAATATCTGACCCATGAAATACAACATACCCACATACTGTAATTATAAGGAGTGAGTGACTCAGGCTTGTGCATAAAGCTACACCAGAGATAAACATAGCACCTTGTGTTAATACAGTGCAATCACCCAAGCGTTGTTTCATAAACATCAGCATGGCAAAATCTAAACATGAGAAGATAAATACAGAGAGCAAGAGATAACAGTAATATGTGCTGGCATGAGTGAGTGTGAAGACTTCCGAGAGGTAGACATCCCACTCTTGCTCACACCATCTCACACTGCAGTAAGTGAGACAGACAGAGTAAGAGAGGCCTGTCTGGCCTCACAAAGAAAAAAAGACATCAGCACCCAACTCGCCAATTTCAACTTTTACATTCTTTTCCTTTTTATGTTCTGAACCCAGCAACCCTCAACAAGACACAGCAGGGTGAGAAAATGGAAGGGTACAACTGTATATATACAGGTGGATCCATCTCTTTGTATACTCATTTACTACCATAGAGAGTTGTGAAGAGGCACAGATTGTCAGATGAGGGTGCATGGTGGGAGATAATTGTCATATGCAATTGTCATATAAAGCTGCTGAGAGGCAAGGACTATTCCATTTGTGGTAGGTGCAAGATATAAGCCTACACAATGTAGAAGACATACAAGCACTGCCATAAATAAGTGAAATCAGAATCTCGTTCATTTGTAACTATGTAGGGAAAATGGGGATGACTAGGAAGCCCACAGAAGCAGATGGAGAACATCTCAATTCTCCAAAAAGAACAGTTGTTTAGAGCTGTGAGGCACAAGTGCTACCCACTGTGCCATCAACCCACCCTTTATTCCAGTGGTTCACAAACTCAGTCCTGGAGGCCCCATTTGTTCCAACCAGATTCACAATCGGCGAAGTCATTTTACCTCTAATTGATCTCATTTCATTAACTGGGTATTTCTCTCAGTCAGCATTTAAAAGAGCACAGCTGTGTTTTTTGTTCGTGTTAATAAACTGCTAAGTGTCTGTGTGTCTGTCTGTGTGTCCATCAGGTAGCTGTGTCTCTGTAACTCCAACAGATGCCACATCACAAACATTAACTCTGCTTTTTATGAACCCCATGCCAAGTGGCATATAACAGAGACGTATGCATTGCATGGTGCACTGCAAGCACTGACGTTGAGGTCGATGTTGATTACTTAGGTTTCAATCAATCTTGGATGGGTAGCAGACATTTAGAAAATACTGGTATTTTTGCTAAAGCTTTAAACGCTTAACTCTCTTGCAAAGCTAATTTACATTTTCTCTTTATAGTTTGCTTCCTTGATTATGTCCCTAAAAAGACATTTAACAATGACACTGATGATGGAGCTTGTATCTATATGATTAGATCCACCAACATACCCCATAGTAAATAACGCTGGTTTGAAAAATAAAATTGTTTTCACTCCCATCAAAACTTTAGCTGTTCTTTATAGATTTGAGGTTGCCGAATCCAAATCTGGCAGCAGAACTGCTCTAATTCCGTCCATTTTTAAGAGGTGAAGATTTAAAATAAAAACCAAAAATATTTATCAAGTGTAGAAGTCCAAACTTTATCTTGATCGCCAACTCTGACACCAAAATAAAGATGCTAGGCTTCTTTCACAAATGGCGTATGCAACCTTTGCTTTGCTACGAGGTGGATTCCCCACACACAGACCAAAAACTCTCCTGCTGGTTTGTGTAAGCATACACCATATGACACTTTCACAAAAGCATGACTTAAAACAACAAAAAAAAAAAAAATTGTAAAACAAGTAACTTTTGTGGTCTCAATAAAGGAAGGCTGTACATTTTTTTAACCAATTGCTTGCCTGGTTAAGACAATGGATGGACATGCCCGACCTTACATATTTCTGTAAAATCCATTACAATAACTTTCTCTCTTATGGACTATAAAAAGGCATCTTCCTAACTTTCTAAATATAAAATCCTGGCTATTTTGAAAGAATAAGAAGAGAGAGTAAAAAATATGTAGCAAATACTTGATTTTGGGCTGTTTCCACCTTAACTAACATTAGCAATTAGGGACACTGCCATTTTTCACCTCAAAATATACCTCAAATAATATTCTGAGTATGAAAAATATACATGTCATCAATCAACAGTCATTTTCAAAAAAACATTTTTCACTGAATCTGGTATCTTGTAGAAACTGTTTATGGTAAAGAAGGTCCAATTTCAGAAATGGATTCAGCACATCTAAAGCTATAAAGTACATCATTTATTTTTGCACCAGAGAATTTTGGTTCAGATGAGTGTAATGCATTAAATAAACAGAACACCTGGAAGACCAGAATGAAAAAAAAAAAACAAAATACTTGGCACATTCTGATAAATAATGACAAAATTTGTTTTTAAATTTCAACACTAATCCCAAAATAATTAATAATGAATTACAGTTAAATGGCACCTTTCTCAATATTCAATGTGCTCTACATAAACTGAGAAAAAACTTCAACCACCACCAATGTGTAGCACCCACATGGATGATGCAACAGTAGCCATTTTGCACAAATGCAGCCACCACACATTAGCAATTAAGTGGTGATAGAGATACTGGCCGGGCCCAAATCTGCCAAATCTGGAGTGCAGGTGGTATGGCTGCTGAGGCAGAAACTGGGAAATAACAGCTTGGTTAATTAGGTTAGGAGTTCAATTAAAAAGAGGAGTTGGTTGGAACAAAAACCTAGCGCCCCATGGAGTACACGGGGTCTGAGAGCCACTGCTTTATTCCATCTGCCCGTCTATTTTCTAAATCTGCTTTTTTCTAACTCAGTTCCCCAGCAGTTCTCAGGCTCAAGTCAGGAGCTAAGCACGGATCAATCACTTGAGTACACACAAACTTACTAGACCAGTTTTAATTTGTCAGTTAAACTAAGAGGCATGCCTTTTATTTTTTTTAATACAAAGTGCAAAATATATACAGTACACACAAACACAAGCACATTAAGGTATGTTTGTAAGTTTGCATATTTGTGTGCTTGTGTGTGTGTGTTTACACTAAGTCAGGGAAACATCAAGAACATAAGCTTTGTTTACTTCTAATATAATGTAATATTCCACATGCTAATTCTCCATTATCCCACAGGTTTTTCTCTTACATCTCCAAATAAACGTGCAGGTTAAGGAAAGTAGCAATTGTAAGGTGTCCCCAGTGTGAGTATGCGTCTGCGTTTGTGCTATGTGATGCACTGATGTCCCAACTAAAGAACATAAGAAATCTGACAAACGTTGGAAGACCATTTGGTCCATCAAGCTAATTTGCTTAGCTACTAGCTAAGTGGTCTCAATATCTCATCCAAATCCTTCTCAAAGGTGGTCAAAGATGTTATCTTGCAGCCAATGTAGTCACAATAGCCCCATGCTACCCTGAACTGGAGTAAGCAAATTTGAGAATGTATGTATGTGTGTATGACTGTCGTAATTTTTCCTACAATTGGGCACACATGGTTCACAATGTAGTGTATGCATCACCTTCATTTTCTCATCCTCACTTGAACACTTTCACTTCTCCTAGTCTCACTCGACTGAATCAGACTTTGACACGTTTTAAAGCTTTACAGTTCTTTAGCTTCCACCCTGCTGTACCCCACTACTGTCATGATGAAACGATCAGGTCCTGTTGCTTTTCATTGGTGCGGTCAGGTTCGGCACAAGAGTCCAATCAATGGTTGAGATTTGCTTAAATATGTAGCAGTGACAACTCATTGGAAAATCCACACCAGTAGATTTTCTCTTACCTTAACAAATTAAAGATCTAAGAAATTAGCTCTAAAAGGAGATAGCGCAGTGGACAGCCTAAGAAATACACCCATATGTTGCAGCCAAAACAGCGGGAGTGCTGTTTAAATGTTTTCTGTGTTGTGTCAAAATGATTTCTGGTGATTAAAACTAACAAATAATCTCAGCTGCTGTCAAATAAATAATGTTTCAAATCTCCAACATGAAAAAGCACTCCATTACCTGTGAAGACTGTGTCTGTGTTTTTAACTATTTCTTGTACAATTATACAGATTCTTTTATGAGGACCTTGGTGCCAAGTAGCTGAAGAAAAAAAAAATGGGGAACGGGATTCTCTTAGTATCAATGTTAACAGTGTTACAAAGTCTAAATACAAAACAAATTAAAACATTAAAAAAAAAAGAAACAAAACAAAAAAGGCGATGGTACATTTTATTTTGTGGTTTTTAAAACATATGACTAACTGATGCTAATTCTGAGTGCCTGGCTTATTTTCTAAACATCTTTTTCATTGACCATGGATTATGCTGCAAATCAGAAATGTACATACTTCATTTACAACAGGATTATTTTATACTTTTGTAGATTTTTCATCAGTTCAAAGAAACATGTCATACATGGTTGCCTTTATGTAACTCAATTTTGATCATCCTGCAGGTGCCATTTTCATAATAAACTTCTCTTGGATTTGTTACTATCTGGCATCATTTATTTTACATCTGATCATCTCGACTGAGTTTCCCACTTGCAGCTGAGTACCTACTGCTTCTTATTAATTTTCATTTCCTCTTCCTATGAGACGTTGTGGGCAGGGTGCCGTGGCCTCACTTTGAAGTACTTGTGTCTACTCTGGACGGACACAAGATGGCTTTGGGCAGACTCCGCCTGGGCTCATTTCCATTGGTACCGCTGCCCGTCAGCTGCCCAATTTGTGTCTGCTGTCATTGGAATGCTGCCTGCTTTTCATGTTTTTGTTAAACTGATGCTTGCTACTCTTAGCAGTTGTGTTTGTTTGATTTGGTGGCAGAGCCTTTTTTGAATGGCTGGCATAGAGTTCTCGGTGTGCTTGCAGCATTTCCCATTTAGTTTGGGACTTTTCAAGACAACGTAAGGGGTGACAGGTGACTCTGTACAGACTGTTTGCTGCTTTCTCTCTTTTTTCAAATATATACAGTTCCATGCAAACATTTGGACACCACTGGCCAAATTACCTATTTTGTTAATATTTTAAATAAAAACATGTTTGTCAGAAAGCAAACTAAAACTGCATTTATAAGACAATGTTAATGTTCAGTTATGATTTACAGTGTCCTCCAAAATGTTTGGGTCAAAGGCCCATTTTTCCTTGATTTCCATCTCTGCTCCACAGTTTAAAATGACAAATCATACATTTTAGACATTGTTATTAAAGTGCACATTTCAGATGATTATTTTAAGGGATTTGCAGACATTTCAGCTACACCATGTAAAAAAATGCCAACATTTTTTCTACACGGTACTCCCATTTCAGGTCACCATAACATTTGGGACAATTGGTGTCACAGGTGTTTGTGATTCCTCCGGTGGGTTTCATGGCTACATAAGATACCTCAGCATGCTTCTACCATTTGCAGTCTGTAACTGCCATTGTTCAACATGTGGACAATACGTGAGCCAATGAATGTCAAAGAAGCCATTGTGAGGAGGTAAAACAAGAATAAAACCATTTGAGACACCAGTAAAACCTTAGGGTGACCGAAATCAACCGTCTGGAATATCACTAAGAGGAAGGAACGCAATGGTGAGCTCAGTAGTTGCAAAGGGACTGGTTGGCCCAGGAAGACCTCCACTGCTGATGACAGAAGAATCCTCACTATGGTCAAGAAAAAGCCCCAAGCAGACTTCATGAACAGAAACACAGATACGGAGGTCACACTGCAAGCCACAAAAACAGGATGGTCAGCTTGTGAAAAAGTACTTTAAAAAGACTACATAATTCTGGTAAAAGGTCTTGTGGACAGCGGAGACAAAGAAGAACTTGCATCAGAGTGATGGCAAGAGCAAAGTGTGGAGTAAAAAAAGGTACTGCCCAAGATCCAAAGGAGACCACCTCATCTTTTAAACATGGTGGCGGGGGTGTTACGGCTGGGGCATGTATGGCTGCCACAGGTCCTGGCACACTTCTCTTCGTTGATGATGGAACTGCTGACGGCAGTGGCGCAACGAATTGTGAGGTGTGTAGAAATATCTGGTCTGCTCAAGTCTAGTAAATGCCTCCGAACACATTGGACGACACTTCATCCTACAATAAGACAATGATCCAACATACTTATAAGCCAACACAAGAGTTTTCCAAAGCTAAAAAATGGAAAGTTCTTGAATGTATAAGACAGTCACCCGATTTAAATCCAATTGCACAGGTCTTCCATATGCTGAAGAGAAAACTAGAGGGGACAAGCCCCTGAAACAAGCAGGAGCTGAAGATGGCTGCATTAGAGGCTTGACAGAACATCACCAGATCCTCAGCACCTGGTAGTGTGCATGAATTGCAGACTTCAAGATATGCGACAAAGTACCCTGACCATATAGAAAAAGTGTTGTGTGACTAAAATATATGCAAATCCCCTTAAATAAAAAAGTAGGTACTTTACAAATCAAACAATTCAGACTCGATTTAATTTTAAACTGTGGAATAGAGGGGTAAATCAAGGAAAAATGTGTCTTTGTCCCAAACATTATGGAGATTTGATAAACTGAACAAATGTATAAAAAATAAGAGTCAATGTGGCATTTTCAAATGTTTGGGAACCCTTTTGTAAGTTGTAAGGTCTCTGAGCTCATTAGGTTCATTAATGTGATCTGACGTAGCTTGTTAGGCGTTAGTCTGGTCGAGAACTGTCATTAGGTAGTGCCAGCTGATGACAATTAAATAGTCGAATCAATTCTTGGACTCTTCAAACAGTATGCAATACCCTATCCAACAACCATGGGCTCTTCTAAGCAAAAAACTTAAAAAGCAAAACCATCATCTGACTGCAAGGGACCTACCGAGAAAGAGGTGGCAGTGCATTGTTCTACCGAGCAGCGTTACTTAAACAAAGATGGAATTCATGGAACAGCCATCTGAAGACAACCATAGCAGTGATCTCATCACAAAAAACAACAGCATTTTGAAGCAATGTGCTGTTGACAAATGAAGTTAACAGCTAACTCTTTGGCTACAACAACAAAAGGTATGTTTGGAGACATAGAAGTATCTGACGAATTAAACACCTTGACAACTGTTAAGTATGGGGTGAATCTACTTTTGCAGCTAACGGGACAGTAAACATCGTGCAAGGACAGAGGAGAATGGAGTCCACTAAATATCAACAAATCTTCAAGGGGAATGTCAGTCAGGAAATTTAAGCTGATAAAGTGGATGAAGGCTTCTACAACTGGACAGCAATCCAAAACACAGAGAAATCTGTTTACGAAGTACCTAAAGAACACAAGGTGAAGGTTCTGGAATGGCCAAACTTGGACATCATTGAAAAGCTGTGGGTAGATCTTACACGTGCTGTGCACACAAGACAGTCCAATAACATCTTACAACTGGAAGCAATCTGTAATGAACAATGTTAACATTAATTTCCTAAACAAGAACTCAAAGACTCAGTGCTGGTGGCAAAAAACTTTTGTAAGCTGTGGTTTTTGCCAAAGGGGGTTTCACAAAGTATTGACATAGTAGGGTACCCAATTATTTTTTTTTTTTTTGCAAATGCCGCTTTTGCCCTTTCATTTTTCAGTTTGTTTCAGTTCATCAAATAACTTGCAAATGTACATTACCATTTTCATTAAAAAGCCATTGGTTTAGTTTGTTTCATGTCAAAGTTAAATTATTATTTTCACTTCAAACGTCAAGAAAATATGTAATTTTGTTGCAGTGTCCAAACTTTTCAATGGGCCTGTACAGGATAGCAACCTACTGTAAATGGGAGACATGGTGTACAATCCCAGTACCCCTAAAATAATCCATTTTGATGTATATAGAGTGCCTTAAACAGCAGGCACATAATATACTTAATCAGATAATATGTTGTACCTCTTATGTTTTTGAAAGAACAAATCACAACACAAGTTGGCTAAACAAAAAGTTATGAATGAGCCACCAGCTCACAGACAGGGTAAATTTCAACACATCATTTGTGCCATTGGTATGCAAAACATGCTAGACTCTATTATACATACAGTAGAACACTGGTAAAATAAAAGGCAAAATTGCAAATGTGAGCATCAGGGCTGTAAAAAACACCCTTTTTCTAATTAATTAGTTGGTCCAAGGTTTAAAAAAAATGCAGTGTTTGTGCAAGAGCATTTTATTCAAACATGAAAGAGCTTTACATTTTGCTCTTTTCTCTCCTTGATAACATAAATGTATGGTCTAGTTTGATACTTTCCAGGCTGTTTTCAACATCAAGGGATAGAAGGCTGAAACCACTGTGAAGAGTCTTCAGAAGTTGCCTGGAGGGTTATGTATGCTTTTATCTGCTAGATGGCGAGAAGAATTAATTGTTTGCTATGTCAAGTCCCCTTTTTCTTTCAAAGTATAGTATCAAATGGTAGTCCTTGCCATCCTCAAGAAATACCCTGCAAAATAAGTTTTGCAAATTGTCGTCGACTCAGATCCTTCACAGTCAGACACGGATTTTTTCAGAGGAAACAGAAAAAAGTGAGATATTGAAGGTGGTGCTGGATTATTCCCTGGTGTGAGTGAGAGCAGGATCTCGTTAGAACAATTTGGATGAGAACAAGCCATTCAGCCCATCAAAGCTTGCCACAAAATTCTTGAAAAAATACATCAAGTCCAGTTTTCAAGGTCCCTAAAGTCCATCACACTACTTGGTAGTGCTGGGAGGTATACCGGTTCATACCGAAAACCGTTTTATTTTTGTTATGATATGGATTTTTCTTACACCAGTTTAAATAGCCCAAACAACGTTCAGAACGTGGTACAGCGGGAAACTGTTGAAGAGGGGACCTTTTCAATGCTACACCACTATACACGCATGCAACGGAGTACATGCGTTCATGGTGGTATTGAGCAGTGAAAATGGATAGAGAAGATTCTGAAACTGAAACTGTAGCAGACAATAAAGTTGGACATAGATGACACAGAAGTACTTTGGCCGAAAAAAGGAGCCGTGTCTGTTGTCTGGAGATACTTTGGTTTTAAAAGGTCGGATGTGGACCAAACAACTATTTACTGCAAATGCTCTTCAGCTAAAGTTGTTGCCGGAGGCGGCAACACAAGCAATTTGCTGCACCACCTTAGCCACAAACATGTTTTGGAGTACCATGAATGTATGGAACTAAGATTGGCACCCTCTACGTTCCCAGGTAAAACTGAAAAAGCGAGAGTCAGACGTCACTTGTAGACATGTTTGCTAGAGGTACTGCTTACGACAAAAAAAGCAAGCAGTGGATTGAGATAACCAACACCATTACAATCCATACAGCTAACATGTCAGTGGACAGAGATTGTTAACATTAACAGAAAGTGTAGCTGGTTTACAAAAAATATTTACTATTTATTCCTTTTAGACAGGTTCAGTGCAATGCAACTTTTGACAAGCACCTCTGGATATTTTACTAAGTCTAAATGCCTCTTTGGATGGTTGAAAATACGTTGTCAAAATTGTAGTTTATGTTGTTTGCAAGATTTGTTCAATAAAAAGGTTCTATATTTTGACTGCAACTGTCATGCAATATGATGCCTTCTCTTCATTAGAAAACTATCACTTTATGGGGCCATGCAAACCTGTATTAATACTTGTGTGCACATTAAAATGTGTTTTTGTACAATTCTCATGCCAGTGGAATAGGTTATTCTTAGTCAGTCTACTGCAGTGGAAAATGTGGTTAACATCCACTCATGCATGGGAAAAAAATACCGCTGAATACCGTGAAACTGGTATAATTTTGAAAAATACTGTGATATAGAATTGTGGTCATACCGCCCAGCAGCACTTCTACTTGGTCACTTATTCCACATGTCTGTGGCTCACCGTGTGAACAAAACCTTCACACAGTGAACCACACTTCTGTAAAACTGACCCTTAAGTTTCCAGCTGTGTCCCTGTGTTCTGGATGAACTTATGTTAACGTCATCATCTTGATCCACTCAACCAATCCCCTTATTAATTTAATCTTCTTTTGCTTACACTGTAAAGACTCAGCTCTTTTAATCTTTCCTCATAACTCGTCCTCTACAGTCCTGGAATCAGCCTAGACTCTCTTCTCTGGAATTTTTCAAGCACTGCTTTGTGCTTTTTGCAGCCTGGAGACAAAAACTGCACACAGTACTCCAGATGAGGCCTCACCAGTGTGTTATAAAGCTTCAGCATAATCTCCTTGAACTTGTGCTCCACATGCAGTGTCATCCGTAAGGACCGTTCCATCAGCCACTCTGACTGCAACTCTCCGAGGAACAGAACTTTGATTCCTCTGTAAGCAGGACGTGGGTCGCTAGCCCACAGATGGTGTGTCACTTGCTCACAGATTCCTCTAACAAACGCCTCCTTATCTGCCCTCAGAGCCCTCGCAGCCGTCCTTCTCAGTTCCCGGTACAGACCAGAGTTGCCATTGACCCATGCACTGCGACTCCTCTTGATGATATCCAGGGTGCCCTGTGAGATGAAACACCTCCTTCTGGGAAGGAACCACTTTCACCACGGTCACCTGACCCATGGCGACCGAGACAATCCTCATAGCCAGCCCTCAACCACCGAGCGAAGCTGAAAATAAAATGTCTCCCTCACCGAGACGTCACTCACCGCGGTCAGAGAGACAACAGAAAAGGCACCCAGGGTGTGCTGTAATCCGAGTCTCATGATACACTTGTTGAAAGAAGTGACATCGGACACTAGTGCTGGGCGGTATACCGTTTCATACCAAAAATCGTTTTTTATTTTTGTTATGATATGGATTTTTCTTATACCGTAACACCGGTTTAAATAGCCTAAACAACGTTCGGAACGTGGAGCAGCGGGAAACTGTTTAAGGGGGGACCTTTTTCATTGCTGCACCACTAAACACGCATGCAACGGGGTATAAGTGTTAGTGGAGGTATTGAGCGGTGAAAATGGACAGAGAACATTCCGAAACTGAAGCTGTAGCAGACGATAAAGTTGAACATGATGACACAGAAGAACTTTTGCCGAAAAAAGGAGCCATGTCTGTTGTCTGGAGATACTTTAGTTTTAAACGGTCGGATGTGGACCATTATGTTTAAATGTGTGAATACTGTTTCTATACTACTGGATAATACTGCAAGCCAAGTTGTACTTTACTGTGTAATGTACCTGGGTACTGTGTAATAGTGTGATGACATGTTGACTTTATTCTCAACATTTCCACTTTAATCTCGATGCTTACAACAATAATGCATTTCTACTTTAATCTCGCTGTTTATGTCGAGATTAAAGTCAACATGTTGACTTTATTCTCGTAATTTGTCATTAAAGTAGAACATCGTAAAGTAAACCTCATCTTAAAATGAATATTTAATTTACTAGATTTTCTCAAACCCCATCATAAGTTTTATAGCACATTAAATGCTATGTATTTAGTGTTCCCTGAGCCATGTTAATCGCTATGTGCTTCTTAAACTGACTTCCTCTTGCACTAAGAGGGGGCGCAGGTAGCGATCACCACACAGAATATATTAATTTCATGATATTCTTGTTCCCTGAACATGTAGAATTCTAAGATAAATACTTGATATAATTTTCATGATGAAATGCATTAAAGCACGGTGGCGTAGAGGTTGCACTGCTGTCTCGCAGCAATGAGGTCCCGGATGTTCCCTGCCTTGAATTTACATGTTTTTCTGGTGGGTTTACTCAGCGTGCTTCAGATTCCTTTCAAAGTCATGTAGGCAGTGGGGTTTTGTTATACTATATTGGCACTGCTAGTGTGTATGTGTTGCTCGTATTTGCCCTGCGATGTGCTGGCGCCCTGTTCAGGATTTGCTCTTGCCTCGCACACAATGCTTGCTGGGATGGGAACAACCCTGAATGGTTGGCATAATGTAAAACGAAGATTTTTTTTAAAGTTCTGAACACTCCGTGGTCTAAGTTTTATAACTATTTTTAATTTCACAAAAGACATTTATTGCATGGTGATTGGTTTTGTGGAGAAAGAAAAAGGAAGGATAGGAACTGGGGGTTTGGTAAGTCAGACAGACAGCACGCATGCAATAAAGGAAGCCCGCTCAGAAGAACATCCATTGAATTCTGTGTTCCTGTCTCCGACCACCAGACCACGAACCCAACATTTACACAATATTTAAATTAAACCTGTGCGATACCCATTCATACATCCAGTTTTTTTGGAGCCTCGTCACACCTGCCATAAACTTCTCTACACTGAACATACACCTGGGGACCCCTTACTGCGAGGGAGCAGCACTACTGCCACACTACTGTGCATGTTTAATACCTGCTTTAATGCATTTCATCATGAAAATGATATTAAGTATTAATCTTAGCATTCTAAATTTTCAGAGAGCTGGAATATCATGAAGTGAATGGATTCTGTGCGGCGATAGCTGCCTGCGCCTCGTCTTAGTGCAGAGGAAGTCATTTTAAGAATCACACATTGCACATTAAAATGTTTTTTTGTACAATTCTCATGACAGTGGAATAGGTTATTCTTAGCCAGTCTACTGCAGTAATTGCAGCGGAAAATGTGGTTAACATCCACTCATGCATGGGAAAAAAATACCACTGAATACCATGAAACCGGTATAAATTTGAAAAATACCGTGATATAGAATTTTGGTCATACCACCCAGCACCATCGAACACCACCGGAAGAAGCCAATCTGCTACAGCAACAGCTACTCCCCAAGTATGACAGCCATCAGAGCGACCAAACCAGTGAAAGGTGTATCCACTCACTGAGATCTGGATAGTCCCCGGTCTGCGCACCTCAGGGTGCCGCCACTGAAATGCAGAGTTTACAAAGCTCCTCCAACAGCAGAGGAAGGGGATCATCTTGCCAGAGAGACAAGATGTTCCATGTGCCTACCTGTATGGGCTGCCTCAAATTGGAACACCTCAGCACCACACCAGTTTCGATCCCCAAGACACCTGACCCCGTTGGCTCTCCAACGGTTTCGGCTCTTCTGGGGATGGAGCTCCCGAGGGCTTTCCCCCATCCCCTTCAGGAAGCGAGCAGCCTTCCTATGGGCGGCTACAGCAGAGCAGAGCTACTCCTCGGAGTGTGTGAGGTTTTTTTTTTTTTTTTTTTTTTAAAACGGTGGCTGGAGTGCCAATCCTGCCACCAACCTCCATGATATCCCTGCAAGATGGAGGACCACTTGCAGGACCGGATGCAGTTTAACGTCATACCCAGGACACATACTGGTCTGCCAGGATTTTAAATCTGGGCTGGAATGGTGTCAATGCCATCCTCATGCATGTGTGAAGATTGCCATCACTGAATGGTTTTTTTGTGACGTCCCAAAATCCATGCAACTCAAAGGGAACACTTGTTAGTGAGCTTTTGACCAGTAAATGAATATTTTCTAAAGCCTAACTGGCAAATTTAGTGGGTAACTTTTCTCAAATGTAATTTTGTGTTTAGTTTCAAAGTGGTGTTTCGCATTCCCACTTTTAACCACTGCCACCATCTCAGAGCAGTTTCGACCTCCCTACAGAAAGTATGAACATAAACTCCTCTGTCCTTTCTGGATTAAAAGCCCAGTTTTCGGTGTCAAGCTTCTGCTGTTTAGCAACAGCCATGGCACATTGACTCACACTTTCGCCACTTTTCTCTCTCGTCTTCTCATTTCTTTAAAAGTTTTCTCTCCTTATCACTGCTGCTGCCACAAGAGTGCCAGCAGTTTTCATGCGGAATGCAGGTTTTCCACTCCTTTATTTAGTGAAGGCCTGCCTTACTCTGCCTGTGATTGGCTGACATTCTTGCCTTCACTTTGACCAATTTTAGTCTTCATGCTTAAACCCAACCAATTCGAACCCACTAAGGCAACAGGTACTGGCCAATCAGAGACACGTAGGAGGTCCCTTTCATTGATTAGCAGTGTAGAAACACTGTCAGAAAAGAGTCGCCAGTAAAAATGTAATCTCCACAAAAACTAAATAAAACTCAAGGATTGTTTTATCCAGACCCGGAACAGACCTGAGTCTGAGTCTGGACCCAGACCATGGTCCACCTATTAGTGACCTGTGGTATACACAGTACATACCTCCTTTTCTGCTTAAAATGTAATTAACACTATTCTTGGACAATGCAGAGATGCACATAATATATAACAAGGCAACCAATCATTAAACAAAGTGCTGGAAACTATTGTCATCATCGATTACTGTGGATGACATCAATTAGTTGTTGCAGCCCTATAGACATATAGACGTGTAGACAGACTAACAGACGTGAAATATGTTATCTAATACATCAGCACAGCTGAGGGCAAATATCAGAGAACTACAAGTGCTTTCATGCAAACATAAAAAAGTGAATTCAAAAGGTAATCAGATCTCTTCACTTTCTGCACACTTTTTAGTGTTGTACATTTCATTTTAAATTGATAAATTTGCCATTTTGCCCATCAAAATCAAAAATCTAGCACATAATGAGCAGTGGCTGGCCTTCACTGTACATGATACTTAGAGTTCTGCCCAAAGAGTTCAATTTTTCTCTTATTAGATTACAAAATATTTCTTCCTCACGGTTCTCCGGATCCTTAAAATGCCATCCGGCAAACTCAAAGCGGGAGTTAGTCACTCAACCATAAATGCCTAATTGAGGAGTGCTGCTATATGGTTGTCCATACGACAGGCTGTCTCATCTCAGCAGATGACTTCTGAAGTTCTGTTTGAGTGACCACTGGGTTCTTGGTCACCTCTCTTTACAAGGGCCCTTCTTACCTGGATACTCAGTTTGGCCAGACAGCCAACTCTACAAAGAGTCCTGGTGGTTCCAAACTTCTTCCTTGTCATGACATGCAGTGCAAATTGTGCGACCTTCTACAAACGGGTATGCATGTGCCTTTCTAATAAAAAGAAAAAAAAAAACCAACCAATTCAATTTGCCACATGTGGACTTTATTTAAGTTCTAGAATTATCTCAAGGAGAATTAAAGCAAACAGAAGGTACCTGAGCACAATTTGGGGTGCCACAACAAAGGGTCTGATTACTTACAGGCATGAGAGATTTGTTTTGTCTTGGTAGAGTTGTATATTACTCTACTTTCCCTTTTGTATTCCTTATTGTGTGACCTTTGTCAGAATGCCTCAAATCCCATAGACTTACAACTGTTTATAGGGTATTGTACTTTATAAATTCTTCCCACCATCCCCTTCTACATCTATAACCTCAGGCAATTACACAGAGTAAAAGACAAGCAGGAGTTAAGCTACAACTTTAAATAATGCACTATTGATAGTATTCATAACAACAAGCAAAGTACAAGTGAATACTGGCAACCACACAACCTGATAAATGCTAATGTGTAGTTTCAGGCAGCACAGAGATTGTAATTACTTTAAATGTCTGTAATTAAGTCATTATTTCTAGCTTTCTTCAGGCTGCATGCCTGCCTCAATATGGCTGCTGAGCTATGCTCTTCATTTGTGTTGTCCTTTTCTTGGTAATGGTGTGACAGAGAGAGAGAGAGGGAGGGAGGGGTAAATCAAACTCATTTATGCATTCTCTATTCAAGTCCTACAGCCAATAGGGTGGTGTGGTACAGAATGGCTTCTGATTCAAAACCAAACAGCCAACTTTAGACCAATAGAATTCTGGTGTGACATATTCCCCAGTTATTGACTTATTTTCACACCTGCTCCCAGAAACCATTTGTTGAGTGAAGATTGCCAGGTAGGTAGTTTGGATTTCCTGTAGGGGCTGACTGAGAGAGTATGTCCTGCAGAGAATCACCAGTTTGATGCACTTCCCCTAACCCTGCCATAAATCTTCCTTCCTGAGTCAGACCTAAAGACTCATGGTGGGTTGTTTAGACATGAAAGCATATCAATGAAATAATAACACTAACACTACATTTGTTTTGTCTGACTTACAAATAAAGACATACAAAATATTTATCAACTTGTATACAAAATTTCACAACACAAGATTTCATTTTGGATTTTTAATAAACTGGCAAAGTTTTCTGAAAACGTTTTCAGTTTGTTATTATGGGTTATTGAGTGCAGAATGATGGGAAAACATGACAACTTCAACCACTTAAAATTATATCTACAACACAAATTGTGCAGGAAGTGACACTGAGCACAGGTATCAGTTTTGTGGCAGGTGTCTCTGCAGCGGCTCTGAGAAGATGTATACCAAAATGTATTCTAGCACACTGTAAATATCAGCACTGCGGCAGAGATTTTTATCCTGATGGAGGCGAGATTGAGTTGGTTTGGACATGTGCAGAGGAGAGATGCTGAGTATATTGGGAGAAGGATGTTAAGGACAGAGCTACCAGGTAAGAAGAAAAGAGGAAGGCCTAAGAGAAGGTTTATGGATGTGGTGAGAGAGGACATGCAGGTGATGGGTGTAATGGAACAAGATGCAGAGGACAGAAAGATATGGAAGAGGATGATCCGCTGTGGCAACCCCTAATGGGAGTAGCCGAAAGAAGAAGAAAGATCTATCTATGTTTAAGTTGAGCATTTACGTTTATTTTCATTTATCACGTTTCAGTAAAAAAAGAAAACCTCGCATGAAACAATTTTCAGACATTTGCTATGTTAAACTCAAGTACTCCAGAACACTACAAACTAGGACTATCTCTGCAGCTCCAGCTCCAGCTGACAAGAGTCAAAGAAAAAGTAGATAAGCATACACCTGCAGTACTTGCCAGCTCCTCTGGAGACTGTTCGTTTTTGTCCTGATTGTCCCAAAGTTTGCCTCTGTGATGCTCAGTGAGCCAAAGGTCTCTATAGAGTTGGTACACAAAACCTTCGACTCAAGAGTTCTCAATTTATAACACCATTGACTCCTCTATTAGTAATTAGACTAACACAGTAAATTTACTATGTTGATTGAAAGCACACAGCATACAAGAAAAGACCTTTAATTACTGCCAATGTGAATCAATCTTTTAAAGTTTGGGTTTAAAGGCTACAACAATGCCATTGTGGCTTTTTTTTTTATTATTTCTTAAAGAACTTCCAAATATTAAACAACATTAAACATAAGACAAAACTTACAAATTTAAAAATGAGACTATCACAAGGCTAGAAAATAAATACAGGTACTTGTCGACTTACGACCGCGATTGGTTCCGACTGACTGGTTGTAAGTTGATCTGGACGTAAGTCGGCCTATGTTAATTTAAGGTAAGAATATTAGACTGGGTAATAATATTGTAATCATCTTAAAGTAATATTTTATCAACATTTTCTTACTTTCTAAGACAAACACAGCATACTACAGTACAATTTGTTTAATATGTGGAAAACGTACAAAACAAGAAATACTGCACTGTACATTTAATTCCTGGCACCACTGGTGCTTGGCTGCGGGTTGTCGATATCGCCTTCATCAGATCAGGCGAGGCTGCGGACGGGGTGATGGGAGGAGTTGCTCTTTTCATAAACATAGTGAGCTTCGTCTGAATTGTTTGTTTTTTTTTTCTCTTCATAAATTTCGCAATAAGGACGAAATGTGTTGCGTGCCATCCGTTCAATCCTCGCAAATCGTTCAATATTTGGGTCCATTTTTTCAAAATGAGCGAGGAGTTTATTCAGTAGAGATAAATCTTCTGACAATCCCTTTGTGGTGAACATTCTTTGTGGCACCTCCTCCTCTTCGTCTTACTCCAATTCTCTTGTTTCTTCTTCCGCCACTCTTTCTTCTTCCAATTCTATCAGCTCTTCATTCATAAGTTCACCTGATTCCCGGTCTAGCAACTCCTCGACATCTTCCATTTCACATTCCAATGAAAGGTCTTTTGACAGTTTCACTATTTCTTCACGAATCTCATCAAGTTCTTGTTCACGGTTAAATCCAGCAAAAGTATTTACATAACGCTTAACACACTTCTTCCATACGCCATTCATACACTGTGAGTCGACATTTCTTGCGGGGAGGGCTTCTGTTTTCTCTGATCTGAGTTCACCTCTGTTATAGCGCGTCTTTATTTGAAAAGAGCAGTGTCAGATCGGGGTGAGCGTGAACGCTAACTTTGACAAGCACTATAAATTTACAATGGTTGTTACAGACGTAAATCAAATGTATGTTTTTATTGTATAATATTAACAATAACAGCAGCTCTCTACTCAAAGCGGTAAACTCGAGAAGCTGCTAGCATTGAACCCAGAAGCTCTTGATTGGGAGTCAGCAGTTGTGTGTGGGAACTGTTAACATTTGAATGTGATGATTGTATATAAAACTTGTGCACGAACGAGACTGGGATAACTGTGGATGTGGATGTGAGTGGTGTGTGTGACTGAGAATGACTGGTGTGAAGCCTGAAGTCCAAATATCAAATAAACACTTTCACAAGTACAAGTATAACAGAACAAGTGCGCTTTTATTCAAGAAGAAAAAAGAAAGCAGGTTGCGGTAAGCAGTTGATGCGACTGCTTGCGTAGTGCAATCCTAAGAACTGCCCAATCAAGAGCTTCTGGGTTTGATGCTGGCAGCTTCTCAAGTTTGCCGTTTTGAGTAGAAAGCTGCTATTAGTGTTAATATTATAGGGTTATATGTTAGGGTTATATTATTATCGAAAATTGCCAAAACAACAAGACACAAACACACGTGGGGCAACACTGCTGCGTATATTTTTACTGCTGCATAGCGAGACTTGAGAGTGCGGGAAACTGGCGCTGCCAACAGCTGGCAGGGGAAACAGTCAAACACGTCGTAAAGTCGAACAGTCGTAACTTGCATAGGTCGTATGTCGACGAGTACCTGTAGTTTAATCGAATCAGCATATGTGAAATTGGAAATTTTAAGACATCTGAATTACAATTTGCATTTAGTCGAAGTCAGTACATTTTTACTGACTCCGACTCCAGTAGCCCGATAATTGCTCCCGACTCCAGCTGCACAGTCCTGGTAGCACAATCACGTAGTGACCAATGTTGATGTCTCAGAAACGCAGCATCCTTTTTAATGTTAGGACTTAAATGCTTTGCCTGGTTATTGTCTGTGTGGAAGTCACATGTGGTCCTCATATTTGCAGGAGTTCTTTGGTCAGGTTTTAGACCTCCCCCAGTCCGAAAATACCATTTTTGGAATTATGTCTGTGTGTGTGTGTGTATGTAAACATGAAAACTGGAGTACGTTATCATGTAGGTCAACCAAATTTTTCATACAAGTATTAGGTACAAAACATGTCAACTTTTGAGCTATTTCCACTAACCAGAAAAGGTACTTACCTAAAATGTTTCCGCAAAAATATTAAAAATTTGACAATTTCACATCATTATGGTAAAGCACCAAATCCTAAGCATTTTTTGTCACTGCATTTTTTCAAAAAACGACCAGTTTGAGATAATCACAATTTTACATTTGACGTTCAAATGATAATACATACGCATTTGAGAACGTGTACATAATCATAATTTTGTATTACACTACACACATTACTAAAGTCTCTTGCAACTTTTGACCCACTTCTGCTTACTGAAAGTGGTAATTTACCTGAATTGTTTGCCAAAATAAAATTATCATGGCAAATTTTCAATATAGGTATTACGGTAGAGCAAATCATTTTGGACATTTTTTCAGAAAGCATACAGTTTTCTAGATAATTTCAATTTTCAATATTAAAACATGCAAACCAGCAATGAAACATATTACGTCATGCCGTTAAAAAGATACTATGTTTGCATAAGCACCAGGTGTTTACTGTGGCAGGTCCTACTGCAGTGCATAGGTATGGCAAATTTAAATTTAAATTGTTTTTTTATTATTTTACTGGAAATACCTACCTATATTCTTGCACTGTTTGAAAACGTTTATATTACTAGTGACTAATGAGATAAATTGTTATTAATCTATTGGTAACACGGACAAAACAAATCTATAAAATCGTATAATATTGGAAACCTCTACTGGAAATTGTAATTATTTTAACCAGCCAAGCCAATTGCAGTGCACAGTTGTCGATGCACAGCAGTTTCCATGTAGGTAATTAGAACATTGGAACACTCTAGATGAGAACAGGCCATTCAGCCCAACAAAGCTCGCCAGTCCTATCCACTTATATTTTCCAAAAAAACATCAAGTCAAGTTTTGAAAGTACCTAAAATCTTATCCTCTACCACATAGCTTATTCCAAGTGTCTATGGTTTGTGCGAAATGTACCCTTAACAAGTTTCCAGCTGTGTCCCTGTGTTCTTGATGAACTCATTTTAAAGTCACCGTCTCGATCCACTGTACTAATTCCCTTCATAATTTTAAACACTTCAATCATATCACCTCTTAATCTTCTTTTGCTTAAACTGTAAAGGCTCAACTCTTTTAATCTTTCCTCATAATTCAACCCCTGTAGCTCTGAATCAGCCTAGTCGCTCTTGTCTGCCTTTTCTTGTGCTGCTATGTCCTTTTTGTACCCTGGAGACAAAAACTGCACACAAGACTCCAGATGAGGCCTCACCAGTGTGTTATAAAGCTTGAGCAGAACCTCCTGTGACCTGTACTCCACACATCGTGCTATATAACCTAACATTCTGTTAGCCTTCTTAATGGCTTCGGAGCACTGTCTGGAAGTCGATACCTTAGAGTCCACTACGACTCCTAAATCCTTCTCATAAGGGGTACTCTCGATTTTCTGACCACCCATTGTGTATTCAAACCTAACACTTTGACTTCCTGTGTGTAATACTTTACATTTACTGACATTAAATTTCATCTGCCACAAATCTGCCCAAGCCTGTCTGCTATCCAAGTCCTTCTGTAATTATATAACGGATTCCAAATTATCTGCTAGTCCACCTATCTTGGTATCATCTGCAAACTTAACCAGCTTGTTACTTACATTCCTATCTAAATCATTTACATATTTTAAAAATAGCAGCGGCCCTACCACCGACGCCTGCTGGTCACCACTCTTAACATCCCTTCTTCTACTCAACAGCTTTTTAAATAGCTATATTCGAAAACTAATCAGTTATTTTGTCAGTTCACGCTGGTGAGTCGGAAATAAGTTATTCTTCTGTAAAGCAGGCTTCATTACAACGCTGTTTTTCTTTTGGATTGCGACATTTTACCTTTTATAGGTGAACAGGAGTTAATTATTTGGTAAGTACTTTTCAATTTATAATACTACTAATTTTTTATTCACGTAGCTGCAGAGTCAGATTTATTCAACTTTACTTTTATAATAATTGTTCAATATATTATTAATTTGTTGTTGATAGTTCTTTAATGTACATATATAATATAAAAATATAAATCATTGTCTTGTAGTTTACTCCTCAAATATCCATCCCCATATCCGAGTATACGAGAAAGTTTAGGCGAGACCACTCCCGATTTTTTCTCATAGCCTAACGTACATTATGGGTATAACTGGTAATTCTTAAAAGGCGAATGTGTGAATGACTGAGTGTTTGAGCGAGAGGGGCCCTCTAAGATTGGTGCCCTTTCCAGAATTGTTCCCCACATTGTGCCTAGCATTGCCAGAATAGGCTCAAAGCCTCATAACCATAAGTTGAATTAAGTAGGATTGACAATATATGTATATATGTCCTTCGAATTAAAAAAAAAAAATGGATAGTTAGAAATGTATTATATTTTAGAAATCTGATAAATCTGGCAATGTTAATTGGGATGTGAAGTATCATAGAATAATTTTTCCCTCATGTTTAATTAACATGAACATTTCAAAAGTATTTGAAGGTGTTTAACATATTTTGCTTGTGCACAGAATTGTAATAATTTATTGAGAAAATAGCAAATTAATGGTTTATGCACAACTCAGAAAAGTACTGTTAACTATCCACAAGAATGTTAAATGCACATTTGAGTATGATCAAGCAAAATTGTAAACATGAAATATTATTAGATATTGATTGCCAGCACTACTATATATAAAAGAACTGATCTCACAAGGACACATCCAGAGCTAAATTTAGATGATGTATCAATAAATGCATGTTAAATTCCATAATGGCATAATCCCATTCTTACTGTAGAGACTGGCAAGAACTTAGTTTCCACAAAAAAATAAATAAAAAGCAATTCATTAAAAGTTGTTCTTAATTAGGTGTAATTGATTAGCACATTATTTGCCTTTAGGGAAACAACCTGAATTTTAAATTAGTCAATTAAAATGAGGAAAAACAAACAGCAATATATTGCAGAACTGAATTGTAATACTTTATATTTTAAAACATATATTTTTAAACGTTGAACATTATTCAAGTTATTGTCTGTTTTTTACCTGCATTTTTTTTTTTATTACTCTTTAATTTAATATTTTTTGCTGCTGGAGTATGTGAATTTCCCCCTGGGATTAATAAAGTATCTATCTATCTATCTATCTCTAAAAAAGCATAATATCATCATCATACCATGACTTACAGTAAGTATCGTGATGGTAGACTGGACAGACTGGCAGCTACAAAGACAGACTACTTTTGATCCTTCAAGGGACAGCAGCCACATCATCAAAACTACACAGAATACAAACAAGATGAAATTGATAGAAGACATGAAATGTGAAAGGCTCTAGCAGACAGACAAAAAGATAGATTTGTTTTAGTACTACTTGAGCCTTGAAAGCAACTAAAGGACACTGGAAAAAAGAAAAACAAAATTCCAGTCTCTGGGACCAGCTCTCCTAAATCAATTACTGTATATGCTCAGTAATCCTGTGGGAACATTACAGCCATTCTGAAGGTAAAGCTTAGCCAATTCCCATTGCTACAGTCATATAATGAAGTTATATCAGTTGATGTTATTTCACTGAAACACCAAAAACTCCAATACATGAAAATTCAGGGGACAGCATTATTTCCCAAATCTGCTCCTGAGCAGCTCTTCTGTGACTTCTGGTTGAAAACAATTTGATAATTGTAGACTAGATTCTGCCAGCAGCCAAACTCCCCAGTTAATTAAACAGCCAATGCTGGTATTGTCAGAAGCATCCTCTAGTCCAAGCCAAAGAAAAACATGGAAAGAAGGCAAAGAAGGGTGGATTAGCATCCCTGAAAGTGTTCATTAACACATCTCTCTGCTGTTCTGCACTGGACTGGTGTTATGTCCAACACTGGTCAGTCATGCATCCATTACTGCCAGTATAAGCTTTGGCACCATGCAGTTCAACATTGGGGGGTTTGGGGGGGTGGGGGGAACAGAGCTAGGAAATGAAAGGATAGATTGTTGCTGCTTTTTTATGCTGTAAATATTTTCAAAGAGGAGCCACTTGATGAAAATACACAGGTGTCAATGATGCTAAGTGACAGTCTACTGCTTGCCACAATAGTACCTAAAATAGTTTCCACCAGTTACTGTACTTTTCTTAATTGTCATTCACTTCCATCTTAATGGATATGAAAACAAGTTTTCACTGTCCTTTATCCAAAGCTATGACAACATAGACCGTTTATTGAAGTACTGGAGTGACAACAGGACACATCTTTGTAAATGTATACATGAGCAAAACATGCCTTCAGGCTTAAAGCTTCGCGCAAAAAAAAAAAAAAAAAAAACTAACAAATGAAACAATCAGTTGATCCTTATTTTAAAAATAGTGCCAGTAACTGCATGTACCATTACAAGATGTATATGAAAACAAAAATTACAAGGAACACAAGAATTGGCCTTTGATGGAGAAAATAACTAATGGAAGATCCAGTGTAACAATGTTGTTGTGGCATACAAACACTGAGCAACATTAAACATAAGACTAAACTTACAGCAATAATAAAAAAAAAACAAGGAATATTTTCATTGAAAGAAAAAAACAACAATCAAAAAAGAATATGTGAAATTGGTACATTTTTGTCGACTCCAACTTCAAGTAACCCAATAACTGCTTCCAACCAACTCCACAGCCCTACATCCCAGCTCATTAGTCATTTTTAACACAGAATTACAGTGCCATGTTAAATGGACACACTTCAGTAAATTCACATCATCATTTCAGAGACTCATCTCAGGGATATTAATGTTGCTTCAGTTCGTGTTCTGTTCATCTTTACAGAAAGAGAGTCTGATACACAAAATATGCAGTGCCTTCAGAAAGTATTCAGTCTCTTTCACTATTTTTCACATTTTATGATGTTGCAGCCTTATGCTAAAAATCAGATCAATTCATTTTTGCCCTCATCAAATAACATTCAATTCCTCAAAATAACAAAATGAAAACAGGATTTCAGACATTTTTGCTAATTTATTAAAAATAGAAAACTGAAATATTCCATTGACAAAAGTATATCAGACCGTTTATTGAAGTACTGGAGTCTTCTTGGGTCTGACACAAAAAGCGTCACACTCCTAGATTTGGAGATTTTCCACCGTTCTTCTCTTCAGATCCTCTCAAGCTCCATCAGGTTCAATGGAGACTGTCGGTAGACAGCTACAGTATTTTCAGGTCTCTTCAGAGAATGGATTCAAAAGAGTTCAAATCCGGGCTCTGGCTGCACCAGTGAATGCCATTCAAAGTTGTCACTAAGCCACTACTATGTTGTCTTTGCTTTGTCCTGTTGGAAGATGAACCTCTGGTCCAGTCTAATGTCCAGACTATACTGGAGCAGGCTTTCATTAAGACTATCTTTATACTTTTCTCCATTCAGCTTTCTCTCAACCCTCATTACTCTCTCAGTCCCAGCCATTGAAAATTAACCCACAGTAAAATGCATGCTACCAGAATACTTCCCTGTTGGAATATTGTGCTGGTGGTGGGCATTGCCTGGTTTCTCCCAGACATGATGCTTACAACTGTGGCCCAAAAGGTTCAATTATGGCTTTATCAGACCAGAGAATCAGGTTTCTTACAGTCTGCAATTTCTGTAGCTATCTTTTGGCAAACTAAGTGGGCTTCCACGTGTCGCTCTGCAATAAAGCACTGATTAATGGAGTGTTACAGTGATGGTTGTCCTTCTGGAAGTTTCTCCCATCTCCACACAGGTTCTCTGGAGATCAGCCAGTATGACGATTGAGTTCTTGTTTGCCTCTCTTACCAAGGACCTTCTTCCATGATTTCCCATTTTGGATGGGCAGGAAGTGTTGAGGTTGTTCCAAACTTCTTCCATTTATGAATTATGCTCATGGGAACCTTCAATGCTGCAGATATTTTTTGCTACCTTCCTCCAAATTTTGTCTCTAAGCTCTGAAGGCATTTAATTTGACCTTATGGTTTGTTTTGACCTGGTGGACCTTCTACAGACAGCTAGGGTTTCAATAATCCTGTTTTTGCTTTGTCATTTTAGGACACTGACTGTTTGACAAGGAGAAAAAATAATAGTTTTAGGACAAGGCTGCAACACAGAAAAATGTTTAAAAAATGAAAACGTTTTAATACTTTCTGAATCCACTGTACATGTTAAAAGATTTTGTGTGTTCCTTACATTATCTGGGTGGAGCCCCATGAGGCAGGGCCACCCTGACTTCTCAGCTGAAGGGCCGCCCTCAGCCTACAGTATATATTGTGAGGCTGGGAGTGGATCCTTCAGCAGTTCAATGACTAACATTTGAGGAGAGCACACTACTGAGCATATTTTTTCTTAGGATTTTGGAGTTTTTGCATAAGTTTTGTGGTTATATTTCAGCAAGAGTTTCTTCCTTGGCTGGTGTTCAAATTGCTTTTTTTGGCCATGTTTGATTATTTTGCTTATGTTAATAATGTTACTTGGGGTTAATTACTAGAATTATTCTGTTTCTTATTAGTTTAGCATATTATTTAGTTTCTAAATATCTATGTATCTTCTATGTGCCATATGTTTTATGGGTGGTCTCCCAGAGGCAGGGCCACCTATCCAATACCTTCAAGAAACTGTGTAAGGCTGAGGAAAACCCACAGTCCCCTGCAGTTCACTGAATATTCTCATGGTGTTGGTGTGTTCTAATATCTATTGCTTTCCTTGTGATTTATTATCCTGGACTTTGACAATCTGCTGTTTTTTCGACTCTTTTGGATTTTTGCATCAGGACCATGATTTTCTATGGAATTGACTACTTCAGACAACTCCTGCTTTTTTGTTAAAACATTTATTGGGAAAAAAGCTCTTATTTATAAAGAACATGTGTTTGCCCTTTCATTACTAGCCAAGGTCTGACACCCCACAACCCCCCCCCCCCCCCCCACCCCAAATTCCCTTTAAGACAAATCCTTATTGCCTATTTTGTGTAGCTTTTTGCCATTTTCCTTATCTTTTTGATTCTAACAAATAAATATAAGGCTTTATAAAGATTCTGAATTTGACTTGTCTCCAAAATCAGGTTCTTCTAAACATTTTTTGCACATTTTTGGTATTTTCTTTAGTACTAGGGTGTTTACCAATTGTTTCTTGTCCTAGAGTGTGTATATAAACATAGGAAACTCCAGTTTCTGTATTACATCTTGCCTGAACAATGGGCCTGAGTTGCCTCGAAAGCTTGCATATTGTAATCTTTTTAGTTAGCCAATAAAAGGGGTCATTTTGCTTGGTATTTTCTTGAAACTTTAATATTTTGAACTTTGGAAGCCGGATGCCCATTTAAGGGCTTGTGTAGCCCAAAGCCTGTTGATAGAGATTGGAGTCAGGCTGCCTACAGTAACTCCTATTGTAGGGCGTGTAGCCTGTTTTACGGCTCTTTTAGAGTCCTCACACCACTTTGCTATTTTGAGTGCACTTAATTTATGACACTCATATCCAATTCACTTGTCCCTGCTACTACCGAGTTAGGCTTCATCTTCTACAATCTTATATTGGTTAAAGAAAATGAGTGGGTGAAACAATTACCTACCCTTCCACGTGGTTTGCTTTGCGCAGGAATTATATGCATGAGACTTCCATTAGGGGCACCAAACACTCCAGATTTAACACAACAGTCCTAGTTCTAAGATATTCAACCCTGTCTGTCAGAGCACAGCGTCTTTCTCACCAGAAATTCTGACTAGTATGGTTTTCATCACTAACAAAAGATGGCTGTTTAAACTATTATTTTTCTGAAACTTGTCTCAGGGAATTGTTAAATATGCATAACAGAACTAACTATTTTACATTACAGTAAGTAATTAACCATATTAAAAAATAGTAAAATGTTATAATTTGAAAGTAAGTTATGTTTCATGTTGCATTGGAGTTATTCGTTGCGTAATATGATTTTGTTCTGTTTGGATTTGAAATTAACACGCAAATACTTTTTAAACTTACACTTTCACAGTGTTTTGAATTACATTTTCATCAATATCGCATTGAATTTTGATTCTGTGTTTGGACTTTCATAGTGACAACACAACATATACCTGCCCATGAGTGACTTTCATTTCTTTCTCTCTAATAAATAAACAGACTTCTTTGAATGTTTGTCTCTGATTTGTTAGAATAGCTTTTGCAAACACAACTAACGGGAAACAGTTAACGTTTTAATACGAATGGCATATCAAGATCTCCTTTGGCGTCTAATGTTATCCGCGGGAGATGTACTACATTACCTTTCTTGGATACATCCTTCTTTCAACAGTAATTCGGGTTGTAGATATTCTTCGGGATACTGTAAGTTGATGTTTTCATCTTCCGCACCATCACCCCCAAGTGTTTCAGCAGAGTCTATTGATATGCATTTAACCAATTTGCTGTGTAACCCATCGAAGATTTTGCGTTAATTCGTTTGACTTAGTTTCTCGGTGCTAGGATTGCCCGTGCACTCATTTCTTCTGTTGATAACCCTCCAGGATGAAATTCTTCAATAAGATTTGGACATAAGTCTTCTTTTATTGGGAACTTAAAGTGAGGAAAATGTAAAAATTTATAATAGCAGGAACTGTATTTGTCAAAAGCATTGACACGAATGAGAGGTGAGAGGACCGTGGGCGTGGTTGAGTATGGTTGAGAGGAGGGCTAGACTTGAAAAAAAATCTCATGGCTAAAGTCTTGCGGGACTTGAAAAAATATCTTTGAAAAAGTTTCATCTCAGGATTTCCTTTTATAATAGAGAGATATATTTTAGAAAATTTACTGCAATATACCAAGCATTCACTTCAAGTATTTAATAACATATTGTAAAATATATTCATATAGATAGTAAAAGATTTTTTTAAAATATACTTTACATGTATTTTATTTGGGCGGCATGGTGGCGCAGTGGTAGCACTGCTGCCTCGCTGTAAGGGGACCTGGGTTCACTTCCTAGGTCCTTCCTGCGTGGAGTTTGCATGTTCTCCCCGGTCCAAAGACATACAGGGTTAGGTGTATTGATGATCCTCATGTCCCTAGTGTGTGTGTGTGTGTGTGTGTGTGTGTGTTTGTGCCACACGGTGGGTTGGTGCCCTGCCCGGGATTGGTTCCTGCCTTGCGCCCTATGCTAGCTGGGATTGGCTCCAGCAGACCCCCCCCCGTGACCCTGTGTTAGGATATGGCGGGCTGGAGAATGACTGACTATTTTTGTAATGTCTTAGCCATAACTTCTTTGTGTCCTCATTTGACATGTTAAAGCCATGGTCACTCTATCCCCAATCCCAACTCTCAATGCTGCACCACTGGCTTAAAATATTTTATAAAGGACAAAAAGTACTGTCCTCTTGGGGTTGCAAGTACTGTAAAGCTACAAGACAATTAAAAAGAATGTCACGTCTGGTGGGCTTTGCATAACAGTGGAGAAGGCATCTAGAAGCAAGCTACTGTCTTTAACACTTTCCATGGATATTGGTATTTTAATTTTAAATTCACTTTGGATTACAAAAAAAAAAAAAATGTACTAATGAGACTTCTAGATACTACAGCATTTTGAAACCACTGGAATGGAGACACCCATTAAGGCTGGGTGCCGAGTAAAGCCAATGGTTAAAACCATTAAAGTTTACCATTCCAGAACATGTACCAGAAAGCCACTCCAGCTCTTTTCACTGCAACCTAGGCAGTGACAATCTGTGAATAATTGATGTATGTAAAACACCTTACAATCCTCAGCTGGGGAATTTTATTTACAACAAATCTGATGTGAGAATGTGTAATGCTGGAGGCAGACATTACCAAAAAAAATAAAAGACACGATTTGTAATTGTAAGACTCTCATTTTATGTAACTCCTGGGAAGATCTATAAATAATAGTAGTCTGGCTGCTCATTGACGTTCTGTACATTAATTAGTGACTTTGCAATTTTTTTTTTTTTACATTGAAATAGTGATGGCATGATAATGTTGCAGTTCCTCTAATGACTAAGGAATTGACTTTGAATATGGAAGGCTGCAGGTCCATCCCTTGTCCCAGGAGAAAGGTAGCTGAGCAAAGAAACAAAATGGATTTTCAACAGCACCTTATATGCTGGTGGTCACTACAAAATATAGTTAATAAGTTATAAGATTGGCTACTATGTGACACAGCTATGGTTGAGGCAATGGAGCATACATCTTACCTTGAATGGTACTGTTATGGCACCAGTGGTACTAAGACTCTCTCAGGGACGCACTGTGGCTACAGGTTTTTGCTCTAACCAGCTTTGGTTTTTAAACTGGACTCCTAGCCTAATTCGTCCATCCATCCATCCATTATCCAACCCGCTATATCCTAACTACAGGGTCATGGGGGTCTGCTGGAGCCAATCCCAGCCAACACAGGGCGCAAGGCAGGAAACAAACCCCGGGCAGGGCGCCAGCCCACTGCAGGGCTAGCCTAATTCAGCAAGTTGTTATTTCATAGTTTTTGTGTTTTGAAGTCAAAGTTAAAATTACAAAACTGAGTTTAGTAAATGTTTATTGGAATGTACAGAGTCAAGAAAATGTAAGAGAACCCTTTGGTAATAACTGCATTTATGTATATATTTTTCTTAAAATATGTCTCAACTTTTAAGTTTAAACAAACAACAAATATGATCTGTTGCATAAGTTATTGTATTGCTCTTGTACATTTTGAATACATCATTAAAACATTTCTGGTGTAGGCTAGAAAAAGTATGTGAACCCCTAAGGTGATTTGATAGATTACTTCAACAAATGCTAAGAGTTAGCAAATCTGGAGTCCAAATAATTAAAGATTAGAGGTGTGGTTTAGAGCTACTTTTACCAATAAGAAAGCCTCAAACATCTTCAGCTTGCTAGTCACAAGAAGCATCTCCTGGTATAAACCATTCTTGGTTAAAAAAAAAAAAAAAAAAAGATCTCTGAAGATTTACAATAAAGAACTGCTGATTTGCACAACTCTGGAAAGGGTTGCAAAGTAATTTCAAAGAGTTCAGATATTCCTCAGTCCAAAATTAGACAAACTGTGTATAAATGGAGATGATTTATTATTGTGGTTACTCTCCCTAGAAGTGAGTGTCCATCCAAGATGACTTGAAAGAAAAAAAGAACTCAAGAGCAACAGCTAAAGGTTTGAAGGAATCAATAGAACAGTTTAACATGTTCATGAGTCTACCAAACACAAAACATCAAGCAGGCATGGAGTTGATAGTAGGACATCAATAAGAAAGACACAGCTCTCAAAAAAAAAAAAAAAAAAAAAAAAAAAAAAGACTGCTAAATGCCTGAAGTTTACCAAACACCACCTTTGACACTCCACACTGTTACTGGAAAAATATGTTTTGTGTACAGATAAAACTAAGGTTGAATTGTTCAGTAAGAATACACAGTAGTACATAAGACATAAAAGGGTGTTGCATACCAATATGTAAACATCAACAGGGAAGTAAGATGGAGGTGGCATCATGATTAGAGCTGCTTTGATGCCTTAGAGCCTGGACGTCTTACCCTCATCATGAGACAAATGAATTCCCCAGTTTATCAAGGTAGTTGACAGGATAATATCAGGGTGGCTATCCACCAGGTTAAGCTCAGTAGAAGGTGGGTGATGCAGCAGGACAATGGACCCTAAACAAAGTAAACCTACTACAGAATAGGGTCAAAAAAAGAAAATTTGCCTTTAGGAATTGCCTGGTCAGAGCCCAGACTTTAACCCACAGAGATGTTGTGGAATGACCTCAAGACAGCCATTCACACCAGACATCCTAAAGCAGTTCTGTAATAAAGAATGGTCCCCAATTCCTACTGAATGTTGGGCAAGTCTGAACCGCAGCTAACAGAAGACACTTAACACTAGAATCCCTGAAGCCTATGAAAAAAAGTTGTAATGCCAAGCCACCTTAAATACCTTTGCACCTCTTCATCAGCGCCTTTGTTTTATAACTGTGTCAACCAGCACTGGCAGCAGGCAGCCTGCTCACTCATCCCCCACCAAGGCAGCTGAAGTCCATCACAAAATTCTCAGAGTTTGAAGTCACTTTATCTGGGAGTAAGGTGTCTGGAATTGCACTGTGCAAATAATATATTGTTATTTGGAATATATAAATGTCATGTGTGTTCTGTATCTACAACGATCTGGGTAAATGTAGGATGACAGGAAATGCAAAGCAAGAAATGTAGAATACATAACTAAGAGAGAAACTATTTTTTATGTTATAGTAATAATTGACAAAATGTTGACGTGGAGTGTATAACGTGTGAAGACAGAAGTCCAAATATCAAATAAATACTTTCACAAAAGGTATAACAAAACATATTTATTCAAGAATATAATCGATGAAAAATTATTCAATTTACATGTTGCTGTTAATATGTAAAAACCAAAATCCAAATATCAATCGATACAACCTAAACATGTTTGCTTGGCTGGTGTAGAGGTAAGAACTGCTGCCTCTAAATCAAGAGTTTGTGGGTTTGATCCCGGGATCTCCCCGCATTTGCTGTTTTGGTTAGTGAGCTGCTATAATTATTACTGTTATATAATAAAAACATACGCAACGTGTTGATTATGAGTCAGCTGTTCTTACCGCTGTACTACCAAAGCAGTCGTAACAACGACGTACACTAACCCGATTTCTTTTTCTTCGGTTATAGTCTTGAATAAAAGCACACTTGCTCTGTTATAATACCTTTTGTGAAAGTGCTTACTCAGTCTTCACACATTATACACTTCATGTTAAAATGTTTCGTTAGTACTAAAACATGAAACAAGTTTGTCGTCTTTTATGCTTTTTTCATGCTACACTTGCATAGATCTTTGTAGAAACGGAACACACGTGAAATGCATGTGTTCCAAATAACAATATATTATTTACACTATGGTACTGAGGTACTCCCAGATAAATAAGGCTTGAGCTAGGAGAGTTTTTTTGCTGTTTCTGCGGCGGTGGGAGGATGGGATAGTAGGCTGCTTGTGCTTATTGACATATTTACAAAACAAAAGACGCTGACGGAGAGGTGCGAACGGATTTAAGGTGGGCCAGGTTTATGAGTTTTTTCATAGGCTTTGGTAATTCTAGTGTTAATGGATTCAGACCTTTTTATTTCTTTTTTTAATTAAAACAGACACTGTTTGAGTGTGGACAGTGAGCTTGTGTTAAGTACAGAAGGTCGAATTTTCAATTGAAAAAAGAAAAAGAATAACTTGAAACAGCTGCTTAGTAACCAACAGGCTTGTTAGATTAACATCAAAATGTGTCTTATTTGTAAACTTGTTAAGCATGTTAGCCTTGTGTCTTCTTGATAAAAATCTTATGAATCTTATGAATTTGATACATTTGCAGCTTTTTTAAAGGGTTGTACTGTGTTATTATTTGTTTGTTCATGTCATCCTCTTTAATAAAATCCCCGTATGCGTCCAGGTGTCCGTGTGTGTGTGTCTTCTGGTGAAGTGCGCATGCGTGGGGCATGGTGCGATGCGCGATATTACTGTCAGAGAAAGTTACAAGCGTTTTACGGAAATACAAACCAGTATTACTGTGAGAGGAGATTAAAGGCATATTACTGACGCGCACGCCTGTATTACCACCAGAGAAAATTAAAGGTATATTACGGACGTACAAGCCAGCGGACGTAGAAGACAGTATTACTGTCACAGAAAATTAAAGACACACAACACACGGCGGCAGCCCACGAAGAACAGTCCGCTCAGCAAGTAAACATCAACAAAAGAAAGGCTGAAAGAAAGAAAAATACGACCAACAAAAAGAAGGAGGTCAAAGTCCCTTGCCATTTAATATAGACTGTTCCTACTAATGTTTATCCACTACTGTTCTAGCACCCGTTATTGTAACGGGCTAAATGACTAGTACAATATAAGTTTTGGGAAGAAACAAATACTGCATAATTAAAATGGTAATCCATATCTATAATTTCATGTCAAAAATTACAAATGCCTAGCTGGTACACTGGGGAAAGAAAAAGAATGATAATAAATGAACATTTTAACAACAAAATGGCAATTAATTATTAAAAATGGTTAAAACCTATTCATGCATGTATATTTAAATTTAAGCAGCGTTTAACTGCCAATATCAAGTAATTGATTTTGTCAGAATATATATTATTTTGTTCGAGAAATGGTGAAAAATACAAAGCTTAATTTGAAAAAAAGGTATCACATTGATACATTACAGATGAAATTAAACAATATGACAGCTTGTGATTATGAGAAGAGTTTTATTTTCTTTTAAGCCATAGGTATGGATAAATATTTTTGTACATACTTTATTGGCTAAAGTATGAATTTTAAGGAAATTTTAGTATTTTTATGGTCAGTGAGCAATAAGCTTGTAGAATTAAAGTTTGTTAAAAAAAATGAACAGTTAACACCTGTGGTCTATTTAATTAACTATAATAATACCAATACAATAATTATAACAATACATACCAATGTTAATATTTTAATATAGGGAAATATGGCTTCTATACATCTGCTTATGCAGGAGCAGGAGCTTAGTGCAAGGGATACAGAAAAAACAAAATGGAATCTGTATCAGCCAGTAACATGAAATCAGTGATCGATTTCAGCCTTAAAAAAAAAAAAAAAAAAAAACCTGACTGGAGCATCCCTGGTCACCATGTACTCAGTAAGACAGGACAAGCATCACACCAAATCTTGTCAAATTGTATTTGGGGATGGCTACAGTATGTAAGTCTTTTAAACCCAATTTGAACCATATACTTTCCACAATATATGTGGAGGTAACCACCAGACTCTTTGGTTTCTTTAGCTATTCACGCCTGCATCACAAAAATTGTGTTATATTTTTTCTTTATAAAATCTCTGTTTGGAATAGTTGAAGCCAAACATCTTCAAGTTGATTTATAAAGCTCAAAAAACTCATGTGGCACATGGCAGCATTAGATTTTTTTTTAATCATCCAGTAACCACTCATGCAGACATCTTGAAATATTTAGGCACATCTAAAGCTGAGTGAGCTTTGATAACTTACGATTGGAAACGCATGTCATTTCCACCAGTGCCTTATTCACAGTACCTTGCCATATTACTTTTGGAGAGTGCTGAGACTGTGATGTTCTAAGTATCCTGTGGCTTCTCAACAACACAAAATTACCACTGAAGCCTGCAATCAAAAAAATCATTTTCTAATTCCTGATTGCTTTCTGTTTAATATATGCTACTTTGGCTGACTGGCATGAGCTCAATGAAAAGTCCAATGTGTATTTCTGACCAGATATTCATGCTGAATTCTGATTACTTATGGCATGACTGCTTTCAAAGACAAAAGAGAAAACAAATGTAGACAGTACTCTTTGATGTGCCTCTAGGTGACCTCCTCTGGACATCCTTTTGGGATTTGCTGCACATCAAAGATGGGCCAGTCACTTTAAGCAACAGCACATCCCCAAAGAACGTGGACAAACAAGGCCGATGCCGACTTGTTTTATATTCACTATGAGAGGGAATATGCAGTTCTCAGCTGGAAAGATGAGTGGCTGCTCCAAACAGAAGTGATGGAGCGAAGATCCCTGGGGTCGTCTAATAAATACTTTATCCACAGCCACCACTTTTCAAACGTTGATGAGACCAAATGTAATTTAGAGGCATGAGAAAAATGTTTAAAATGTTATGTCAATAGGTGACATTTCCCATTTCCTATGCAGGCTGGGAAAAGCACACACACTTTATTTTGTCTTTCTTGAGATGGACCCTTGTTGTCAGTGTGAAGTATGCACATTCTTCCTATGTCTATGTGGGTTTTCCAATGGCTAAGACGTTCTCCTCCACATCCCTAAAGATATAATTAAGTGTAATGGTGTAGGACAGACTGGCACTGTCCACTTTGCTTTGATTTGATTTGGTACACAAGATGTTTGTTTAAGAGACCACTGCCAGACCTTCTTTTCTGTCACTGAAATTCAGCTAAAGTGTCAGTTCTCCTCAAAGGGTCCACCTTTGGAATGTAGTTTCTGGGTCTCTTCTATAAAGAAGGATCAATCACAGGCAACTGACATCCAATGGTGTCATCATTTAAACACTTAGTAAATGAACAAAGAGTAATAACTCAACCATTGACAATCTTCATGGACAAAACTAGAACAAAAAAGTTATGGCACATCTGCACCCAAGAAACCAATGGCAGAAAGTCAACATTTCCTTTATAGATGCCCCTCGTCACCACTGCTGTTTGCAATCACCATTGAACCACTGACAGTCCACTGTCGAAATTCTTATCAGATAAAGGGGATTATCAGAAAAGGACTGGAACAGAAAATTTCTCTATATGCAGATGATATGGTTTTATATATATCAGACCCAGAAAACACGGTGCCTGCAGTTTTAACAGCACTTACAGAATTTCAAAAGATCTCTGGTCTCAGAATTAATTTGAATAAAAGTATACTCTTTCCAGTGAATTCACAAGCATATAATATAAGATTGGACACCCTACCTTTTACCATAGCAGATCAGTTTAAATACCTAGGGGTAAATATCACAAGTAAACATAAAGCTCTTTATCAACAAAATTTTGCCGTCTGTATGGAAATAGATGGTCAACCCTTCATCTCACTCTAGCCAGAAGAATTAACGTTGTTAAGATGAATATCCTTCCTAAGTTTCTTTTTTTTATTTCAAAACATTCCAATCTATATCAATAAATCATTTTTTAAGCAATTAGATTCAACCATAACCTTATTTATTTGGAACTCAAAAAACATTCACGTATCCGAAGAGCGACCCTACAAAGACCTCAGGCAGAAGGTGGCATGGCTCTACCTAATTTTCAGTTTTATTACTGGGCAGCAAACATACAAGCCATAAAAACCTGGACACAAATAAATGAACATACACAGGCTTGGTCCGCAATAGAAGTAAAATCCTGACGTACTTCTTTATATTCCCTGCTTTGTGCTCCAATAAATGCAAGTTATTGCAAATATACTAATAACCCAATTGTGCTTCACTCACTCAGAACATGGAACCAATTTAGAAAGCAATTTAAGATGGAAAATCTTTTATCTGTGGCACCTCTGCAGGAGAACCACCTCTTTCAACCCTCGCAAACATATCTAGTTTTTAATATCTGGAAAAGAATTGGGATTAAATTGCTCAGAAATCTTTATTTAGACAATATCTTTGCTTCCTTTGAACAATTACATTCCAAATTTAACCTTCCAGCTACACATTTTTTTCACTATTTTCAAATTAGAAACTTTGTTAAACAGAGCCTGCCCGATTTTCCTCATCTTGTACCCTCCACCATGCTGGAAAAAATACTGCTCAATTTCGAGGACTTAGATACCATTTCTGCAATATATAAAATTTTATTAGAGTCCCTTCCTTTCAAAGATCCAAGAGGACAGTGGGAAAAAGATCTCTGAATATATCAGAAAAGGAGTGGAAGGTAGCAATGCAGAGAATTCACTCGAGCTCCATATGCGCAAAGCATAGAATTATTCAACTCACAATTATATATCGAGCTCATCTGTCTCGCTTAAAACTGTCCAAAATGTTTCCAGGGCAAGATCCACCCTGCAAACGCTGCAACCAAGCTCCTGCCTCACTGGGTCACATGTTTTGGGCATGCACCAAATTAACATCATTTTGGACCAAAATTTTTAAGTGCCTTTCAGACAGCCTTGGTGTCATAATCCCTCCTAACCCATTAATAGCTGTGTTTGGTGTTCTTCCAGATGGATTTGAAGTGGAGAAGGACAATCAAACTGTGATTGCATTCACTACACTTTTGGCACGCAGACTGATTTTGTTAAATTGGAAGAATCCTAACTCCCCTCTTATACGTCAGTTTTATATTATTTATATTATATTTATATTTATATTATACGATGTTTTATATTATTTGAAATTGGAAAAAATCAAATTCTCAGAGGATCAGTACAGAATTTTTTTCAAAACCTGGCAGGATCTAATCAATAATATTTTAGAATAAGAAGAAATAATTATTTCCACATTTCATTTCCTTCTCCATTTATCTTTTTTTGACCTATTAAACTCAGCAATTTAGGTATGTTTACAAGTCTTAAGTATTACTCCTTTGGCCATGCTCTCCTTCTCAGGGGTGGGGTTTGATTTGTTTTCATTCCTATTTTTTGTAAAAATTGATCTAAAAAATAGATCTATTTGTACGGAATAATTACAATAAAATTTAAAAAAAAAAAAAAATTTCCTTTATAACCCACTGCAAGTTACAGTCTATCCTCACATTCGAACCACAAACAGGAAAAGTGAAAATTGTTTTATGTGGACTTTTGCCAGTTTATCTATCTATCCCTGCAGATTGCTGGGAAGATGTGGACAATACATGCTATTTTACAGAGAGAATTGGAGGTACGTGATATATACGCAATTTTCTGTTGTGTTTATTTCCACATTTTCGAGCACCATTTCCTAAGATAGTTATTGGCCGTTTACTTGTATGTGTGTTGCTATGTGATCAATTAAAAAAAAAAAAAAAAGTAAAAACTTAAATTAAGCACAACAAATGCAATACCCAATGTACAAAGTCCAGTGACAATATGTTTCCTTTTAGGGGCGATACCTCCCTAGTTGGAATAAGTTCTTTTGTAACTGCGGCATTTTAAGTAACCGAAAACTATATAGATACCAGCAAGCCCGCGATTCTCGAAAGAATCGCAAATCCAAGAATGGCAATCAGTTTCTGTTCCCTCCGATATTTGGATGGATGAAATACAATGGAGGGTGGGTGCGTCCGGGGAAACGTCATTTAATTAAATAAGCATATTTGTACTAAAGCGGTTTCGTTTTGTGGAGTCGCGATTCCTTTGCCTCTGCTGACACCGACTGCCTGCACAGTGGATTACAGCAAGTGTAGTTTCCAGGTTGTGTTGTTCGGGTGCCACCCACTGACTGCGGGAAGCCGCATGGTTTGACTCTGGGGCGCTGAGGGGCTGTGCGCATGATATTTGTACTACCATTAACCAATTTATTAAAACAAACATGGAATTGTAATTGTCACATCATGTAAGTCTACAATGTCTTTGAGTTTTTGCACTTATAAGTAAAACCAATGTCCACGCGTTGGAAGTTAGGGTGGTTGGTTCCATCAGGACGTAAATGCATGACAATATCGCGGTAAAACGGAGGCTCACCGTCTTTACTGTGAAACACAATTGCCACTTCATTAACGATGGGAACATTGTTGATAAACTGCGTCATCTAGCTCTAACACACGTACATTTGGGCAAATTTGCGGTGGTGATTTGGCTCAGGGTGCACTGTTCCAATCCGATGCAATATTTGTCCACACACGCGAAAGCAAGTATGGGCCATTCCCAGGTGGTGGCTTGATATTTACCCCAGTAGATGCAAAAGCAAATTAATTATTGTAGGATCTAATGCATTCCATAAAGCTTTTACTTTCGGGTACATTGTTAGTCAAACGCATACGTAAATATTCAGGATATTCATCCAAAGGAGGCAGCTTAACCTGACCTCTTTGACAACCACGTGTAAAGTCATCAGTTGTAATGCCAGTTTTTTCTTCAAGGAAGTTAATGACAATGACTGCAAATGACATCCATTAATCCCAATGAATCCTCATGAATAGTGGACTCATTATAGAATGGATTCTCAGCTAACTGTTGGAATTGTTCAGCGTCTGTCCGTCGTTCCTGTGTTTGGCGGGGTCTTTGTTGGAATACTGAACAACTCAGTAGCCCTTGTGCAGTTTCGTTTTGGATCTGCGCCTCTCTTGCATGTAGTGTTTCAGAAACGCGTTGTAGGCGCCTTTGAGCTCTGTGTTGTTGGAGCCATGACTCCTTTGCGTCCGCTGTTTCAGAAGCGCGTTGACTTCTTTGCTTCTGGTGTTTGTGAAGCGCGTGGTAGGTGCCTCCGTGTATTGTCTGTATCCATGTGGTCTCGTTTTTGTTTCTCTGCTACTGAATTACCATTATGTGATTCAAACATGCAACACAGACTGCTGGCACATACATACTACTGACTCTGGGAAGCCGCTGCATTTGACTGTGGGTTGTGGTGTTTGGGCGCCACCTACTGACTCTGGGAAGCGGCTGCGTTTGACTCTGGGGCGCCGCGGCGTAGTGTGCATGCGTATCGGTGCCTCCGTGCATTAAAACTGTGGTTTAGTAATATAGATGATATTAAAAGGCGATACCCCTCCCATAGTGATACGGCGGTAAAAATCACATAAGAGAAAAGAACTTCACTTTCTTTACTGACGATTTACACGGCATTACAGACAGGAAGTCTATAGCAAGACAATACTAAGGTAGGATCTTGATCTATACAGTCTGCCATCTTTCATCCCTGCGCTGGAAGGCTTTTCAGGACAGATGACAATATCACCCATCCATCTGTCGGCTTCAAAGTATTTGGCTGCTGTCCAAGTCTTTTATACTGTCTTCTCCACGTGCAGGCCCTTACTTAGGTTCCAAACAAGGGCAGAAGAGGATTCAATTTCATCTCTAGCATACAGAAATAGCACAATGCCCATTTTTGTAATTGTACCTTTCTCTCTTCAAATGCTTGCCTAGCAGTTCTAAATGCGGAGACCCCTGTGTGCTAACTTTGGCCTGGCCTGTACATGTGAGTGGATTTTTGTACAGAGCACAGTGACATTAAAACTTATATTCTGATTACACAATGCTACAACATACTAGTCATTTCTCACTGCTATTATAGTTCTTCTCTTGAATGTCAATCTCAAAACCTTGCATCTTACCAGCCAACCTTTCTCCCATTCCTGATGGTCATGGTGTATTGAAAAAGACCTGTCATATAGGCATGAGTTTTGCTGTCAGTGCTCGGTTAACCTGGCCTTCATGCTTTCCATCCACACAATGCATTCTCTCAGCTCCATGTCTGTTGCTATTATTGTTGCTATGTGCAAACTCGATGTGGTCGCTACATAATGAATGTTAGGAAATCCAATGGCAACATCAGAAAAATCGACTTTTGAGACTACTCACACTTTAAGACAGATGATTGATCATATGATCCAATTGAGCATTCTAGCTCCTCACATACCGTACATTGAATAACAACCAATGATGCTGAAATTCCAGCAGACTCAGAAAACCAGTCATCGACAGCAAATCAAGCTTGAAAGCGTGTCAAAATCATATAGTGTATGCCTGTCTTGAGAGGTCTTACAGCTTCTATAAAGTAAAGTTAACACAAATAACCGAGAGTAAGCCCTTGTAATATTTTGATTAATACGTTTGATCATAATATTCAATTTGTCAGCTCAAACCAAGAACACTGCCTTGAAGGTTTTAATTTAAAATGTATAAAAATTCAAACAAACTGCAGACAGGCAGGACAACAGAAGAATGTAATTCATATATTATAATTTGACAGGATACAAGTCTGGTAATTTGAAATAAACATTCACTCATTTTGTAATCTGCTTATCCTGTTCAGGTTCATGGAAAACTGTTGCCTGTTCTAGCAGCATAGTGTGCAAGGTAACGACCGCCCCAGATGAGATGAAAGGGCTCATTGTAGCATACACTCGAGCATACATCCAAACCAAGTCAACCTGGAGACAGGAACACACATACTCTGGAGAAAAATGACACATACACTGGGCTATGTGCACAATCCACACACACAGAGCTCTGTCCAACATTTGAACCTTGTAATATACAGCTGTGATGCAACCACTGAGCCACCCTAAAATAAACCATAAATCTTTATAAATTATGAAAATCATTTTTCCATATACCATTGGTTACAGAGTACAATTCATGGGGGCTGGCACAACATTAACAGTAACTCAGTAAACCAAACATTTACAATACATACAGTATCCTGTACATAAACAGTAAATTAGAACCATTTACAAATCCATAAAATGACATCCAGTAACATTATAATTGATATTTGGAAAGTCAGAAAAAGAAGGGAAAAAACTCCAGTAAACAGCATTCTTGAAGAAAGTAAATCTTAATAGGGGCATGAGATTACAACAGATACTCCTATATACCATACCATTTACAAAGACCACTTTAGGTAGTGAAGGGGTGGGGCTGGTGCCTATCCCAGCTAGCACAGGGTGCAAGTCCATCACAGGTTAAACATTGGGCCAATTTAGCATCAGCAAAGGACCCAACCTGCATGTCTTTGGACTGTGTGAGGAACCCAGAATACCTGAAGGAAACCCACTGAGGCATTTGAAAGATCACGCAAACTCCACACAGGGACCACTGTGCCAACAAGTTAATCATAATCTATATATAAAAGGTAAAAGTCTATATATAATGTGCTTTCTAACTTCTATAGTTTCCGGTCTTGCAGGGTATTGGTGTCACTCCACTATATTTAGCTACTATACCACTGGTGTAGACCTGACATGGCTTCCCTGTGTTTGTTTAACTTCAGGGTCAATTTCTGCTTTGGGTTTAGTCTAAATTGGATAACAGAAACTGAAAATGGACAAAAGAACGTATTTTTATTTTAGCACAAAATATGTTTGTGTGTTATATCTGCAGAATTGATTCATCCTGGTGCCGGACGGTGGCAACACCTGCACCTATACATGTAGTCAAATGCTAAATCAAGAGGAAAATACACAGATAGAAAGGGCATAAAATGAATTGTACAAGCTGGCCCCAAAGGCCATTTTCTGGCTTCTACTTTTGTTGAGGGTCTCAGTTTCCCTAGGGACAATGAGGTCAGTTTCGTTTTTGCTCTCTACATGTTTAATATTGATGCAGCCCTTTACAGCACACCAGACTCTATCATCATTCCACACAGAATTCTGTTCCTCTCACCCTCATTTGACTCTAACATTGGACGTGTTTCAAATATGCATCCGTTTGAATTTCCGACAATCTAAAACATACGGACTTTATTTAAACAGAAATCACTCAATCCGATTGCATTAACCTTTTGATTTTTTTTTCCTCTTGACAGGCTAGATAATGAGGATAGGCCTTATTAGCATAAAATTTCTTTTACTCTTGGAACTCTATTTTCCCTTCTGTTTTTTAACTACCATTTTTAAAATTGAAAGAATTAAAAACAGCCAAAAAAAGGTTATAGTTTCACACGCTTTATGTGAGAACTATGTAACCCTTTGGCCACTTTAATAAATATCTCAGAACCATGCAGCTAAAGAGAATGAAGCAGCAGCATGTCTAGGTCACTTGTGCTACAGTTATTCATAAATGGCTGTTCCACTCTCACAAGTCTGCTTCCTTATACAATCACAATCTCCATCAGACCAGCTGACTGTAAAAATCAATCAGAATTCAACACATGTCCCCCTCTGTTCTCATTGGGTGACCAATTCTGTAGTCCAGGGCTAGAGACCACAGTGGTGACTAATGGCTTCAGACCCACAAAAAAGACTTACAAAGAAAAATAAGAGAGCAAGTATCTAATGGCAACAAAGGATTAATTAGTGAATTACCCCTACCTACTCCATCCTTTTTATTTATGCAATAAACAAATTCAGAACCATAATGTTCTTTGACATTAGTCTGCTATGGATTGCCATGCAGCTTCTCTCTTTTCCTTTATAGAGGACGCATTTCTCTTTTTGCTTTATTATAAATCAACTATTATTTCTTGATCAGCTGCTGACAAGGCCACCACTGTCTCCGTTATATGTTCTTTTATAACATAATTAACACTATAAAGTTTTCCATGGTATCCCATAAGACATCACACATCCCATCAGTCTTACACTTAAAGTCACAGGTACTCAATCTGCAGGTATCGCACTTTCCTTTGTACTTATTGAACTATGACAGAAATTATCAACCTCCTGTTATCAAGGCTGCTTAAATCGCACGAGTGCACACGTAATTGTGGATTGCCTAAGCACTTCTGGAGTTAACAAGAAACACTTTACATTCATGGAACTGAATGAGCCTCAATTGGAAAACAAGACTTATTCAAGAGAGGGTTACTGAGCTAAGTCTCCGTTTAGTAAAAATGCACTGGTACCCTGGCTGACTACCATAGGTTTATGGGGTCCTAATTATGAAATTCTTTTTTTTTTTTTTTTTTTTTTTTTTTTGCATGTGCCACTCTGCAACACAATATTTAATATTGCATATCTCTTTTAAAGGTATCCTTTTCCTAGCGTTTGATAAACTTTTTTCAACCATTTATTATTATTGTTAAAATCAGATGTGACCTGGCACCTGGTGTGTAACTATAAAATATTAAATGGATTTTTTAAATTGAAGATATGTTATCATTGCAGACCTGGGCATGAACTCATATCTCCTTTTCTGACAAGCTGTGAACTTGAGAGATGTCTCGGGGAGAGTAAAAAGAATCTGAGGGCTACGTTACATCTACAACATCTGAGAATGTAAGAGACTCTGAGGAACATAAAGTGGGATATATTAAATATTTCCATACTCAGCTGATATCACTGAAATCACTACCGCCTAAGGAGATCTGTTACACCTTATTGGACAAGCAGCTCATCAAAGGATGGGAAGGGGAAAGATTTGGAGCAAGGATAAAAGTAAGGTGGAAAGATTTCAGATCTGGCCTGCATCAATACAATCAGGAATGTTTGATTGCTTTAAAATAAGTTGGATGAACTGTCACATCTCATGGCAAGTCACAGTGAGTTTAGGTACTGTGGCATTTTAGGTGCTGTACAGTCCCAGCTTAAACTTCTTATTTCAGAAGCTATTTTAATGCTGGAAGTGATTCATCCGATACAATCAGACAAAGTGGACAAGGCAGAAAGGGGACGGGACATCTGTGCGACTTAGCAATGGGAAAAAAAGTGAACACATTGCAATAATAACTAAAATGTGTTAATAAATATGTAAAGAAATACACAAAAAAATACAGACTGAATTCACACATGTTACTGCTTAGGGCACAGATGTCGAACTCTGGTCCTGGATGTAATGGGTGCAGGTTTTCATTCTAACCATCTACAAGTTTTTGCTGCCAATTAACTTCCTTTGCCCTAATTTTAATTAACTTGACTCAGGCCCCTTTGTTCTTTCTTTTTCCTTAATTAGCAGCCAGATATTAGTGAGACGCAAAACAAGCTGCCACATGACCAGCTCACCTGTGCCCATCACACAATATCTGAAAATAAAGAAAGGTGAAGGTCTCGGTAAGGTTGATCTCTCAGGTTACTGAAACATTTTGACAATGTTCTTAGAAAAAACAAGAAAATCAACAGTTTTGGAAATGTCTGCTGTAGTAAAATGAGAGCGGCAACAAGCTGTGGAATTAAATAACGAGTTTAATTAACAGCAAGAATCGGCTTCTCATTAAGAAAGTGATTGGAGTGAAATTGGTTGCAGTTTGAATCCCCAATTTAGATGGTCATCTGTTGGCATGTTTCAAGTCTCATTTCTGTTTGGCTGTCATTTAATGAAGAAATGAATCAATTCAGAGCTCTGAATCTATAAAAACAGGGCTATTAAAATGACTGTTAATTGGTATTGCTAGCTTGCAATGCACAATGCACATGCAGGAGGAGAATGCCACTGGCTTTTTAAAACAATGTAAGGCACGGCTTTGATATCTTATATATAAACGTCTATATGTGGAAGTATGTGTATCGGTCTGTCCGGCCCAGAATTGCGAGACTACAGCATAAAGCTCAAAGAAAGCAACTCTGTCTCCAAAGTGAAACCGCAGAGAAAACAGAAACTCACTTAGCCGCTAATAGACAAGCAAGGTGAGCACATCGGCAAGATGAAACCTCCAAGGAAAGAAAAAAACTTGCTTACCTGCTGATAGACAACAGAGGCGAGCATGTCGGCAAAACAAAACCGCCAAGGAAAGAGACCCTCGCTTAGCCACTAATGCACAACCAATTCGATAGATTGATAACACCACAAGGATAGGCTCCAGCTGCTCCATGACCCTGCCTAAGATTACCTAAGATAAGCAAGTTAGGAAAACAGATGGTGAATGAAAAATAGTGTAACATTACTGACAAGTTGCATTAGCCAGGGGTTTATTCACCCAAAGTGTGAGCCGACATTCCATCAAGCAAATGAGGGGCTTCATGGGAGCATATAAAAGAGGTAAATGTGCCAAAGTCACAAAAGAATTCCAACTTCTGTGGCCACAGTTAGCAATCATTTTAAGAAGAGACGAGGGACCTAAAAGAGAAATGTAAAGAGCAACACACCATGGGCACTCCGAGTCGGCAGGCATTGCATCGGCACAGTGCTACAAAACATACAAACAATCTTCCCACTTAAACTTTTTGCATGACGCACTGATCAGGCTGCCTTCCCTCAACTACACTGCACTCCTGCTAAACTAGCCAAGCATGCTCCTGCTGTGAATATGAGTACCTGGGAGCTTTCTTTTGGGATGGACGAGATTTTAAAAAAAGCAACAGCTGCAGATTAGCGCTTTGAGAACATTTCTGCAAAAGCTTGGGAGTCACTTGATGATGTTTATTTATGTCCAGCCAGTCAGCGATGGACAATATTGTCAACCACAGGATGTGCCCTAATCTACATGTTCCATTTGCGGACACAAGAAGCTGATCCTGCTCTGTCCAAATGTTAAATGCATTTAAATGTAAATCTGTGGCCTAACTGGGCAGATCTGACTACATTGTACTCTCCCTACAAACCTGTTATCAGGTGGCAGCAAGATCTCTTATCTTTAGCCAAGTCAGAAGTTCTTGTGTTTTTTGCTTTGTAATAATATTTTTATTTTTTGAACTTTTGTCAAGTTTTTATTTGCCCCTGAGGAAAAATAGCGTATTATCTTTCTATCTACCCCAAAATATAGACTGTTTTTTTTAACCCACTGCCTACACTATGCTGTCTACAGCCATGGCCAAGAAAAGTTGCCAATCATAGAAGCACAGGTAATTGTGGTCCTATTTATGTGGCAAGAAGTACCAACATGAATTACTCTGGACGTGTTTCCATTCACCCACAAATTATTGTGAGATGATCCTTATATTATTTCGTTTGTGTCCGTCTGTGCTCGATATAAACAATGGTTGCCACAACAATAGCGAGGAATCCGTGCTCCTGACAGAGTTTTGGTCTTAGGCTTATCTTCAAGTCTTCAGTTCTTCAATGTGACTGATTATTGACTGTGGTATTTGACCGTTTATTCGGTGCATACTTTGTTACTGACCAAAACTGTATTATGACACTACCATTTTATACCTCCTCTTTCCTTCATTTCAATGTAAGCCTCCTGATAAAATGAAAAGGCATATACAGCATAGCTGCGACCAACAGAAACGCTCTCGCCAGCCTACAGACTCACACCATTGCACAGAAGCAGAAACATCGACATCACGCCAGACCAACCTGTACATGCAAGATGCCTTAGAACAACAGACATTGTGTGACAAACCACAGAGTGACATTATCCGAAGATCAGCAGCAGCAAGTCTTGTACCTAGACAGTGAACGAAAAACGAATTACACACACAACGTTTCTGAAGAACAGTGGCAAACTGCCAGACAACAAGAAACATTACGACGGAAAAACTAGAGGGATTCCATAACACTGACAACTCAAAACATGACATTCCCTTTATATTACAGCATAGGCAATTTCGCCATTCATTTAGCATATTGTATGACTATCACCGAGTCACAACGACAAACGTTTAGTAACGTCAGAGTTGATTTTTTTTTTACCCATGACCAGTTGTGCACTACATTTTCCAGAGTTACATTGAAACCCGGGTTAAACTTACAGGTACTTGCAGGTTACACACAGGGGAATATTTTCACCGACAATAACATTTATGCAACAAATTGTGTTTTCCGACAGTTCTAGACGTCAGTATACTACATGACCTGATGGCCACACTTCACACATACTGACTTACATGTGTCCTGCATTTCCTTTCTTATCCAATATGCTCTGTTAACCTGTTCATGTTCCACTTTGTATTGTAAATATTTATGCTGTTGTGACTATAACAACATCTCATACTAATCATGTGACTATTGTAATTCTGAGTCCTCTCACAAGTCACTACTTATGAAAATAATTGTCTTTCTTACTGTAATGTATGATGTTCTTCAGTCCCTCATCATCATTTCCTTAATGCTTTTATTCTTGCAAAATTTTTGCAAGCACGATTTGCTAGTTATTACTAAGTCCAAACACTGAGTAGCCCAAGACAGTAGACAATGAACATTGGGAGAGCTTTGACGAGGAATCTGTATGTCAAGAATAAAGTGCAAAATACACCACCACCACTATCACAAGTGCATTCACTGAACTGCAAGGGACTGTGGGTTTTCCTCAACCTTTTATTGGACTGAGGGCAGTCAGTTTCAGTGATAGACCAGGTAGCCACGTCTCTTGGTGGACCACTCACAACACTCAATGAACATAACAGAAGATACACCCACACTTAAAAAACTAAACAATCCATATGGTTAATACAAAAACAAACAAAATTGACACAAATCACACATCTGAACCCCAACTGGGGGAAACCTTGGCTGAAACACAACAATGAAAAGAAAATAACAAGGTATTATTTATTTAAAAGTGTCAAAAACTTTAAAGAGACACTATGTAAACAAGGCTAAATTTACTGCCACCTTCCAAGGCTGTATTTTCCTTATAAGTAAAAAAGGTGGTACAATGCTATACTCACAGCCTGCCCTCCCATTGCTTCTGTGTAGCCTCTTTCAGAACATTCAGGCAATACCACCAGGTAGGAGCATTCCATCACCAAGGCACTTCCTGAACTGGGTGTATACAGATGGCCGACAAGCATTAAAACCAAGACACTACAAGTCACTTAGATTTACATACTGCAGGTTTAATTAAAGATCACCTGAGAGCATTTAATCAGTCAGGACGGAGTGCACTAAAATACGAAAATGTCTGAAATAGATCACCACAGCTCAGCTACTTCACAATGTTGTTAAGCGTAATAACACACCTTTTGAGGATAATGTCATAATGTGCTACCAGAGCCTACGCTGCCATAATCATGGACTATTTTACCTGCTACTAGTGTTAACTCACAGTATTTGTCAACCAGTGCTGTTTTTGTGGCATCTCAACTCATGCATTTTTATTTATTTATTTATTTATTTATTTAATTTTTTAACTGTGGCATTAATAGATAGATAAATTAATCTGATAAAGAATAATATTAAAGAGTGATAACAATGCAGGTATACAGACAGACAATAACTTTGTATAATTTTAACATTTACCCCCCCCCCTGGTGGAATTGAAGAGTCGCATAGTGTGGGGGAGGAACAATCTCCTCAGTCTGTCAGTGAAGCAGGACATTGACAGCAGTCTGTCGCTGAAGCTGCTCCTCTGTCTGGAGATGATACTGTTTAGTGGATGCAGTGGATTCTCCATTATTCACAGAAGCCTGCTCAGTGCCCGTCGCTCTGCCACGGATGTCAAACTATCCTAGAGGATGCTGCTTAAGAAAGGAATCTTTATATTTTTCAAAGAATGCCATCAATGTGCTGTTGATTTTCTACACACACTGCACTAAAATCAAAGTGCTGATATAGACTGTCCATTAAGAGCCACTTAAGACTAAATCTATCATAGACCCCATAAAACTTCCAGACTTTGCCCAACTAGCAAGTGCACTCATCACATTAACTGAGCAGAACAACAACAAAACTGTCAGTTCAGGAGGCAGTTATGTTTTTCTTTAAAAGCTATATGAGCTACTTAGTGTGATTCTTATGAATTATGACCATTCACCCTTTGTATCTGTTTCTATATAAACAAGTGTACAGTACACCAAAATCGCATTTTTTATGTAACATCCTCGAGAGGTTTACATAGAGTCTATGTTGAGCTGAAAAAGTGGAAGACCACTATAGGTTGAGGTCCTGTTGGTATACTTAGTAAAGGACCACAGCACTTGTGGGACAGAGGGCATATAATGTATTGGAGACCAAATGGTACGCTCAGGAAACTCTACAAAATAATTAAAGTGAAGTACTGTCTTAAGCATTGAGATAACACTGGCCTCACTTTGCATATCCAGGCTTTCTCTGAACACCGAAGGGCTTACAGGGATGCACTAACTGCAGCCAAGAACACACATTATGGCAGAATAATAGAAAGTGGCGATGATAACCCGAGGGTTTTGTTCTATGTAGTTAATAAACTCCTTCAACCTGCATCTGGACCAATTACCTCCTCTACTGAAGTCTGTGGAAAAAATCCTCCTCTTTTTCAGTAATAAAATTAAAATACTAAATAATTGAACTAACATAAATCCATCATATGTTTATATCTTTCCTTGTCTTTCCACTCCATCCAGCTCCTTTTCTAAAATCTCACCAGCCACATCTACATTTGTTAATGACCTACTTTGTAAGACGAGGCCGACTACTTGTGTACTGGACTCCATCCCCACCACACTTTTTAAATCCTGCCTTCATGCCATAATCCCTTCTGTTACAACAATAATAAATACATCCCTTGACACTGGCTTTGTGCTAGTCACTTTTAAAGTCACTTCCTTAACCCCAATGTTAAAGTCTGGCCTTGATGCTGACAATATTAACAATTTTCGGCCTATTTCCCACATAACTTTTCTGTCAAAAGTTCTTGAGTGTGTCGCAGCCTCCCAACTCACCAATTACTTTGCTTCTAATAAATTGATGGAACCCTTTCAGTCTGGTTTCACTGTTCTGCTTCGGGTAACTAATGATTTGCTGATGCGGACTCTGGACAAACCAGCATATTAATTTTGTATGATCTTCGTGCATCATTTGACACCGTTAGACATGACATTCTACCGTCTACAATAGAGAACATTCTGGGTATCTCTGGCACTGCCCTCCAGTGGTTTAAGTCCTAGTTAGTCTTGGCAACAGCAGATCCAGCTCAGTGCCAGTCACACAAAAAACTGCGGAGGGTTCTGTCCTCGGCCCTCTACTATTCTGTACCTATATGCTTTCCCTTGGCCATATTATTTGTAGGTTTGGACTGGGTTATCACTTTTACGCAGATGATACTCAACTCTATTTCAACGTTAAAAGCTCACAAGTTCAGTGAAATTAAAACATGGATGGAGCAGAACTCTTAAGAAAACAAGCTCCTTTTCAGTCACTCTTCACGGTGATCTCACTAGACCTTCATTTAAGGAATCTTGGTGTCATCTTTTGATTCCTCCCTTTCTTATTCCACCCACATAAGCCACATTAAGAAACTTTCTTAGTTTCTCCTCCACAAAATATCCAGTGTTTGCTCATTCCTCTCCTTTTCTAATGCTGAGGAAGTTGTCCATGCTTGTATCACATCCCACATAGATTATTGTAACTCCCTAATCTTAAATCACAGCTCCAGCTTATTCAAAACTCTGCTGCAAGATTCCTTACATGAACTAGCAACAGCGAGCATATAACACCCATCCTGCTTCCGCTTCACTGGCTTCCTGTGTCTTACAGAATTAAATATAAAATTCTATTTGATATTCTATTCTGTTATTAACCTAAAAAGCTTTAAATGGCCATGTACCAAACTACATCAGCAACGTTCTCCATCGCTATGCTCCTGTTTGCCCACTAAGGTCCTCCGATTCTGGCAATCTTGTTGTGCCCCACACTAACCTGCACTCTGTGGGTGACAGGGCCTTCAGCTGTATGACACCCAGACTTTGACTTTGGACCTCCCTAAATAAATTAGATCAGCCAACTCCATTCAATCCTTTAAGAAACAACTTAAAACTCATCTGTTCAATTTGGCTTTTAACTTAACCCTAACATTCTGCCTGTTCTTTCAGTTTACCTCTCTATCCAGATGCTTAGAAAAAAATTGTGTATGTCTTATGTCACAAATGAGGTTATATGTTCAAGCTTTTCTTTTAGTATTTAATATTTTACCCTGGTTTATTGTCTTTTACTCTATGTAATGCTTTGTATCTCCTGTATTCATCTGTGTTGTGTTCTATGCAGAAATATTGTACCCAATGTTACATTTACCATGCTGTTTTAAATAAGTGCCTTGAACATGGGAAAGGTGATATACACATAAAATATATATTATTATTGTTCAAATTTAGGGCTCTCTCATTAGGCCATTTATCTAATTCAAATAACTACAGAAAAATACTGAGGGCTGACGGTTTTACTTTTTTGACCATTTTTTTTTAATTTTCAATGAAACTGTGCAGGTTTTATTTCAAACAGTAGAAATCACTTCACTACCAAGCGATTCCATAGCATATGGAGAAGTGTTAAGTTACTTTTTTGCATTTAAACGGTTTTCTTTACTTAAAATGGTGGACATTTGTATCTAAACAAACACTTCACAGCAGATGGTAGCCACATGTTGAAGGTGAGGCTGACAACAATGAAGCAGAGGACATCAACTGAGCAAAAGCATCAGGGTGTTTATGTTTTAAATATGTCTAAAAATTGCGTGTGTCTGAGAATTTAACACCTGGAAGTAATGCTAGTAAACAGACTCTTAAGTTTCTGGTTTTCATTTATAATTCAGTGCAAAATGAAGTCTCAGCTGCAGAAGTTATATTTGGGTTCGAAACAGCATTCAGGTTGAAAACCAGTCCTAAAGTATCTATCTATTTTTATATTCTAACCTAAGATTACAATTTTGTTTACTGGAACTGTGACTAAGGGCAGAATCTGTCCAATCACCGTTTGGACGAAAAGCATCCAGTGACGTCGATATTCAGAGCTTTGGCAAGATTGGAGTGTTATGTTGGTTACATGTGTATTATTTATACACCTGCTTATTCTTGATATTAACATTTTAATTGCTGATGCTTGACTGAATTTTATCAATGCACAGCGGTCTGATTTATTGTTAAAATTTTGCTGCATTAAAAAAAAATAAAAATAAAAAAAATAAGAAGGCACTTCAGAATTTAAATGGGTAAGGTATACTGCATTAATCCTCTTAAATGTCTACTGGCGTAGGCCTAAATAAATTTTTTTAAAAAGTTGATTCCAAGGGACCAACAAACTTCCACCATTAAAAAGGTCACAATACCAACTCAAAATTATTTTTAAAATAATTTACAAATAGGCATGAGTACTAGGGTGTTGTACCGTATTAACCATTATGAATGTAGTGAAAAGTCGAGCAAAATGACAAGGTGTCATTTTGCTTGACTTTTCACTACAAATAGGCATGAGAAAATACACTTATCCCAAACTATAATGTCTATGGTTATTCATGCTTCACGATACAACCATGGAGGATGATACAAAATTTTCATAAAAGAAATGTACTTAAAGTTTTGAATTACTTATTATGAGACATTCACATATGTTAATTTGTGCACAATGTTTTGATAAGTTTTTGTAAGCTTTTTCTTTTGTATCAAACATTAAACAGCTGCAACACAGTAATACAAGATATGTCGATTAGTTACAAATCCACCATACAAGCGACAATAAAGACCATGTAAACCTATAATATAAAGTTACGCAACTGCAAAACCATTAACATTTAAATCTCTCTTAATATCAAACATTGCTCCAACAATAGGCACCCTTTTATTTTCTGCTTTAAGGCCATTATCTGCGGTTCCTGACTAAATCTATGAAGAACTAATAATGTCATGTGTCCTTTTAAGAAAAACATGAATATTGGCACTCTGCATGAAGCCAAAACTTCTCTGGAGAGTCGAACACACTCACTCACTGGGTACAGACATAGCAGGAGTAGATGTCTCATTTGACTAGAAAAGAAAGCACTGGAAACATGGATGATTTCTCTCTCCGCCTTGCAGGATCCACTGCTGAATAACTCCTTACTGATGCTGAAATGGGGGTAGATTTCAGCATCGGTGAACAATGTATCGATGTTTGGAGCACTCGATGTTGCTGCTCCCTGGAGCAGCTGAGTGTACCATGAGACCTGTTCCAATCAGGTAAGTTTGTGCTTTACTAGAACCCAATTTGAAAACAAGCGTTTGGATGCACTGGTGCATCTACGAAACAATGCTGCACTCACTAAATGTGTGAGTGTGTGCGTATGAGAAATATGTAACCTGGGGTGCCAGCCCACTTTCATTTATAGTGGTCTCCATGTTTTATGCAGACAACCTTCACCTTCATGTTATCAAACAGACAGCAAATATCTATTTTGTTTTTCAATCAGATTTTTAAATCCTGAGTTTCAACAAAAGACATTTTCATTTGCTTTTGTGCTTCATTTCCAAAATGTAGTGATGTCATACTACACAATACAAGGCCACATTTCATATTGCCACTATTTTGTATTGCAAAATTCAATATACCGAAATACTGCCTCACACTTATTTTCAAAATTAATATATAATAATAATAATACATTTATATAGCACCTTTCCCATGCTTAAGACACTTACAGAATATAAGAACAACGGCAGGGTATACAGTATATAGCATTGTATAAAACAGATAAATAAAGAAGATTACGACAATGAATTCAGAGAAGAAAAAAAAAAAAAAGCCTAACAGACAACATAATTGATGGTCTAGCACACACATACAGGTTACGTGAGCACCTTGACAGAGAAGTAAACTGAGAGAAGGGTAATAAAGTCAAGTAGAGCTAAAAGCCTTCCTGAACAGATGAGTTTTGAGTTGTTTTGTAAAAGAATTCATGGAGTCAGCTAATCTAATTGAAAAAAAGAAGAACCCCAAAAATGAAACACAAATTCTAAGTTTTCAAACAAGCTATACTTCCTTAAATGCTATTCGAACTACACAGAAAAGATGAAAAAGACCTCTAAACAATGAGCAAAACCAAAATCCTCAAAATGAAAGAATACATCTCCTAATTACGGAAAAATAAACTACAGCCATATAGATGGATCAACTCTGTGAATAAAGCCAAAGGCAAAAAGAATGGAGCTCAATGCTCCAGCAAACAGACTGAGGCACAAGAAAACTTTAAATAAGGTCTCAGGTGGCTGCCCTAATGGATGCTCACCTACAGAATTACGTGGCCTGATGCCCAAGCTCTACAGTAAGAAACACAAACCTCTAGATCTATTATGAACAATCTCGGTTTGTATATTTGTTCTTTATGATACAGCTGTGTTTTTAAAGTGATATTCTTGAAATTTAGCAGACAGATCCAGTGCCATGTGTGGTGTGACGGTTAACGCACTTGCCTTTCAACCAAGAAATCCGCACTTGATTCTTATCCATTGCATTTAACTTTTTCTTTAATCAAGCATTTATCTTATGGAGGAATATTTTGATGTCCAGTAAGATGACTCACCAATCAAAACACGGTACTTCGTACAGCCTATCCTCTCAGTTTTGACAGGTGAAAATCCATTTCATGTTACATACATCAATTTTCAGGTATCAATGGCTACATTTACAGAAGACACTTCAGATGCTGAGGCCTGATGATTAATTCACAGGTTCTTAAATTAGTCGCTATGCGCAGTAACTCTGGGCAACATTTTGTTGCACTCATATCCCCAACAGATACCCACAGTCACAACTTAGAGCATGCACTTCACCCAGGGGTCACCAACAAGAAACAAGTACTGGCTAGAGCCTAACTTCACAGCTTTGATGGGTGAATGACAGTTTCCTTACAAAGGTGTACTTCATGTTGTATATAGAGAAATATTGCAAACAAAAGGAAATAAAACTGTGATAAAATGACAACAAATAATAAAAACATGAAATGTGAGCATCCCATGCACATGTCACGAAATATGCTTTTTGTTGCTTATCTCTTTATGCATTATTTATTTCTGTGACATATACAAATCATGAAATAAGCCTGGAAATTAAAACTCACTTTCACTTGTCAAAGTTGAGAAGGTGGGTTCTTGGCAAATCATGTGTAGAGTGGACGCTTGCGCTTTGCTTGACTTGGGAATCTTGTGGCTTTTCCGCATGCTCAAAGTTGTGACTGTGCAAGAACAAGTTGTCCAGAATTACTGCGCAAAGCAGCTACGTCAAAATTCCAAATTCATAATTACTAGTTTGTGTTTGAAGTGTCTGCTCTAAATGAGGCACTTGATGGCTGAAGGTTTACGTTGACCCTACCGATGCTTCACCAATCAAAAAACAGGACTGGCTAGAATCCCGCCTTCTCAACTTTTAACGAGTGAAAGTGACAGTTTTCATTTCAGGGCTTATTACATGTTGCGTACACGTCACTAGAAAAAATAAATAAAGAAGCAACAAAATATTTTGTGACATGCATATCTGCTCACATGGCATGTTGTAATTATTTCTTGTGACAATTCACAGTACCTTTATTTGTGTATTTAGACATATTTAATTTTGTCTAAAATATTCCTCCACAGTTGCATGCAGTGTCACTTAAATGAATCATTAAATGACTAAATAAACATGCAAACTTTTTAACAACAACGTGACATGATATATTGCTTTATTTTTATATTTATTGTCACATTTCACAATGCATTTTTGCATTTGCTTGTAGTACTAGGGTGTTGTACCATGTTAGCCATTATGAATGTAGAGAAAAGCCAAGCAAAATGACACCTTTTATTGGCTAACTAAAAAGATTACAATATGCAATCTTCTTAGTTAGCCAATAAAATGTGTCTTTTTGCTTGGCTTTTCTCTGCATTTGCTTGTTTATTTGGTCAAAAAAAATCCTCTATGCTTCCTTAACTATTTTTGTCACAGTAATACTGTCCCTGGTGGGGCCATATTATTATCACCTGAATTTTCGTTGCAATTATATGCAAAGATGTTTTCACAACACTAACAGTACTTAATGCAACAAGTTAATAAAAGGCCTAGCCATTTATAATTTGTAATTACTTTTTACCCTTCTACTTTATCTCGCCCAGGCAATGGCAGTAGGAAACGATCAAATGAAATAAAACACGGGAAAACAAATAACATAAATAAGGACAATTACTTACTAATACAATTCTTAACAAAGAGTAACCCCCAATGAAAATTGATAACTTCACAAAAAGAAAGAGAAACAAAACAATACAAGGTCTGCAAATGGAGCCCAGTAGTCTGGACAACAGCGTTCATTTCTAGCGATTGAGTCCCAGCGTTAAATGGCTCCAGTTACTCCGATCTCTTTAAGGCGAGTAAACCTGTCATATACACGATTGGCCTACCTGACCACATGTTAAAAGAGGATTCCCAGTTGCCAGGTTCAAGCTGCGTTACCCTCGGAGATGCCCCGTGCTTCAAATTCTCATCACTAACCCTCCTGAATGCTGAATGGTCTTCTTCTCTTCAACACGAATGCAATGGAAAAAGCTCTGCCAACGATATACCCTTCATCTTGACAGCCTTCAATTTCAGCATCACGAAGAGCGCTGGGCAGCATATAATGCCAATAATCTGTAAACTTTTTTTAATTCTCATGTTGAGTCACTGTATGGCTACTTTGAAAACGGCAGGCTGCGTTGTTACTTCAGCGTCCCTTTACGTCCACCGTCCATGAAGAAGCGAAGACGCGAAAGAATCCAAACTTCCACTTACATTACAATAAAACACACCTTCAGACTTTAACTTTAGTCATTTCCAAAATAAAAAAAAACTATTTGAAAGACCAGGCAGTTTATTAGCCATTCGTTTTTTAGACAGTAACAGACCAGCTGAACCGCCGTTTTTAAACTCTGGTTTCGTGTGGACACGAGCGCGGGCAGTCACACACACTTCCGCCCGCCACGGAAGTCGCTGGTTGACGCGCAAGCTCATTAAGGCTGTGTTTCATTTTGACGTCATTACGGACAATCAGACTCGTCCTGCGCACTATCCCGCGCGGATTTGTCGTTGTTATTTGCGCATGTGTAATCTGTGGGGGTCCCGCTCATTGTGCGCGACTCGAATGTACCTGAAGGCCGGAGCAGTTCACCTCCACTGAAGTTGTTCGGGAGCCCGAACAGATGGCAGCTCTCGCGCATCACGTATGCGGAGAGTGAAGTCTCCATAGAATATGCGGGAAGTAAGTTAACCTAATGATTTTGCCCTTTTGCTGTTTTAAACACCTTTCAAAGTTATAATGAGGAAAGGTGGAGTGAGGCTTATCACAGTGCGTTGTTAAAGTCAGCTTGTGCCTGCGGATTTCTGCCGTTGCCTGTGATCTATCATTCATGGCCTTCATTTAAAATTGTTTAAAATATTTAAAAACTGCAGGACTCCTTTAAAAGTAAGGTTCTGCGTGACCTCTCGCGGCCTCAGGAATTCAAGGGAGTAGAATGAGTGGCAGTTTCAACTGCTTTATAAATAATTGCAGGTTCCTTCAGAAAAAGTAAGTCGGTGATTATTTATGAGGCCATTACTCGGATTAAATGACAGAATAAACATGAAAACCTAAAGGCTATTGCTTAATAAAGGCTTTGTGTTTGTCTTTTTGGCAGCCCTTGAGCAGGTGGCCGAGCGCTTGATTCGTCTAAAGAGACGCAGAGGTGTAGCGCCGCTGTTAGGACTGGCCTGCCTGGCTTTGTTCGTCTTCCACAACGTTCATCTCTGTGCCTTCTTAAATCCCAAGAAAGAACAAGCGGCGTCAAATTAAATCAAATGCTGCCATCACTTGGTTAGAAAAGCTGACTATCCCAATACAAGCAGACACTGCTGATTCACTTTTGTGGCATCCCCTGTCTGGAGCTGCTCACTTAATTAAAAATAAGAAAACTTCAGTCCAATAGCTGAAGTGTTTTTTAGCTGCCCTTTTCAGCATGGAATGAACTTGGGCATTTTTTTTTTCATTTCACTTTTGCAGGTAAGGTTTTCATCAGTTCATCCCCTCTCCATTTGTCCATAGGCTGCTGTCCATCATAGTATACAGATCATTTATGACAGCACTGACAGTGGCCTCTGCAGTACAGCTCAGCAATTCAAAGGCCTGTTTTTGTAATTGGCCATGTGCCGGTTGTAATGCAGGACTGGAAAGGTGGTTTGAAGGATTAAACGGGCACAAACCAGTGATGATCCGTACTTTATTAGGAAGTTCCATGGTTGTCCTGGGGTGTCTTTCACCTGGATTTAAAGTAAGGAGAGCTCAGAGTAGTAATACAGGACCCCAGCCACTGGTTGGCTGGGTGCCCTCGAAGTAAAGAATCTGTGTTAACTTATCAACAGAACTTTATTTGTCCCCAGGGGAAAATTTGGCTTTTTACATTAGCTCAATAAATAAATAATCTCTGTGTATATATAAACGGATAAAACAGCATCTGTGCCCAGGCATACTGTAGTCCTGGCGGAGAGGTGTGTCTGCGGCTAAGGATCTGTGTTGGCATCTGGAATGTTGCCAGTTCAAATCCCGTTACTGCCAGTAGCCCTTGAGCAAGGCCCTTAACCTGAAGATTGCTCTGGGGTGCTACACAATGGCTGACCCTGCACTCTGACTCCCAAACATCATCATGCAAAAAGACAGTTTCCTCTTTGGGATTAACAATGTATATCAGGTAAACATATCGAAAATTAAAACATTCACGAGAGAGTTAGAATGTCAAATGAACACATATGTAAATGTATTAATATACTAGGGGGGCACCCCTGGCACCTACTGCAGCCAGGACATTAGTAAAATCTGTAAATGTACAAAAGAAAAATTATTTATTGGAGTCAAAATCATGAAATTCTATTAATATGTAAAAAAAAATTTAATATTTAACGGAGTAAAAAATCATGACATGAGAATAAAATATTACTGAATAAAATAAACTGAGGTCCATATTTTAGTTTATAATTTAAAAATGGTTTAAGAATCTGAAAATCTAACAACATCACATTAAAGTTTGATAAATTCTGAAAAGAATGATACCAAACATATATATTTAGGTTATAAAATAAGCCAGATTTAAAGCGTGACAAAAAAGTCACATAAAAAGTCACATAAAATCCTTGCACTTTTAGGCTTAGGATTTTATATATAGAGAGTACATGTGTGTGTGTGTGTGTGTGTGAGAATATATATCTGTATAATATGTGTGTGTGTATTTTTTAATAGTTGGGGCAATAATTGAATTAATTAATCTTTTCCACCCTTTTTGTCTTCTCTGTGTCCAGAGGTGATACTCAGCATCACCATTTTGATCATGGAATACCTTGTAAAGTTAGAAAAGGATCATTTGATGGATGTCATCACTGTTAAACCGTCAAACATCAAACCTTTGCTGTATTGTATCAAAATTGTCAGCAACAGTTTGCTGTATACTACATTAAACAATACCCAGAGATGAGCAGGATGATCAGACAAAGCTTTTTGCTGGCTCTTCTTCATGGGTGTCCGCTATCATCACCCTTTTTCACTCAAAACAAATATTCTGTGATGTTACAAATAAATAAATAAAAATGAGCATTTCCATACTTTGGAAATAATGTGTTTTTAGCATTTGCCTCAAATTATGATGTCTCTTTTACTTTTCATGAAGCCTGTTTGGCTGATATTTGGATTTTGACAAACCGTCTTGGCGACAGGTTTTGACATTTTATGTGAGTGTTTAGTTTGGATTCATTAATTTGGCCCCAAACTACTTTTAACCTCTTTAGAGTGCTGTGATTATCTAATGCTTCAGTCTACCATTGGTGAGGCTGTTTTCAGGGCCTGGCACAATTATAGGTTTATAAGGTCCTAATTAACATGTGTAGAGAGTCCAGTCTGTATGAAAAGGTTCGCAGTAGTGAATATAAAAAAGCCAAAGTGGATGCTCTGACACCAGTCTTCTTCTTTCGGTATGATGCAATAAAATAAATGGTGAACTTCATAAATATGGCACACAACAGAAAAGACAGAAAGAAGCTACCCACTAACTGAGTGAGGCTGCATACATGAGAGGTTATATTAACCTTCTTGGCGTTAACCCCGAGTGTCTCTTGGGTTAAGCTGTTATGCTTGCAAGTACATTGTTAAGCCTAAACAACACTTGGGATGGTATTCTGCTGCTATCTAATGGATAAAGTAACATCTTTCTACCAAAAAATCATGACTACAGTCCACTTCCGTTTAAGTGCATGGCCTCCAGATGAGATTGCCATGTGCGCGTAATAAGAGTGCAACATGTCACTCCTGAAAGTTGACCGTTCAGTTGCCCCACCTACTAGCCTAGTCAAACGCAATAAAACATTCATTAAAGTAGACTACGGTGAAGAATACATGTATAATACATTCATACGTGCACATTAACTGTTCAGATATACATGAACTGTACCTATACGCCTTCCCTATTCTTTTTTGTTTTCTGTCCGGATTGTCGTCGTTCTTCCAGTCTTGCAATATCGATTCCTTATTCTTGTAAATCCGAGAAATCTGGCTAGGATGAACGCCATAGTGTTTCACAACAGAGACCTGACTCTCCTTGTTGTCAAGTCTGTTTAAGACGTCGACACTTTAAGCCAGAGACAACGATTTTTACGCATGGGACGATTGTCAAAAGTCACAACAGCTAACTTATCACAGTTGAGTTGTAAGGCTAATCTGTAATGTCATTCATTGCTAACAGACTTTTGTTTACCCTTTTGGCAGTCCTAAGACAACATTTACATTGTGATGGACAGCTGGCAGCTCAACCCGGCTGGCCCGCCCTAAGAATGGGGGAAGGCAGCTACTTTTGGACACTGCCTTCCCCAGGACATTAGATGTCGATTTCCCTGCAGCATAGTGGGGCCCCGGATTCCCGCAGGGCACCATGTGATATGGAGTTCGTCTTCACAGCCTTGCTGGGTACCGTGGGTGCCGACAGGAGACGCTGCAGGGAGACGGGGATTTTTGCTTCCCGTATAGCCCAGAAGTACTCCCAAGTCACAAGGACGGAAGCCCCAAAGTACTTCCGGGCTGAAGAAAATTCAAGCCCTCCATTTGATCCGGAAGTGCTGACAAGTCATGTGGGATGAAGAATGGAAGCACTTCCGGGTCAAGGGCTATATAAAGGACTGTTGAGAACCCAGCAAGGGAGCCGGAGTTGGGAGGTAGTTGACTGAGCTTGCTGGGAGATGTGGAGGAGAGAATTATTATTATTGTGCAGAATAATTATTGTATTTATTAACATTACTGGCTTTTGTATGGTGGTTGGGGTGTTTACAGGCACAAAGGAAAGAATTAAAAAAACCTTTTTGCGCTTTTACCTGGTGTCCTGGACGTTTATCTTAGAGGAGCAACAGCACCCTCTGGTGTCACAACATGTACATAAGAACACACTGCTAAACTGACTACAGTGTACACCAAGTAACTGCACTGTAAACTGTTAGTCCTCAGTACAGTTGCTGGATTGAACATCAGCACCTGTATTATCTGCCTTCAGCCGGTCACAAGAGCCAGGCTACGTATATCATGGCACGCTGATTACGTCATTTGAGCATGTCAGTCAATATCGTTGTTTGACTAGTGGATGTTGTGCAGTTAGACGGAGTGAATTTGGCTGGAGAGAACAGCAATAGGATGAATAATTTACATGTGCTTACGTGCATTGTGTGCTTATCGCTTGTGTGCTTATCCGAAGTCATTGCCCGTTTACAACAACAACATTTATTTATACAGCACGTTTTCATACAAATAATGTAGCTCAAAGTTTACTTGACTTTATACAAATGGGGACCATGCAAGTCATGTGCAGCTAAGCAGAGCGTGCACTTAAGTGGAGTTGACTGTAGTTCAATGCCACACTGTGGAAACTCCTCTGTATTCATGAGTGGAGCGGAACCTTAAACCAAAACACATAATGGCATGTAATCAAGGGAATGTAAAGCTAGAGTTAAAACAAACTGAAATTGAAGCATTCGTTAAATCAAGTAGTAGTGAGGACAATGTGAATTGGTCATCAGTTTGACACAGATTAATTATTATATACTATATGAATCAGATTTATAAACTGTGCAAAGAATCACTTCGAGTGTCCCAATTGTGACATCAGGCCATGCATTGGTGACTGTTTCAAAATATATCCTATGAAAGATGTGTACTGAATCTACATCGGTATAGTAGTGGACACTAGACATACCTCCCCTACTGGTTTTATGTTGACATTTGGTATTTACAAGTTTCTGTTACACTAAATGATTTTTCTCATTGAAATCGATTCAACATTTTTTTTGTCTCATTTTTCTGGAGGCTTGACCCATGTTTTTGATCTTTGTCCTGTTCACACCCTTTGTATGTGTTTAAACTTCACTCAAAATCAGTCCTTCACCACAGACGGTCTCTCTGTAGTCGTGTTTTCCTGTAGATTTCTCGTTGAATAGCAGTTTGCTTATTCATGATGTACCGGTGTTTCTTAAAATCTTTACTCGATATACTAAAAGAATTAAAAGCACCGGAGAAACAGACAAGAGTGTGACACGTATCAAAACAAGTCCCCAGACTGATGTTGACTTCATTATGTTTACTTTTCGGAAGTCACTTTGGATAAAAGCATCTGCTAAGTTAATAAATGTAAATGTAAAAATAGGTGTCGGCAATCATTTCTTACTTCTCATACGAGACACTCGGCAGTATCCTGCAAATTAGTGGCTCTTAGAAGCAAAAAAAATGGTTTTGTCTATTTGCAGACCACCACGTGGAACCTCTTAGGTCTGCAACCTGTGCTGTCGGAGTCCACGATAAAGCAGCAAATTACCAAATGATGCCGTGGGACTTTGTCTTCTGCTCTTTTAATTAGCCCTAACAGCTATTCTTCACTTTGTTCATAATTTGCCTTAATTACCAGTCTCGAGGATTCATTAGCACCAGTATGCTAAAAAAAAGTAAATTCCCGATATCTCACTTAAAACATGGCTCTACATCCAGAAGAGTTTTTGGTGTTGTGGTCACTATTCTCATACCTATATTATGAAATTAAAGTTTTTCATGCTCACCTATCAAATCGCAAGAGCCATTTAAATGATTAACTTTCAACCCAAAACCAGCTTATTCAGGAGCAGGCTTCAAGATGCAGAGTAGTTCAAGCATATGTGATTGTGTATTGTTGAATCATCTCTCCTTTTTTGTGAATCTTTTTGAACTTTAAAAGCCTAAGCCCCTGGAAAGCCTGCTAGTTGAGTTTTGGGGTTAGGCTCAGACTTGAGTCACAGTTGGTCTGGAGTTTTTCTCTGACTTTTTGAAGGCCTGTTTTCCTTTTTTTCTGCATCATTGTGGCAGGAAATCATAACAGCACAGGAATCTTGACCAGTAAATGAGGTGGAGTGCAGTCCAATTTGTTAACATTGTAATGCAATGCATATGCACTTGGTGCTTTTCATTTTGCATAGACTCAAACCACCTACACTTGAACACCAGCGAAACTAAGGAGCTGGTGGTGGATTTTAGGAGGACCAGGCCCCTCATGGACCCCGTGATCATCAGAGGTGACTGTGTGCAGATGGTGCAGACCTATAAATACCTGGGAGTGCAGCTGGATGATAAATTAGACTGGACTGCCAATACTGATGTTCTGTGTAAGAAAGGACAGAGCCGGTTATACTTCCTTAGAAGGCTGGCGTCCTTCAACATCTGCAATAAGATGCTGCAGATGTTCTATCAGACGGTTGTGGCGAACACCCTCTTCTACTGATTTTCCCCTTGGGATTAATAAAGTATCTATCTAGTTCTACTGTATTGTGCCATAATTAAAAACAAACTACTGATTGCTTTTCACTATTTTTGTGTCAGTTTAAAATGCAAAGCAAAAGCGTATGGCATTTTAATTCATGTCCATAGGTTGTGTGTCATACCTAAAAGGAATATAAACATTTTTCATTTTGTTTAGTGGCTTCTTGGAATTCAAGACCACGTATTCATCATGCCAAACCTGAATATAATCAAAAGACCATTCAGCATCAAAAGGTGGGGCAAGAGGCTTCAACAGTTTTGGGTCAGAATCATTCCAGTCACAAAGGGATGTTCACCCAGTCCTAAAAGATGCTGAATGGGGAGTTCATCCACCATGTTGTTGAACAGGTGGAAGCTGCTGGTGTAAACGACAATTTCATTCTCTGCCGAGTCAACTGCTTGTCAGAAAGAGGCTGTATATAATAATGTAAGCAGAAATGGGAGAAAAATGTCCAACTGCAACAGTAACATCCTTAGAAGGCATTTAAGAGTTAATGTCCCAAGGAGTTACAGCATACAACTATGTAGCTTATCAATGGGGGCGCCCATACACCGATACTCCTCTAATTATTTGGTTCACACCTTTTTCAAGACATTTGAGGCACATTTCTTTTGGTTTTCCAGTTGGGACAGAGGCTGGTGAAGTGACTTGCTTATGGTCACGTAGTGTCTGTAGCAGGATTCGAACCCACAACCTCAGGATTGGAGATCAAAAGCCTTAACTACAACACCAAGCTATTATGTAAATACCTTGTAAGGTTTCTAAACTCTTTTGGGACTCCCCCCCAATGGGACGACACACTAAAGAGCGTCCCGAAGCGCGATCGCTGCATCTGTGGAAGACCGCTTATCCATTGCTGGGGTAACTGTAGGCTCTTAGTGCTGCAGTGGCTTGCTGCAAAAGTAAATCTGAGCCGACCGCTGTCACGCTATAAGCATTTGTCGTCATTGGGTGATGCAAGGAACATTATTAATATAGGGAACAGGATTATTTGGCCCCGACACTTCCTGACTGCTGTATCTGTGTATAGGAGAGTGGTAGATCCCGCTACAATAAATAACCGCGCTGTTCCTGTTTCAAGCAGAATAAAGCTGGTGTTGATGAAGTACTGAAGCTCAGCCTCGTGTTTTGGGGTGCAAGACAGGGACTTTCACGTCACAACCTGCAAATGAGGATGTCAATATTGCTAAACTTCTTGATGTATCCATCAGGACTAACAGAAGAAGGGTGGAACAGTACGATGTAAGGCAAGTATAAAACATTATTTAGACAATATAAGAGCAAACGTTTTCAGCGAGACCTGAGACATCGTTTCGACTTATCACTCCTCATTGACAAAAGTTACGCTTGCCACCAGAACACAGAAATGTTTGGAAGTGGAATGCCCCTTAAACCCAACTATTTGACACCCCTTGCCCAACCAACCTCTTGATGCCGATTGGTCATTTGATTGCATTTAGCTTTGGCGTGATTAATGTGTGCTCTTACAAATGAAATACAATGCACTCGAAGCAGCCACTAAACAAAGTGCAATACATTTGCTTTGCTTTTAGTTATGACACACAATCCATGGGCATGAGTTAAAGCGTAATGTGGCTTTGTATTGCATTTTAAACTGACGTGAGAACTGTATGCTCTAGTGAAAAAGCAATCGGACATTTGGTTGATTTGTTTTTAATTATGACATGATAAAACTATGTCAAAATTAAATGCACCACACACACATCCATGTCATTGCAAAGTAGTTAATACATTGGATTGCATTTGTGATATAAAGCTGGGCGTAAACCAAACCCCAACACAAACACATCTGCACAGTCCTGGGTTCAAATAAAGGGTGGTTTAATAATCCAGCCCCTTAACAAGTTGCAAAAAACACAAACGCAAGTTTCTCTCTCCACAATTCTCTCACTGCCTCCTCTAGTCGAGTGTTGCTTCTCTTCCTCCCAGCTCTGACTCCCCTGGATAAGGGAGCACAGTCCCTTTTATTATAGACCCAGGAGTACTTCTGGTGCCAGGGCAATTGCCCGATGGAAGTACTTCCGGGTAATATGGAAGTCCATTATAACAGGAAGCTTGTCTCCCTGCAGCGCCCTCTCGTCGCACCCAGTGACCCCAGCAGGGCTGCTCTGCCGGACTACATCTCCCAGCATGCCCTGCTGGCTTCCCACTCGGCACTGATGACTGGGGCTGCTGCCATCTAGCATGCTGGGGGAGAAAAGAGCCCCCAGTGACAATTTCCCTTTTTTTAGTGGGCTGTCTATCCATCCCTTCCGATTCCTTCTTTCTGGGTCTGATCCTTTTCTGCTCCCCAGCCGGGATGCCTGTCTCCCTGTTAGGAGCCTCCTGTCTGGGTAAGGAACTACCCCCTTTTCTGGCCGGGTTGCCTGTCCTTCCCCTGTGGCATCTACACATTTAATAAGAACACAGTGACACAGTCGGGTAAATTTCACACAAACAGAAACACATGGAATATGTGACCAAGTAGTGCTATGGTAGACTTGATTGTAAACTCAACTTGATGTGATTTTGGGCGAGTTGAATGGATAGGACTGGTGATCTTTGAATAGCCTGTTTTCAACTAAATCTTTCTAGTGCTCTAATTTTGCCACAAACTTCCGTAGTGAAGGAACTTCCTGTTTGTGGACTACTTCCATTTTCTGAAGTTACTTTCTAATGATATTGTAGCAAAAAACTTCGCCCCTAGGAACCAAATTACCTGAACTATTCTGTAAAATTTCAGTAATTATTTACCACTGTAATGCTGATCTTTCTGATCATAAAATAGGTAATTACGATTGCAATTGACGAGAAATATTCATAACTAACTGCAGAATTACGGTATTTGAGGGTTCCTCTAGAGCAGGGGACGCCAAGTCCAGTCCTGGAGGACCACTGTGGGTACAGGTTTTCATTCTAACCCTTTTTTTTAATGAGTACCCATTTTGTTCTGCTAATTAACTTCTTGTGAATTCATTTTAGTTGAATTGCTTTCTTAAGATTTGTTCCCCTGATCTTCTTTATCGTTCCTCTGAATTGCTTCATTTCTTTCCTTAAGTGGCCTCCAAACAGAAATGAAACATGAAGTGAGTGAGCCAACAGAAGACCAACTAACTCAGGGCCTCAAACTCCAATCAATTTCACTCCAACCAGCTGCTTAATGAGGCGTTGAGTCTTGTTGTTAATTAAACTCGTCCAGCCATTTTAGCTCTAGATTATCCTCAAGAAACTGTGACCCACATTCATCATCAAGATATCAAAGGACCCTAAAACATTGAAATCTTTTTGAAAGCCTGAAATCGAAATTTTTGACATTGGCTCCTCCCCCATCGATGATAGGTTATGATGAGGGAGGGCGCAAAGCAAGAATACATGGCTTCTGGCATGTTGTGAGCCTACAATTGGATGAGTCTGTATACCCCTGCCAAAACTGCAGATTTTGTGCAATACAAAAATGAACCCAAGGTAAATCCTGTCTGAACGTATTCCACTTTTATTGCAAAAATTGGAATCTACACAAAGAAGGGGAAAACAAATCACAAACTGTTTAGTGAAAAGAGTAAAAACAAATCGTATAAAAGCCTGGTGTCATTAGTGTGCACTCCCTTTAGTAATCAAGGATGTGTCTGCGTTCAGAATCAGGCAGTCACAATGCATCTCATCTCAGATAGTTGTTAGTACACATCTGACATCAATTCAAGTGGCTCTGATTGAGCTCCAATCAAGTCTGGCTGTTCCTGTGCGATTATTCTGCTATCCTCTTGGTTATGACACACTCCAAAGCCATGGTCCACAAAGAGCTTTTAAAACATGAATGGGATCTCATCTCTGAAAGGTATCAGTCAGGACAGGGGTACCAAAAAGTGTACGAAGCATTAAACATCCCATAGAGCACAGCGAAGACAAGTCGTCAACAAGTGGAGAAGATCTGGCAATGACTCTACTAAGATCAGGACGACTGTCCAAGATTGATAACAAGACAAGGAGAAAACTGGTCAGGGAGGCCACCAAGAGGCCTACTGCAACATTACAGGTGCCGCAGGATTTCCTGGGAAGTGCTGGTTGTTCCTCACATGTGACAACAATCAGTCGTGTTCTTCATATGTCTGGGTTGTGGCGTAGGGTAGCGAGATGAAAGCATTTTCTCACAAAGAAAACCATCCAAGCCCATCTAAACGTTGCAAAAAGGTACATCCAGTCTCCCGCAACTACGTGGAAAAATGTATTATGGTCTGATGAGAGTTCGCTTCCCGGGTCCTCCCTGTGTGGAGTTTGCATGTTCTCCCCGTGTCTGCGTGGGTTTCCTCCGGGCGCTCCAGTTTCCTCCCACAGTCCAAAGACATGCTGGTTAGGTGGATTGGCAATTCTAAATTGGCCCTAGTGTGTGCTTGGTGTGTGGGTGTGTTTGTGTGTGTCCTCCGGTGGGTTGGCAGCCTGCCCGGGATTGGTTCCTGCCTTGTGCCCTGTATTGGCTGGGATTGGCTCCAGCAGACCCCCGTGACCCTGTGTTCGGATTCAGCAGATTGGAAAATGGATGGATGGGGTCTGATGAGACCAAGCTGGAGCTATTAGGTCATAATTGTGAAAGGGATGTTTGGTGCAAAAATTACATGGCATATCATCAATAGAACCCCCGGTGAAGCATAGCAGAAGCAGCGTCAGGCTTTGGGGACTGCTTTTCTGCAGATGGAACTGGGGCTTTAGTCAAGGTGGATGGAGTCATGAAGAGCACCAAGTATCGATCAGTCTGTTTGGGCACCAAACCTTTAAGCATCTTATTGGAAGATGAAGACAAACTTCAACTTTCAGCATGACAACAACCCAAAGCACACATCAAAATCAAATTAGGACCAATGATCTGCAATGGCCCAGCCAGAGCCCACCAAGATCTGTGGAGTGACCTGACATGAGCTGTGCACACAAGATGCCCTCGGAGTTTGACAGATCTGGAGGAGAGGGCAAAATTTTTTTTCCTTTTTTCACTAAACAGTTTCTGAGTTGTTTTCACCTTCTTTGTGTAGGCTGCAATTTTGCAATGAAGGTTCTGACTGGATTTCTCATGGTTTCATCTTTTTATCACACAAAACCTTCCATTTTTGCAGGGGTGTGTAGACTTTTTATAACGACTGCATGTGACACGAGTATTTTTTTTCACGGACATTTTTATATTTTTCGTTATGGTCGTGCGCTAGCCAGTATTGATTTCCATTCTGTCAGAAACTTTATGTCCGTTCTCCACATAAACATGAGATTAAAAATTCTTCTTGGCCATCACTACAGACTACATGGGGTAAGTAGCATATAATATATAATCAAGCTCGGGTCACAAAGTTGCACAGGAGAGTAATCAAAGGTTTTCCAAGGAGTTGAATCTTTATTGCTATTCATGCAGATACAAACACAAGTCTCATTCAGATGCGTTCCGGCCTCACAAGGAACAGCTGTCAAACTTGATGCATCAGCCCCAATTCCAGCTCAGAAGAACACAGTCTTCTTCATTAAGGGGGTACAGCGGCCTGGAAGCAGCGGCCGGAGCAGAGGGAGTCTTGAGGAAGAGAGACAAGAGAGTGAGACACAGGATGACTGCAGCTCGTCTTTTAAATGTTCGAAGCCTTCGCGCTGCAAGCCTGTAGCTGATCCCACAAAGAGGAGCTGAAGAGTGTGTTTATTTCCCAATGAAAAACTGTTTGAGAGGGGGTTTCTGAAGGGCAGCCACATCCCCTTACAGCAGCGGTCACAATACGTGTCATTTCAGAGTGGAATCTACTCTATATCTATAATAATAAAAGGCAAAGCCCACACTGACTGACTGACTGACTGACTCACTCACTCACTCACTGACTGACTGACTCACTCATCACTAATTCTCCAACTTCCCGTGTAGGTGGAAGGCTGAAATTTGGCAGGCTCATTCCTTACAGCTTACTTACAAAAGTTAGGCAGTTTTCATTTCAAAATTATACGCGTAATGGTCATAACTGGAACCTCTTTTTTGTCCATATACTGTAATGGTAGGCAGCAAGATGGCCGTAGGAGACTGAGTTGCGTGTCGCGTCATCATGCCTCCCACGTAATCACGTGAACTGACTGTGAACTCAGTACGTAGAAAAGAAGGAGGAGCCCCAAAGAGCGCAGAAGAAAACATTCATTACACAATTGACAAGGCAGCGAAACAATAAGAAGCGAGTGAGTGATGCATACAAGCATCTTCATAAGACACGAGGTATAAAAAAGCACGGTGTAAACCGTAAGTCTAAATTAACTTTATACAAACGCTCCCGCTGCCGTTTGCAATACCATATTCGCGAGATACAACTTTAATGAGAAGACACGAGGTATAAACGACAGTTTGCATCACTTTGTAACAGAGTTAAAATTGCTGTAGCGAGAAACTTTTAACTGCCGGGTCTTAGCTAACATTAAATAAACCCGTGGACATCGCAACATCACACAAGACAGTGGCTCACGTGAACTGACTGAACGCAGCAGGAGTGATCACTTCCATAAATTAAACCTGTTCAAAAAACACATTACACAATTGATAAGGTAGGAAAAGAATATGAAACAAGGCACGGTATAAACCGTAACTTTAACTTTATAGAAACGCTGCCGTTTGCAATACCATATTCGCCCCTGCGAAGCGCGGTGATTTTGCTATATATATTAAACTATTTCAACCATTGTATGATCTGCTTCTCGCAACTGAAAGAGGGCACCGTGGCAGAAGTTAGCCGACTTGCTCACCAACCACAAGCGTTACCTGGTAGGTAACCACCCATACAATCAGATTGTGAATCAGACTACAAATGCCTGCAATGTAATTACCCCGATCTACATGCTGTCAAATGAACGAACCTCACGCCGTGGCACAACGTTAGGGGCTTCGCCTCTACGTCCGAGGATCGATTCCCGTAAGGGAGTGCAGTAACTCTGTACTCCTAATGAGCCCACAATTACGGCGAAACACGTGTCGCATACTATGCATCTTCAAAGCACGGTGTAAACAGTAAGTTTAAATTGAGTTTATAGAAACGGTCCCGCTGCCGTTTGCAATACCATATTAGATGACTTTGTAACAGAGTTAAAATTGCTGGAGCGATAAATTTTAAACTGCCGGGTCATGTCGCGTGTTCTTGGGTAGGTACACCAAAAAATGTATACATTTATGCATGTAATGGGCAAACAAAAAATGTACTATACCCGAAAGCACTACAGTAGTACTCAATGTATCTTTACTTATTAAATGTTAATGTTTTACTGTTTAATAATTTATACGCTTCTTATATGTTATTCGGATTCTTTTATCAAAATACCAGTAACAGCGCACTGCACGATAACGTGGAGTGAATACACTTGACATGACCATTCATAGTATTTATCCTCTTTATCTGTACGTTTACCATTCGTTTGCTCAGACGTTGATGCGCTTGCTGCTTAATGAGCAGCTCTTCACCCTAGCGTCCCGCTGCTTCTCTTCTTTCGTCGGCATCTTTTCCCGTTAAAACTGATTTTTTTTAAAACTTAGTATGTTTTCTTTAATTTTTCAGTTAAGCTGGCACTTAAGTCTTCAATCTGCCTCAAGAATGATTAGCGAAGGTGGTAGACAATGAAAACGTCAGCCTTACGCATCCGCCACGCACGCACTGGTGCGCGCAGCTCTGAGTTGATTCTACAATAAAATAAAATAAAGATAAAAAGAGTAATAACTTGCAGCACCGCTATTCAATTACACTTGCCTAACGCCTCTCCTAAGGGGAAATACTGTGGGATCTGGGCATCCGTTAAAGCAGCAATCACAAGCCCGATTAGAAAGCGGGAAGCTGTGATTTGTCCTCTCCCTCCCATGTAACAATCACAGCCCGTGTTGCAACGCACTATGTATATATGTGTATGTGTGTGTATATGTATGTGTGTATATATATATATATATATATATATATATATATATATATATGTGTGTTCATATGTGTGGGAAAGCGAATAGTAGAGGTGACGTAGTATCTGTGTACCAAATTTCAAGTCAATAGGTGAAACGGTTTGCGAGCTACAGGTGATTTAAAATCCTGGACAGACAAACGAATAGCCACGGTAGCGTATTATAGAACATTTTACTGTTTAATAATTTATATTTATATGCAATGTGCTTCTTATATATTACTTCATATTCTCATATGATAATGATGTTAATGTTGTTTATATTGATTTCTATGTTATTGTAAGTGCTCTTTATTTGTGGAAAAATAAATTTGGCAATTAAACTTATTTTATACATACATTTTATTTTTTTCTCTTGCACTCAGTGAGCGAATCCACTGGGTAATCAGCTATATATATATATATATATATATATATATATATATATATATATATATATATATATATAGATATGTATGTATGTGTATATACACATATATATATACACAGTGGTGTGAAAAACTATTTGCCCCCTTCCTGATTTCTTATTCTTTTGCATGTTTGTCACACAAAATGTTTCTGATCATCAAACGCATTTAACCATTAGTCAAATATAACACAAGTAAACACAAAATGCAGTTTTTAAATGATGGTGTTTATTATTTAGGGAGAAAAAAAAATCCAAACCTACATGGCCCTGTGTGAAAAAGTAATTGCCCCCTGAACCTAATAACTGGTTGGGCCACCCTTAGCAGCAATAACTGCAATCAAGCGTTTGCGATAACTTGCAATGAGTCTTTTACAGCGCTCTGGAGGAATTTTGGCCCACTCATCTTTGCAAAATTGTTGTAATTCAGCTTTATTTGAGGGTTTTCTAGCATGAACCGCCTTTTTAAGGTCATGCCATAGCATCTCAATTGGATTCAGGTCAGGACTTTGACTAGGCCACTCCAAAGTCTTCATTTTGTTTTTCTTCAGCCATTCAGAGGTGGATGTGCTGGTGTGTTTTGGGTCATTGTCCTGTTGCAGCACCCAAGATCGCTTCAGCTTGAGTTGACAAACAGATGGCTGGACATTCTCCTTCAGGATTTTTTGGTAGACAGTAGAATTCATGGTTCCATCTATCACAGCAAGCCTTCCAGGTCCTGAAGCAGCAAAACAACCCCAGACCATCACACTACCACCACCATATTTTACTGTTGGTATGATGTTCTTTTTCTGAAATGCTGTGTTCCTTTTACGCCAGATGTAACGGGACATTTGCCTTCCAAAAAGTTCAACTTTTGACTCATCAGTCCACAAGGTATTTTCCCAAATGTCTTGGCAATCATTGAGATGTTTCTTAGCAAAATTGAGACGAGCCCTAATGTTCTTTTTGCTTAACAGTGGTTTGCGTCTTGGAAATCTGCCATGCAGGCCGTTTTTGCCCAGTCTCTTTCTTATGGTGGAGTCGTGAACACTGACCTTAATTGAGGCAAGTGAGGCCTGCAGTTCTTTAGACGTTGTCCTGGGGTCTTTTGTGACCTCTCGGATGAGTCGTCTCTGCGCTCTTGGGGTAATTTTGGTCGGCCGGCCACTCCTGGGAAGGTTCACCACTGTTCCATGTTTTTGCCATTTGTGGATAATGGCTCTCACTGTGGTTCGCTGGAGTCCCAAAGCTTTAGAAATGGCTTTATAACCTTTACCAGACTGATAGATCTCAATTACTTCTGTTCTCATTTGTTCCTGAATTTCTTTGGATCTTGGCATGATGTCTAGCTTTTGAGGTGCTTTTGGTCTACTTCTCTGTGTCAGGCAGCTCCTATTTAAGTGATTTCTTGATTGAAACAGGTGTGGCAGTAATCAGGCCTGGGGGTGGCTACGGAAATTGAACTCAGGTGTGATACACCACAGTTAGGTTATTTTTTAACAAGGGGGCAATTACTTTTTCACACAGGGCCATGTAGGTTTGGATTTTTTTTTCTCCCTAAATAATAAACACCATCATTTAAAAACTGCATTTTGTGTTTACTTGTGTTATATTTGACTAATGGTTAAATGTGTTTGATGATCAGAAACATTTTGTGTGACAAACATGCAAAAGAATAAGAAATCAGGAAGGGGGCAAATAGTTTTTCACACCACTGTATGTGTATGTGTGTGTATATATATATATAATATATGTGTATATGTATGTATATATATATATATATATATGACAGCAACACTCATAACAATGACAACACAATTACATTGACAATCATGTTACGTTATTTTTAAAATGTTTCCTTTACTTTTTCATAACCTCTTTAACACACTACTTCTCCGCTGCGAAGCGCGGGTATTTTGCTAGTATAATATAAAAGCCAAATACCACTGACTCACTCATTACGAAATCTCCCGAACCATGAGGACTTGGGACTTGAAATTTGGAATCTAGGTCACCCTTGGCCGATAGGTGCGCACTAAGAAACGTTTTTAAAAATTTCGTGGTCCAAGCGTGAAATTTCTTATAGTTTTTTAGACCAGTTTGTATGTCTGTCCGCTTTTCACGAGAGAACTACTTAACGGATTTAGGTCTTTTTTTTTTTTCTATAATTTGCTTGAACATTCCGGTTGATTTTGCGACTTCTTTCATTACTCTAAGAATCAGAGTTCACTTGCAGGAGCGATATATTGGCGCTAATCCAAGAGAGAGGCTGTGGGCCGAGGGGAGCTTGTACCATATCTTTAAATACAATCGCTTTCTCTAACGGAGCGACTCCGACTCTGTGGGAAAGATGGGGGCCCAGCACCCACCCCTGGGTTTGGCGAGCAAAGCAAGCAGTGGGTGGAGCCTCCTAGTATTCCTTTAAGTAAATACAAAAGCTTTAACACACAAGAGGCATTTTTCAATAGCCAAGTACCATAAGCTATTTTACTATGGAAAAGGGAATAAGGTGTCTTTGTAAAAATATGCTTTTTAAACATTACAACAATAGTTCTCTTCTTTCCCTTAAACTATGTAAAACTACTTCTTCTTTTGGCTGCTCCCATTAGGGGTTGCCACAGCGGATCATCTTCTTCCATATGTTTCTGCCTGTTATTAATTGCTCTGTAAGGTACAGTGAGATTAAGTTGAATTGAATGTTGTTTATGTTATTAACATTAAACGCCAGATTTGTTACGGCTCTTTGTACTGATGAAGATGCCACATAAGAATAAAAACATGCTTCATTCCACTCAAGTAAGCCTTTATCTTTTCTTTTCTTTTTTTATTTCCAGAGGTGTTGCAAAGCAACTTGCCTACTTCACAGATAAGGACACAGTATATCCAAGTTTATTGACCCGTTCATCATCATGTGCTAATATTAAACAGGTAAGATTAAATGAACTCCTTTTTTGAATTTTTTTTTGAACAGAGCTCTTGGATGGATTGTATTATTCAATTTGCATATATTTAAATAAACACATCTCTTCCATTAAAAGATAAAAGTTTTGTGGATACATAACACATTTGTAAAAGAGCTGTGGAAAAATGCCAATTTGTTTTTTTTTTCTTCTTTTCTCGAAATGAGGCTGTTGAAAATTACCAGTGGCCTCATGCTAACCTCTCCCCATTGCTCGGTTTTTTACAGTGCCTCTTCAGAAACAATAGTGACAGTAAAGCAGCCTCATGTTGCACATTAGCACCTCCTATCAAAAATCCGCGTGTGGTCAATATCGACAAATGGCCGCTGAAAGCCAAGCAGTTCCAGAGAAGTCACAATGAAGGCCTGGTAATTCAGATTGTTCTTTGATTATGTAAAAAACTGTCATTCATGATAGCCATGCAGGGACTTTCCTGTGTTCTTTGTCTGGCGTCTCTATAGGGCAATATCCGTGTTGCTGATACAGACGTGAGCAACACTGGAGTACCACAACGTACAGTCCTGTCTCCCTTTACTTCATGCTGTGAACGTATGACTATAAATATAACAGCAGGTCAGGTCACTTTCAGAGATTCTGCATTTATGGGGGTGTATTGATAAGGGGGGTGACAGAGTGCAGAGGAGTCGGGGGGAGAACTTTGAGCATTGTCTGCATGTTGACATCAGCAAAACCAAGGAGCTGCTTGTTGAGTTTCACTGTACCAAAGAGCCTCTCTGTTTGATCACAGTTCAGAGAGTGGATGAAAGGCTGGACTGGTCGCAGAACATAAGAACTATAGAAGAAAGGGCAGAGCAGGCTCTTTGTCCTAAGGGGAACTGCATTCCTTTAATGTGGGTAATGACATCCTTCACATGTTCTACAACTCTGTGATGGCCAGAGTGGTGTGCTGGGCTGGTAACCTCACTTCAGGAGAGGCCCACCAAATCAGCAAGCTACATAACAGGGCAGGTTTAGTTATGGGATGCACTCTGGACTCCCTGGAGGAAGCAGAGGAGAAGAGAAGGAAGACAAAACTGAGTGGCATTATGAACAATGCTGCACATCCTCTCTCTTACACACTCACACTGGGAACTTTCAACCAACAAATTACTCAACAGAAGTGTGTCAGGAAATGTTTATGGGGGTTCCTTTATACCAACAACAATATGCTTGTGTAGCGCCTCACTGGGACTTTGACTGCCAAGTCAAAAGTTTTCTTTCTTTTTAAGTTTACTTCCTTTTTTAGTCACCTATCTATCTATCTATCTATCTATCTATCTATCTATCTATCTATCTATCTATCTATCTATCTATCTATCTATCTATCTATCTATCTATCTATCTATCTATCTATCATATAGTGTCTTTCATATCAGTCTATCATACAGTGCCTTTCATATCCATCTATCAACATTTATCATAGAGTGCCTTTCATATCTGTCTGTCTGTCTTTCTGTCTGTTTGTTTGTCTATCAATGCCCTTTGAGGACCACATATCTCCATATGACATAGCTGTTCTTGAATCTAGTGGTGTGAGTTCCAATGGGCCAGTATGGATGACAGAGAAAAGTGACTGTGCAAGATGGCTGAGCTCTTTAATTGTCCTGTTAGCCTTCCATGGGTAGCAGGTGGACCTCATCTCTGTTTCCAGTATCGTTATTATTGGTAATCAGGCCTATGATGGTGGTGTCATCAGCAAATTTAATGATGGCATTAGAGCTGTGTCTGGCCGCATATGCATAGGTGAACAAAGAGTCGAGAGGTAGGAATAGGGTAGCCTGGTCTGTTGAGCTCGACATGCTACCACCATGTGTCATGACTCCGTTAGGGTTACTCCCTTGGCTGGGGTTCAAATGCAGGCTCAATAGATCTTCTGTTGATTTTTGATTCTTTGATTAATGTTGATTATCTTAATGTTACTTTTTGTTGATTATGTGTGTTATTCTTTGATTTTGTTTATGTATGTAAGCTCCCTGTGTTTTATGTTCCATGTGTTTTGTGGGTGGTCCCCCCATAAGGTGGTCAAACAAATCACTCGCATGAGTCTTTAGATTCCCTGCTTACCTGAGTGCTGATAATTCCGGAAGTAACTATTTAACAATATTTTGCAGGTATTGAGTACACAACTGGATAACGATAGTGAATGCGTGGATTATGTGACCCGAGTAACGTGAGATTTTTTCTTTTTTTTTTCCTTTGTACAGCACTGGTCACTGTTGCCTTCTCTTATGTCATAAACTTCTTACTCCATTTTGCATGAAAAAAATGAAATTAATTTTTTTTTCTCAGCCACCACTACAAAGTACGTGGCATCAGTAACATATAAAATATATATTGTGAAATGATTCAAACAATACAGAAAAAAAGGTTTGGGGGCAGCCACCCGTATATTTGAAGTAGGCTGCCAAAAGCGAAGGGTTGTTCAAAAAACAAAGGTTTTAACAGACTTTAGTCCAAAACAGAACTGGCAGGCAGACAAAACATGGCGGTTTTAAAGCCGGGCCGGGGAAATTACATCATCTGGGTAGGAACCGGATGTGACGTCGACCAGGCAGGGACCGGTAATGGTGGTGTTGGGCCCGGAACCGGAAGTGATGTCATCATTCCCAGGGGGAATTTCCTGTGTTCAGTCTGGAGAGGAAAAAGAGAAAGGATCGGCTCACTCTGCCATCCCCTGTTCCGGCGTGAAATTATCCTTTTTTTAGCCGTTTAGCTGCCTCCCATGCACATGTGTGTGATTAATATATATATATAATTTTTTTTTGGTTGGAGTATTCTTTTAAACTGATATTTAATATAACAACACATGCAGAAACTTACAAACATACTTTTCAAAGTAACATGAGTCTACATGTGCCGCAACACTCTTAACCTTAACAGTGAATCAAAGCCCTTATCCTACTGTGAAGCACCCCATGATGCAAACTCTTAAAGAAGGTCTCTTTCATTTAAAATGTCCTTTTCAGTGTAAACTGTCTTCCTCACCCTATGACGTATTACCCTGCTGTCCATGCTCTGGTTCAGACCCCCTAACACGCCTCAGGACCCTGACAGTATCTCAGCTGGGGTAATATATTCCTTCATTTTCCACTTCTGCTTTGCAATGAGAAATAGAGACCACATGGTGAAGAGACGTTTGACATGCTTGACTGCTACATGTGCCATTAGTAAAATAAGAGTGGCAGCAGTGGCAGCAAGACCATCTACAGTAGTCAGAGAGCAGCACACATAAAGTCGGATGGCTGCCAGGAGGGAGAAAATCTAAAGAGTTTTCCTTTTTATCAAGCCTTAGTCAGCGCATTTGATGAAGACATCATCATCTCTTTGCACTTTGGTTACCAGAAAACCCAATTTTAGATGAGTTGCTGATTAAAGGCTCACTCCACCCATTAGGGCCCATTCACACTTGAGTGTTGTAAATTTCCAGCATTTGTTTGGCATTTTTCCAGCATTTTAATGGTGTGTTGCAAGCATTTTGTGGCTGTTCTTCAAAGAAGTGTTCTGTGGGGTCTACTCCCGCACCCTAATAATAACACACACACACACACATAGATATACACATACACTCAGACTCTAACCACAACAGTGCCCTATGAATGATACACACACAGTTGGTTAACTTCTAGCTCTTTAAACCACATAAGTGCTGTAAGAATAACAGCCTGTCACTCTCTTAGCACTTCAAGAGACTTACTTATTATCAGCATGAACAACATACAGTGTTATATATATATATATTTAAACATACAAAGGTTCGACGTCTTTGGTCATACGCCATTTATCAACCAAAGATGCCTTACTTTACATACTGTTCCCTACTATGGGGTGGAGCTGTGACCCTCCGCCTTAATAAACCTCGCAGCACAGAGTGTGTGCCAAACCTCTGGCTGCAGCAGGTGTTCATAAAAAAAAAAACGACTTTATTACTTCAATCACTCTGCATGTAAAGGACAGAGTATAGAAAGATGAAAACAAGTTAATATTCATTAAAGAACAATAATAAGTAATAGAAAACAAGATTGATAGTAAAGTATGGATAAATAGTCTTAAAAAAGCTCACTGAAAGGAATTAGAGATGTCAAGGATGAATGTCCTAGGGCGGCGTTGATTTAGCAATCAATGTTCATGAAGTGCTGTTAACTGACGATTGGATGAAAAATGGTCACACGTGTCTTTCTTTTATCTTCTTACGTCGCTCTTCTGTCATCGCCATTTCTCTTCTGACATTGCTTTCAGACAAGGCATATTTATTATAAAATTTCATGCCGGGGGTTTCGCAATACATGATTGTTACATGCACCTGATTGGCTGGCTGTCAATATGATGGATGAATTTTGTTCAAACTCTTTAATCTATCTTTTCCCAAATAATAAAGTTTTTTGATGTTGCCTTGTACCTACTGGCATGTCTTTCTTTCCCAGGCTGTAAACCAAAGTAATCAATAGCCTGAGGTATCGGCAAGTCTTCCTTTCCCAGGCTGGAAACTAATTTAGCAATTTGTTTGAACAGCTGTTTTAAAGGTGAGCTATGAGGGAAGAGGATATGCTTTTGATGTTACAAAGCCTGTACAAGTGTCCTACATGTGAATTCATCTTGTTGGGACTGAGCAAAATATAATGAAAATATAGAGAAACATTTGCAGATTTTATACACCATAACAACATTATTTCTTGTCACCATTTTGTGGGTTACAAGGTGGTGTTGTATTGTGCCATGATTGTTGTGTCTCTAGAATATCTTCTATGACCTTCATGTTTTTAATCCTGGAAATCACCGTACCAAAAAGGCCAATTGTCATCGGCATTGTAAGCGCAGATTTTGGGTTCACGCTGTTCTGCAGCAAATAGGACGGTTCTGGACTCTCTATGAAGAACTCGAGACAGCACCCTGTAACATTCCAAGATTACATGTGGATGTTGATAAGCACATTGCGGGCAGGGGAGTTATGACACAAGATCTGAAATGTTGGGGTGCCAACCGGGTTGCCCCATTTAATAATGGTACCAGCAACAAGAAGAATACTGCTGGGTGGTGCAAAAACAAACACTAGGCTGCAGTGCTACTCTTGAGTGGTCAGGTCTGAGTTAGACCACCGACCTGCGCTGAGTCTACGAACAAATAAGCTGCTGCCTTCCAGGAGCACCACAAATTTATAGTCCTCCAACTGGAAGGTTTGGAGTCAGTTGACCTCATTGGTCGTCTTCTTCGAGCTGTGGGAATAGAGATGATACCATTAGCAACAATGCCTTCTCACATGCTGGGATGGTAGTGTTTACCTCAAATGAGCCCAGTAGGTTGTAACGGCCGACCCACTCATCTGGAATATGCAGCTACACCACCAAGACCCATGGCCTGGCAAACTGAGGAACCGTTAAACCAGACAAGCCGTACTTCTTTCAAATAACTTCCACCAATTGATGGTTAAATAGTCAAAAAGCAAACAGTATATCTTCTATAATACGCTACCCTACCGTGGCTGTTCGTTTGTCTGTCCAGGATTTTAAATCACCTGTAGCTCGCAAGCCTTTTCACCTATTGACTTGAAATTTGGTACACATATACTACGTGATGTCTACTATCCGCTTTTGGGGTGATGATTTTATTACTCTTTTTATTTTTGTTTTATTGTAGAGTCAACTCCGGCAGCGCACAGCAGGACAGCCCGTGCGGCACATGCGTACAGGCGCCATTCTCATTCCCTACCACTTTCGCTAATCATTCTTGAGGCAGATTGAAGACTTAAGTGCCAGATTAAGTGAAAAATTAAAGAAAATGTACTAAGTAATTGCAACACAAAAACTAACTTAATCAGTTTTAGCGCGAAAAGATGCCGACGAAACAAGAGAAGCAGCGGGCCGCTAGGGTGGAGTAAAGAAGAGCTGCTCAGGAAGCAACAAGCACATCAACCTCTGAGCAAATGAGTGATAAACGTACAGAGAAAGAGGAGGAATACTAGGAATGGTCAAGTCAAGTGTATTCACTGCACGTTATCGTGCAGTGCGCCGTTACTGGTAAAATAATAATGTGTGTTTGTATGTGTATATATATGTGTGTATCTGTATATGTGTGTGTGTATATATATAGATTAGTAAAAAAGAAACAAACAACAAAACAATGTATATCTTGCTCCCCCCACCCCACAACACACAGCCCCAAAAGTGAATGGCAGTACGCAATAATTAAAAGGGCCTCAATAAACATACAGGACAAGCCCTCCCTTGTCCCTACACTGAACACGAAATAAGTGTGACGCACAGAAAACACAAAACACACATAAAAGTCCAAAAGATTAAACAGAGGATGATTAGTGAACGTGAACCTTGTCTGGCTGGAAAGTGTCCTACGGTAATTATAACACGAATGAAATTGTTGGTTTGCTCCTTTCCCAAATGACAAACACTGTAATGTCCGTGGCATATCGGTAATCCAGAACCCCGGGGTTTTGTGTAGCGATGGTGAAGTCGTTAAATGTCCAGCATTGAAAGCAGCAAGCGGGAAAAGGTGTAAGATGATCCGTATCAGCGTTCTCTCTTTGGTTGTTCACCTTTTGTGAAGTGTTGGTGTTGTAATTGACTCTCCCTCTCTTTTCTTTCGTCTTTTTTGTTTTAGTAGAAATGACCTGGATGAAACTGATGTGTTGACAGGGAAAACTACCACAAGGGGTCACAGTTCTACAGCGTTATCCTTCCCCCTTTGTTTCCAAGAGAAAACATTTAAACACACACACACACAGACTGTGTAAACGTGACAACACTATAGAAGATGCGACTCGGCACAAAACACATTTAAGACGCACCCATTCATGTAGCACCGCTACAAGGTGACCCTGTGATGCGCGTGTGTGACGACATACAGTACGCACGGTGATGTGTGATATTTGAAGGAAGCTTATTGCCGCCAATTCAAAAATTGTTACTGCATTATTTCACAAAGATATTGCCATCTGCAAGTTGTGCTGTGTGGTTTATGCCCAGAGGGGACAGGGTGGTCTCGTGGCCTCGGACCCCCTGCAGATTTTATTTTTTTTCTCCAGCCTTCTGGAGTTTTTTTTTGTTTTTTCTGTCTACCCTGGCCATCGGACCTTACTCCTTTTCTATGTTAGCTAATGTTGTCTTATTTTAATTTTGTATTTTGTCTTTTATTTTTCTTCATTATGTAAAGCACTTTGAGCTACGTTTTGTATGAAAATGTGCTATATAAATAAATGTTGTTGTTATTGTTGTCGTCTAGTGCCAGCTAGTGAGGTAGACGTTTAGCATTTTTATATCGTGCAATCAAGTGTCAAGAGTTTGTTTTGTTTATTATATGCTGTCTCTTTGAAGTGGTGACATCACTGGAACTTCCTTCAGGTGTTTTCAGTCCTAACCTCTAGGGCCGATTCCACCGTGTGTTCTGGTGAGGAGAGATGTCAAGGGGGTACCAGGCAAGTACTGTGGTGCTGCAAGGATCGGTGCTGGGTCCTCTCCCCTTCTCTCAATACACATCTTTACTAGGCCGTGTCATCCTTGTAATAATGTGGCGAAGCAGCTTGCGCTCCATGGGTGTACGTGCTTGTGCTGCCCTGGGATGTTTGGTGGGGTGATTGGGTATAAGGTGTTTAGTGTTAGTGTTGTCTTTCTTGGTCTTTCTCTGGTTTATTGGGGTTTTTGTCTTGCTGGTTCATTGGATTTGCATTTGGAATTTGTGTTCTGAGATTTGGTTGCTTAGATTGCCTTAGAGGCAGATCACTGTTTGCTATTTTCAATATTTTATTTCCCTCCAAATTGTCAATAAACTTTCAATTCTTAAAGATTGCAGTTGTTATTGTCACAGTTTCCCTGCCTTGTGAGGCTTTTTTGATATTTCTTGGGACTCTCTGGCTATTTTTGATCCTTTAAGCCCACTCTCCATTTTTTGGGGGCACACTTAGGCTAAAGCCTGTAGGTAGTATCTGGGGACTTGGCTTTGGGAAGGCCAGTAAATTTCCTAGCCTGCTTTGTGAGTTTTATGAAGGCCTCACACCCGTTTGCCATGTTTGGAGCTGCTAGTCACATTACACTCATGATGAACGAGCATTTGAATTGTAGACCCGTCTCCTGTCATTCTGTTTATATTCACCTCAACTGGAGCATCCAAGTGCTGTAGTCCATGAAACTGCATGAGTGAACTGACCTTCTGGTCCATGAAACTGCATGAGTGAACTGACCGTCTGCTTGTTGAAGCATCTCAGATATGCACAAGTCTGAGGTGCTTTCTCTTCCCAATGACGTTTTCAGTTGCCTTTCTCTAACTTTTAATCTCATCGCTCAGTAAATGTTATGAACTAGGAGTACCAAACACGCAAGTCCCATTCCCCAGGTAGACACAAAAAGGGCCTTGAAGAATCTTTAAATCGTGAAGCTATGAAAGGCATACAGTGCCTATAAAGACAAATGTACAAGCAAACAAAGGCCCTGTAAACAACCAAATGGCGAAGGTCAAAAACAGAGCAAAGGTTGGGTCGTCCGCTTCACAACATTGCCACCACTCGCTGTGCACGGGTTGCAAACTGAGGATTTGAAGAGATGCCACTCCCGACCTGTTCTGCAGACCTGACCCAAAGAAGAACTAACAGTCTTCTGAAGGGCTGCCTCACTGAGACGCCCTATGTGCAGTATACTTGCATTTTTATGGGTGGATTTTTACAGTTGGTAAGGTATCCTCTTTAATAAAATCCCTGTGTGTGTCCATGTGTCCGTGTGTGTGTGTCTTCTGGTGAAGTGCGCATGCGCGGGGCACTCTTTAATAAAGGACATCATTGCTGGGGAGAGTGCTGATTGGGTACTCGCGGCCGCGCACATAAAATCCGTTGCTGGGGAGACGCCACACATACAATAATCAGCTGCATGCCAGCACAGATTAAAATACTTGCTGGTAACTGCACAGTACTTGCTGGAGTGACGCCACAGCCACGATTATCAGCTGCACGCCACACATTACATCAGTTCCTGGGGAGACTCTGCTGATTGCCCACTGTTGTGACAGAAAATTAAACGCATATTACGGACAAGGTGGAAGTACAGGGAAGGGCGGAATGAGTGGCAGAGTCACCGGCCTCTAGCAGATGCTTCAGAGGCCGCCTGACGCGTCACACAAGACAGAGAGGGCGGGACCTATAAAATATCACGTGGCTGATCCAATCAGATTTCGGTAAATGAGGTAAGACCTACAACATAAGACACGAAAACTCCAATCGGGTACTGAGACGCGGAGACCAGCGTCCCCAAAGATGTGGGTTTAGTGTTTGTTGTTGTGCAAGTGTTCACTCTGAAGATGTCAGATTTGCGATTAAGAAGCTTGGCCCAGTAAAGTGTAAAGTGTCAGTCGTTGAAGGGGTTTTCCTAAATATACGAATTTTCATGATATTACAATAGGATGATTTTTTCGTGCACATAAAATCTGTTGCTGGGGAGACGCCACACAGACAATAATCAGCTGCACGCCATCACAGATTAAAATACTTGCTGGGGAACTGCACAGTACTTGCTGCAGAGACGCCACAACAAGCTAAAATAAAGAGAGGCAGGATAGGAGATCTTCAAACAGACACATCACATCAATCAACAGCCACAGAGGAGAGGATAAATGTAATATTAATTATACTTACTGTATTGTCATATACGTTTCTATTTTATTTTTATTATTATTTTACTTTAGGTTTCTTGCAAAAATATTTTTGACAAAAAAAAATTAAGACAAGAAACAGAATGAGGTCAAGGTCCCTTGCCATTTAATATAGACTGTTCCTACTAATGTTTATGCACAACTGTTCTAGCGCCTGTTATTGTAACAGGCTTAATGTCTAGTTTGCATATAAAGGATTTAATTCTTATATTTGTTTTACATTTTGAAGTAAATTAATAAAAGTAAAATATTTTACATTCTTGATTTTCAGCAGTGATGTGACTGCTGGCAGAGGTAGCAGGATGAATTCGGTCCAAATACTTAAGGAGCCAACTGTACGTGACACCTTGCTACTGATCACATGACTGTCACATTGTGATGTCATTGGACACTTTGAATATGCCGTCCATCAGACATTGAGGTCATCCCTCAGTGGATTTAAAAAAACCCTTTCATTATCAGTCATAGTTTCAAAACAAGTAGATGTCAGGTTTTGATCTTCTGGGTTTGAACGTCTTGGTTGCCCTTTGTCTTGACCCTTTGCTTTAAGCTGGTTGGTTTGTTTCATTTTGCTCAACGGTATTTTTGATACTTGCCTTCCATTTTTGACTACAATCCTTTCCCAGTCCTTTTGCTCACAATAATCCTCGACACCTCGCTTGTCTTGACACTATGCCAGTGATAAAGACATCCCAAGTTGCATTGATAGACAGATAATATGTTATTTGTCCCCCCGGGGAATTTACAGAAAAGACTTTACAGAAGTTCAAGAAAAATATAAATATGATGACAAACAACATACAAGAACTTCTGGCTTGGATAATAAGAGAGCTGTTGCTGTCTAATAACAGACTTGTAGGTGAAAGTAAGATGTGGTCAGATCTGCTCAGTTGTGCCACAGGTTCACATTTCATGACATTTAACTTTTTAACAGAGCAGGTCCAGTTTGTAGTGTCCACAAATAGAACATGCTGATAGAAGATTCTTTCTTCAAATGTTTCCCTGGTTGAAGTCACGACCATTGAAGATCCAGAATGATTCATCAGTAGAGCGTTGGTAACAAAGTGAAACAATTCTGTTGTGAAACAAATTAACATTCATTAGGATGATGAACTTCTTTCCCTAAGGAGTAACATGGACAAATTGAGTTTGCGTACAGGATTGTGGTTGGACCAACAGGGTAAGACGTTTTAAATGAGTAGGATAGAGCAGCTTTTGAAAACCTTATGACAAATGTATTATAGTTTATGACCAATTATGTGAAAAAATAGGACTTGTTTGGTTTTACTGGTGTTTCTCTAGATAGCTCAGGCTCTAAACATTTTGATCACTCCACATGTACATTGTCTGTACGGCGTCAGTTACACAAAAGCAGTACAACATAGGCGACCACATACCATAATCTCATTAATCAATCCGTCAGCGCTGATGTGCTTCCTGCTGTCAGGTGAGGTCCCGGTGCGGAGCAGGTACCCATGTATGACAGCAAGGTTTTCTGAGCTCCTCATCCAGAGTTATAAAACATCTGGCCACTTCTACAGATACACAAAAGATCCTGGAAAACTTGCACCGCGGCGTTAATACTGCTGCCAAACAACACGAATGGATGAGCGATGGGGGCAGGCGGGCGTCACCATGGGGGCCGTTCATAGAATGGGCTAAAGTTTATCCAATGAACCACCGTCTCGGTGGTAACAACTGGGATCTGCAGACAGATGTTTCCCTTGAACCTGTGGCGAAGTGATTTTAGCACAAGGATGCGACACAAGAAAATGGGAAGGGATCTGAATACTGCGTGAATCCACTGTATATTAGATACCCCGTTGTATGCTCACAATGTCCCAAATGCAAGTAATTTTTGCTAAAATGTTATACAAGGAATTGAGGGAATCTTAGAAATATAAGGGAGCAAGACACGACTCAACCCAGAATCGGGTGCCCTGGGAGCCAATGAGCGAGCTCTTACTGAGCAGGACACCTGACCAATGAATGACAGAAGAGGTTGATCTTCAATTCAAACAACTGCTTCTGTTTAGCCACATTCCTCAGCTGTTCACGGGAGAATTTCTGGAAGTGGTTTATATGAGGGTACATCGAAAAGTAAGGGCAATTTGACTCTTACGCGGGTAACCACAACAGATAGAAGCTGACGTAATGCATCAGGTTCATAATGGCTTGTGGGGAGATCGAAAACACACAGTTCAGCACTCTGCCATCAGTGTAGCTGAAGCCAAGGTCAGATGAACATGGAGGCTCTGCTGCGGGATTGCACCATTGTTAACAAAGCCCTGTAGTGAGATTTCTTTGGACAAAGTGAGTGAAATCTGCTGAAATTCAGCCAAGGATGTTGGCTCAGTGCAGACGTGAAAGCAGCAGGACTTGATGAAAAGTTTATGAATGGGTAGAAAGGTTTAAAGTGGGAAGAACAAGTGGAACTGACAAAGCTCGATCTGGTCAAACGTCAACAAGCCCACATCGACATGGCGAATGGCTTCATTAGTGAAGACCGCCGGATCACGTTGTCCACTGTTGCTGCGCACGTGGATATCAGCTACAGATCTGCATGTGCCATTGTACATGATGCCTTGGTGTACTGTAAAGTTTATGCAAGATGGGCACCCAGACAGCTTACTGGTCTGCACTGAGCCAACATCCTTTGGTGACTTTCAGCAGGTTTCACTCCTTCTGCCCAAAGAAATCTCACTATGGCATGTTGGTAAACAATGGTGCAATCCCACCTCGGGGCGTCCATGTTCATTTGACCTTGGCTTCAACTATACTAACAGCAGCGCTCTGCACAGTGCATGTTCGAACTACCCATAAGCCATTGTAAAAGTGTTGTATTGCATTACCCACCACTGAGTTGGCACCTTAACATGGCAGAGTGGTTTACGTGATCAGTAATCCCCTGAGTGATGCTGTCAGGAGTCGTGTACCCCTGGTAGGGCCACTCATGGTGGCAAGGTCAGAGGTGAGCTCCTTACAAATACTAACTCAACCACCATCTGACCCCGACACCCATCACACCAAGGGTTCATCCAAAGTGGTGCACCTTCCTGCCGTACCTTGTCATCGTGCACTTGGCTTGCCATATGGATTCCCGACAGGAAGTGAAGTGGTGCGATTGAGGATTGAGCCTCCCTCACTACCATCGATCATCAACAACTCCTTTGCGCAGGCTCTTCTTTCCTCTTCTTCCTCCAGATTGTGTCACCTTCTCTCCATTGTGGTTACCACATCATTTTCAAATTGCCCTTTACTTTTCGATGTACCCCACGTATAAACCACTTCCAGAAATCCTCCCGTGAATGGTTGGGGAATGGAAACACTCTTTTAAACCATCACACAATTGGTCAGGTGTCCTACTCCATAACGGCTCATTCATTGGCTGCCATGGCACATTTCAGAGAGCTGAACACTTAGGAAAGGAACCCGAGTGAAAACGTTTATGCATGTCATGTTTGAGCATATCTAAGGTGCTTCAAGTAGCGGAAAGTCAATTGAGTGGTGTAGTTTCATAAACCGTGTTGGAAAAACGCAAAAATACACATTTGAGGATAAATGACCAATAAGTGACAGGAGTCAACCCCACATAGAAGTGGGAAAAGATGAAGAAGCAGGTCTTCAGTTCAACAGATTCTTCTCTTTTGATTTCATCTCACAGGCTTTGCTTTTCCCTACTGATCCAGTTGCAGGATCTTCCTCTCCTAACCCTGTGCTGGTATTTATGCTGTTCTTCTCACAGAAAATAGTCCTTCACGTTGTCTTCTAATCCTGGAGCACATTTTCCTCCACGTAGTTCATTATGATTTGAAAATTCAAGCATGATGGTTGGCCCCACAAACCCCAGATTCAAATCTCATGCCTGGTTGCTGACTGTGTGGAGTTTCCATGTTCTCACCATTTCCAACTGCAGTTGTCTTTCCACATCTCTGAAGTTTGTTCATTTGTCTTCCTAAAGTCTCCCTGGGTGGGCAGGTGTGTGTGTGTATGTGAGTGTGTGAGTGAGTGAGTGAGTGCCCAATTCTGGGTTGGCTCCTGTTTTGCTCCCTTATGGTTTCGAAGATACCCTCAGTCCCGATTTGAGAAAGTTGTTTTATGAAAGTACGATACTCAGTGAGGAGAACTTCCAGATCACCATCTTTAGTACGTCCTTTGTGTATTCAGTTCTCCTAATTTCTTATTAGGACATTCTGCCTTATCCTTTGCCAGTACTGATGCTGTTAAAATACTGAACAGTCTTTAGGATTGCAGACGTCTCTGTTAGTGAGACTCCCAAGGCCATCTCAGATGTGTTACAGTGCAGCAACAGCAACACAAATGGCATAAAGCCGGTTAGCTCTGTGTGTTCTGCTGTAAGCAGACCAGCTGGATGGACTGAATGGCCGCCTCTCCTTTCTCAGATTTCTCAAGCATGGCTCGGAGTTTCCATTCTTCTTTAAATACAGAGTAAGCCTGACCTCTGCTGTACAGACGGAGGTGTTACATCTGGCCTTCCATTTCCCAAGAATTTGTCAGAGGCACCTCAAAGTATCTGCAGTTGTTGTTTGCCTTGTTGTTAAATACATCTTCTTCCTCCTCCTCCTCCTCCTCCCCTCCTAAAGCTTTTCCACTTTCATTTTTGAAGACTGTGAAGGAGATACAGGGACATCTTAGCTATTAGCCAGCAGCCATGCCTCCTGTGCTTCAGAACAGGTCATCCACCTGAAGTTAAGCCTGTTCAGGCCCGGCCAGTTCTTAGATGGGAGACCAACACAGGTATTGGTGAGGCCAGCAGGGGGTGCCTAACCTGTAGACTAAATGTGAGCCCCAATGCCCCTGTGCAGTGATGGGGACACTGTGCTGTAAAAATGGCACCATCCTTTAGATGAGAAGTAAAAACCAAGGTCCTGACTTTCTGTGGTCATAAAGATCTCTGGGAATCCTTTGTAAAGAGTAGGGTGTATCCCGACAGCTGAATTGCCCACCATGGCCTAGTCGTTCTCTCACCCCCTCACCATCTAACAGCTCATGTGTGGTGAGTGTACTGGTGCAACAGTGCCTGCCAGGTGGATGCTACACATTAGTTGTGGTTGAAGTGGCTCCCCACTCCCTATGAAAAGCGCTTTGAGTAGCAAGAAAAAAATGTTATATGAATGTAAAGAATTATCATTTATTAATATTATGAAACAAGTGGGCATCTGTCCTCCATAGCGTTTCTCCATTGTTCCAGTTTCCTTTCCACAAAACTCTTACAGGTGCCACATTGCACGATGCCATCAGCAGATACTGTAGGTCTCCTCTTGTTTGTCACATTTGTTATGTGGTGTTCGCCGTGGCCTCCTCCATCCTCGTCTGTTGTACACTTCCCCACCTGATAGCTCTTTCTCCCATAGGTCCCCCTTCACACAGTCTATCCACTTTGTTTAGTTGCCCTTATCTCCTCCCTATCTGTGATTCTTCTCTCCACGTTCTTTACCTGGCTCCTCATGACCTGCTCGTACCTCTTTAAACTTCTTGCCTGTGTTTTCTTAGAGATTTCCACAGCTTTAACTGAATCTTCTGATCCTCTCATTCTTTATCTTATCACACTTTGTTATTCCACACATCCATCTCAACATCCTCATTTCTCTGACATCCCGTTTCCTTTCATGCACCTTTTTTGACCGACCCCTGTTTTTGTACCCCCTAAGGCCCCATAAGACTCCTGAGTTTTTGCAACTGGATTAGTTTCTGTGGTTTATTTCTGAATCTCTCTCTCCATCCTGTTATTGTTGATTGTAGATGTTTGAACATTTCCACCCTTTTAAGACGGTTAACTTCTCCATCTTGTTTTTGTCCATCAAGTCTTAGATATCCTGTCTTCTTCCCCACTAATGTTAAGGCGTCTGTCCTTCAGTTCTAGTTTCCTTTCTACAATACAGGTAGTTGTTGACTTACAGGCTATGTGTCTTATGACCATTCAAATTACGACGGTGGCACTGACCAGAAAGCAGGAGACAGAGCTGGAGGTGGCAGAGTTAAAGCTGCTAAGATTTACATTGGGTGTGACGAGGATGGACAGGATGAGAAATGAGGACGTTAGAGGGTCAGCTCAGGTGGGACAGTTGGGAGACAAAGTCAGAGAGGCGAGATTGTGTTGGTTTGGACATGTGAAGAGGAGAGATGAGGGGTATATTGGGAGAAGGATACTAAGGATAGAGCTGTCAGGGAAGAGGAGAAGAGGAAGGCCTAAGAGGAGGTTTATGGATGTGGTGAGAGAGGACATGCAGGTGATGGGGGTGACAGAGCAGGATGATCTGCTGTGGTGACCCCTAACAAGCACAGCCGAAAGAAGAACTGGATAGAGGAAAGTTCAAAGTTTGGTCCTGTGGTCCTTGAGGTTGCATGCACTCAACATGACCACCAAGTGTAGTGCAACAAACGTCAGAACAGTAGAGCATTTCTTGCCACACACAAGTCAACTGGTCCCTAGTTACTGAAACCTCAGTTTCCTAAATTCAATGCTGTAAATCTTGGAAGATTAGTGGGCCATACAGTCATATGAAAAAGTCTGGGACCCCCTCTCAGCCAGCACAATAATTGACTCTCCTTTCAACATTAAAGATATCACTGGTATGTCTTTCATTTCCTAGGAGTACTGCAGTGTTTTCCGAACAAAGATTTCTAGTGACGCAGTATTTAGTTGTATGAAATGAAATCAAATGTGAAAAGCTGGCGCTGCACAAATGTGGGTCCTCTTGTCATTGTGCTGATTTGAATGCCTGTCACTGCTCAATGCTGATTGGTTGATGAGCTCGTTAAGCCTTGAACTTCACAGACCGGTGTGTCCAATCAGGAGATATAAAGGTATTTAAGGTGGTCAATTACAAGTTGTGCTTCCTTTCCTTTGACTCTCCTCTGAAGAGTGACAGCATGGGATCCTCAAAGCAACTCTCCAAAGATCTGAACACAAAGATTGTTGAGTCTCCTGGTTTAGGGGAAGGCTACAAAAAGCCATCTCAGAGGTTTAAACTGTCAGTTTCTGTAACTGTAAGGAATGGAATCAGGAAATGGAAGGCCACAGGCACAGTGGCTGTTAAACCAGCAGGTCTGGCAGGTCAAGAAAAATACAGGAGCGGCATATGAGCAGGATTGTGAGAATGGTGACAGACAACCCACAGATCACCTCCAAAGACCTGCAAGAACATCTGGCTGCAGATGGTGTATCTGTACATCGTTCAACAATTCAAACATCTGTATGGCAGGGTGATGAGAAAGAAGCCCTTTCTGCACTCACGCCACAAACAGATTCGCTTGTTGTATGCCAGTTCTCATTTAGACAAGCCAGATTCATTTGGGAACAAAGTGCTTTGGACTGATGAGACAAAAATGGAGTTATTTGGTCAAAACAAAAAGCACTTTGCATGGCGGAAGAAGAACACCGCATTCCAAGAAAAACACCTGCTACCTACTGTCAAATTTGGTGGAGGTTCCATCATGCTGTGTGTGGCTGTGTGGCCAATTCAGGGACTGGGGCCCTTGTTAAAGTCGAGGGTCACATGAATTCAACCCAATATCAGCAAATTCTTCAGGATAATGTTCAAGCATCAGTCACAAAGTTGAAGTTACTCAGGGGTTGGATATTCCAACAAGACAATGACCCAAAACACAGTTGGAAATCTACAAAGGCATTCATGCAGAGGGAGAAGTACAATGTTCTGGAATGGCCGTCACAGTCCCCTGACTTGAATATCATCGACAATCTATGGGATGATTTGAAGCAGGCTGTCCATCAAATTGAATTGAACGGAGAGATTTGGTATGAAGAATGGTGAACAAGACCTCCATCCAGAATCAGACACTCATCACAGGCTATAAGAGGACAGCGTCTAGAGGACAACAGGAGGCTCAACTAAGTATTGATGTCATATCTCTGTTGGGTGGCCCACATTTCTGCACCTGTCTAATTTTATTATGATGCATATTTCATATTTTCTGTTAATCCAATAAACTTCATGTCACTGCTGAAATCCTACTGTGTCCATAAGGCATGTCAGATATGAAAAGGAAGTTCAGCCAATGGGAAACAAAAATCCAAAGAATTAAGAGGGGCTCCCAAACTTTTTCACACTTCACACTACAAGCTGACACTTGGCTTTTGGTGACCTGCACTGTTAAAACTGTTGTGCTGTGAGGGGCCTGCGATCACACAAGCTGGTGGCCCACAGAAACTTGTCTTCTAATTGGCTTAGGACGAGATCTGGCAGAGCCAATCAGAGTTTCTTCCAGTTTCTGGTCATCTTTGGATTGTGTAGGACACCACTGGACTCTCCGACACTTGGATTGTGTTTTCAGTTTCTCCAAATGAAAGGCCGACACTTGTAAGGGTGATGACGCTCGGTCTCATTTCATTTACCAGCCGTTTCCTGCAGTGTAATATTCTCCCAGTCGTACGTCAGAGGGTGTCGTAACACAGTCGGCTCCAGCGAAGGGTTTTCAGTAATCAATTCAAGTTGGGACACCTGCACAAATTGCTTGCAAGGCTTCATTTACTTGAATTGCTGCAGAACATCTGTAGGTTGTCACCTATTAGTTGCTCCCTGATGAAGGCCCATTTGGAATATTCTGCAATGTCATTTTTTGGTAACCTAAACTCTGGCAGTTTACTGCTTACCTTTTCACCATTTTAAGTCATTGATTGCATTGTCAGCTAATTAAATTTGAACAAAAACTGAGGTCTTCTAAAACCTGACAGATAGCGTGTGTATGTATATACTTGTATATAATTGTATATATATGCCTTTCACATTTTTCTGTTTTATAGTGTCTTTCACATTAATCTATTATGTAGCGCTTTTATCATTTGTCTTTCCATTATATAGTGCCTTTCACGTTCATTTATTATATAGTGCCTTTAGTGTCTAGTCAGACTGTTATATAGCGCCTTTCTCGTCTCTTATCTTTTTTTCTGGCTTCTTCATTCTTTTTAAGAGATCGTTAAACAGTTGCTCAGGTGTGTTTAGTGCATTTATGGTACAAGGCTGTCTGTTTAAGAGGGTCTTATTTTAGTTACGGGTGGTATGACTTGGCTTGCGGTGGTGGTCTCTGTGTTACTTGCCTTCAGTCCTGTTTATTTTTTTATTTCCCGTGCCATCTTAATTTAATGTTGACTGCACATCATTTTGTGTCCGCATGTGTTGGCTTACCAGGACATTTTATTCTGAAGCCAAAACGCGAGTGGCGCCTGCCTGGTGTTTTTTTTACGTGTTCTCCTTACACGACCAGTGCCTGTCATTGAACCCCAGGACAACCCCAAGGTTTTATCTAGGGGTCGCTGCCTGCATATGCTGACAGTGTTTGTCGCCTTTGAAGTGTTTAACTGATGCCTTGTCTAACGTGCGCTTACAAGTACAAACGCCTCCTGTGGCAGACATGACTGTTTATCACCGTCTCGCGGTTTTTTTTTCAAACTGCGCCCTCGCACGCTAATTTGACGCTCGCGTTCTGACCGTCCTGGTGATGGTGTTATACCCAAAGCGTCCGCTAGAGGGCGATCTTGTCATTTCAGACACTCACTCGCACGGCGGTCAGTCCCGCAGCAGCCGAATGGGGGCCGAAATGTAATGCAATTCAGCGTGTTCACAAATTTGAATTGTAAGGCCTATTCTGGGGGTGCACTTTATTGTGTAACGATGTTATGTCGTAGTTATAAACAAATTAGCGAAGGAAATGTTTATTTGTCACTACAACATACTGACGTAGCTCGAGGGGGCAGTCCACACCGGGGGGCACTTTTTAATAAAGTTTACTACAGTACTTAATTTTTTTGACAGTTTTGTTTGATAGGGCCTAGGCAAGCTAATGTGTGTCAACAGCACACCATCTGTAATGTTTAAAAACTGATATAACTTTGCCACGTATGAATTTCTATTTTACAAATGCGATTCTTCACCAGTCTGCTGACCTCCTCCGACCGAAGACTCTCCGTCGACTTATTCCTACCAAAAGGGACGAACCCTTCAGTCTCATTAATAACATTTTATTATTCTCTCAATTTCAATATGAAGCGAACTAAAGAGAGGGAGAGAGAGAGAGAGGGAGCGGTGCTGCTCTCAGACAGAAAAAGAAAAAGGTGAGGGAAGACGTTATTATAAAAGAAAATGCTCAATTGTAATCAAAAATTTAAAATAGTTAAAATTTTTGTTGGTTATTTTTTTTTGTATGATGTATATTGTTTTATTTTGTAAGGGGGGGGGGGGGGGGGCCTCAAAGACCACCCCAGGCAACAAACGCTCTAGTAACGCCACTGCTGTGACACACGGTGTTCGTGTCCGTTTAAAGTGGCGGACAAAGAAATAAAAAAACAAAAATCAGCAGTTGGAGGTTTGATGAATGTTTGAAAAACGAGGATCAAACTGGACAGAAATAGAAGAAACGGGGCAGTGTGTCATAGGGGGCTAATAATTAGGCCCTTAACTCTAACTATCTGTCTATTATATAGCGCCTTTCCTATCTATGTATCTATCAATTATACAGTGCCTTTCAGTTTTTTCTATCTATTATATAGTGCCTTTCCTTTTTATATATTATCTAAAATTAGGGTTAGGGTTAGCCTAACCCTAATTTTAAGGTTTCCTTCTGACGTAGGAAAGGCACTATATAATAGATAAAAGTGAAAGGCACTATATAATAGAAGAGAATGGCACTATATAATAGATAGAAGTGAAAGGCACTATATGATTGATAGACAGATAGATGTGAAAGGCACTATATAATAGATATGTTTGTTTGTCCACGTTCATGTATGTTCATGTGACTCTGGTGACTCTTCCTATGATGTCAGTAGACAGATTAGGAGAGCATTTGGTGGTCACAAGGTCACCATAAAGGAGTGTGTGGCGCTCCTGATATCAGCAAAAGGACGAAGGCCCAAGTCTTTAGAGTCCTGGTGCCCCCCTGTTTGTGAGACATGGCCGCCACCCAGTGACCTGAGATGAAGACTGGACCCCTTTGGTGTCTCTTTAGAGCACAGATGTCGAACTCCAGGCCTGGTGGGCCGCAGTGGCTGCAGGTTTTCATTCTAACCCTTTGCCTAATTGGTGACCAGGTTTCTCTGCTAATGAACTTCTTTTCCCTTCAGTTTAATAGCCCCGATTTTAAGGATTCAGTCCTCTGAATTGATTCTTTTCAACATTAAATGGTAACCAAACAGAAATGAGACATGAAATGAGTGGACAGATGACCAGCTAAATTGGGGCATCAAACTCCAACCAATCTCTTAATGAGAAGCCGATTGATGCTGTTAATTAAACCCGTTATTTAACTCCATGGCTTGTTGCTGCTCTCCTTCTGCCACAGCAGACATTTTCCAAAACTGTTGGGTTTTCTGTCTTTTTCTAAGAACACCGTCAAAATGTTTTGGTGACCCAAGAGATCAGCCTTACTGAGATCATCGCCTTTCTTTATATTCAGGTTAGCTGGTCACGTGGCGGCTCGTTTTGTGTTTCATTATTTTTGCCCCAGAATTAAGGAAGAGACAAGGGGACTGAGTCAAGTTAATTAAAACGAAGGCAAAAGAAGTTAATTAGCAGTAACAACTGGTCACTAATTAAGAAGATGGTTGGAATGAAAACCTGAAGCCACTGCGGCCCTCCAGGACTGGAGTTTGACACCCCTGCTTTAGAGGGTCCTTGGGTGCTGCTGGTGTGACTTTGTGTTGCTCACAGAGTCCATTGAGGAGGTTGTCACTTTATGTTGTCACTTTATGTCATATGTGTCAGTGGTAACACCTGCTTCCACTCCGTTGGGTAATCTTACTCAGGTCACTTAAACCATGTGACAAAAACCTGCAATCCAATTGGCTGTCCAGCCAGACCCCATCTCATTACATGATGACCGACTGTGGGCTGCAGGTACCCTCTGTGGAGACAATGGAGCACGGCTGTGGTCTCCCCTGATAACACTAGATGGCAGCATCTCAGGGTTAGGATTTCCACACAGGACACCTGCAGGGCATGCTGGGAGCGGCAGTAGACTTACCATCCCCACTTCATTATTGTTCCGGTTTGACCCCAAAGCGCTTCCTCGCAGGCTACGCCCCCATCACCAGAAATACTCCCGGGGTCCGAGATAAAAGGAAGTCAGTCCACCTCACACGGCATCTTGGATTTGGGTGGTAGAAGATGGATGAAGCTCACCCGAGAGGAGTGGACAGTGAAGAGAGACGGCGAGAAGGAAGGAGAATAGAAAGAAGCCTTTGGTGGGGTATCGGAGGGGATGTGTCTGGGGAACTTCAACACCCCCTTAGTGGTCTTCATAGCCACTTTCTGATCTCTGAAATGCACTTCCTGAAGGGTTAAAATGCAGGGAAGGTCAGTTTGCGAGATCTCAAAATGGATTTGTGACGTCTTGACACGGGAAGGCAGCCCCCCAATTCACACAACACCCCAGCCCCCCCCCACAAGATATCTGAAAAGGTCAAAGAATGCGATCTGAAGGGTCTGGAAATGAACTTCACGCTAAGATATCAGCAATTCCCTTTGAGAGATCTGCACGTGGAGCTGTGACTAAAGTAGTAAAGTTGTGCCATTTAAGTGACATGTTGAGTACAGACAGAGGTGACAGTCATGGGAGAGACCCCCCCCCCCCCCAAATTGTGATGTCTCCGCCGTTGTAGGGTAACACTGATGAAGGCTGTGGGAGTGAGAAGGTAGAAAGGATGAAGAGGAGGAGGAGGGTCCTGGACGAGTGCCACATTGGCAGTGCAGGTGACAGGAAGGGACTGGGCACCAACGGGTGAAAGGCAAGTAAGAATTTGATTGACTTGAACTTGGTGGCAGGATCTGTAAAGCCGCAGAGCGACGAGTCGACTCCTTGGGGGAGAAATGGACGGGCATCAGCGGCTGGCATTCACCTACCAGTAGGGCACAGCTGGGGGGGTCCAGCAGAGGTGACACTTGCGTTGTGACAAACCCAATCCAACCCAACAGAAACACAAGACACGACTACAAGTCTACCCTTGCGTGCACAGGGGCTTTTTATTCGCTTTATTGCCATGATACATTCTCAAAGTCGTCTTTCCAAAACGAGATTCGCTTCGCCACCACAGGTTTTGTGTTGGTTTTACATCATTAGACTTTATAATTCAGTTCAACCAGAGTTGCTGACCAGCAAGCAAACTGGCAATCAAGCAAAGACCCGCTTAACATGCAGAATTGGTTTTTTTCAAGTCACGACAGACCAGCGCACGTCACAGCCGTCTGATGAAGGAGTGCGCCGGCCGTCACATCCCACCAACATCACCGTTGAGATTGCACAAGTTCTTAACACCACCTTTATACACGAACACACACACACAGGGGGTGAGGAAGACCTTGAGAGCCTCAGCCTGAAGGCCAATTTTGTAGGATTAGCTGCTGTGTACCGAGGCGCGTTGTTTGCAAGTTCCTAAAAATTTGTGCTTTACGTTGTACCCATTGTGTCAACATGGCTACCAAACAAAAATAAAAAGTCAAAAAGCGAGCGTCGCGCCACCACTGCCACCTCCACACCTCTCGAGTTTCTTCATCTGCGTGTCGAGGTGTCCAGTGCCGTGCCACAGTCACCCATTTCAGCTTCTTCTTCCCTTACTGGCCACGTAACAAGATGCCCTTTTCTGGGATGGATTGGTGGCCCTGGGCAGAGGGGGAACTCCTGCCTTGCACCCAGTGTTGCCCGCTGTGCCCCAGCCGCGTGTTCGATATCCACGTTCTCGTGTATTTTGCGTTCCTTTTTAATGTTACTCTCTCCGATTAGCATCCGGTGTGCTGGCCTAATCAGCAGCCATAATAAGAATCCACCGCGCTGAAATCCCATTGAAAATCTCATTCATGCGTAATAAAACTTGGGATGGAAATCGGGGAACTTCCAGAAACTTCTCAACGACAGAGAAGTTGGGGGGGAGGGGAGATTGGGGCACATTCGGTAAAGAAAGCCAAGAGTCCTCAAGAGTGATAAAACCACAAGGACCCTCCGTCGATGACAACCTGAAATTGCCAACATTCGTGTGAAAAAGTAAGTGCACCCCGTGCAAGGGGAGGACTTCCAAACATCCACAGAGGTGACCCACTTGAACAAGTAACACGTTGGTGCAGTCATTCTTAACCTAAAATGAACGAAAATGGGGATTTGCCACTGGGAAGAAGGAAGTCCAACACCACCCACCAACCCCCCCACCACACCATTTCTCACCCTCTGAAATCCAGCAAATTAGAATCATCAGAACATCTTCGGGGCGTCTGCAGGTGGACCACACTGTCGCCTGACCGTCTCTTATAAATACCGAGGGTCTGGCGTCCGCTATGCTAGTGACGTGTGCACCGTCATTGTTGCCCAGATCGAAACAGCTTTCTTGAGACCCTCAAAAAGAAGGCCGTGGCTGCCTAGGAGTCTGGTGAGGATCTCCAAATCAATCGTGTCCACCGTTATAAGGAGAATCGCCTACAGCTGCCGTGCATTTCAAACAACTCCTAATTTGTGCAGGACTGGGCGGCCCAGCAAGTTGAGACCAAGAGCTGACCGTCTGCTACTAAAAGTCTTCCAGAGCCCCCAACAGGGCATCGTGGGAGCTGCTGGTTATCTCTTCCAAAAGTTGGTGTCAAAGTGCACACATCTACTGTACCATCAGAAAGAGATGGGAACAACCTGACCTTCAGGCCGTGTGGGCCGAGGACAAGGACATCTACACAAAGACCAGGCCTTCTAGCACAATGGGCTCTGGTCGGAGGAATCAAAGACGGTTTGACCAAAGTAAAAGCAGACCAGTCTGACAGCAGTTCAGGAGAAGAACCTCACAGCAACTGTAAAGCTTGGTGGGTGAAACTTAAGGTCGAGGCAGTCATCGAGTCAATGACGAGTCCTCCATCATACCAAGGCATACATGTGGAGAACATTGGGCCATTGGTTCAAACTGTGAAGTGAAAACTGCAAAAGGACCTTTCAGCATGATAAATGATCTGAAGCCCACCAGCACATCCACCAAGGAATGGCGCAGAGAGGAGTGACATGGACTGGCAACCTCAAAGCCCCAATCTGAATCCCGCAGAGAGGAGTGACATGGACTGGCAACCTCAAAGCCCCAATCTGAATCCCTTTAAAATGTTGAAAACGGGTAGGACCCGCAACAGAAAACCCACAACCAGCTTGCAATTGCTGGTGGTCCATCACACCCTCCGACCCCCCCCTTCACATGACACAAAGGGAAAATTTCTACTAAAGGGGCAATACCAGCTTCCAGGGCCGAGGGTGGACTCTGCCATGGGGAAGACTGTTGACATCTCGTGCGTTTTCACTCATTTATTTTGCAAAAAGAGCCAATTTTCTTCAAGTTTTTACTGCAGCAGGTCATCTTCATCGGTAGCCTCTGTGTGTGCATGAAGATCCACTGTTGGCCTCGGGGTGCACTTACTTTTTCACACTACTTCCTTTATACTCCAAACTGGACTGGACATAGACCGCCATCGCTGGAGGATATGTGCCACCTTCCATTTATAGCACAGCGGTGTGTATATGTGCCCGGCCTGGCAGCGATGGAGAATCGTCCCACGCGTGTGTCCTCGGCCGGCCTTCTCTTCAGACGTATCTGCGTTTTATCGGCTACCGGGAACACACGCACTGAAATTTACATTCTGCGGATCCTGGCGCAGTGAAACGAGAGGTGCTCGGTGCTCATTAAGTCGAGCCAGTAGGCCTCTCCATTGGGGCATCGATGGCCTCCACTTGTACTGAGTCTACTTTTCTTCTTATTTTTATGGCTGCTAAATGAGATCCACAAACTGGTGCAGGGTTTATGTGACAAAAATTCGCGTGACACTATCCAGTGCCGTAGGTGGACAAACCCTCTCCTGGCAGCACGAGGTTCAAACCGGTCCTGGCCAGTGCCCGCCTAATGTCAGGTCAGAATGAGTCTCTTGTCTAAGACATGAGGAGGTGCAAGGAAAGCCCACACCTACAAAGGAGTGGGGGGACCTGCAAACAACCAGTGAAGGGGTTCAAAAATTTAGGAATATAGGGGTGGCTCAGTGGTTAGGCCTGCTCATAATAAAATCGAAGTGTAAAACACAAACGAGTCCTGAAAGGAGAAGTCGTGTTGAGGCAGAACTTAATAAGCAGCAAATGGAGGGGCCTTTATAACACCGCAGACATGTTGGTGGGTCTATGGCTGTTGTACCACCCCAAAGGACGAGGGGGCGCTGTTGCTAACCTCATCACCCATTTCTGCACCCACAGCTACAAAAAAAACACACCCACAGAGACCCGCTGACTCCGCCCTTTCCAAGGAAATTCCTCTCAAACCGCATGTCTCCGGCGGGAGGTGTTGGACCTTCACCACCAGAGCTGGAGCCCCACCAAGACCAGCACTGAGGAATTAAAACGGGACCACCTGAGGCCTGGTGTCCTAACATTTCTTCCTTCCTTCACCACACCTTCCGTGGTGTGATTCTAGATGTGCCCGCTTGGGAGTATTGCCACTGTCACCATCATGGGTGGGAGTGGGTCTTGTGGGGGGGTGCGGATTTGTGCCGTACAAGGTGCAGTTGGCCAAACCAACAATACGCTTCTCCACACAACCACAGTATCACAAGTAGCTCCGTTTCACTGCCCATGTGGCATCCCCGCTTGTCAAAATGCTACAAATCAGATAGAAATATGAAATAATCGGACAACATCGGTATGAATGTCGGTGAACGTAACAAAAAGTACAGAAACGGGAGGGCAAATAGCGCTTTTGACAGACTAAACACTGAGGTATAAAATTGACCTTAAATCTCGATGTCCCAACGGTTTCTGGGAAACATTGTATCGAACTGAACTGTATTTTGCATATTATAATGAGACCCCGCCCACAAATGGACGGTTTCGTCTTTTTTTTGTTACTGATCAGTGAGGGTTCGTGGGGAGCCAGGGGTTCAATCCTGGCAGCACTGGGCCCAAGGCAGGAGGAGTTGCAATTTCCTAGTAAATGTCACGGAAGAGTGATGAATTCTGGGAAATAAAATGGCCACCAGCCACAAACTGTTGGGGAGTCTTTCTCGTCGGCTCAAAATGATTCAAGGGAGTGGCCGGCGCACCAAATGAACATTTCAAGTTGGAACAACAGCAGCAGGAAGCCTGGCCTTGAAATTCAAAACTAAGCACCAAAACCCGGCAGGCTCTCCCCAGAGCGGAGTTTCGAAGAAGCGCAGCTGCGACCGTTGCAAATTGAAAACAAAAAACTGATCCAAAATTGTTTTAGTCTTTTCTTTGAAAATAATTTAGTAAAAACAAGACCATTACCTCAACGTCCTCAATGGCACTTGCTCAATAAAGAGGCTCCCCTTCGTCATTTCCGTCTTTTTCAAGTCAACAATCAGGATTGGATAGGAAAGCCAATGCACTACAAGACCACAACCGTCCGTCCACGTCAACTCCGTTGTGTTTTGTTTTTAAATAAATATGTCAAGCTGTTGCCATCTCCAGTAAAGGGTAAGGGGGGGGGGGGTCGGGGGTCGCTTTGGGATGCCAACCCACCATGCACCCCTCCAAGCCGAGAGGTTTTTGAAAAGAAAGGACGTGGAATGGACGCAGTCCTAAAGTGCTCAACAGGGGGTGCCTCTCCCCCCCCCATTTGGCAACTTGGTAGGTGGGGCCCCCCCCCGGATGGCATTCTGCTTGTCACCCCGCATTCCATCAGTAACAAGTGGGTCAGGATTCCAACCCCCCCCCAAAAAAAAAAAAAAGTCTTTTCTCAGAGCAAACATCCTGATGGGTCATCTTTGGAGCACAGGAGGTGTCCGCAGGGGGGGATTCCCAGCTGCCCACTTTGCATCATGCGGTCAAATTTGGCTCCTGTGAAGAAGCTGTGGAGGCACAAGGGGGGGGGGGGGGGGGGGAGAGAGAGAGAGAGAAATATTAAAAGAGAAATAAAGAGCCCAGGGGGTTTGGGGTGGGGGCCATTGACTGACCTCCGTGAAAAGCGTCGTGACATGCAGGACACCGGCCGCGTCACCCACCTGTCAAGTCTCTGAATTTCTTTTTCGCTTCGGCTCTCTCCTCGGCATCAAAGTACCACACCGTGATGGCGTATCTGCAGGGACGAGAGAAAGGGGGTCGGAAAAATAAAGAGAGGCGTCAAGAAAATGGCAACCTGCCTAAAATATTTGGGAATTTCAAGGAGAAGAGGGGCTAGCTCTTCATTTAACACGCGCCCCGCTGGAGGCGGACATTAAAGACTCGAAACCAAGATCCTCTTCTTTTCCTTTTATTAGTTTAGCAAGGGAGGAGAGTCTGCATGTTCTCCCTGTGGCTTTCCTCCGGGTGGTCCGATTTTCTCTCACTGTTTCAACTGGCCACCTGTGCACATGTGTGTGTGTGTGTGTGTATAACCAGTGCCGGGGTGGCACCCTGTTCCATTGTTGTTGTTGTTCCTGCCTTGTGCCCAATGCCTGCTGCAGACTCCAGCTACCCTGCTCTGGAAGAAAAGGAATGGGTGGGTGGACGTGGGCACAGGGGCAAGTGAAGGCTTGGTGACTCTTGGTGAGGGTCACAGCCAGATGACTGACCACTGGCATACCGAGGGTCTACTTGCATAGCTCAGTTCCTGAGAGCCGAGTAGTAGTAACGGGCACAGCCACGAAAATCACTGAACACAAAAATCATCAAAATTCATTTCTTAGCACAGCCCTCTTTAGTAAGTCAGCATGGCTTGGGGTGGGCTTGTCAGGTCAGGTGTAAGCAAACAGGACACCAAGGGCAAGACCCCTGAGGCACCGACAGGTTTTCAACCATGTGGTGCACACGTTAGTGGGGGGGGTTGAACAGTGATGCAAACGCACCGCCTTGTGGCAAAACTGACATCATGCACAGAGTCCCACCCCCCCTCCCCTTAATAGAAGAATTTGGTAAACTTGCCTGTTTTTTGGTAACACTTTAGTAATCCCTGAGGTATAAATTAGGAGGTCAGAGTGCAGGGTCAGCCATTGTTCAGTGCCCCACCCCACAGTGATTAGGGTTAAGAGCCCAACAGAGTAAGATCCCTTCTGGCAGTAATGGGATTTGAACCAGCAACCTTCCAGATACCAGTGGCCAGTTTGTTTAGCCAACAGCTAAGCTGCCCGACATCTCCTACAGGTCCTTCATAAAAGGTTCTCGAGGTTTCTGCTTCATGTCCGTGTCTCCTTCCCACAACTCTCTGCAAAATGAAGGACTTTCTGACTTCAGCCTTAAATTCACTTCCCCTGAATTTCAACTGATTGGGGGGGAATCAGGAGCGGTCTCTCTCCCCTCGACTTTCTCATATATTCAGATATGGGGATGGATATCTGAGGTATGATGGATATGATGTCCATTAAAGAGCCATCAACAACAAATTAAATTAATAATCTATTGAACAATTACTATAAAAGTAGAATAAATCGGACTCTGCAGCTGCATGGATAAAAGGTCAAGTACGACTTCTGGTTAGCGGAAATAGCTGAAAAGTGGATAGAAATCAACGTTTTGTACCTAATATGCAAAATTTGGTTGACTGAAGTGAAAGTGAACTCACGTTTACACACACAATTCCAAAAATGGTCTTTTCATACTTTGGGAGGTCTAAAACGTTGAGATTCATCAAAATCTTGAAATGGAAATTTTTGGATGATTGCAACAGAAAGTAAAAAAAAAATGAAATCTAATGTATGGTGGGCTACCCAGTAGGACACTAACGGGTTAAGAAAACGTGAACTTTGCCCGAGTTACTGTGTGCAGTGAGAATCCTTTTAAAAATCAGGACCCACTGGGATTTCACTTGGTAACTTCTTACTATATGGAGCCTGTTATGGTCCTCCCTGGAATCTCCATGCAGACCAGCTCTTCTGGAGACCAAATGTTGTTCCCCGATGGCATCGCTCTGAAGAACCACTCCAAACTGGTTCTTCAGAGCAATGCCATAGGGGAACCACGTTTGGTCTCCAGAAGAGCTGGTCTGCATGGAGATTCCAGAGAGGACCTTTTTAGATCCATAAGTACACAAGGCAGCTGCATGAATAAACGGTCAAGTACCACTTCCGGTTAATGGAAATAGCTGAAAAGTGGATAGAAATCTACGTTTTGTACCTAATATGCAAAATTTGGTTGACCTAAGTTAGGGGTCCCCAATCAACGGTCCTGGAGGTTTTTGGTCCAACTCAGTTGCTTAATAAGAAGCTCTTAGTGGTCAAGTAACACTTCTGCTTCACTTTAGTTGTCTCGTTTGTTAAGATTTTGAACCCTTAGTGCGTATTTTAGTCTTAAACAGCTGTAGTTTGGTTTTTAGCTGCTCCTAATTAGTAACATAAGAGACCAGCCTTTCTCCATTTAGCTCGTTACCATTTACTCCTGTGTGTATTTATCGTGTACTATTGGGTTTAATTAAATACTTGGAAGGAAAGTGAAGAGAAAAAAGTGAAGCACTGAGAATTACTCGTTCGTTTTAGCCTTCAGATCATTTGGATGATATCCTTAGAAAGGGAATGAAAAATCGAGGATACGAGAATAACCTGGCAAAGCGGAGTTAAAGCACCGACAGGACATGAAATTATTGGCAAGAATTGCTTTCTAATTAAGCAACTGGGTTTGAACAAAAACCTGCAGCCACTGCGGCCCTCCAGGACTGGGATTGAGGACCTCTGACCGAAGTGAAAGCGAACTCAACTTATCAAGTTTACACACACAATTCCATAAATTATATTTTCGGACTCAGGGAGGTCTAAAACGGTGGGATTCATCAACATCTTGAAATGGAATTTTTGGACGATTTCAATATTGTCCCCATACTTTGTATACGAGAAAGTAAAAAAAAGGAACGCATGGAGGCGAGGCGCCCTGCTGAGAGTCAAGGAGCAAATCGGACAAGGCGATCAGCGGGCAGGCTTGTGATGTAAGGCTCACTAAGTCCCACTGCTTAATGCAACGGCTCAACAATCAAATCTAAAGAGTGGCGCTGCAGCATGAAGGGCAGCGCTCTCCGAGATGTGCAGTAAGAAGTTAAAGATAATCGCACAAACTACACGGCACACGCACACACACACCTTGTGGAATAAGACGGCTGCACTTCATGTGGATTTCGTCTGTCTGACCAGAAAAACAGCAGCCGGTCAAAGATGGGCTCCACATCCGCTATGTAAGACTTGCCCTCTGGGAAAATTCGCAAAACTCCTCCATGTTCCTGTAAAGACAAAAATGAATAGAAATTAAAGTAAGGCGCTGAAGCAAACACTTAACAAAAATACATAAAAGCACGCTGCTTAATTCAAGTCACTTCAAATACAGTCGTGTGCCACTTGTGACGGTGACATACGGTTCTGGTCAGCACACTGATGTATATTAAGGTTGGGCGGGTATTGTGCCTCCATGTCTGGTTGTCATTTCTGTTGACTTGGGGGTACGAGGCGGTGCGTCTGCATCACTGCACCCCAAGCACAGCACACGGTAAGAACCTCCCCACGCCAGTAAGACGCAGGGGCCGTGCTCGGTGTCACTTTCAGAGAGGACACGTCAAGTGTCCCCCTGATCTGACATAAGCTCCCCTAAACTAACGTTCGTATAATACACTCTACTGCCCAAAGTATTGGGACCCCCCCCCCCAGACATTCCAATCACTTCCATGGCCACAGGTGTATAACATCGAGCCCCTCGGCATGCAGATGGCTTCTACAAACATTTGTGACAGAACGGGTCGCTCTCAGGAGCTCAGTGAACCCAAGCCTGGTACCGTCAGAGGATGCCACCTGTGCAGTAAGTCCATTCGTGAAATGTCCTCGCTACTAAATATTCCATGTGGTATTATAACAAAGTGGAAGCAACTGGGAACAGCAGCAACTCAGCCACGAAGTGATAGGACAGCACATGCTGAGGTGGGCAGAAGTCACCAACTTTCTGCAGAGTCGATAGTGACAGACCTCCAAAAGCTCAGAACAGTGCAGTGTAGAGAGAGAGCTTCATGGAATGAATGGGGTCTCCATGGCCGAAGCTGCAGCAGCCAAGCCTGACGTCACCAAGTGCAATGTAAAGCCCACCACACCACCACTGGACGTGTCCTCTGGAGTGACGAATCTGGCCAGGAGAACGGGACTCGCCGGACTGCATTGTGCCAAGTGTAACGTTTGGATTACGGTGTGGGGTTGTTTTGTAGGCGTTGGGCTTGGCCCCTTACTTCCAGTGAAAGGAACTCTTAATGCTTCAGCATGCAAAGCCATTTTGGACAATTTCATGCTCCCAAGTTTGTGGGATGGCAACATGACCGCACAGGCACCAGTGCACAAAGCAAGGACGAGTGAGTTTGGCGTGGAGGAACTTGACTGGCCTGCACAGAGGGAGAGCCCTGATAGACCACCTTTGGGATGAATTCGAGTGGAGACTGTGAGCGAGCCAGGCCTTCTCGTCCAACATCAGTGCCTGACCTCACAAATGCTCTCAAATTCCCATCAGCACAATCCTACACCTCATGGAAAGCCTTCAGAGAAGAGCTGCAGAAGGTGGGCCGACTCACATTAAAACCTATGTGGCAAGAATGGGCCGTCATTAAAGTGTGTGTGTGTGTGTGTGTATAAAGGCAGGCGTCCCAATACTTTTGGCAGTATAGCGTACATAAATCATGTAAATTGATACCAATTATTGTAGTACAATAATAATAAGCATTAATACTGTACCATATGACCACTTCAGACAGTGTTTTGAGGCTATTCGATTTCATTTATTGCATCTCAAGGGAAGCTAAAGCCCAGCATCACTAACTGGGACGTCGTGACTTTAGTTTGTGTAGCACTCGGAGTGCGTATCGAGCGGACGGCACAATGCCACGGTGCACACACACTACTGACAGCTGAAGTCTCGAGGCAGAGGAGGAGAGCAAATTTCAAAGAAAATTGTCATTTTTTTTTTTACCTTTGCATTCCAGTTTTTGTTTAAGTAGTAAATGCAGGTAACACAACGGCCATCAGCGTTCGGGTTGTCCACGTGTTTCACATACCCAGTGCCATTACCCGGGTAACAAGCAACCATTGCCTGCAAAACAAGAGAGAAAAGTGAGATGTGAAAAAGGATACCAAAGTTGCCTTATGCTGTGTCCACACCGCTACATTATCATTTAAATATCGTCTTTAAGCGAAAAACGACTTTCATCCCCACCAGCATTTTCACATCTGTACTCGCAATATAAACAACCGAAAGCAAATACGACATAGCGATTTGCCTACACAAATTGGCAGATAAGGTCCTTGAAGGGATGCTAACGGGTACCAGCAATGGGATTTACCACAAAATTGTACCAACCATTAAATTCTTTGCCTTTTGTACAAGTAAGCAACATTCAAACTGAACAGGACGGAATTAGGATGCCTACGCAACACAACACGCCTCTTGGAAGGCAACTCCTCTGTGTCCGCCACGTTGGGAGTTCGGTGATCTTCTGTGAAGGGCGACCAGTCAGGGAAGGAGATGTGATAACGAGCGGAATCCAATCAAGGGGGGGGCCTTGGAATAAGTATGAACCAATCAGAGCGTGATTAGATAGAGAGATAGAATTCGGTATAGTAGGCAGGATTAGATAGATAGGTAGATAGAGTACATCTAAAGTTAATTCCAAGTATTTTTACAGTATAAGTGTAAGTTTAAAAAGTATTTGCGTGTTAATTTCAAAGCCAAACAGAACGAGATCGTATAACGTAGTGAATACCTCTAATGCAACATGAAACATCATTTTCTTTCAATTGATTACGTTTTACTAATTTTTTTTACCTATGGTTAATTACTTTCTGTACTGTAAAATAGTTCTGTTATGCATATGTATTATATGTATACATATATTAACATTGTAGTAGAGTTGCCAGGCACAGCCAGAGTTCCAGAGCTGTGAGGCCTCAAACTTCACACCCCAGCGACACGGTGTAGAAAAAGAGAAAAAAAAGTCTTAATAAAAGTTTTAAGGAAAGAAATCACAATGAAGGGTGCAGTCAAAATCTCACAATGGTGCACAATGGCTACGCCGACATTGCCATCCCCACACTGCCCGAGGTTTCACAAGCACTCAATGTGCAAGTTCACGTAGCAGGAAATGAGGTCGGCGTCCACAGGCGTTGGGTTTTGCAGAGCGCGCGCCGCCATTTTCCGCAAAGCGGTACGTGCGACAAGGCAGCAGCCAAAAGCCACAGGGGCTGATGAGCCCCCCCCCCCCCCAACCTGCTGCCAATAATCTGCGTTGGCTGGTCGAGTGACTGGACTGACTTAAGACGCCGGAGCTTGTGGTTGGGATTGTTTCAAAAGAAAGCCAACAAGAAGTGAGGCAAAAAAAAAAAAAAGTCCCCAGACGTCTGCGACCCGAGGTGACCTCACGAGGTGCGTAACGTAGACCTAAAAACACCAAGTAGGATGGAAATAAAGGAGGCACACAAGGCAGAAAAAGAAAAGACGTGTGGAACATCTAAGGAAAGAACTGAAAGGTGCCGGCCGTCTTGTGAAGTCACGCCTGACCCAGCTGGAGCAGGTCCTTCAGGACGAGTGGGCCAAACATCTCACAGAGACCTCCAGGAGCGGCTGCTGTGCAGGGACTGCAGACTCTAAAAGGCTGTGCAACGAAATAGGAGATGAAGGGACCCGTCAATTTGTGAAGAACCAGAACTGAAATAATCAATGGTGGGTGTTCTGCCCCTCATGCTGTTAGCCCCCCAACCCCCTGTCTCGTCATTTATTAACACACCTGTCACTCACGGTGGTGAAGTTCACGTAAAGCATGTCAGTCCCATAATAAACATTGAAATAAGTCCACCCCATGGGTCTCACGTAGGCCCCCCCTTTATCTCTTGTTTCGGCCTCATCCAAAGTGTATCTTTAAGGAACAGAAGCCCCTCGGTCTGCTTAGTTGTGGTACGCAGTGTCTATGTGCTTCTCTTCGTCTCAATCTGACCGTGGACATCACTCTCCTTCTAACTGTCTTTAATTGTTTAACGTACACGTTCTGCTCCGTATTGCTTTGTAAATCATTATTTATTGTCCCAGTTTCTTTCGTATAAATTTCAGTTTACAACGAGGTGCGTCCAGCAAAAGCCTTCAAGAAAGCTCACCCTTGTCGTTTTGATGTGGATGTGCCCAGATGTTTAAGTGGCGCAGAGTGAGGCAGAAAAGTGGGTGCCGAGGACTTAAATCAGTTTCAGAGACCCACTGTGGGTTCTTCTTTTCTGTGGAGGGGACCCACAAATTTGTCCCCCCCCCATCTGTCATTACTGTCACTACTGTCACATGTACACTACATCAGCTTTAGGGAAAAAACCAAACAGTGTAATATTTCACTGCCCAAAGTAGAACAACCGCCACACTCCAACATGACCCCCCAGGAAAGAACATCAGCAGCAGGCGCGCCCCCCCCCCCCCCAGATGGAGTACCCGGTGGCGGGACCACCACAGATTAACCTGTCCAGACCACAAACCCCACCCAGAAATATCAACTACTCAGCCGTCTTCTGTGGTTAGAGAAAGAAAAAATGAGGTGACCACCAAAGCACCGAATGTCCACAGCCCACCCTTCCATTTCCTGTAAGCTTTTCAGACCTGCACCAAGTTAGCCGGGGCCAAGACCCCACCGCCCCAAATCAGGGGTCCATCACAGGGATCACTCACAGTCACAAAGGACCACTTTAGAGCTTCTGCATGTCTGGGAGGATAACAACAGACATGGAGGAAGAAGAATGAGTCTCACACCGAGCTGTCGCCAAACACCGGACATGAGGATCTTATGAGGAAGTTACGCCATTGTGGCACCTCTCTATACAATGAGTCAAAGCTGGTTTGAATAGTCCAGCACTCCGCCATCACGTCAGTAAGGGCCAACCAGCACATCCTGAACCTTCAAAGTCACAAAAACAAAACTCTCTGAATGTGCGTCAACACCGTAAAGCGTTAAAACGGCACCTCAACTCACGGCCTTTATGAGGACCCTTGGCACACAGGGCTACACAAACCCCCCTCTAAAATGTCAGCACTTTTGTCTAAAATAACCACATTCAACATAGAAGAGTGTTGTGTGTATGCACAGTAAACGATGGCCAACATCAGCGCGTCTCATTACGGTTTTAGATTTTAAAAAAAATAAAAAAAACATACAAGCAGCCGCATTCCATCTTCTGTGGAAAGTGCTTTACAGAAATGGAGCTCATTCAGTGGAATCCCCCATTGCTTCCAGAATGCATTGTGCAACAACAACAGGTTGGGAAATGATGAGGAGGATGAGCTAAGGGTGGCAAAGTGGTACAG